>NC_136716.1:26319700-26944700 GCF_936440315.1 Barbus barbus
AAGTAAAAATTGTGTTCCATGAAGATATTTTGTAAATTTCCTACTGTAAATATATCAAAATTTAATTTTTTTAATTTGTATTATGCATTGCTAAGAACTTCATTTGAACAACTTTAAAGGAGATTTTCTCAATATTTAGAATTTTTTCACACCCTCAGTTTCCAGATTTTCAAATAGTTGTATCTCGGCCAAATATTGTTATATCATAACAAACCATACATCAATGGAACGCTTATTTATTCAGCTTTTGGTTTCAAAAAATTGACCCTTATGACTGGTTTTGTGGTCCAGGGTCACATGTAGTATAATGTATATAAAATACATTTATAATTTATAATACTAATGTATAACTTATCTGCAGATATATATGTGTGTATATATAGAGTATACAAATAGAAAAGGTCGTAGCGCCAAACACTCGTCCAGTATAGACCAATAATATAAGGTGCGTAGATCCCAAGATTACTCAGTGACCTCTGAGAAATAAATGATATGCCTTTTGGGCTAATTTTGGATGAGTGCGGATCTTCTTCGTCTTTATAACTTATATACAGTAACCGTATACAAAATATATATTTAATACAGCTTCATTTTTGGTATATATTTCTTATTTTATTTTAATGTATAATTATTTTAATATTTTAAATTGCATTATTAAATAAAAATATAAAATAGTTTAAGTTATTAAATATATTTATTGTAAATTCCCTTTACAAGACTGCATATACTTGATCAAAAATACAATAAAAACATTAATATTGTGAAATATTGTGACCATTTTAAATGATAGATAGATAGATAGATAGATAGATAGATAGATAGATAGATAGATAGACTCTGATTTGTCAGTCACTGCTCTTGCAGGCCTGCAGGTCGTCTGGATGAGTATCTGGCCTGCATTGCAAAGATCCAGAAAGCCGTGGAGTATTTTCAGGACAACAATCCCGACAGTCCTGAGCTCAACACAGTGGTACGTACAGTGTGTCACACCCTCACACTCCTCTCACGCTTCTTCAGTCCGTATGAAGCTCCTCAGCGAGGCTGTTCTGTTGCAGAAAGCGCGCTTCGAGAAGGGGAAGGAGCTGCTGGAGGCGGAGTTTCGCGGCCTGCTGACGCGCTACAGCAAGCCAGTGCCGCCCGTCCTCATCCTGGACGCCATCGGAGGAGACGAGGACATGGAGGTGCAGGAGGACGTGACGCTGGAGCACCTGCCCGAAGCCGTCCTGCAGGACATCATCTGCATCTCCGCCTGGCTGGTGGAGTACGGACGCAACCAAGGTGGACACGCGCAAACGCTTTTATCTGTGCTGTATGTCAGAAAGTGTGTTAGTGCCATTGGTGTCATTAGTGGTGTTTCTGTAAGTATTTTTTTCATTCAACCAGTTATGAGCAGAAGTACAACGCTACAAACTAGGGCTGCAATTACGATTAATCGCGATTAATATTATATGTGTGTGGGCTATGTGTATATAAATACACACACATTTATGTATATATGTAAAAATATAAATATATTTATACTTGTATATAATTTATATTATAAATATAAATATCTTTCCTTAATAAATACATGCATGTGTGTGTATTTGTATATACATAATAAATATGCACAGTACACACATATACTATGTAAACATAGACTTTTATTTTGAATACGATTAATTGTTTTGCAGCCCTACTACAAACATTTATTTGAAGCAAAACAGTATTTGAAGATCACGACTACGATCCCATGAGGCATTGCAAATGACATAATCAGATTTAAAATGATCATGAAATATAAAACTATTCATGTTTTTACATTAAATAAACGGTGCATTGCTGAGCGGAAGATAAATTTAATTTAAATTTAATATAGTAAACAATTTAATTTGAATTGTTAATTAAACACCAAATTGAATTACATAAAAAAAGAATTAATTAATATATATATATATATATATATACATACAGTAAATTAAGCATATTAAATGCAAGTAAAGTGTCTACTTTAATGTTTTAAATGACTTTTGTGGAGAGAAAAAAAAAAAGTACAAAAAAATCTATGAAACAATGTTTAATCATCTTTCAGCATAATAGATATATTTGTGTAAAAATGAAACGACATACTTATTCTGACCTGTACTTAAAATATATTAAAGAATAAGCGAACAAACTAAATTTTAAACTTCTTAAACATAGTCTTTTAATGAAATCTAATGATTCTTGTTCTAAATATGACATTTTTTCTGTAAATTCAGGTAAAAAAGGAAAATATAGTCATTAATTTTTTCTCAGAAAAAAATTAAATGTAAAAAAAAAAACTAAATGTATTAGATACAGTGGTGTGAAAAAGTGTTGGCCCCCTTCCTGATTTTATTTTTTTGCATGTTTGTCACACTTTAATGTTTCAGATCATCAAACAATTTTAAATATTAATCAAAGATAATATCACCAGCCATCTGTTCATGACCTCAAGCTGAAGCGAACTTGGGTTCTGCAGCAGGACAATGATCCAAAACACACCAGTAAATCCACCTCTGAATGGCTGAAGAAAAACAAAATGAAGACTTTGGAGTGGCCTAGTCAAAGTCCTGACCTGAATCCTATTGAGATGCTGTGGCATGACCTTAACAAGGCGGTTCATGCTCGAAAACCCTCCAATGTGGCTGAATTACAACAATTCTGCCAAGATGAGTGGCCAAAACTCCTCCACAGCGCTGTAACAGACTCATTGCAAGTTATCACAAACACTTGATTGCAGTTGTTGCTGCTAAGGGTGGCCCAACCAGTTATTAGGTTTAGGGGACAAGCACTTTTTCACACAGGGCCATGTGGGTTTGGATTTTGTTTTCCCTTCATAATAAAAAACACATTCAAAAACGGCATGTTGTGTTTACTTGTGTTATCTTTGATTAATATTTAAATCTGTTTGATCTGAAACATTAAAGTGACACATGCAAAAAAATCAGGAAGGGGGCCAACACTTTTTCACACCACTGTATTATTTGTTGATTGTATCTATGGAAACAATGTATTTTATGTTTATATTAAATTTATAAACACAATTATTATTGTATGAAAACTGATTTTCTGTATAGCATCATGGGTAATGCAGTTTTTCACCACGAGTTCTGCTATTAATTCAGTTGATTATTTAAATTAATGTGAACAGATGCTTTAACAAAATCATATATCATTGATTAACAACCTCACAACAGGTCTGTCTTTAATAGCTTATCGGTTATCATTAAAAATCAATTTCCCTATGGAGAAAATGAATGGGTTTTACTTCCAGAACCTGACTGTTGCTCTCTGAGGATGTTTGAAATCTCACGTTGTGTGTTTGTTTCTCTGCAGACTTCATGAACGTGTATTTCCAGGTCCGGTCCAGTCAGCTGGATCGGTCCATTAAGGGTCTAAAGGAGCATTTCCGTAAGAACAGCGCCACCTCTGCCATCCACTCGCCCGCCGTTCAGACCAAACGCAAGGAGACGCCCACCAAGAAGCCTCCTAAAAGACCAGGTCAGTGACCTTTAACCCTTCACCTCACTAGACCGGGTCTCTGTGGGTTTCTACTGGTCCTGATGGATCACGATCAGGTGTATCTGACTTCCATCCCGTCAAAGTTCTCCTCTTGTCCCATTCCTAGTGTGTGTTCTTACTAACCGTCTCCTCTCCCGTTTCTCTTCTCTGTCTCACTCGTGTTTGATGATGTCAGTCTACATCCCAGGTAAAGTTGCAGCTGTGTTTGTGACGCGTCCATCGCTTGCTTCTGTTTGCAGAGCCAGAGCTTCCCATTATACACACACACACACACACACACACACACATATGCAACAGAACAGGCTATGAAAGGCAGTCTATGACAGGACTATTCACATTCAACACAAACAAGATGTTTGATGCATGTTTGAAAGATTCACATGCAAAATACACAAAACATTATTCACACAGACTCTGAGGCAAATGTGTATTTTGATGAAAAATATTGACCTTAATGATAAAAAAAAAAACATACTCTACCACTCAAAGGTCTGCGATTAAGATTTTTTTAAATAATAAAAAAGTAAAATTTAAAAATAATAATAATGTTTTTAAAAAATAATGTACATTTTATTAATTTTAGTTATTTTAGTATTTACATTAACAATTAAAATCAAGCCTGCATTTAAGTAATATTGTGAAATATTGTTATACTTTAACATAATGGTTTCCTATTTTAATATACTTTAAACTGTATTTTATTCCTGTGATGCAAAGCTGCATTTTCAGCTAATTTGCTGCTCGAGAGACATTTCTGATTATTATCAATGTTGAAAACAGCTGTGCTGCCCAATATTTTTGTGGAAACCGTGAGATATTTTATTTGTCAGTATTCACAGATGAATAGAAAGTTCAAAAGAGCAGTTTTTACTTGAAATAGAAATCGTTTGCAACGTTATAAATGTCTTTACTGTTACTTCTGATCAATTTATTGTGTCCTTGCTGAATGAAAGTATTAATTTCTTAATTAATAAAACCTTACTTACTCCAGACCTTTGAACAGTAGTGTTTTATGAACCATTTAGACTGATATTTATTTTATTTGTGTTCCTTTAATGTGAAAACAAAAGGCCTTTATACACAACACAAATGGACACGTACACCATAGCAGACGCATCCAGACACACACACACACACGATTTATATCTCAGCCAGACCAGTTGGTATTAACCAGGATAACTAGTATATTGAGCTAGTTTCTGTAACAGACGTTCTCCTTCCCCTCGGTTGGAACTGGGAGTCAGTTTGGAGCATTAGTACAGGCTTTCACAGTGGTGTTACTGTATTTTCTCGGAGTGGAGGGCACTTTTTGTTGGCTACCAGCTCTGTATTGCGTACAGAGAGTTTAATACAGAGAAGGATAGTTTGTTTTCTACTAACACTCTAACACTGACCGCATGCTCACTCCTCACCACACAGGGGCACTGTGACCGATCTGCCCTCACTAACAGACTGACTCTGTCTTGGTCATGTTTGACACCATGCTTATTATTGCCGAAGAAAACATTTACTGCATATTAACTGCTTATTAAAGGGGTCATGTCACAATAAATGAATGTTTTCTTTAATATTATGATCATTGCACTATTTATTGTTATTTGTACGATTTAGTTATTTGTACTATGAAAGCATTCTAATGTTTGCAACACAAAAGATGAATGCAGACTAGTCTGCAAGAACAGCTTGTTCAGAAATGTTCATGATTATTTATGTCATCAGCCATGAGCTCGTTAATTTCTGACTGCTCTCATTTACTTGTCAACATAATTTAGTTTTAGCCAGTCATAATAGAGCTCATTTACATACACAAGTCTGTAATAACAACCCGTTCCATTTCCAGGGTCAAAGAGAATGAAATGCACTGAAAAACTAAATGATTACAGAAAAGCTTTCTTAAAGGGAAAACTGATATGATATGTGATATGACCCCTTTAAGACACATAGCGGCACAGTGACTGTCTGATGTGTTTGAGTTTATGATATTAAGCAGGTTTTAGATTGTGTGGCTGATGTATTAATGACTGTATTAACATCACTGTATGTGACACAATGCTGTGGTTTAATAGCTGTGATGGATTAACCAGTTGTATTTTCTCCTCATTGTGTGTGTGACGTGTTATTCAGTCTGTTTAGCTGTAGACATTGTGATGTGATGTGATGTGATGTAATGCTTGTGTGTCTGAGTGTGTATGCAATGTCCAAAATTAACTTTCTGCCACTCCTACTAATGACGAGTCAACTGAGAAAGTGTACTGGCAATCAGTCAATTAATTATATATATATATATATATTAACAGACCAATTACATACAATTATTTGATATAAATATACAGTATTTGCCATGCTATATTTTTTTCTTCCAAAATAAACAAATACCAACTAAATTGAAAGTAAATAAATCCACTATTATTTTAAAGGCACTTTTATTGCCTAAGCATTATGCATTTAGATTCCAAAATGTAAATACTATAAATGACAAATAATTTATTACAGTAGAAGGAAAATCTTAAGCAATATTGTATTAATCAAAAAACCTTATTTATTATTTTTCCTTTTATTTAAAACAAATAATAATGTTTCAGATCTGCTTTGAATGTAAGTAAATTCAAATCTTTGTTTATATGTAATGTAATATAAAAAACTTTTAGGCTTCCAAGATAAATGTGTGATGGTTAATTAAAACAAAATTGTTCAAAGACGCACAAGTCATAAGTTTTCTTTAGGAGACTTGCTGGGTGTTTTTGTTTGTAAACCAATAAACCAATGAACAGGTTTTTACTGTAGCATTCATACAGTGTGCTTGAAAACAAATCACTAAAATCAGTTCTTTCAGTTTGACTGTATAATGTTGCTAATGTTGCATTTCCTAATATCCTGATCTGTTTTATTGGCTTTAATCAGTGTAACAGTTATTGGAGGTTTGTCAGAGGTTCATGTTGGACCGTGTGTGTGATTGCTGTGGTGTCGGCTGTAGTCTCGGAGGGATCTGGATTTCTCTCAGTTGTTGCTCTGGTGTCGGTGAACAGGGTTTCAGACGCCCTTCTTCTTCCTCTTCCTCACGGTGTCTTCCTCTGTTTTCCTCCTGCAATCCCTGCGTCTCTCCCCTTCTCTCTCTCTCTCTCTCTCTCTCTCTCTGTTTCTCTGTTTGGGTGTTGATGGGCGCAGGCACGATTCGTAAGGCTCAGAATCTGCTCAAACAGTACTCTCAGCATGGCCTGGATGGAAAAAAGGGTTCTAACCTCACTCCTCTGGAAGGTAAAGCACGCTGTCTTTCTGGTTTCCTTTCTCTTCTCAAGCTCTGTCTCTGGTTTTTTTTTTTTTCTCACTTCTGGTGTTTTTGAGCTGTTCCTGCGTTTCGGGAAAACAACATTCGGATAACACAGAAACTTATGGGCCACTGCAGTTTCGTCCTCAGTGAGGTGGAGAGAGACCAGCCTTCCTGAGAGAGCCACTGTTTGTCTCATCCGTGCAATATATCTTTATTTAATCAAATTAGAGTTATTTTTAGAATTATACATTAAGAGTTCAAAATAACGTCATAGTTTTTATATTAAATTAAATAATTGTGTAATTAGTAGTATTACTAATTGTTCTTTATTTAATCAAAAACAATGAGGATTTAAATTAAAGTGACTTAATTAAAAACACTTTAATTTACAGTTTAAATTATTTGAAAACATGGCTATGAACAGCAGCATTTAGCTACATACATTGGCAAAATATTTTGCAGAACATGTCTAATGTTTTGCAAATGCTGAGTTTATCATTTAATGCAGAAAATTGGACTTATTAGACTTGCTGATACATTTTATTTTGCATAAAAAAAAAGATTATTAAATGTGTTCATCTCCCTAAATGCTGCTGTTTGTGACATCATACATTGTTATTGTTAACTAAAACTATTTTAAAAAAGTTCACAATGAGAAATAAAGCTGAAATAAAATATAAATATTATTGGAAAGATTCACTTAAAAAAAACTGAAATGAAAATTAGAAATGTTACTTTGGCAGCTAACTGAAATAAAATAAGTTTGAAGTGCTAAAATGACAAACTAAAAAAAAATTAAATCTAAACAAAAAATAACAAATAAAAATGAAAAAAGCAACTAAATGACTGAAACTGAAATTAAAATGAAAACTAAAAATATCAAAATAGTATAGAAATATTACTAAAAATTCTAATGAAAACTATAAAAAATGCATAAAAATAGTAGTATATAAATGACTAAAAATTAAAAAGATATAAATAGTAGTATATAAAACTAACACTGCATCATACAACTGCATCTCAGTGAAATCAGATGAGTCCAACTTCATTCTGTTGACTTTTCCGAGTAGGAAGTAAACTTTTTGAGTTGAGCGTGGCAGCAGGAGGATCGTGGTCGTTGTTTTCTCTCTCAAACTGAGGACAGACTGTTGTGACATCAGTGTTTCCCATAAGTCTCTGTGCTTTGCTGGGTCCATCGGTGCACTTAGACCCCCACTAACATGCAGCACTCGGTCGAGCCGCGTGAGTGTTTCCTTGCTTGTTCAGCACTCCCTCTGTAGCCTTGAGAGAGTGACTCGGGTCATGTGACTATATCCTAACCAATCAGGTTTCGATCATGACCTGCGTGGGGTTAAGCACCTGTCTGACGACAAGCATGGGGCGGCTGCAGGTGAGTCTGACCTCAAAGATTACGAAAAACACTTACTGTATCGGTTCAAAACAAGCTACAACAGTTATTCTGACTCATCCCTCAGTTTCTAAAGAACAAATGATGTAATTTCTTACATTAGCCTCAAGTGAACAGATATTTTGTGTGAATCCTGTTGTCATGTGTTCAAAATAAGAAGTTTTCCAGCTAAAGATCACCTGTAAACATGTTTTAGTGTTTTTAAGTTATTATCTGCTATAATCAACGATGCTTTTGTTAGAATGGTAAATATTAATTTAAGAGAGGTTATCAATACAATTTCTATAGTGATATTGGGTTCAGTTCTGACTGAGTCCTTAAAAATTCAAGACATTCTACTTTTTATTATATTAATTAAAATGAAAACATTTAATTGTACTTCAATTAAAATATTGGAATAATTTTTTTTCTTTATATAATTTTATTGTAATTAATATTACTTAATTTATTATTGTGTTTTAATTTAAATTGTTGTTATTATTATTATGTAATCAAATGTAATTGATTACATTATAATATTATTTAAAAATATTTATTTCAGTTCAAAGAGTCAGTGATTCTGTCAGTTCATTCAACATTGAATCAGACCTTAAATATTCAAGAGGATGTCCTTCATATTTAATGTTTAAATTTATTTCATTTCAAAACATTAGAATTATATCTTATTAGTAATTAATTGTAATTTTATTCATTATTTTGAAATATTGATTTTTTTTACAGTGATTTTGTCAGTACATGCAGTTGAATCAGACCTTAAACATTCAAGTCTTTTGCTTAATTTTCACATTAATTTCATCAACATCAGGTTGCAGTGGTTTGAACATCCAGTTACATGGATATTATTATTGAGACTCGTTATTGATGCACTTAGGAATGATTAGATATGAAGAAACATTAGTGGGATTGCTCTGATGTTCATTCATTTTTAACAATCATTTAATCAAATGCTGTAAATTTGGTATCCTGCAGTAAACATTATTTCAGAAATCATATTTATTAAGTGCTACAGTACATGTTGAAAAAGCCGAAATGATTTGGAAATTTAGTAACGCACATATGATTTAGAAATTACATCTTTATTTCTCATTTATAGCTCTTTGGTCTCGTATTGATCAGATATATTTAATGCTGCATCACTGGCGGCACCAAACAGAATTGTAAAAATAATGAGTCTTTTCAAATATCAGATCAATGTTCAATGCCTTAATCACATTATTATGATCTTACCCTTGGTCCACTATGATCATATTTGAATGTAGTTTTCTTGAGCTCTGACAGGTGTGTGTGTTTGTCTCAGGGAAGGATGACGTGTTGGACGTCGAGATCGATTCGTATATCCACTGCATCAGCGCGTTTGTGAAGCTGGCTCAGAGCGAATACGTGCTACTGACCGAGATCATTCCAGAACATCACCAGAAGAAGACCTTCGACTCGCTCATACAGGTCAGTGTGGTGTGTGGGTGTGTGTGTGTGTGTGTGTGTGCGCGCGTGTGTTTAATCACAGTGTTTGTCGCTGCAGGAGGCGTTGGATAATCTGATGCTGGAGGGTGATAACATCGTGTCAGCGGCGCGTCGAGCCATCATGAGACACGATTACTCCGCTGTGCTGACCATCTTCCCCATCCTACGCCACCTCAAGCAGACCAAACCAGAATTTGACACCACGCTACAGGTACAAAGAGTGCAAATGAAGAAAAAAAAAAATGTTCACACTGGATTTTTGGTACAGTGTTGTAGCTGACGATGTCATATCCTGTGTTGTGGTGCAGGGAACGGCTGCCAGCACCAAGAACAAGCTCCCAGCTCTCATCACCTCTATGGAGACCATCGGAGCTAAAGCACTGGAGGAGTTTGCTGACAGCATCAAGGTAGATCACACACAACCACTAACAGTTCCTGTCAGGATATCAGGTGCAGAATCATATTCTTTTATTCATTTAGATCATTTTATTATAATTATTTAATTTATTGTTTTATTTCATTTTATATTATTATTATTATTATTATGTAATAATAATTATTATAAATGTTATTAATTATTTAAAATAATTATTTACTATTTTATTTAAAATATATATATATATAATGTTTTTTTAAATATTATATATATATATATATATATATATATATATATATATATATATATATATATATATATATATAATATTATTATTATTATTATTATTATTTATTATTATCAATATTTATTAACAGTTGAGTAAAAAAAAATTCTGGATCCTTTGATGAATAAAAAGATCCAATGATTAGCATTTATTTGAAATAAAAAGCTTTTGTAATATTATACACTATACCATTCAAAAGCTTGGAGTCAGTATTCTTTTTTTTTTGTAAAGAAATTATAGAAATTAATATTTGTATTTATCAAGGATACTTTAAATTGATCAAAAGTGATGATGAAAACATTTGTAATGTCACAAAAGATTTCTATTTCAGAAAGATGCTGTTCTTCTAAACTTTCTATTCCTCAAAGAAACCTGAACAAATTCTACTCAGCAGTTTTCAACATAATAATAATAATAATAATAATAAATGTTTTTTGAGCAGCAAATCCGAATATTAGAATGATTTCTGAAGAATCATGTGACTGGAGTAATGATGCTAAAAATTCAGCTTTGAAATCACTGGAATAAATTACATTTTAAAATATATTCAAATAGAAAACAGTAATTTTAAATAGTAAAAATATTTTAAAGTTTACTGTTTTTTTTTCTGTACTTCGGATCAAATAAATGCAAGCTTGGTGAGCAGAAGAGACTTCTTCAAAAACATTAAAAATCTTACTGTTCTAAAACTTTTGACCGTGAGTGTGTGCTTTTAATTAGTTATTTTTAATAAATGTTTATTTAATGTTTATTAAAAGAAAATTAATTAGTAATAACTTTTATTTTAATAATAACTGAAAATGAACTATTTTATATGCATTTTGTTATATTTTAAATACAACACATTTTATTATATTATAAAATATAAATTGCATTCTTCATTACGCTGTTATATTAATGATTATTGTTATGTTCTGACATGTGATGTTCTCTAATCCAACAGAACGATCCAGATAAAGAGTACAACATGCCGAAAGATGGAACCGTACATGAGCTCACAAGCAATGTAAGATCTCTTCATTGTCCATTTTGTACAGGAACAAAAACAATAATAGTGATATGTTATAGAAGCAGACAAAGGCATTGTTTTTCTCTCGTTGTTTCTCCTCAGGCCATCCTGTTCCTGCAGCAGCTGCTGGATTTCCAGGAAACCGCCGGAGCGATGCTGGCCTCTCAGGGTAAAGCAGAACACAGTCATGGCCACAAATAAAAAACAGACACTAACAGACTGATCCAGTAGATTTACATAGCATTTATAAATCTCCCATTCTGCTATATAATTCAAACGCAGACATAAGCTCTGTCTTGGACAGCTGAGATGTCTGTTTTTTATCACATTCATGTTCATAACACAGATCGCCGTCCTCACCCTCCTGTCTCCTTATTTGTCATCTGTTCCCGTTTCCTGTGGTCTGCATTTCCTTTTCCTTTGGTTTTCCTGAATTTTCTCGAGGCAAACGTTCTGCAGAGGCAGAGCAAACATGATCGGTGCCGAGAGCAAATTCAAATGTTTTCTGTTTCTCTGCTGTTTTGTCCTGCACCATCTTCCTCCATCCTGCAGAGGGGGCTCTAAACAACAATATACTGCTCAAAGTACCATTTCTGGCCTTAATTATTAATCACATATTATTATTAGAAGTTGGATCTGCTAAGCAGTCTTGCATTATGATCAGATTATCAGAAAGTAAGAGTATATGCTCCATATTTTCATTTAATAAAATTTTACTATAATAATAATTATTCAAATTATCTATTTTTATTTTAAACCAATATTATTATTATTTAATATCATTAATAATTAATGTAAATATTATTAATTAATATTAAATAAGAAAGTAATTTTATATTATGCAAATGCATTACTTTATGTAATTGTATTTAGTTAATATTGAATATATAATTTTTCCATTTTAAAGCATTATTATTAGTTAAAATTATGAATAATTCATTATAAATATTATTGATTAAAATTAAGGTCATATTATGTTCTGTATGTTTATTAATTTATATGTATTTATTATAATTAATATTATTTTATTTTAAAGCATTATTATTATTACTGTTGTTGTTAAAGTGGTCATTGGAAATTATCAAAAAGTAATATTATATGTTCTGTATGTTCATTTATATAATTTTATTATAATGAATATTATTTCATTTTAAATTATTTGTACTCAAAATGATTACTAATTAATTATACTATTATTAATTAAAATATTAAATCAGAAAGTAATGTTATATGTTCCGTATGTTCATTAATTTATATAATGTTAATATAATATATATGTTTTTTAATTATTATCATTATTTCATTATAATGTTCTGTAATGTGCCACTCTGTAGCTCCTCCCACTGTGTTCTCAGCCCCGCCCACTCATCTCTGCTTCTGTCACATGACCTTGCTCGCTCATCCTGGCTGGCTATTAGTGGTGAAGCTCTTCACTAACAGAACTATTTTAACTTCTTGCCCTCTGCCTCTTTCTCTTGTTCTCTTTCTCTCTCTGTTCTGCTTTGCTTCTGTCCTGTAGTACTCGGGGACACTTACAATATTCCTTTAGACCCCCGAGGTAAGCGCTCGAGCGGACGAGTAGAGCGGCACTCACGGCAACATGAAACCACAGCTGACTCCATTTACTGATACTAAAGAATAACGTTTACCAACATGTTTCACTCTGAAATACTTCATATTATGGAAGCATAATGCGCAGCTTTCCTGTTTTGACCCCAGGTGCAGAATTGTATTATTTATTCATTTATAACATTTTATTATAGTTAATATTTAATTTGTTGTTTTATGCATTACTGCATCTTTATTATTATTGTTATAGAATATTATTTAAAATATTTTTAATTATGTATATCAAAACAAATTGTGTGTGTGTATATATATATATATATATATATATATATATATATATATATATATATATATATATATATATATATATATATATATATATATACTATTATAATAAAATTATCTAACTTAGTTATAATAATTATATATATATATATATATATATATATATATATATATATATATATATATATATATATATATATTTTTTTTTTTTTTTTTTTTTATTATTATTCCTAATATAATTCTAGATTATATTAATTATTTACAATATATTATTTTATTTAAAATAATTATTTACTATTTGATAAAAAAAAAGTTTTAAAATATTATATATATTATAATATATTTATATATTAAACTGTTATTATTTCTTATATTGTCTAATATATTTGAAATATAATGTGAAGTTTTTTTGAGTGAAACTGGATATTCAGTGGAAAAGGGGTAGGCTATGATATTATTGGTATATTGGTTAATTTTTTCATTAAGATTATTATTTAGTAACATTATATAATATTAAAATATAGATGTAGTGAAATCAACCAAATATAAACAATGTAAAATTGATAAAGGAGATGCACTCAATCACTCACAATAACTCCAGGAGCATTTATTATGATGGTAAATGGGGCCAATTTGATTTCATGTTGACTTCAGACCTTGATCTGTCTCTCTGAATCTCTTACTGTACTTGCTTTGTAGACATGCAGATGTTTGTGAAAGACTTACAGGCTTTAAATATGATGTTTCTGATGGTTTCCAGGAACTTTATCTTGTGCTGATTCAAATATTCTGTCTGTAGAAAGTTTGATCTCCTGTTATTGGCTCTGAGCTCTTCATATCATCGTCTGCAGACACCAGGATATGAAACAATCCTCTCTAAGATCTATAGAATATTGTAGCATAGTACAGGAGCCATCATTTAACCTGAGCCAAAACCAAACCGAAGCATCTAGTTTATGAGTTTATTATATTCAGAGGTTGTCAGAATAGGTCAGACAGAAGGAAGTGAGCATGTATTGTATGTTAAACAGATGAACGGCTGTTGAAACGTGTCTCTTCTGGGTTTCAGAGAGCAGCTCGTCCGCCAGCAGCTACAGTTCAGAGTTCAGCCGGAGGCTCCTGAGCACATACATCTGTAAGACACACACACACACACACACACACACTAAAGAACTAAAGAGTGCTAGGTTTTAAAAGGGTCATAACATGCATTTTATACAAGCTTTTTCCTTATATCCTATTATTTTTGTCTGGGTTAAATCAGTGTTATTTTCATTTTTTACTGTCTGATCTGTTTAATATCAGACAGAAAGTTGCAGAAGTTCATAATTAGTCACTTTTGCAGCTCGTTTGAATGCTCTTTTTGGATTAAGGAGGAAGTTTCGAGTCCTGAAAGTTCCTGTATGTTTTATAGTCCTCAAACATTTTAAATTTGGTTGCTCATGAACAGATTTTAAAATGTATTAATGTATTTTAAGAATTCTATTAAAAATATAATTTCCTTTTAATTGAAATTGAAAAGCTAAAATAAAATTGAAACGCTAAAAGAAAAAAATAAAAGAAAAATCAATATTTGATGAAAAACTTCAAAGTAAAGAAAATTATTTTGGCAAGTAACTGAAATAAAATCATTTGAATTTGAAGTACTAAAATTACTAAAACTAAATAGAAAATAATTAAAAATAGAGAAGTTTAAAAATTATATAAGCACATAAAACAAATAAAGTATATACAAATTTAAAGCTAATTGATTATTCTAAATATTAATAAATACTGTAATAGTATATAATTAAAAAATAAAACTTGGAATAATAACACTTGTATTTGGAATAATTTCTGTTTCTTATTAGATAAATCGATTGTTATTTGTGCAGATAAAGTCCTCGGTAACCTGCAGCTGAATCTGTCAAATAAAGCTAAAGTGTATGAAGATCCGGCCCTGCGCGCCATCTTCCTTCACAACAACTACAACTACATCCTCAAATCCCTGGAGAAGTGAGTCCTTTCATACTCTTCACAGCTTCAGTTCACTGACCAATCAGAGACGAGAGCACACACAGTACTGGCCAATCAGAAGACAGCATGGATAAAACTACTCTTTTTCCTTATTGAATATTTGGATTATCTTAAAATAAGAGGTAGAGGTCAAAGGCTGCCTGTGTGTTGTACAGGTCTGAGTTGATTCAGCTGGTGGCTGTGACCCATAAGAAGGTGGAGGGTTCGTACAGAGAGCTCATCGAGCAGGAGATCCAGAATTACCAGCGCAGGTAAACCCCCATCATCCAAACACACCAACCGTCCTGTAATGAATCAGTGAATGACCTTCTGACCTTCACTCACTCACCTACAGCTGGCTGAGGGTCACAGAGCATCTGACAGAGAGAAACATGCCAGCTTTCCAGCCTGGAACCAAAGTGAGATCATCACACACACACACACACACACACACACACAAAGAGATAAACTAGACCAGAAACAGAATATAATTGCTAGGCCAATGCATTACAAGCATAGAGTATTTTGTTATGTTATACTCAGTTAATGCTTTAATATACGGCCGTTCTGATGCAGTTTGGAATACAGTGATGCATGAAAGCTTCTGCCTTCATCTACAGTATTTTATTGAAAATGGTTGATCATTATGTAATGATCTCAGTTTAATCCTGCTCTCTGAATGTTTTCACATGAGCAGCTCAAAGACAAGGAACGACAGATCATCAAGGACAAGTTCAAGGTGAGAAGAACATTTTAACTTGCTGGACTGAAGCAGCTCGGCTTGATTCCCTATCAATCATTTTTAAGAAAAATCAGTGAGTCTCAAATCTGATCGTCAGGCTTTTGAGGAATATTTATTTCTTCATCTCTCAATCATCATTGGATTGCACTGCATTATATGTTTGGATCATTTAAATCTCATCTTATTATTGGAGATATCGAGTGACGACTGATATTTATATCATGTTATGTGAGTATCTGCTGTACTGTTATAAAGATCTTATTGATTTACATTACAAGCATCAGAATTTAAAATATCAGCCTCTGCTGCTGTAGTTTTGCTCAGTCTGAGTCTGAATAAAATTGAGCAGTTTTTCCTTCATATTCTCACAATATCAGACTATATGATCCCTAAAAACCCTATGGACATGATGCTCAGGTTTTGTGTTGTGTGTGTTTGCAGGGTTTTAATGATGGTCTGGAGGAGCTGTGTAGGATCCAGCAGGGCTGGGCGGTTCCTGATAAAGAGCAGCGGGACACCATCCGTCAGGCTGAGAAGAGAGTGGTTTCAGAGGCGTACAGAGCCTTCCTTCAGCGGTGAGACCTTCACACACACCTGCATGCATTTCCACGCCAGCCAATCAGAGCACAGCTGATGTGTGATCTACAGATGCACTGAGCTCATGTGTCCATGCTTTTACAGATGCGCCAACATCTCATTCACCAAAAACCCAGAGAAGTACCACCGCTACTCACCAGAGCAGGTGGAGGGGATGATTGACAAGCTCTTTGACACTTCAGCCTAGGCCACTCCCACTCGTCACCATAGCAACAGAGTCTCTGGTTTCCTTGGAGACAAACATGCTACTTTCTCCTGTAAGACGGTCTGCTTCATAACACACTACACGCCTGAAACGTCTTTGTTCGTTTTTGCTTGTTTTTGTATAAATGTATTTATGTATGTTTTTTGGGGGTTTAGCTGCAGTAAATAAAGAGAATTCACTCCTGAGACCTCTGTTGCAGGTTTAGTTTCTTGAATTACGCTGCGTTTATGAGACTACGACCGTTTCAAACACTACATACACAGGTGTAATGTGCCGTAAAACATCATAAATTGCACAACGGTCATGAATAATGATGAGAAAATTATTAATTTTAATTATTTTTTATTTGTAGTAATTACAAATATATGAATTATTTTCATATATAATATTATATTTTATATTTGTTTGTTTTAATAATTTATTTTATAATTATATTTGAAATTATTATTTTATATTCTATTTTAGTTTAATAAAATATTTGTATATTATATTTTATGATATATATATATATAGAGAGAGAGCATTATTTTCATTCTTATACATATCTTTATTGTTTAATATATTATGTATATTTCGTTTTTATGAGGTTTTAAAATATTTAATACATTTTTATTATTAATATCATTTGTATTTTATTTTAAATTTTATATTTAATTTTTTTAATTTTTTTTATTTAGATAGCAAAACCACTATTTTTGTCTCGTAAAACTCTTCAGATATATGTCATATTTGCACCAACATCCTGTTTGTTTTGAGTCCATCAAAGATGATTAACCCTACTCTGCATCCGCTCAGTCAGTCGGGCGTGGAGCTCTATTTTTAACCCTCACGTTTTTAAAAGCCTTAATCAGAGACCTAAAATCAGCTCGGAGTCTGCGATGACGCCTTCACGCTGCTATAAAGGTAGAAGCTGAATCAATGTGTCAAACAAACTGAATCATATCTGTGCATTCCCGAAAATCATGAGCTATCGGCCAACACCTACGGCAATTAGTCATCAATTATTCTTAAATCCCAAAGAAATGAAAGCATCATGAAATGCATATGGTTATTGCACAGCTGGATGTTTCAGAATGTGGAAGCGTGAAACTGATTTCTCTCCTCCGGTGGGCAGCAGTGTCGGGGTTTTGGAGAAGATGCCCTTTTGCCCGGAATTGAGGCTTAGTGACCCAGACTGAGATTAACCCTTTCAGGCTATGACTACGGGTCATATATCATCGTTTGTGGTCTGAGATTAACCCTCTAAACCCTCACATATGACGTAATAGTCTGAAAAATCTTGTGTTTTGAAATGGAACAGTTTGTTAGACAAAATATTCTTGCGTATCATATGTGATCCATCAGGCTTTTATGACTCAAATAGTCTGATATAGTGAGAATATAGAGGTTAGTTTAATTCAGAGACTCAAACTGAGCAAAAATATGCAATTTGGTGCACATGCTGATATTTATATGGCCCAAAAGAGATTAATTTATGATGCTTGTAATGTAAATCAATGAGCTGTTTATAACAGCATAGCAGAAACTTACATAAAATGATATAAATATCAGTCATCGCTCTATATCTCCAATAATATGTTTAGTAAATTGAGATTGAAATGATCCAAACATATAATGCAATGCAATCCAATGATGAAGATTGTGAGATGTTTTAGAGGCTTGTGAAGATCATTCCTCCGCTGAGGAACAGTGAAAGTAAAGCTTCTGGAAACAAACGCTCCTCAAAAGATCCTGATGATCAGATTTGAGACTCATTTTTTCTAAAAAAAAAAAGGATTTATGGAGAATCAAGTAAAGCCGAGCTGCTTCAGTCCAGCAAGTGTTCATCTGGAAATATTACTACAGTTATTCTGATGTTTACTTGATAAAAACCAGTCAAGATTTGACAGCAAAAAGACACGTGAAGCACAAGATGAAGCTGGACATTTGTACAATTACACTAAAAGATGTTGGTCATTTAGAGACATAAGAAATTAAGAGGGTTAAAAGAATGGTTCAAACTGTGCTGGACAGAAAAAGAGGAAAAGAGCATCAAGAGAATTCCAGGATGAAGGAATTGAAGTTAATTTGAATCATTATGGTGATTCACTGATCTAGTTTCAATTCAGCAACACACAAACTCCCCCAACACGAGTCTGTCTGCTCCTGCAGCCAATCACAGCAAAGCAGCCTCTGTATGGGAGGGTTTAAAGCCAGCAGCGGGATGCAGAAGCACACACACCAGACCTGATCTGATCTGAACACACAGGTGAGTTGGGCTCTTACTGCTGATAACAGAGTTTATTATGCATGTCTCTGAACAATATTCATAGTGACAATAATCTGTGTACTGCAAATGATGAGATGAGCTCAAGCTGTGACAGTGATGTTCTCCAGCATGACAACATTTTTGTTTCTTAATTCCAGAAAATTTGAATCTTTAAAATAAAAAAATATTTTATGTTTTATTAAATTCATTTATTAAATTGTGGAAACCCCATTTCAAAGCAAAGATCATTTGCTCTTGGAATAGTTTGAGTTCATGCTGAGATCTCTGATTTTGCAGATATTGGTCAATTCATTTTGAGATCTCCTCTGAAACTCTTGAAGAGATGCATGTGAGATTATGGAGTCTTATTCTTAGGAGAAACATCTCAACTGTGTCTAGGAAAAATATTATAAACATCTCCTCTGTGATATTTCTGGTCCTGTGGGTGTGGATCTCAGAGTTTTAATCTCCGCTCCGGGCCTGTTCTGTCTGGTCCTGGTCTGAATCCAGGAAAAGTCACGTTTCTTTACAGTCATATACAGATTCTCGGTTGTGAACTTGTAAAGAAAGTCTTGCCTTTTGTGTGCTTTTCTGTTGTGTTGGTCAATGTGACACTCAGTTTTCAAACTCTTCTCTTAAGTTTCTCATTTAGGCTAATGAATGTGCAAAGATTCAACACATACATGTGTTTTGGAAAGGTTGAACAAATTTTGCTACAGAACTTATGAAATGTAAGATTTAAAGTTTACTTGAAATTGAGACTGGTTTCTTTATGCAATTCACAGAAACTAAAACATATATATACTATTTCAGCACTGAAAATTAGTGTGAAAAAGCCATTTTATCCTCACATAGGTGTACAAAAAAAAAAATACAAAAAACAATACTAAGCACAAATATTGCTGTTAATACTTGCGGTTATTTGCACCTTACTACAAGTAGAAAAAACACTTTTTTTTGTAATATTTCGTGTCTGTGCAGCTAAATTTGAACATAAGTACATGTGGGTCAAATTGATCCCCAACACAATAGAAATAACAAAATAAAAAACATAAGGGGATTATTAAATTTCTCGTGTATATTTTTTAAGCTCTGCTTTCGCATAAATAGCATTTTTCATAGTAGTAATTTTTGGCTGATTGCGTTGAAACCAATGTGGGTGAATTGAACCCTCAAAATAGAAGTTGAGCCAGTTTTTGAACACAAATCGAGGGTTAATCAAATCACTTCTTACAGGTTTCAACATCCAAAGAAGCAGCAGAAATGGCTGGGTTTGGCCTACTGAGTTTGATTCTAGCTTTAGCAGCTCTCGCAGTTTGTGTAAGTGTGCTTCACAAGTATATATTTTCACAAATGCTTTTAATGCTAGACGGGGAATAACAACTTTTGTGTGTGTGTGTGTTTGTTTGTTCCTCCAGAGAGCCCAGCGCCGACTCTTTCCCAGCACTTTACATGAGAAATCAGGTACATGAATTTTGTCTGCAGTCTTTATTTTCCAGCAGATTACTTGCAAATACTGATTCCAAATTACATGACAAGAATCCATTACATTACACATTTTAGGCAATATAACCTGACTACTTTTAGATCTAACTTCTTTATCACATTCATTTAAATAAGAAAAGTTTGTACCATATTGACATAAAAATATAAAGGGAAAGAAAATATATTCTATTCATTGTGATTAACAACATGAAGTGCATTACGTCAAGGTTTCCTGGGTTCATGAAGAAATTACAGGGAGTTTGTGAGTTTAATGAAAAGCAAATAATTAATTAAAATAAATCATTTTAAAACAGTCAAAATAAAGCACTTACCAAAAAAGGTTAAATAATTTATGTGCATGCCATTTGACCTTCAACCAACGTCAGAACATGCGAATTATGAATAGATTATTAATCATTTATTGTTATTGTGTGCATAATACATAAACATGTAATTAATAAAAAACTGATACAAGTATTTTAAGATGTAATATAATCTAATTACAAGTACTTCATTTTTGGATAACACTTTATTTTAAGGTGTTCATTATACATGTTGCATACTATTATAATAACAGTAAATGATGCATAATTACATGCAAGTAACCCTAAGCCAAACCCTAATCCTATCTGTAATCATAGTAAGTACATGTAGGTAATTAATATTACTCAGTATAATTGCACCGTAACAAGGACACCTTAAAATAAAGTGTAACCATTTTTTGTAATCTGATTATTGCATGTAATCAGTTACTGTTTTATGATGTTTATTATGATTGTTTGTGTTCCTGCAGATGTTTCGTGTCTGAATGGAGGGACGTCTGTCTTGTCTCCGTCGGGTCGTCACATGCTCTGTGTCTGTCCTGACGGCTTCAGCGGCTCCAGCTGTGAAAGAGGTGCATATCACTCGTGTGTGTTTATTACCATTAACTGCTGTTTGCATGCATTCATATTCATTGTGATGTTTTGTGGCAGATGAATCCATCTCCTGCTTTGACGGGATCGGTCTGCACTACAGAGGGCCCATGTCTAAATCAGAGAGTGGGCGGGAATGTCTGGAATGGGATTCCGAGAGTGTGCGTGAAATCGGAGTCTATCCCAAGAATCTTGTCCCGGGACGACACAACCACTGCAGGTGAGTTCCACTGACTGAAGAGCTTCAGCTGACTCTACACACACTAGAATAAGAACAAACAGAGCCTGCGGTCCAGACCTGACCGGTAACCCCTTACTAGGAGTTCCCTGGAGACCGTAGATTAACTGAAAAACTGACTAAATACTAAATCAACATGCATTTGTGCTGAAGGCTTGGATATGAATGGAACAAGAAAACTGGTGTAATGTTATGGAGCTCAGTTTATGAGCAAATCTCACGAAAGGTGCCAAGAACACGTCTTTGGCATAATTCATAGATAAAATAAATAATATATATTACATTTAATTAAAAACTTTTTTATATTCAAATTTTAAAATAAAATATTTTATATTTTAAATTAAACTTAAATTTAAAATTAGATTTATGTTTTGCATAAAATTAAGCCTTATTATAAGGAATATTATTAGTCCAATGTTTGGAATTATTATTATTATTATCATAAAAAAAAAAAAATCTGACAGTATTTAATGAAAATTTAACACATTTAACAACTTAACATAACTTTCTTATGAAAACTATATAATTTAGAAAGAGTACAACAAATATCATACTTTACAGTTTAAATAATATATACATATAAACATGCAATATTTAATTTTTACAGTAAATTTTAAATAATTATTTTATTTTATAAAGTTGTGCATGAAGATTATTATTAATTAAGCTTTTTTAGATGATTAAGATTTTTTCATTTTGTTATTATTTTAATGACAATTAAACACATTTACCCTGTTTATTAAATTACATTAATTTACATTTTGTATTAAAATAAATCAATACTGTTTTACAATTACTAATTATTCTATTTAATAAAGAAGATAAACCTTTTTGGATTATTAGATAAATCACTACTTTTAAAATCAATATACAATTACCTTTTTATTATTTAACATGAATTAAATAGAGCACAACAAATATCAGCACACTTCATACAGTATATTACAGTATAGTGAGATTACAGTATACTTTTCATTTTGGGGTGAAATATGATCTAGACATGTTTTTGGCAGGATTTCACTCCCCTTTATTCTCAAGCCCAGACGTGAAGATCTCCTGCAAAAACATATTCACAAACACACCTTGCGCACCTGTCTGAGCCTGTGAATCCTGAGCCATTCAGGTGCTCTTTAATGCCATTTCTGAGTGTTTTCCATCATACATCCATCATAACAAACAAACGTGTTCCATCATCACCCACAGAAACCCAGACTACAGCCGCAGACCCTGGTGTTACGTACGGGCCGCGTTTAGGATCATAAAAGAAGACTGTGATATTCCACGCTGTGCAAAAGATCAAGGTCTGATTCCGACCTTTTCACTGTATTATTACTAAATATCTGTAAATATCTGATATATGAAATGGTTTGATCCTGGTGGTCTGAAAGGCGCTCAGTCAGGTGAGATCATTGATGCGCATCTGGCTGTATTTGCTGCGGTTTGATTGACAGGTTGGGCTGTCTTTTCGTCTAATAGGATGGCAGTGTGGCCAGAGGGAGGAGCGGAGCATGAAGGTAGTGGGCGGGGCTTTGAGCGCAGTGGAGCGCCACCCCTGGATGGCGGCGGTATTCAGCAGGAGCTCACGCGGGAGAACGTTCACCTGCGGCGGGAGTCTCATCTCACCCTGCTGGGTCCTCACGGCCGCACACTGCTTCCCTGACGGGTCAGTGCACAAAACAAACCGGACAGATGAGAAGAAAGTACAGATATGTCAATGCATTCCCCCGAGAAACTTTGCATTTTTTCTGAACGCAAGTTGGGAGGACAAAATATATTTCAATGCTTTCGCATTTGCGCGCAAAATTTTGCATTCCTCTGTGAAACTTAAAATTAGTGCTGGGAGAAACGAACCTTTTCCAACTGTTTGGAAGCGCTCGAACACCACATACTAGTGATGCCTGCTGGTCAAAGTGTGTAAATGCAACAAAAACTCGCGCTAAAACATGCATAAAAACAGCTTTTAAAAAACAAATCTTTTATTGAAAGTATAATACATAAAATGCAATAAAAATAATAAAATACCGTTAAATATGAATTGGATGCACAATAGGTGTTTTTAAAAATATTTTATATTAATTTGTTTTATTTGTTTTGTGGACAGCCTCTATATAGATGGCAGTAAGAGACTATTAAAGGTGGGGTATGCATTTTTTCAAAAACGCTTTAGAAAACGAGTCGGGGCCGAGTACCAAAACAAACTTGTAGCCAATCAGCAGTAAGGGGCGTGTCTACTCATGATGCGAGGAGAAAGCGCTCATCAGTGCACATGACGGATAATAGCCGAGCCAAGCGGTGACAGAAAGATAGAGAAGCCGGATAAAAAACAAAAGAGGAAAACGTCTGCGGAACGAAAGAAGGTGTCTACACTGCACGCGACAAAGTGACTGTTGAAAATCATTGCTGTACCTATGTGTGGGGCGGAGCTATCAAAATAGGCGCGAGACCCTTTTGGGGTAGGGGCGTGCTTGTTTTGGTGATTTCAAATGTTAACATTGGCTTCCAGAAATCGCTTACCCCACCTTGAACTACTTCTCATCCTTTTATTCACACAAATGTCTTGTTAAAAATGTCTACAAATTGATGAAACTGGTAAACAGGTAAAAACCATAGCCGCTGGTTCAATGGTTCGCCACAGGGGGGCACTTGATTCACAGGTTTACAGAGATTGCCCCCAAAAAACAGAAATTTCGAAACAGTAACGACCAAACGTTTACTGAAATCACGTGACTTTGGCAGTTTGATACACACTCCGAAAAACTGTTCACAAAGCAGTGCTTCGAAAGTGCCCATCACAACTTAAAATCAATTAATAAACAAATAAATAAATAATAACTAGATAAAAAATGTTTGTCGAGACAAACTTTAAGTTGCCTTGAGAAAGCCGGACCAGAAAGTTTTAAAAAGTTTGAAAAGTTTAAAACAAGTTTAAGAAGTTTAAAAAGTTTAAGTTTGTAAAGTTTTAAAAGTTTAAAGTTTGACGGTTTTCAGTCTGAAATAGTTTGAAGTTTAAAGTAGTTTTAAAAGCTTAAAGTTTGATAGATAAAGGTTGCTAAGGTGTTGCTATGCGGTTGCTAGGGTACCCGGGGTGGTTGCTAAGGTGGTGCTATGCGGTTGCTAATGTACCCGGGGTGGATGTTAGGGTGTTGCTATGCGGTTGCTATGGTACCTGGGGTGGTTGCTAGGGTGTTACTATGCAGTTGCTAGGGTACTCAGGGTAGTTGCTAGGTTAGTTTGGGTGGTTGCTAGAGTGTTGCTATGAAGATAGATAGACAGACAGACAGACAGATAGATAGATAGATAGATAGATAGATAGATAGATAGATAGATAGATAGATAGATAGATAGTGTCAGACAATTTTACGTTTTACGTCTACAATTTTTGCGTTCCTTTGAACTTCGAATTTTGTGAGCGAACTTTTGCACTCTAAAACACAAAATGTTAATGCAAAAATTCTGGTGCAGGAATAATCGTTATATTTCAGTGACTTTGCATTCCCTCACAAGACTTTTGCCTTACCCCCAAGAAACTTTGCAAACGTTAAGTCTCGAGGGAACGAAAACTTTCTCGGTTCATGGTAGGGAAGATTTCTGACTTTTGCATCAAACGTTGCGTTCCACAGAGAAATCTTGCGTTTTGTGTTCACTCACAAAAGGTTTATGAGAAAAAAGTGTTTCTCGGGGAACGCAAAAGCTCTGGTAATGGAAAAATCAGTGCTTTTGCGTTCGCTTGCAAATTTTTTCATTCCCAATAAATTTTTGCGAGTGAAGGCAAAGTTTTTCAGTGGAATGCTTATGTTCTTGTGATGACAATGAAATAAAATCTCTCTGTCTCTCTTTCTTTCTATGTTTTTACGTTCATTCACAAACCTCTGCGTTCACTCACAAACTTTTCCCTGGGGAACATGATGGAAAAAATATGAGATGGGTTTGATAATTCAGTTTCAATGGCAAAACATGTGTTCTGCCGAGAAACTGTTTGGTTTTGCCAGCAAAGGCAATGCTTTTTTTTCTTTCATTACCTTGTTTCTTTAATAGGCCCTTCATTAAAAATGCAGCTGGATAAAATTAATGAATAAAATGGGATTGAGGTGTTTTTTGAAATATCTTTACACATTTCTCTCTTCTCGTTTGTTTTCAGCACTCAGACTAAACTCAATAAACTGTCAGTATTTCTGGGGAAGAACGCCATCAATGAGACAGATGTTCAGAGAGAGCAAGAGTTCAGTGTTTCTAAGCTCTTCATCCATGAACACTTCGACAACGCAGACGGCAACTTCAACAACGACATCGGTAATACTGACTGACTTAACCCCACGCATTCATTCACTTTGAAAAGAACTTTCTGTTCGGTGAGCCACCGTAAACACATTTCTGAGGATCAACCTTCTGAAAAGACCAGTTTATGCTAGTCCAGACTGGTTTAGTGACTGGTGAAGCTGGCTGACATGTAAAGTTTGGCTGGTTAAGCTAGTAAAGAAGCATCCAAGACACAACATATTCTGGTCTCAAAGTAGCTTTATGAGTTTAGCTTTATGAGACGTGTAATGCAGTAAAATGCATTTCACATCAGACTGTGATTAACATCAGATTGACTGCTGTGTGTTCAGCGCTGTTGAAGATTCACAGTCCTGACGGTCGCTGTGCTAAAGAGTCCAGTGCAGTCAAGACAGTCTGCATCCCTGAGGCACATCAGTCACTCAGCGACGGGACGTCCTGTGAGGTCACTGGATACGGCAGAGAGCAAGAAGGTACATCAGCTGAGAGTCTTGACTGTGTTTGTTCTGTTTGCACTAAAGAAGGGTTCATTCATCGTGTGTGTGTGTGTGTGTGTGTGTGTGTGTGTGTGTTGTAGGGTTGTGGTATTACTCTCAGTATCTCAGAGAAGCAAATGTCAACCTGCTGTCACAGGATTTGTGTTCGAGTAAAGCATATTACGGCAACATGATCACAGACAACATGCTGTGTGCCGGGAGTCCCGACTGGAGCGCGGACTCGTGTAAGGTGAGCCAGAAACTACTTATTTAACAACAATGACCCTTATAGATGTGCTGGAATATTAAATATACACATATATAAAATGCATGGCATGGCTCTACAAATTGGGTACAAATTTAGATTTTTTCATTTAGCAGATACTGATAGAGTACAATTTGGTGTCTCATTATTTTTCTAAAGAAATTAAGGCATAAATCCAATACGTGAAATGCATGAAAAGTAACTAGTTTCAAAATCAGAAAATGTCTGTACTGCCACTAATGTGCCCCACCAGACTGATGTTTTCAAACAATAAATCAATAATTTTAACATAATATTTGGTATTGAATTCACTGAACAAAATTATAAGCTTATATTAATTACCAATTAACATTTAGCTGTGTCTTACATAAACTTAATATGGCAAAATATGGCATCCCTACCCATTGAAATCTTAATTTATAACTATTTCTTTAAATGATTTAAGATCTGTTACCTAGTCTGTATCATTATGTTATTAAAATATATGTATTTATTTATTTTTATGATTATTTTGTTGATATTATTTGCATTTTTCAAATTTTTTTCTTTATTTTTATCTTTTTACATTTATTGAATGTTCATTTGTAGAAAAATCTAAATCAGAAATCAGGGTTTTAAACTTCACACATATCACAATGTTTGGGAAAAGACTGTATATATATATATATATATATATACAGTATACACACACACACATAAATAAATGCTGGGACATTATCCATTAATTTTATGAACATTTCAAACTATTCAAATACAGATAAAACACCTGTAAAAAAATCTATACAGAAAATTCATTTATATTAATACAGTACATTGTGCCCTTTTTTTACAGGCCACATGTAAAATTATTGCACATTTTTATCACTAAGAAGCAAGAAAAGCCTGTCAGGTTGATGCGTCTGTTCTTCTGGGTTGTTTCAGGGTGACTCTGGCGGGCCGCTGGTGTGTCGCGTCCGTGAGCGTGTGTTTCTGTTCGGTGTGGTGAGCTGGGGAGAGGGATGCTCCAGACCCTTCCGTCCTGGAGTTTATGCCAAAGTCAGCAACTACCACCGCTGGATCCTGGAGAAAAGCGGCCTGTCGTCGCTCAGCTGAGAACAGGAGCTCACCTGCCCTCACAGACCAACATACAGAACATGAACAAACGAGGCAAACGAGTCGTGTTCAAACTGATTTCTGTTCAGTTACTCATTAATATGTCCATCATTCTTACATTCCATTCTATTGCCAAGAGATATAATAGCAGCTCAAAGGACTTTCTGTGTGGAAAATGTTTATAAAAGTTCTGTTTTGCATTGGTATTGAAATGTATAGTCCATTTTCTTTTCGTTCCTGTTTTTATATTGTTGTATAATTTTATATTGTTGTGTAACTATTTATTTTATGTCAATGATAAAAGCCAATTATTAGGCCAATAAACAAATTCTGTTTTTAACTATTGTGTGCATTCTGAGTAAATATTGTGTACAATATGTATTTGTATTAATGTGTGTGTGTTTGTATGTATATATATATATATATATATACACTTACAGTAGATGCATATAAAGTAGCTTTATTTTACTGGAACTTTAAAGCAACTGAAACTATAATGTAATAAAGTTTTGACCCACTTGTTTAAAGTTTTAGCCTGTTTTGGTATCTGAATATTAATAAATGTATTCTATGAAGATTTGACAGTCTGTGCATTTAATCAGAAGATTTTCTTTGTGTTTTATTAGCACATATGACATGCCGCTGCATGTTTAATCTCCTTGAGTAGTATATACACTCCATGAACAGTCAAAAACACACATAATTTGTTCATATAATCGCTGCAGTTTACACAGATACTCACTCACTATCAGCTATTATATACTATCATATTGTAACAATGGAAGAAAATGTGTGTGAAATGTCATGACTAAGTCCGGATCATTGTAGCAGCTGTGTGTGTGAATCCAGTGCACCGTCACCATAGTTACAGAATCTGAGGTGATGATGTCACAGGGTCAGCAGAGGTCACAGATGGAGTTTAAAGCACTGACATCACTCACAAAAACAATGTCATTAATGCAACACTGAACAATATTAAAATATCAGCTGTAATAAAGAGCATAATTATCTCAAGGTACAAACCTGTCACTGGGACAGTACCCTTTCAGAAGACACTAATATGTATCTTTAAGGTACTAACATATTCCATTTAGGGGTAAATAAGGAACAAAGATGTACATTTTAGCTTTTGTATGTTAAAGTAGGCCTATCTGTTTTTCTGAGAGCCGCTACAGTTTCTTATTCATCCACTGGATGGCAGACTAAAGACACTGAAGTACATACTGATGTTGTCCACTCTTCATCTCACACACTCTTCATACTTCCTCCTGCTGATGACATTAGTATGAAGACTGGTTTGTGTGCTCAAGGTAACTGTAGGCCTAACTGCTGGAGTGTGGTATATGAACAATATTGGAAAAGATGATACATTAAAACGACGACACATGGCAATACTGACAAATGCTAAAAATATTTAGGCTGCTAAACTACGGAAATAACAGAACGTGTGATATAAATTCTAAAAATAGAGATCTGTTTCACAGAATCATCCATTATATGACACCTTGAGTTTTTATTGGCACAGTTACACTTACAAGGAATTTGACTGCTTGGGTTGCTGCAAAAAATAGTCAACATGCCACATCAATTAGGCCTACTTCAGACCCAATATATATATACCCAATTCCATATGGGAATTAAACTCCAAACTGACTTCCTCAATTCTTTCTTTTCAGACTCTTCCATATTCGGTCATGCATCCTGTTGAGGGTCTCTGGGCAAATTCTTGGGCTGTTTGAGATGTCTGATGAACAGCTTGAGATCCTGTTATTGCTATTTCAGTATGATCAGATGAAGGCTGCAACCTGCTCTTATGATTATGAATATGGAATGAGCAACATGAACAAAATTATATAATGATATCACATTTGTTTTCATCCACCTAGAACATGTCATGCATTAATGCATTTAAGTTTTCAAGGGTTTCAACATTTTTTTTTTTTAATCAGTAAATAATGTTTAATTCATGTTAAAACTTTAAAGCAGCAGCTGTCCCAAATGTTATGTCAATGCCATGACAAACAAAAATATAAAGAATATACATAGCAAAAAGTATTCATAATTTTATAATTATAGTTATATTTTACACTGTTTTTATCAGATTAATCAGTGAATAAATATGCCTATGTATTTTTTTTTCAGCTTATGAAACCCTACACATTGTAAATTAATTAATTATATTGTATTGTTCCATTAGCCTATACTGATCTTGTTGCAAATAAAGATGTAAATAGCTCCACACAAGGCCTCAAACAGATTCTAAACAGTGCTGGGCAATATTCAGACCCAGCAGACCGCTTTGGTGCCCCCTGGCACTCAGAAGTCATCATCCAGAACAGAATCACGTTTCCTTTTTAGGGCATGAGAATGTATTACGTAATTTGGGAAGAACTCGAGTCTCTAGCAAACGCTACAAAGGTTATGGGCGGAGCCAATCAGGAAGAATGAGGTTTGCGCGAACCAATCGCATTCACGGGCGCTTCGGCGCTTGCTTTCTGATTGGTGGACGGAGAGTTTGCGTCATCGGGGAGGATTAGGTTGAGTGTGATGTGGGAAGCCGCGAATCGATTCTTTCGAACGGATCATTTCAGCGAGTCAGTTCAAAGAGAGAGTAAATGTTTATGTAGATAAACTTAGAGTTCATTGACACAAAAAAATGTTACAGTAGAATAGTTGCAATAGTGATTAATAGCAAAGAATTGTGTGGCCTGTGTAATAAATAAATTTTTAGACAACTAAATAGGCTACTATTTACCTACTATTTTACACACACACAGACACACTCTCTCTCTCACACACACACACACACACACACACACACACACACACACACAGACAGACAGACACACACACTCTCTCTCTCTCACACACACACAGACACACACACACACACACACAGACAGACACACTCTCTCTCTCTCTCACACACACACACACACACACACACACACACAGACACACTCTCTCACACACACACACACACACACACACAGATACACTCTCTCTCTCTCACACACACACAGACACACACACACACACTCTCTCTCTCTCTCTCACACACACACACTAAACACACACACACATTTAGGTCCCCACCGTGACACGAGTCCCCATGAGTCTCTGTGTATTCAGGTTCAAGTCCCCCCCCCCCCCACACACACATATAAGCTAAACCTTGCTATGTATAGGCCTACTGCTGAGACTGATCATAGGACTTGCATATCTTTGCTCTTTTGTTGATTTTGATTGCTTCTGTTGTCATCATTTGTAAGTCGCTTTGGATAAAATGTAAAATGTACTAGAATGTTAAGTAGGCCTGCTAGTATGGTATAGTTTTTTTTTATAGTAAACCTAATACTTTAAATATTGTGCTTTGGTAATATTGTAAATGCTGACAAAGTTTATCTGACTTTAGAATCTCATGAATAGTTTCTAGTGACATTAAAAAGATATTATTACAGTTGGATTATTTACTATTTAAAATGACTGGTAACAAAACACACACACACACACACACACACACAGTAGTTGGTAACACTTTACAATAAGGTTAATTTGTTAACAACATTAGTAAACATGAACCAGTCTCAAGTCTGCTTTACTTGGAGCTATTTCCACTACAAAGTAGACCAAAGGACTGTACAGCAACACGACAAAACAAGAATAGTACAAACAAAAACCAATAATAACAGAAAAACTAATTAAAGCAATTTACATCTTCCAGAAGTCAATCATTAAAAGCCATAGAAAACAAGTAAGTTTTCACACGAGATTTAAAAACATCAACTGAGGGTGCAGTTCATGTTAATTTCAGCATTTACTAATGCATTATTAAAATCACAAGTTGTGTTTGTTAACATTAGTTAATGCACTGTGAACAACTTTATTTTCATTAACTAAGATTAATACTGTAATAAATCCATTGTTCATTGATTGTTCATGTTACTTAATACATTAACTAATGTTAACAAATGACAACTTATTGTAAAGTGTTACCCAATAGATTAGTTTTAGTGAATAAATGTCAAATTCAGTGAGTTGTTGACTCGTGAAGCGCGAGTGAATCATTTTGCGAACTGGAAAGAACCGACTCCAACGAGCGATTCATTCGCGAGACGAGTCGCTTCCCACGAGAGAGTTAGTGTGTTGCATGAAGGAGAGTTAGTGTGTTCTTGAGTGGGGTAGTCTCTGAGAGGGGAGTCTGGATACACACTTGGAAAGAGAGTTTGTGATCTCTTAAGAGCTCATCATGCCGGTTTTTCACACGAAGACGATAGAGAGTATCCTGGAGCCGGTGGCCCAGCAGATCTCTCATCTGGTCATCATGCATGAGGAGGGAGAGGTGGACGGGAAAGCCATCCCGGATCTCACCGCTCCCGTAGCCGCCGTGCAGGCAGCTGTCAGCAACCTTGTCCGGGTAAGAGTCCGGGGTTTTACTCTCGTTTTTAAGCGTGAATGCACGTGTATAACTCTCAGGGTGGATGTAAAGTATCGCTGTTTGATGTTAATGTAACCGCGAAAGTTTCCTGAAGTTCTCTGGCTTTGATCCAAACCGAGTTCCGCCTTTTCCTCTTGGATTCCGCCCTGCTCGCTGAAACACCGCTGTGCCACGACATGCCATTCAATGCATCTGATGTCTGAGTCAAACTAGTCGTTTAGCTCAGGATTTATGCTAACATTGCATGTCCAGTCCCCTTCAGGAACATGAGGTGAGCTGTCTTGCTCAAGGTTACACAATGAAAGTTCACGAATCAGTGATTCATTCTTAAACAGAAAGGTTTTTACTGGTATCTGAAGAAGTTTTAACATCATGGAATCTTGGAGGCTCTTCATAGTGGACAATCTTCATTAAAATGATTGATGCATCAAGACAAAAAGGGTTTAAGAAGTGTTCGCTGGAAGGTTCTCTGGGGAACCAAAGCTGGTTCTTACATGGCATTGTTGTGACCCCTGCTTGGAAACTTTACTTTAGTGTTGTGTGGCTTGAACCCACATTCTTTCATGTAGGGTCTTTTTTGATTCTTCTCCCCAGCATCTAACCACAGAGTCTACAGCGGTTCAGAGAGATATTGATATGAGGCATCCACATCAAACCACATGATCCTTTAACCTCTACAGTCCCAACCACAAAACTTCATAAAGGATAATAATTCCCCTTAGAATTGATTTCAAGGGCTTTTTTACATTAGCTAATGTTTTTCAAATCCAAAAAATACAGTTTGTCCATTTATGTCAAAGATTTCAATTCATCAATTAATTTAAGTGAGAATACATCCTGCAAATTTAAGTACAATTTGCATATGCAAATGTATCTGTAAATAATGCACAAGATATCACAACACAATAAACACTAGATGATACAGTTCTATACTGTATACAGCCAATCATGTCTGTTTTTCTTTTATTCTTATTTTCATTTTTATACATGTAAACAATTATTAATTATATTTTACATTTTTGTTTATATATGTATATATATATTACATATATAATACATTAATTTGAAATATTACATTTAAAATGATTTTAATAAAAATGTTTTAAAAAGTAAATGTATAATATTAATATTTTAAAATATTAAAATTAATTAATTGATATGCAATTATATTTACAAATAGTACATTAATTATTTTTATCCATAAGAACGATAATACAATTTAAATGTATGCATAAAATGTAATTGTTTAATAAATTATTTTAAAATAATAATTTAAATAATTTATTTAAAAATTAAATGGTAGTATAAGCATTTTTGTATTTATAGTATTTATATAAAATAATATATTTAAAATATAATAAATTATATATCTATAATTATTTGAATATATAATTTTTGTTGCTTTTCAGTTGCCCTAGTTAATTTGTGAGCGTGGTTTCCACATTATGACAGATCTGATCTGCTGTCAGTCTCTCAGTATACTGTGTGTTTAAACAGAGGAAGGGAAGTCTGTCCTGGAGAGATTCTGCAGAAGTGCTTCTATCAGCTGTCTGCTGGCTTGTGTGTGAGGTTATCTAAAACAGAAACAAAACCTTCAGAAGCCTGTAAATTCATCAACACACACTCCTGCTCTTCAGTTATTCTTAGCAGTTGTCCAGGGTTAACTTGAGACTCCTGAAATAACACGGACAGGGGTTTTTCTTCCTTTGAATCTGACTTGAGTCTGTGTCACAGTAACTTAATATCTACTGAAGCTGAGAAACTGAGAGTTAGATTAGGTCATGATTAGGCATCTAAAGGTGTCTCAATATGACTGCAATGCATGTGTAAATGTGACCCCACCCTGTTAAACACTTCCTGTCTGTGCAGCTTTACAGGATGTTATTTTCTCAAATATCTCACGCCGCTGTGCTTTCTAATGTCACTCGTCTTCATCTCAGATTAATCTGAGATTTTCTGAGCGCTTTACAGCATGAGGCTCAATATAGTATATTAAAGCTTTATTCCTCGTGTTTCAACGGTTCCTGTCTTATTTCGTATATTTCTCATCTTCCTTCCTCTTTGCTTTATTTTTCTTCCTCTATTTATTTATGTGTAATTTGGTTTGTTAGTGGTGTTTGGTGTTATTTTGGGGGCGTGTTTCAGAGACAGTCGCAGAGGATTTCCTGCTTTAGCTGAGATGGGATATCAGAGCTCAGGGTGCTTAATAGAAATGATGTTTTGAACCTGAATGAACTCTAGTGAATTATTCATAGTGTCTCTCCAGGACAGAATACAGAGAGTCTCCTCAGACAGAGCATCAGACTCACTTAATCATGCAATTTTATCCTGCTTTTCTGTGAAATGAGAACATGAGGCTGCTAATTAAATTGAATAAAAAATAAACATCAGTATTCATTTTTAAGTCAACAATAAAAAAATTAAAATGTATACATATTAAAAAAAAGTAATTTAAAATATTAATTATATTATTTCAAATTACTTTAAAACAAAAATGTTTTAAATAGTAAATATATAATATTTATCGTTTTAAACATTAAAATAAAATTTAATTAATTGTTGTGCAATTATTATTTTATAAATATAACATTAATTATTTTTAATCATATAAGTACAATAATAAAATAAAAATTGTATACATATAATAAAATGTAATTGTTTAAAAACATTATTTTAAAATAAAATCTAAAAATTATTTAAACAGTAATTATGTGATAAAACTAATTTATATTTATATAATATTAATATAAAATATTTATATTTATTTAAAATATATTTTGCAATTACTCACAAATATTACGTTAATTTCTTTTTTACCCGTCTGAGTAGAATAATCAAATCTGTACATTTAATAAATGTAATTGTTTAAAACATGAATTTAAAATAGTATATTATATAAAATGGTTTAAAATCAAATAGTTTAAAAAGTATACAATTTTTAAATGTTAGAATATATATATTTTGCAATTAGTTTTTAAAATATAAAATTAATTATGAATGAATTTCTCTTGCGTTGCCATCTCTAGATTCTAAAATCTTTTTGTCTTGAAATCAGAAGTCAGTGAGTTTAGGATGCCTCCCATGTCACCGATCTAAAACTGATGTTCTCACATTGTTGTTTTGTGTAACAGCTCATATTTTGTGGTCAGTGCTGGGAATGTGCGGCTCCGTGTCTTCTTTAGAGGCTGAAGGGTCAAACGCTGGCTGAACATTTCTCAAGATCGCACGGGAAAAAACCTCCTCCCTATACTACAAGAGAAGCGTTTGTTATCAGAAGTGAGAGAAATACGGCTGTATTAGGCAACACTTCTGCTGCTGAAGCTCATGAACTCCTTCAGTTCTTATTTTAGGAGATTTCTTTTAGAAGAAAGAATTTTATCTGGATTTTTTACACGGGCACCAAAGGAGAAGGGAGCTGTGTTTATTTATCTTTTCATTTGCACTTGTTCCAGCCCTAAAACATGGACTTCCAGATGGAAGATCAGCGGTTTAATCACAGTGGAGATCTATGATTCTCTTTCTAGAAAGCTTCTGCCGGAAGTTGCTTTAGACTGAAATGTGATCTTTCACAGCATCAGCTCAGCCTCAGCTCAACCACACCACTTACATGACTCAACGCATCTCATTTCCTTAAACAGAAGCTGCATTCATCTACGGACATGAAAGATACCACAAATCAGGCTTTTTTATTATTTCAATTAGATTAAATCATTAAAACAGAATCCAGAAATATTAAAGCACAAAACACAGATTCTGGAAAAGATTTCATAGGTCCCTAAAAATATAATTTTAAATCGTATACGTTTCACGACTTTAGTTAATTAAACAGGATTTTTGATTAATAAAATGTATTTTCAGACAGAATTCAAATTTAAATGAAAAAAAAAAAAAACGGAATCCAGAAAAATTTAAATTCAAAATAAATAAATAAACCTCAAACAAACAGAATATGGGGGGAAAATAGGAAGTAAATAAAATAGATTTAAAAAATGTATTTCAGAAGGCCCTAAAAATGACATTGTGTTAAACTTAATAAATTGTATAAGTTTAAATTATTAGTTTGTATAAGCTTAAATTCTTTAGACATGCCTTTTGATTTATAAAACTTAATTTAACTTAAAACAGGATCCAGAAAATTGGATTTCACAGGCTCTAAAATGTCATTTTTGTTCAACTTTTAATCAATTGTTGTTAGATTGTATAAATTTGAATAAATTAGACATGCTTTTTGATTAATAAAATGTAATTTAACTGTTAAAACAGAATCAAGAAAAATGGGCAGAAAAACAGAGAAAAAATGCATTTGAGAAAAAATATATAATAAAAAAAATTAAAACTCATTAGACATGTCTTTTGATTAATAATGTTTAATTTAATTGTTAAAACAGAATCCAGAAATAAAAAAAATTAAATAAAAACTGAAATTGAAAAAAAAAAAAAAAAAGAGCTTTCATGGGGCCTTAGTTTCTAGATAATCTAGTTTCAAGATGTCCAAAATTTAGCCATTACTTAAAGTTCAAATTTGAGGAATGCATTTTTTGCTTTATTTATTTGCCCATTTTTGTTATAGGACTTCAAATAGTCATCCTGGAGCTTTCTGAATGTATTCTGGAAGCCTTTGCGTTCTGTAGATTGTGTTTGAAGTGATCTGAGGAAGGGATGGAGCTGCTCTCAGTGTGTCCGGTCTCAGGATTATAATGTTCCAGAGCTGAGAGAGAAGAGAGGGTTTTTACTCACTAAACTGCTCCTCCTGTGAGTCTGTTGTTGTTTATGTGTCTCGGACCGGACAGATATGCAGTCTCTCTTTCCATTCACAGAAGGGAACGTTTATCATCCGCCTGTAGCCGGGGAAAGCAGTTTAATGACACGCTGAGATAATGTCTAAATAACTCTTTAGAAGAAAGTCAAGTTTGGAAACGAGAGCAGAGCTTCATTCATGCAGAACAGTTTTCATATCAATCACAGAGTGCTGCTGCGTTCTTTGGGTGCCAGATATTTTATTACTTTTGTGTGCGGAGAGAACTGGATTATGTTATGGTTAGTGAGGATGGCTGTGGTTTATGAGGTTAATTAAAAAGGTTTACGAACCTGTTGAGACTGAAATGGTTGGATTGGTGACAGGATAACTCAAGGTCCAGTTAAAGATTGACTTCTTGTTTGTGTGAAGTGCCTTGATTTCTTGACAACTACGTCCTGATATGATACACATGCTTTACAATGTCATAGAGTGCAACAGACATTGACTTATATATAACTATAAAACAGACGATATATGATTCTGTAGAAGACATGTCACAAAAAGTATTTATAATCCTAGAGAGGTTTGTTATCCTGAAAGTGGAAATTGTTGCAAAAGAACAGACTTCTGTAAAGCATTGCATCGCGTACTTACTTGCATGCATGCATTTTATATATGTTGCAATAAAAACTTAAAGGAATTTTTCAGGCAAAAATGAAAATGAGCTGAAAATCTACTCCCCCTCAGGCCATCTGATGAGTTTGTTTCTTCATCAGATTTGGAGATGTTAACTGATGGACTGGAGTGGTGTGGATTATTGTGGTGTTTTTATCAGCTGTTTGGACTCTCATTCTGACGGCACCCATTCACTGCAGAGCATCCATTGCTGAGCAATCTAATCAAATCTAATCTAATCAAAGTGGTGTTTCTGCAATTTCCACCATGATAGAGTTTCTTTTTACTCCAAATGCAAGTATTTTTATGGTATTCGGTTCTATAATAAATACATTTTAAAATAAGATGGTTGTGGATGATTGTCTTATTCAATAGAGTCGAGCACAGGAGCTGTGTGTGTTTGAGCTCTTCAGCTCTGAGGGCTCTTCGAAGTGTGTGTAGAGCATTGAGAAACGCATACAAAGAGCCGTCTGTTAGCCGGACGCTAGCAGACTGTCCTTGCATTTCCACCGCTGGACCGTCAGTGTTCATGGCTCCGCATGAAGTCTTTTATCTGCTGCTGTGAGTGAGTGTGTGCGAAGCTGACAGCTTTATAAAGACAGTTACGGGAAGTGACTTCCTCATTAAGTGAGGTTTCAGCGTGAATGCTTCTCCAAATCTACAGCGGCACAACTGTTCTTCAGTACTGCAAGATGTTTGAGGCCTTCAAGTAACAGTTCAGTCTGTCTTCATTTACTCCCCCTCATGACGATCCAAACCCGTATGACTTTCTTCAGTGGAAAACAAAAGGGGATGTTTTTACTGTCGTAATGAGGCTGTTGAGTTCCAAAAATGATGCACTATATTTTGAGTCTCCTGAAGTCATGCGATTGCTATATTAGGAAGAACTGAGTCAAATTTAAGTGCTATTCACTGGAAATGATTCACTTTATCTCAATTCAGATGTGTTGTGTTGGATTCGACATCAATGAAAAGAATAAACGATTTCAAATAATGCTTGAAATAATGGACATGAAATCATTTTGGAATTGAACAAGATTTATGAGCTTCACTAAAGGGGAATATTTTAGGAAAGAACTATTTTAAATTTTGTTTAGTTGACTTTATTAGACTTGGAATATAGTGGAAGTCATGTAGAATTCATTCATTTAAATTTCTGCATTTGTATTTATTTTAATTAATTTTTATTATTTAAATTTTTTATTAATTTATATTGAATTCTTCTAAATTATTTTTGTTTTATTTTTAGTTGAATTATTTTAAATGACTTTTATTTTAATTTGAATTAATTAATTTTAATGAATTTTAGTTCTTTGGAATTATTTTAGATTTATTTCAATTAATGTCAATTATTTTAAATATTTGTTGTTTATTTTAATTATTTACATTTATTTAAATTAATTATAATATATTTTTAATTATGTAATAAAACAATATATATATATATATATATTTTAAGTTTAATTACAACTTTTTGTTTATTTTAATGTTTTTTACATTTAGAATCAGAATCAGAAAGAGCCAAGTATGCTTGCTGCGCATACAAGGAATTTGTTTTATTGTCATAACCTTCCAGTTCACAGAGACAACAATGACACACAGACAATAAAAATGAGATGAGAATTAAAAAATACACATGTAAATATAAATAAACAAAAAATTGAAAAAGAAAAATAATTTGAAAAATGATTGTATGTACAGTTGTGCTATAGATGATTGAATGGAATAGAATAGAAGTAGATGCAGGGATGTGCTAGGATGGAGGTGGTAGCAAATAAATATAAGGTTATTGCATAATGGGGGGGGGGGGCAAACCCATTTGACTTTCTTCAGTGGAAAACAAAAGGGGATGTTTTTACGTCTGTCGTCATGATGACTGCATGACTGGTTCAGTAAGGGTCCAGTGATGTCCTTCAGATAAGCCAGAACCAGTTTTTCAAATGACTTCATGACGACAGACGTTAGAGCCACAGATCTGTAGTCATTAAGTCCTGTTATATTGGGTTTCTTTGGGACGGGGTGGAGCGTTTGAAGCAGGAAGGGACTTCACACAACTCTGGAGATCTATTGAAGATCTGTGTGAAGATGGGGGCCAGCTGGTCAGCGCAGGTTTTCAGACAGGCTGGTGTCACACCGTCTGGGCCTGGTGCCTTCCTTCTCTTGTGCTTTCTGAAGACCTGCCGCACATCTTCTTCACTGATCTGAAGTACAGGAGAGGGGGGTTGCTGGAGGTGTTAACGGTTGTGTAGAGAGATGGTCAGAACAGGTGTGGGGGCTTTCAAATCTACAATAAAACTCATTCAGGTCTTCAGTAAGTTTTTGATTCACCTCAGTGCTGGGGGAGGGTGTCCTGTACTTGGTGATGGCTTTCAGGCCTTTCCACACTGAAGAGGAGTCATTGGAAGTGAACCGATCTTCCAGCTTTTTAGCGTAGGTCCTTTTAGCCACTCTAAAAGACTTTATTTTAATTAATACATTTTTATACATTTGAATTATTTTAATTTATTTTAATTAAGCCTAGTTTATTTTAATTATTTACAATATTTTATTGTATTTGAATTAATGAATGTTTTTACTTTATGACTGTATTATGAAATACATTCTGGAATTTATTCAACAAATCTCTTTTTGTGTTTCACAGAAAATAGTGAAAGATTGAAAGGCAACACTTTCATTTTTGGGGGACTATCCCTTTAAAGGGGACCTATTGTGCCCCTTTTTACAAGATGTAAAATAAGTCTCTGATGTCCCCAGAGCGTATATGTGAAGTTTTAGCTCAATATACCCCACAGATAAACTTTTATAGCTTGTTAAAATTGCCACTTTTAGGGTGTGAGCCAAAACGCGCTGTTTTGAGTGTGTTGCTTTAAATGCGAGATAAATTTGCATTTATGAATTACACAGACGAGGAGCACGGCGGGATAAAAATAACAACATAGCTGGTCTCATGCTATCACAAACTTTATAAGTGCCACTTCTGATTATGAGCTCGACAACTTCAAGCGATCGACTCACATTGCTTTGATATGCAACTTTTAACTACCACATTCTTATTCACGATCATTCTGATAGCATTTGAAATCAGCATCAGTGAAAACACACAAGAGACAATGATAGCTTTAGCAATAAGCCTTACAGAGTGCCAAGAAGCTCTTTCAGAAACGCAATTTGGAAAACAAACGCGTGACACTTACTCTGTCTGGAGCTGACATTCGTGCACGAAGCGTTGGTAATAATTCCTAAACATATAGGGGACGTTACCGATTTTTTCTGGGATATTTCCTTCGAAAATGAAATTTAACCACAGTGTCCTCGGCTCAGATGAGGGGAGATTATGGAGACTCCTATGTTCATTAGTGCATCAACACAACACTTGTAAAGCCTCTTTGGCGCTGATATTGTATATATCTCCAGTAATAGCGGACCGCAGCTTCTCACTCAGGGCTGTGTTTATGCTAATAGGGCTGAGAGCGTCACAGACGGGCAGGACTTTTTCCCCTCAGTGACGTGAACAGAGTCTCGTTCTGAGAGACTGTTCATGATTTATTGGTTTTATTAAAAAATGAGTGAGTGGAATTTTAACATTATAGGTTGGTTGTTTTCACACACTGCGGTCACACAACTGTGTTCAAACACCTTATAAAAGTGATTTTTGCATAATGGGTCCCCTTTAAAGCAGTGTAGGATTTGGCTAAACCTGTTCTTACCTGTCTGATAGGAACGCTGTAACCTGACAGTAGCATTTGTGTGTGTGTGTGAGAGTGTTTTAAACACAAACGGCTGGTATGTGAGTGGTGTGAACTGCCAGGCACCTGTCACCGTTTCTATTTTAGCTGTGCAGCTCGTATAGAAGAACACACTGCTCTCTTTTGTGACGAAACGCAGAGAGCGAGTGGAAAAACAGTGGAATGTTCTCTGATTCGATGTCATCCGATTCGTCTGAACATGAAGCCTATGATTGAATGGAGTTATGCTTATTAGTGGTATTACTCTTGCTTATATTAACGATTTGAATAAAGCTCTTTTAGGATCAAACTTCATTTGTGCTACAGACAGAAACGATTGCTCAAATTGTGCAGTTGATTTACACTGAAAAAGGGACCTGAGCCTTGTCTAGAGACCAGAATAACACACAGATGTGAAACAGGACTTATTTCACATCACATTGCAGAAATAAACTTGAATACTTGAGTACTGCAGGTAAATGCTGAAAATGACTTGGTTTAGTTGCATCATGTTAAAATCACATCAGTGAGCTAATTTTGGGAGAAACCTTGGCCTTGAGTTTCCTAAGCGAGACCATATTGTCACCCCGCAGATGCTGGAGACCAACCAAACATGAAGTCATGTGTATGACAGCAGACCTGCTCGTGTGATTATCTGGAGTTAAACACTGACTCACAGACGTGGAAATGTGGAAATGACTCTGAATGAAAGGACCTGCTGACCTGATGAGAGCCAAGCGGTCATTATGGTCACGCCAAACACACGGCCAATGAACCGAGAGCTGTTATTTTATACTTTGCTGGAGAGACTTAAATCAGTGTAATTATTGACTTGTTTAGGCCTACATGATGACGTGTAGTTAAAGATACAGATTCACAACCGTTTAGTTGCAATAAATGCTCATTTTATTAAAATATCATTGCAAATGTGTGCATTGTGGACAATATAAAGAAAAAATAAATGTAAAAGTGTAGTAAGTTCTAACTGTTTGATATGCAGCTACTTTCATGACGGAAACGAATCATTGAATCTGAGCTGAATTGATTTGCTTAAGGACATTTTTTACCGTTTAATTGAAATGAATCAAACTTACCAAGTTTAGCTGATTTATTTACTTGCTTGTTAATTTATTATGGAAAATCTTCTGGAAATTATGCAATAAAGTCCGTTTGTGTTGCACCGAAGAAATAAAGTCATATATTCTGGAAGTTAAACTTGCCATGCTGTTGTGCATTTCCATTCAGATGAGCCTCATGTTTGAGAGTGTGTGATGATGCTGTGTGTGTATAGTATGGTTTATACATGTATTTACTGTGTGTGTGTTCAATGCAGGTGGGCAAAGAGACAGTTCAGACCACCGAGGATGCCATCATGAGGAGAGACATGCCACCTGCCTTTATAAAGTAAGTCACACACACACACACACACACACACACCGCTTCTGTTGAAGGTAAAGGTCGTGGAAGGCATGTTAAGTGTGTGTGGTCCTGTGTGAATAATGGCACTGCACTCTGTGTTTTTGTCTGCATCAGCCTTTTGTGTTCAATGAAAATCTGTGTGTAACAGCAACCTCACAACTCTTCCTCCTTCATCTTTTCTGTATGTTTAAATGCTATGGCTTTGATTATAAATAAACTTATAATGCATTGTAAATCACTTTTGGGTGAATACATAAATGTACACTTAAATACACATTATTTTAGCTAACTCTGTTGTGTGTGTGTGTGTGTGTGTGTGTGTGTGTGTGGGAGGAAGTGCTCTAATGCAGGTGTGTTGACTAATAAATCAGGTGTGGACATGCCGGAGCAGCTGCGTTTATGAGCAAACACAACTACACCTCCTGAGACGAGCACTAGAGCTCTTCTACATGTGTTACTGCCTCAGAAATCATACAAAATCTCTGCTTTACTCTTGAATTATGAAATATAGTTATATAGATCATTCAGAATTATTAGTGTTGTTCAGTATATGGGTTGTTCACACTGAAGTTGATTTGCATCTACATACAAACCGGAGTTGTTCATTTTAAATGAGACTTGAGGCAACATCATCGACATATAGCAATGTATCAGATATCTGCATTACATCACTGCTCATTTGCATAAACGTTTTGCTCAACTTAAAGGGACAGTTCACCCAAAAAGGCCATGTTGTTCTAAACCCGTATGACACAAAAAAGACATTTTAAGTAATCCATCGGTTGGTCTTTTGGACTCTTAAAATGGAGACTGGCACATTTAAGATTCACAAACAATAGTCCAAGTCTTCTGTTCTTCCTGGTTTGTCTTTTTGGTTGAATGCAGTCTTTCAAAATACTGGAACCAAATAATTTTCATGACATTCAATCTTCTGAATCAAAGTCATTTCCTTTGCCTTATTCAACAAATTATTTGTGATTTTTGACTTGTGCGACTGGAGCTTGCATGCTTCAAAAAGGATGAAAACACCATTAAATATCATAACAGTATTTCACGTCTTCTGAAATCATCAGTAATACTGATAATCTTCTTCTCCAGTGGGATGTCAAGTGCTGCGAACAAACCAGTCAACAAATCCAACTGAATCAGTTCGATTCATCAGCAAATCATTCAGAGATTCTATACAATGAATGATTGAAATAATGAATCGCTACTTCTCGCAGTAACATCCCTTCAAATCGCCAACTCTCATTGAAAATGAATGGCTTTCGCTTGATTTATCACTGCAGGTCACTGTCAGTGTGAAGGTCCCTCAGGAACACAGTCCAGCAGCTGGGAAATCTCCAGCCATTTACACAAACATCTGTGTATCACGCTGCTGTTTAGGGAATAACTAAATAAAATAAAACAGGAAATAGCTGAAAATCATTCTGAACCGTAAACCATCTCCAGACCAGCAGGGGGTTTATCTGTTCGAGTTATCTGCTGATCTCAGAGCCCACAGACATGCTGTTTTTGTGGGTGTTTTGACTCATTCTTGTGGTTGTGTTGTGCTCAAACAGGATTTATTTACAATAACGACATGTTAGATGAGTCTGAAAGCCTTTAGCTTTAGATGCTCTTGCGCAGCTGCTTTGAGTCGTACGTGAATTCATTCTGCTGTGCTCGGATCCCTGACTCAGGAGGAACGTATGGATTACTGGAAACACTGACACATAATGGATAACCTCTGTTTCCCTCTAAATATAGTTTGTGTTCGTGTGTGGCCTGGTGCAGTAATGCTGATTAAAATTCATATGCATTACTGTAGCCTTCACACACACACACACAGTGGTGACCTTGCTCTCCTGTCTCACACACACAGAGCTGTGGTCTGTCCTGCCACATGGAAATATGACACCAGTCTCCATTCTGCAACTACAACAAAACCCTCCTGACGACAGTCGGACACAGATGAATAGGACTTGAGTGTGTGTGTGTTGTGGGAATTGGGGCCTAATACATCACTCCTACGTGATTTAGAGCTGCTGACTGTGAAAGAGCATTCATGTGGGACCGACAGTGTTGGGGAGTGACTGACTAAATCCAAAACTGAAAAATGCATACTATACACAATCAGAACATGTAATGCATATGATCTGTGCACATTGAAATTTCAACATTGGTTGATCTTTTGCATCCATTTTTATGCTTGTAAATGTAAACATTAGGTTTTCTGTGATGTTGCATTGCATTGTATGCGTTCATGATTTGAAAGTACTGAAAATTGCAAACCAATCAGTGATGACTTGCATTGTCTGCCATTGTTTTCCTGCAAATGTTTCTGAATTTATGCATTATAGGTGTATAATTTCCAGATTGCTGATTATATATATTTTTAAATAAACTAAAAATAAATAACATTTAAAATATTTACAATAAAATATTAACATTTCTAGGAAATATACATAACTACACAAGTTAAATAATATATAGTTTTTAAAGAAATTCATACTTTTGTTGATCAAGGATGCATTAAATTGATCAAAAGTGACAGTAAAGACATTTATAATGTTGGAAAAGATTTCTATTTTAAATGAATGCTGTTCTTCTGAGCTTTCTGTCCATCGAAGAACCCTGAAAAATACAACGTATCACAGTTTCCACAAAAATATTGTGCAGCACAACTGTTTTCAACACTGATAATAATCAGAAAAGATTATTGAGCAGCAAATCAGCATATTATTATGATTTCTGAAGATCATGTGACTCTGAAGACTGGAGTAATGATGCTGAAAATTCAGCTTTGAGCACAGCATTTAATTATATTTTAACATATATTCACATAGAAAACAGCTATTTGAAATTGCAATAATATTTTAAACATTTTCCTGTATTTTTGATCAAATAAATGCCGCCTTGGTGAGCAGAAGAGACTTCTAAGACACTGAGTGTTTATAGCTTCAGTATATAATCAGATGAAGGTGTAACCACAAGAAAGGCAGTTACTAACCCTCTCTCCCGCTCTGTTTCGTCTCGTTCTCTGTAGGGTTGAGAACGCGTGCACTAAACTGGTTCAGGCGGCTCACATGCTGAAGGCCGACCCGTATTCTGTCCAAGCCAGAGATTATCTGATCGATGGGTCCCGCGGGATCCTGTCTGGAACCTCTGACCTGCTTCTGACATTCGATGAGGCCGAGGTCTGATGCATTTAAAACTGTTTAATGGCTTTATTCCTGTGGGTCTGAGCTTGTGCATCGATGCTGACAGAATATTTGCTCTCTTCCCTGATCTCAGGTTCGTAAGATCATCCGTGTGTGTAAAGGGATTCTGGAGTATCTGACCGTGGCTGAGGTGGTGGAGTCCATGGAGGACCTGATCACCTACACAAAGAACCTGGGACCAGGTATTTTAATGTTAAAATTACATTTAAAAACTACATGAGTCGTGTTTTATGTGCAGCATGATATGGACCACTAAGATTTCACTGGCTTTACACTGTGATTTAATACAAATAATCTTGATAATGTGTCTGATTAGGACAAAAACAGATGAATTTGGATGAGTTAAGTTATCCCCTAATGCATGTATAGTTGTTGTTTTTTCTTTTACTTCTATAATTATGTTACTTCCTGTTTGTTTGTAATCTGTGTCTGATTTGTGTGTGGATTTTTGGCTCTTTGAAGTGTATTATAGCTGTATACTTTCCAGACTGTTACATTTTCTCTTTTAGTAAAGAATTTTTTTTTTTTTTTAAATGTGAATAATAGTAACAATATTTACAATGAATTTAAATATTTCTAGCAAATATAAATATGCTACTGTTAAAATGTTGAGTACTGTTAAAAATGTGCTTTATTTTTTTAATTGTTTAAATTCTGATTGTGTTTTTTTTTTGGCTTTGTGTAGTGCATTATAGATGAATACTTTCCAGATTGTTACATTTTTACTTTTAGCAAAGAAAAAAATAAAATATTAAAAATTGTAAATAATATAAAAAAATGTACAATACAATATTTCTAGGAAATATAAATACACTACCGTTAAAGTGTTCAATAAGGTTTTTTTTCTAAGTATTAAGAAGTTAATACTTTTATTGATCAAGGATGTATTAAATTGATGAAAAGTGACAGTAAATATAATTATAATGGTACAAAATATTTGTTTCAAATAAATGCTGTTCTTTTGAACTTTCTATTGAAAAAATTATTTTTTTTTGTTTTTTTTTTTGCATTTTGCTTCTATAATTGTTTGTAATTATGCTGCTTATATTTCACTAGATTTGCTCATCTCTTATTCTGTTGCTGATTAGTTTTGTGTTCACATTTATTTTTTTGGATTTGTAAAGTGATCTTGAGTGGTGCGATCAGTTAGTATGCTACTTTTAGACTAAACTGGTTTACCAGATAAAAGCATCACACATCTGAATGTATTTGTGTTCACAGGCATGACGAAGATGGCCAAGATGATTGACGAGCGGCAGCAGGAATTAACTCATCAGGAGCACAGAGTCATGCTGGTCAACTCCATGAACACCGTCAAAGAGCTGCTGCCCGTTCTCATCTCAGGTCTGATCTGACCTCTGACCTCTTACATCCAGAGAAATTAATACTTTTATTCATCAAGGATGCATTAAATTGCTCTAAACTGATAGTAAAGACATTTATAATGTTACAGAAATGTTCTATTTCAAATAAATGCTGTTCTTTTGAGCTTTCTATTGATCTGTGAATCCTGAAAAATAAAATATATCACGGTTTCCACAAAAATATTGTGCAGCACAACTGTTTTCAACATTGATAATAATCAGAAATGTTTGTTGAGCAGTAAATCAGTAAATTAGAATAATTTCTGAAGATCATGTGACACTGAAGACTGGAGCAATGATGCTGAAAATACAGCTGCGCATCACAGAAATACATTATATTTTAACAGATATTCACATAGAAAACAGTAATATTATTGCTTTCAAATAGTAATAATATTTCACAAATTTATCAAATAAATGTGAGCAAATGTATCTGTTGGTGTCTCACACAGGCATCAAGATCTTCGTAACGACCAAGATGTCTCAGGGCAAAGGTGTGGAGGAGGCCCTGAAGAACAGGAACTTCACGGTGGAGAAGATGAGCACAGAAATCAATGAGATCATCCGCGTGCTGCAGCTTACGTCCTGGGACGAGGACGCCTGGGCCAATAAGGTGTGTGAGAGGGCAAAGGTCACGGTGTCTTCATGTGCATGCTAGATAAACCCGCCTCACAAACACACAAGACTGCGTTTACTGTCTGCTCACACGCATGCACGGACTATACATCATTCATGCATGTATTCTAGTGTTGGTTTGAACATGAAAAATATATTGCAAAAAATATATATAATCTAGATTTGAAGGGTGAAGTGTGTAATATGAACTACAGGTGTGTTTGTGTGTTGTGCATTTGTTTGTGCCTTTTGTGTGTGTTTGTTGAGCTGGTTTCAGGTTTTCTGGCTGGATTTTGAATTTGAAGTAAGTTCTGAGATTTTGGCTGGAAAGGGCATGTGCTAACTAAAACAAGCTCTTCCAGATCACTTTTGGACTAGAGATACATTGGAAATGAAGTCTGTTGCTTTTTGCTCACTCGTAAGAGTAAAAATGATGAATGTGATGAATGAATGTGCCGTAGGAACCTTGTTTCTCTAGAGTTGCAGACACTGAATCTGGCTGATGCATTACTGCATGCATGGAAATATCAGCATATCACAGTTTTCAAAGCTTCTGGAATCAGTATGAATCAGTCTCACAAAAACATTCCACCCCCAAAAAAATCCAAAGAAAGAATATACACTCACTGGCCACTTTATTAGGTACACCTTGCAAAGTCACTTAAATCCCCTTTCTTCCCCATTCTGATGCTCGGTTTGAACTTCAGCAAGTCGTCTTCACCACATCTAGATGCCTAAATGCATTGAGTTGCTGCCATGTGATTGGCTGATTAGCAATTTGTGTTACCAAGCAATTGAACAGGTGCACCTAATAAAGTGGCCGGTGAGTGTATGTTATAATTATGCATATGACAATTATGCAGATTTTCATTACTGTTTTGTGGTCAAAAATATATTATTCAGTTTTACAGTAAAGTGAGTTTGTTTAAAATAAAATGTGATTTATTTGCATTACAGAAAATGCAATGGAAAAATTATGTAATTGTGAGTATAATAAATATATTATATATAAATATAAAAATAAAATTGTATGCATTTCAGACATGTAATAATTAATCATGACAATTAAGCAATTAATTTTCATTACCGTTATGTGGGGGAAGAAAATAAAAATTTAGTTTGAGTTTTTTTGTAATTATAATATATTCATTGTCATTTTTTTTTTATAATCATTTACAGTAAAGTTAATTTATTTAAATTTAAATAAAGGGTGATTTATTTGCATTACACAATATGCAGGGAAATGCGTTGCAAATGTGAATATAATAATTATATTTTATATAAATATAAAAACATAAATAATGTCAATTCTAAAATCTTAACAGTTCTAAAATAGGCTTCATTTTCCTAATAATAATAATAATATTTCTTATTTTTGCTTATAATTTTGGGGCTGAAATCTCGAGGTTTTGTGAGGTTGATTCATGTGTTTTGGGGAAGTGAGTGTTTGAGGTTGAAGGTTAAAGCTGTCAGATGTGGCTTCAGCGAGAACTAGGCTTGTGTTTGTGCATTATCAGTGTTTTTATTTATTGATTTTTTTGCTCTTGTCTCTCAGTGGATCTTTTCACTTGTTCTTGTTCAAATGTGTGCTCTGTCTCTCCTCTCTCTGGGTTTGTTTTCCTCCCTGTAGAAGGTAAGGATGTGTGCGCATGCGCTCTCTCTCGCTGTGTGCTAGCAGGTTTGCGCTCGGCCTGTGATGGGATTCGGAGTGAAGTGATGGCTGGACGTTTGTCCCGTTGCTCGTGTGTGATGCTAACAGAATGAAGCTGCTAACTGAGAAATACACCGCAGTTTGATTAGCCGATTGAATTCAGTTCAATTCGAGTTTTTAGCGCTTTTCACAATGCATATCGTTGCAAAACAGTTTCTACATTAAATTTAGTAGTAGCTTATCAGTGCTCACTGTCAAGACTCACATGTTTTGCTTTTGGTTTTATAATCGCCATCACAGAAATAAAAAAGTTTCCTTTTCCAGCTTTAAGTCATCTAAAAAATGATGAGTATTTAGAATGCAGTGACAAGAGAAATTATTTTTTAATTTATTATAGTAGTTTAATTTTGTTGTTGTAGGTGATAACCAAAATGGAGGTTGTTTATGCTCACCAAGGATGATCAAAAATACTGTAAAATTGTGAAATATTATTACAATTTAAAACAGCTGTTTTCTATGTGAATATGTGTTAAACGATCATTTATTTCTGTGATTTTCAGCATCATTACTCCAGTCTTCAGTGTCACATGATCTTCAGAAATCATTCTAATATCCTGATTTACTCAAGAAACATTTCTGATTATTATCAATACTGAAAACAGTAGTGCTGCACAATATTTTTGTGGAAACTGTGATTTACATTTTATTTTTCAGGATTTACAGATGAACAAAGTTAAAAGAACAGCATTTATTTGAAACATAAATATTTTAGTCAATTTTGATCATTTTAATGCATCCTTTCTGAATAAAAATATTGCTTAAAAATATATGAAAAAATTATATATAATGTTAAAATAATAATTATAATTTAACAAAATTATATGCTTTATAAATTTTAATAAAAATATAGTACAACGTGCTGTAAAAATGATAACTGTTCTGTACATGATTGAACTTTTTAATGCTCATTTAAAAAAATACTGGGCAAAAATCTAGTATAAACTGATGATTTAATGCTGGAGAAGGAAGCAGAGGTTTGTCAGGGCCGCTGGACTCACTGATAGCTCCGTTTAATGTTTAACATGCCTCTGTCCTGCTGTAATGTGGGCAGCACTAGTGTGTGTGTGTGTGTTTAATCTCGTATTGCTCTGAGATCCTGTTTTCTGAATACTGTGTGTGTGACTGCGTGTGTGAATGCAGGCTCTCATCATTGCAACTATAATAATAATTTAAAACTCTAATATTGTGAGAATGATGTGTGAATAACCTGAGCTGATCAGCTTTGGTCATTTCCTGTCTTCCCTCCTCCACATCATTTCCTGTCTTCTCTTTGGACCTGTTAAGAAAGCTGTTTAAACCAGCCCAAGGTGGTTTTTTGGTCTCTCAGCCCACAATCCCTCTAAAACACCAGCTTGATGGCTTGCTGAGACCAGAAAACCACCTTAGACTGGTTTAAGAGTTTTTTTAAGCAGGGTACAATCAATAAATGAACCTAAACCCAGATGATAGTCCAGGGTTAAGAAGAGCCTAAGACAGTGTGTTTGACAGATGTCTCATTATGAGGGGAACTGTGAGGTTTGTGGGTCCGAGGTGTGTTAAAGGCTCGTCTCTGAGGAAACTGATCTGATGTGATGCTTTGACAGAAAAAATGTTGCACCATCAGCCGCAGTATCACTCAATAAATCACACAGAATATTTGTGTGCTTAATTACACATTATCTTGTGTGTCTGTGTCTGTGTGTCTGTCTCTGTGTCTGTCTCTGTGTGTCTGTGTGTGTGTGTGTGTGTGTGTGTGTGTGTGTGTGTGTGTGTGCGTGCGTGCGTGTGCCTGTGTGTCTGTGTGTGTGTGTGTGTGTGTGTGTGTGTGTCTGTTTTATCTCCTGTGATGACAAACTGTGTGAGTCAGCTTTAGGAAACAGCAGCTGACGACTCTCTTAACCAAAAAAGGACATACTACAATCTCTCTCTCTTTTTTTCTCTCTCTCTCTCTCTTTTTTCTCTCTCTTTTTCTCTCTCTTTTTCTCTCTCTCTGTCTCTGTATGTTCAGCTCATTCCAGTAAATTCATTTCAGTTGTCACATTTGTCACAAACATTTATCCTCAATAACGGGATATTTATTTTTATTTAAATGTAATTTAATTTTTAATTATAAATGAGCTTTTAATGTAACTTAATTACAAATAATTTAATTTAATATTTATTTTTATTTTTATATTTGATTATGTAATTTATTATAATTTCATTATAATGTATTTACTTTTGATTAAAATATAATTAGATAAATAATAATATATAAATATTTATATTATTATTTTTTTAATTGTATTTCTAGTAGATTTAGAATTGATATGTGTAATACATAAAAATATAAGGCACTTGTCACTGGTCAACCTCCATCATCTTCGCACTAAATTGACATAATTGCATTAACTGTGATCTGACTGAAGTCACATTATCAAAAATCAGGTATGACACCAACCCAGATCACAATTAAAAATGTCAATTTCAGATTCAGCATCATATTCCTCTTTACACTGTCATTCAAATACAGATGTGTTGCATGTGAGTGGAAATTATTGGATTTGTTTATGAATGGAGACTGAGAAGTTTCATTAAAAACAAAATCAAATTTAATTAAACTAAATCTGTGTCACGTGTGAGTGGAAAATATGGGATTTGTGTATGAATGCAGACTGAGAAGTTCAGTGAGGTCGTATCTATTAATAAATCACACAGACAACTGAAAAAATAGCCACACACACACACACACACAGAAGCTAGAAGCTACAGAACATCATCAGAGTCCAGAAGAGTCATCAGGATGTCCAGATGTGAGATATAATGTGTCTGTTGAGTTAATCTGATGCAAGACTGTGTGTTTTATTTTGTGGACGTGGTTTGCAGGACACCGAAGCTATGAAGAGTGCGCTGGCTCTGATCGACTCCAAAATGGCCCAGGCCAAGAACTGGCTCCGAGACCCACACGCCCAACCAGGTACTTCCAGGAAAAACATCTGATAAAATAATCAAATAAAACGCTGAAAATCACTTTGCTGATGCTGTGCCACTGCAGGTGACCCGGGTGAACAGGCCATCCGTCAGATCCTGGATGAAGCGGGTAAAGTTGGTGAGCTCTGCGCTGGAAAAGAGAGACGAGACATCGTGGGAACGGCCAAAACACTTGGACCACTTACCGAGCAGGTGTCCGAGCTGCGGGCCAGGTGCTGAACTCCAGATATTTTTTTTTTTTAATATTTGTATTTTTTATTTTTTATTTTAATGTAAACCAAGGTTGAAGAGTGTGTGTGTGTGTGTGTGTGTGTGTGTGTGTGTGTGTGTGTGTGTGTGTGTGTGTGTGTGTGTGTGTGTTATCATATCCATGTAGATAGATCACGGTCAGTGATGGGTCACCCAAACCACCGTTTACATCTGAGAAAACCTGACTCATAGATCACATAAGGTTTTCTTCCCAGTCGTCTGATTAAAAGTAGCTGTCTGATTTTACCCATAATGCACTTAAACCCCATTTTCCATCTCTGCTGGGAAATTGCTGTGCTGCTCATGTCTAAATCTAAACTTTTTCATTAAAAAAATCATATAAAAAATGTATGCTTTTTTTAAATAAAAAATACACATTTTTAAAAATAAAAATAAATTGTATTCACAATATTTATATTCATTATTTGTTTTCTTTTTACAAAAATAAAACTAACATTTACAATAAAGTATTTTTATTTATCAAAGATAATAAAAAAAAAATATTTGTTTTAATATTTTAATGAAAAATGTTGAAAATAGTAGTTTCTGTATTGTTTATTAAATATAATATAAAAATAGTTACAATTAAATTTTTTATCAAACAATAGTAAAAGTGTAAATATTTAAATAAAATATAATGTAAAAATTAATTGAAGTAAAAAATAGGTTGAAGTACTTTATCAAAGATAATATAAAAATATGTATATTTAAAAAGGTTTTTGGCAGAAATAATATTTAAAATATTTAACAAAATAATATTAAATATATTTAATTTTTTTTTATCATAAAAATATTTAAACAGTTGCTCAAGTATTGTTTGATAATTATATAAAAATATTAGTTAATTTGTTTTAAAAATATTTAAATATTGTGTTTCAAAAATAATATCAAAAGTACGTATGTTTAAATATTTTTTTTTGTACATGTCAAAATAATATACATTTTTTTACATTTAATATTTTATACAATTAAATTTGCATGCTGCATGGTTTAAAGCAATTCAATTACATTTGGTCTCTAGTGTGTTGAAGGAATTACATCAGTGACACACCACCTGTAGTTCATCCACATTTGTCTGTTTTCTTGAAGCTTGCTTGTATGAAAGCGTAATGATGTTTGTGACGCGTGAAGCATTTTCCGCTGTGTTTGACGTGTGTGTCCTGCGCAGGGGTCAGGGAGCGAGTCCGGTGGCCATGCAGAAAGCGCAGCAGGTGTCTCAGGGTCTGGACGTTCTGAAGGGGAAAGTGGAAAATGCGGCTCATAAACTGGAGGCCATGACCGGCTCCAAACAAGCCATCACCAAGAGGATCGACACCGCTCAGGTGACCCTGCTGCTTGTGTTCGGTCTGGACCAATCACACACCGGTCTTATGGAATGGCTATAATTCTGCTGTTCCTAAGCGCCACCTTGTGGCAAATTCATTTGCATATTCACATTTTACGCAGAACAGTGTTGTGAATGTTAACTGGCATATTGACAAAATAGAAATTTGACAAATAATTGTCAGGAAGCTTAAAAAAAAAGGTTGTCTTGGGTAGGGGGGCCTGCTGTAATGCTGTAGCCCAGGGGCCTCTGGTTAACTTAAGGCGCCCCTGCCGGTCTGAGCAGTGTTTTGAGCACGCTTCTGTTTTGTGAACGGCAGAACTGGCTGGCGGATCCTCACGGCGGTCCAGAGGGAGAGGAGAACATCAGGGCTCTTCTGGGCGAATCCAGGAAGATCGCGGATCTCTGCGAAGATCCCAAGGATCGAGAAGATATCCTGCGCAGCATGGGCGAGATCGCCGGCCTCACTGCTAAACTCTCCGAGCTCAAGAGAGCGTATGTATCTCTCAACATCTCCACTAGAGATGGGCGTTATGAGCTTAAAAATATATCACCATATTTCTGGTATTTATTGCGATAACGATATCAATGACGATAATTCAGGGAATCCTGTTTCTTTAGAGAAAAGTATTATCTTTCCTATTTTTACCCAAAATAGGGTGTTGTGAGCATTACTGAGTAGTACACACGTAATGTAATGACTGTTTAATTCATACTGAACGCCGGAGAAACTCCATATATGCATCGCAGAATAATACTACTGACGATGCTCCAGGAAATCCCTATTATTTTTGTTGGTCAACAGGTTTGTAAACGGGCTCATACACATGCAAAACTGTATCGCACACATGCTACTGTAGTATATTTATTCACGGCTCAGACCGATATTTACTTTTTTTTTTTTTGTCGCACTGTACAGCCCTGACCAAAGAGCTAGTTTACTTGTTGATAAGTGACTCAAAAAAAGCATCTTTTAAATATCTGATGGCAGTAATCCAGAGATTAGTCCCGTTTCATCTTGGATTTAGTTGATTTTTCAGGCTGATTAAAATCAGCTGTGATGCAAACTTGTCCCAGATAAAAGCTCTGTGGTGTAATGTTTGAAAGCAAAGAAATTAAGACTAAATATTAGGTTTGTCATTTTAAAGTTGTTCTGAAAAATTATAAATAAAAAAATATTAAAACAATTTTTTTACAGTACAATAATATTATTAGAAATATTTATTTAAATTCTATAATTATTAAAAATATTAATTATTAATTTTAATATTGATGTTAAATACTATTCTATTTTACATTGCAATAGTATTATTACTATAATGTTTTTTTTATAATTTAATACAATTAAATAAGTAAATTGTATTACAAATAATAATTATTATTATCATTAATGTTAATAATAAATACTAATAGTTTATTTGACGGTGCAATAATATTATTACTATAGTAATATTTCTTTAATTTGTATAGTATTTTTGAATAATAAACTATTTAAAAAAAATTTTCACAGTACAATAGGATCATTGCTATCATAATGTATTTTGTCATGATTTAAATTTCATAATTTAATTAAATAAAAATAATCATAATACTTATAAATGTATTATTATTATTATTAAATACTCATTTTTATTTGACCGTAAAAAAAATTACAGTGCCGAAAGTATTCATACCCCTTCTTTTTTTCTCATTTTATGTTGCTGCTTTATGGTAAACTGCTTTAAATAATTTTTTTCCACATCAGTCTACACGCCATACACCGTAATGGTAAAGCAAAAAACATGTTTTTAACGTGTTTGCTAAATTTATTAAAAATAAAAAACTTAAATGATTTCATTGCATAAGTATTCATCCCCTTTTCTGGGACAGTGGAAATTTAGCTCAGGAGCATTCATATTGCTTGTAGATGTTACTACACTTCGAGTGAAGTTAACCTGTGGCAAATTCAATTGAATGGGTAAGGTACAACGGGGCTAAAGGTGCCTTTGATATTATTTTAAAATATATTTTTTTATATTAACATATTTTAATGACAGTAGGCCTATATTTATTGAACAAAATTTAATTTAATTTAATTTTTTCAAATTAATCTGAAAAAAGTACAGACTTTGCTAAAGTGATTGTTTTTAACAAGTGTTAACTTTATTAAACAAAACATTATTTTAGCTGAAGTATTTGTATCAATACCGTGTGCCTTTTACCCCATGCTGGTGGGCCTTTAAAAAAAATTGAATGAATGAATACTTTTGCAAGGCACTGTATAACTATAGTAATTTATTTTTAAAATTGTTATAGTATTTTTATTTTATAGTACAATAATATTATTGCTGTCATGCATTTACCAATTTAAATGTAATATTTAAATAATAATGTGTGCGTGTGTATACACATACAAATCTAGGGTGGCTTTTTTATAAAAAAGATTTTGCCTAGTCCTGCTTGGATGTGTCTTTAGTGGATCATGTGATCCAGAATAATGTAGTTTCAATTCTATATGATCTAAACCATTGGTCTCAGACTCAATTCCTGGAGGGCCACAGCTCTGCACACTTTACCTCCAACCCTAATTAAACACCTGATCCAGCTAATCAAGGTCTTCAGGATTACTAGAAACTTCCAAGCAGGTGTGATTTGGAGCTAAACTCTTCAGAGCTGTGACCCGGAATTGAGTTTGAGACCACTGCTCTAAATGATCTCTCTCTGGTGTGTGTTCAGAGGTAAGGGTGACACTCCTGAGGCTCGAGCGCTAGCGAAGCATATCGCCACAGCTCTGCAGAACCTCCAGTCCAAAACCAGCAAAGCGGTGGCCAACACTCGTCCGGCCAAAGCGGCCGTTCACCTGGAGGGGAAGATGGAGCAGGCGCAGCGATGGATCGACAACCCCACGCTGGACGACAGCGGCGTCGGTGCGGCTCTCTCTCTCTCTCTCTCCCTCTCTCCCTCTCTCTCTCTCCCTCTCTCCCTCTCCCTCCCTCCCTCCCTCCCTCTCTCTCCTCGTGACCTCTTCACATGAGCCTCTCTGTGTGTGTGCAGGTCAGGCTGCGATCCGCGGGCTGCTGGCCGAGGGCCAGCGTCTGGCCAATGCTCTGCCGGCTTCGCAGAGGCAGGATCTGATGGGTAAGTGTGAGGAGGTGGAGCACCTGATGGGGCAGTTAGCGGAGCTGGCGGCCCGCGGCGAGGGAGACGGTCCTCAGGCCCGCGCCATCGCTCAGCAGCTGCAGGACACGCTCAAGGTACAACGTTAGGTGACAGAGGTCATGTGACGTATGTGACCCTGAAGCACAAAAGCAGTCATCAGTAGCACAGGTATATTTGTAGCAATAGCCAGCAATACATTGTATGGGTCAAAATAATCCATTTTTCTTTTATGCCAAAAATCATTAGGATATTAAGATCATGTTCCATGACGATATTTAGAAAAATCTTACGGTAAATATATTAAAACTTCATTTTTGATTAGTAATATGCATTTCTAAGAACTTAATCTGGACAACTTTAAAACCGATTTTGTCAATATTAAGATTTTTTTGCACCCTCAGATTCCAGATTTTCAAATAGTTGCATCTCAGACAAATATTGTCCGATCCTAACAAACCATACATCAATGGAAAGATTATCTATATCATAAATCTCAAAAAAAAATTACCCTTATGACTGGCTTTGTGGTCTAGGGTCACATATATCCACTTTTTTTGCTTGCAGTGATGAACTTCCTCCCTGGTTCAGCCAGACCTTCAGAAACAACATTCAGAAATATTCTGACTTCACATCCATGAGCTCTTTAGCTCTTTAGTGTATGACTGCAATCATTTACATATCAGCTCATATTCAGTTTTAATGACTTGGCTTCTCTTATAAATGATAGTATGAACTATACCTGAGGTTAGTCAATCATGACAGAGCTATTTTAGTGTTATTTATATACTGTTAAAGTATTTATTAATAATAATCTTGAATAAGCTTTTAATTTACTTTAATTTATTTTATTTTATTTGTACTAACTTTCTTCTAAAATTGTTTTTAATTAATAATAATAATAATAATTATTACAAATAATTGTTATTCTGTAATTTTTTTTATTTCAGTTTTAGTAATTTTAGCACTTCAACTTCAACTTATTTAATTTCAGTTATTTACCATGGTAACATTTCTAATTTCCATTTTCTTTTCTGTTTTTGTTTCTTTTTCATATTAAATATTTCATATTAAACTGTTTATTTAGATTTTAATTTCAGTTTTATTTCACTTAACAATAATAATAATAATAACTAGTTTTTTTTGTCATTTCAGTTTTGTTATTTTTATTTTTTGTAATAACTTTCTTCTAATAATTATTCTGTGTGTAATTAATTGATGATAATAATTATCTGTGAATAAATAATAATTATTTAGTCATTTATTTTGATTTTGGTTTTTAGTAATTTTAGTACTTCCACTTCGATATATTTTATTTCAGTTATTTGCCAAGGCAACATTTCTAATTTACAGTTGTTGGTTTTTCATAAACAATATTTCATATTAAATTAAATATTTCGATTTTTATTTGTTTTATTTCACTTTACAATTTTTTTTTAACAATAGTAATTCTGTTTTCTTTTCATATTAGTCTTGTAATTTTTGTGCACTTTTCATATTTTTATATGAATAATTTTCATATAAACCAACTTTCTTCTAATAATTATTGTTTGTTGTTATTATTATTATTATAATAAATTATTCTGTAATTTTTATTGCTTTCAATTTTTAAAATTTTAGTACTTCACTTTAATTAATTTTATTTCAGTTATATTTACATTTTTATACAACTTAAATATAACTATTTGAAGTATTATTTACGCTTTTATACAAGTTAAATAATTCATATGAACACATGTCATTTTTATTTTATTTTTCATATTAAATTGAATATTGTTTTTTTATTTTGGTTATATTTCATTTAACAAAAAAAAGTTGAAAATTGTCATGAAAAACTAAAATATAGTTAAGAAACCTTGACTAACTTTAAAATGGACTTCAGGTAAAAAATAAGTGTAGAAAATAGTCCCTTTAATGTACATGCAAATACACAACTATCACTATTTATTTAAACAAATAAATGTGATAAATGCATGCATGAAACAAATAAGTGCTCACAAACACAGGGTTATATTTAAAGTAAAGAGCTCCACCTGCTGGTCAGTGAATTATGAAATATATATAGTTACAAAAGATTTCTATTTCAAATAAATGCTGTTCTTTTGAACTTTGTTCATCTGTGAATCCTGAAAAATAAATCGATCATGCTTCCCACAAAAATATTGGGCAGCACAACCAATTTTCAACAAATGCTTCTCAAATCAGTATATTATTATGATTTCTGAGGGATCATGTGACACTGAAGACTGGAGTAATGATGCTGAATATTCAGCTGCGCATCACAGAATCACATTTTAACAGATATTCTAATAGAAAACTGCTATTTTAAATTATAATAATATTTCACACTTTTACTGTATTTTTGATCAAATAAATGCATCCTTGGTGAGCAGAAGAGACTTCCTTCAAAGCAAACATGTGTTTGTGTGTTTGTGGCAGGAGCTGAAGGGTAAGATGCAGGAAACCATGACCCAGGAGGTGTCTGATATCTTCAGTGACACGACTACGCCTGTTAAACTGCTGGCGGTGGCAGCGACGGCTCCTCCAGACGCGCCCAACAGAGACGAGGTGCAGCACAATCACACACTCCCACTCACACACACACACACTCACACTGATGCTGGAGCAGATCGTGTTCCTCTGTGATTGATCATGTGTGTATGATCAGGTGTTCGAGGAGCGGGCTGCACACTTTGCGAATCACGCGGGTCGTCTGGGAGCCACGGCGGAGAAAGCGGCCGCAGTCGGCACCGCCAACAAGAGCACGGTGGAGGGAATCCAGGCGGCCGTCAAATCAGCCAGAGATCTGACCCCTCAGGTAACAAACACCAGTCACACACCACTGAAGCTGAGTCCATACTGACTGTACATAGGTCTGATTTTTAATCTGTTTTTATCTTCAGGTCGTCTCTGCAGCTCGGATCCTCCTGAAGAATCCTGGAAACCAGGCGGCTTATGAACACTTTGAGACCATGAAGAATCAGTGGATCGACAATGTCGAGAAAATGACGGGTGACAAATTTGAACTATGACATCAGCTCTCTCTGTCTGATGTTTATATTTTATTTATTTATATTTTATTTAATATTGTTTTATTTTTTATTTTATGTAATTTTCTATTTTTATTTTATTTTACGTTTTTGTTATTTAGACAGGATGCTATCTATCGATCTATATAATGCATTTATTTTTACTTATTGAATTTTATTTAATATTTGATGTTTTATTTTATTTTTAATCTATTTGTTATTTTTATTGAAATAAAGATTTATTACTTTGTCAAACAGGATTCTATCTATCTATCTATCTATCTATCTATCTATCTATCTATCGCTTATATTTTTATGTATTTATTTAATTTATTTTATATTTAATTTTTACTGTTTTATTTTTTATTTTATTTTACCTATTTTTAATGTCAGACAGGATGCTATCTATTGATCTAAGTAATGTATTTATTTTTATTTTATTTTTATTTTGTTTTATTTTTTAATTTACAATATTTAGTAATTTAATTTAATTTAATTTTGTTATTTTCAGTAAATATCTTTTTATGTCAGACATGATCTAATGTATTTATTAAATTTTTATATTGTTTTAATTTTTTTGCTTAATTTTACATTTTAGTTTTTAATATTTAGTTTATTTTATTTTCAGTAATTATCAGACAGGATGCCAGCAGTACTTGATCAACAAATGGTTATTTTACCCAGAAAACTAGCAAAGAGCAATGAAAAAATTAGTTATAGTATTTGACAAAGATAAATTGGAAAAAATACAGTAAAAATAGGTTGAAATCATAATGTTTGTCTGAGTAGTTCTGTCTGAATAAGGACAATGTTTACTGTTGTTTTCTTTTTTCCGAAATCATCTACAATAATGGCAGTGACAGCATATGAACACATCCCGACTCTCTGTCTCTCTCAGGTCTGGTGGATGAAGCGATCGACACCAGGTCTCTGCTGGATGCATCAGAAGAAGCCATTAAGAAAGACCTGGACAAGTGTCAGGTAGCTATGGCCAATCACCAGCCTCAGATGTTGGTCGCCGGGGCAACCAGCATCGCCCGGCGAGCCAATCGGATCCTGCTGGTGGCAAAGCGAGAGGTGGAGAACTCCGAGGACCCCAAGTTCAGGGAGACAGTGAAGGCAGCGTCTGACGAGCTCAGCAGAACCATCTCACCGATGGTCATGGACGCCAAAGCCGTGGCCGCCAACATACAGGACCAAGGTGAGACACACAGAAAGACGTTAACTTCATCGCGGAAGGCACTATAGAGTTGAAAAGCATATGATAGACTTGTGAGTGAGCATTTTTGACTTGGGCCAGAGGGCAAACACCCAGAACACCGTAGAAACCGCATAGCAACACCCTAGCAACCATCCACAGCACCACTCAAATTTTCTTAAAAAAAACCCCCAAAACAATCTGGATGAAACTAGTACTGCACGTTATGGGGAAAATATCTAATATATCTATGAGATTTACAGTTTGCCCAAAACTTTAGTGATTTAAGTATAAATATGACAAAAAAAAATATAATTATTATTATTATTATTTATTAATCTATTTGTATTAATACTACTAAATAAAATATTAAACAAATTAAGAAATATTTGGCCAAAAATGTTGATTTATATATAAATATAATTATAAAATTATCATTATTATTACTACTAAATAAAAATATGAAACAAAATAAGAAATATTACTATTATAATATTTCACTGCTGTACATGATTGTAGGGAATAGGCCAACATTTTTGTGATTTATGTATTAATATGACTATAAAATGATTGTAATAATAATAATAACAATATTACTAAAACAATAAACAAATATTACTATTGTATATTTTCCATGCTGTGCAAGTTTGTATGTCTCTACAATTTGGTTTAAAAATGTGTGATTTTTATATATGAATATTACTATAAAATATTATTATTACTATTAATAATAAACAAAATAAGAAATATTATTATTGTAATATTTCACCGCTGCACATGATTCTAGGGCTTCAAAAATTGGCCAGAAATGTTGTGATTTACTTATAAATATAACAATAAATGTATTATTATTATTATTACTAATTAAAAATATTAAACAAAATAAGAAATATAACCGTTTGTAATATTTTATTGCATATTTAAAAAATGTACTATGTAGTAAAAAATATTTAGTACAAATTTTTTTTGACTAAAGACTGTCTTCATTTCTTAATTTTCAAACGTTACAGTTGAATTACAAGTTGAGAAAAAGATGGTTGTTGCACTTCACATTCTCAAATGTTACGTTATCATGTGGAGCAACATTTACTGCCACTCTGATATGCTGAAAACACTGGATGATGAGCTGCTTGTGTGTAAATCAGCACACTGACACACACAGCACATATATTTATTTAATTCAATCACAGCCTTAGTTGAACCTATGACCACTGTCTTCCTGGACAGGCCTTCAGAGGGGCTTCCTGGATTCGGGTTATAAGATCCTGAGTGCCGTGGCTAAAGTCCAGGAGGCGTTCCAGCCGCAAGAGCCGGACTTCCCTCCTCCACCTCCAGACCTGGAGAACCTGCAGGTCAGATTCACCACAGACACCTGCAGCTGCACGCATTTACTGCACTAGCACGGGTTTAAAGTGGTCATCAGATGCCCATTTTCCACAAGTTGATATGATTCTTTTAGGTCCTAATGAAAAGCCTATAACATAGTTTGGTTAAAATTTCTCAATGGTAGTTTAAAACAACACCCTTTTTTACCTTGTCAAAAGCAGCTCTGTTCATAGCGAGCCGTTTCGTTGCATGTCCCTTTAAATGCTAATGAGCTCTGCTGACCCCACCCCTGTCTTCCGTGGAGTGACGAGCGGTTCTCTGTTAACTTTATCCCGATCTACTTAAATGCATCTATGTTCGCGTGAATCATTCGTGATCCAGGTTCACCTACAGAAGAAGTGAGTTCATTTGTTTCATGTGCTGAACACAATAATATAAAATAGTGAAGTGAAGTGACATTCAGCCAAGTATGGTGACCCATACTCGGAATTCGTGCTCTGCATTTAACCCATCCAACGTGCACACACACAGCAGTGAACACACACACACCGTGAACACACACCCGGAGCAGTGGGCAGCATTTATGCTGCGGCGCCCGGGGAGCAGTTGGGGGTTCGGTGTCTTGCTCAAGGGCACCTCAGTCGTGGTATTGAGGGTGGAGAGAGCGCTGGACATTCACTCCCCCCACATACAATCCCTGCCGGCCCGAGACTCGAACCCACAACCTTTTGATTACAAGTCCGACTCTCTAACCATTAGGCCACGACTTCCCCGTGGTAGTGGCCTTAAGGTTTCTCTGTGAATCAGGAAAATCTGAAAGTGAACGAGCCGGTGCGCGGAGGGTTAAAGCCGCTGCATTCAATTTTATCTTTAGACGGTAAATTTAGATTTCAAATTCAATATTGAATTTAGAACTATTGAAATATTTACTGTATGTAACGCAAGTACTTTATATGTAACTGCAATTAAATTACCTAAAAATTAACAGTAATCCCTTACTTTACTTTTTCAGTGGATAAGTAATTTAGTTACAGTAACGCCTTACACCCAACAGAAGCAGATTCAGAAGCGCCAGATTGTCATAGCAAAGAGCATCTCCCTGACATGGCTGCATCAATACTACTGCGGTTACTGAAACCACACCTTCTTTCTTTGCGTGAACATTTGGGCAGCGTTACGCAAATATTTCCACATCGTGACGTAGACATGTGGGTCGTGTTTGAATAAGGCGTTTTAGCCCGGTCTGGATCAGCCTTCTCTTTAGATAGAATAAGTCTTTTTGTGGGACACTGAGCTTTGTAACTCTGCAGATCTTATACATGCACCAACAGCTACATAACACATTAATGAAAAGGAAAACAAGAAATCGCATCATATGACCCCTTTAATGTTTTGTTTCTCCGATATTTTCCGTTTTTTTGTTTTTTTAAATTCTCTCTATCTGTAGTTGGTCTGCTAATATCCGTCTGTGCACTCAAATTGAGCGCTCTTTTCTGTATCACTACAAGTGTGTTTTGAGATCTGGTCTGACGCTGTGGTCAAAAGCGTTTTTCAAAAATCACTTATTTGTTTTGTTTTCTTTATATGTATGGATAACTTGGGTTACCGACATCTGGTGAAAATTTCAACAGCACCTTTAGAAATATATTTACTGAGAAAAATGGTGACGTGTTCAATACTTATTTTACCCGCTGTATGTTCAAAGTGAACTTTGCATCTGATGCACCCATTTAACCACCAATACTGCTTCTCCCTCAGATCAGCAACACCGCCGCTCCTCCCAAACCGCCCCTGCCAGAGGGTGAGGTGCCTCCACCCAGACCTCCGCCGCCGGAGGAGAAGGACGAGGAGTTCCCGGAGCAGCAGGCCGGAGAGATGGTCAGCGAACCCATGATGGTGGCCGCCCGGCAGCTGCACGACGAGGCCCGCAAGTGGTCCAGCAAAGTGAGTCTGCCGGTTGGGTTTGGGTTGGTTTGTACTGATGAGCAGGATATTAAAGGATGGTTTCTTGCAGGGTAATGACATCATCGGAGCCGCCAAGCGCATGGCTCTGCTGATGGCCGAGATGTCTCGACTGGTCCGGGGCGCCAGCGGGAATAAGAGAGCGCTCATCCAGTGCGCCAAAGACATCGCCAAAGCCTCAGACGAGGTCACGCTCCTCGCCAAAGAGGTCGCCAAACAGTGCACAGACAAACGCATACGAACCAACTTACTGCAGGTAAGAGCAAAGCATTGGTTAAAGGTGCCATAGAATGAAAAACTGTCTTTACCCTGGCATATTTAAATAATAACAGTTCTGTACATGGAAATGACATACAGTGAGCCTCAAACACCATAGTTTTCTCCTTCATATGTAAATCTCGTGATTAAAAAAGACCACTGAAAAACAGGCGAATCAGAACATAACACCGACTGTGACGCAACAGTCGGGATCACTACGCCCCCAACATTTGCATAAACCCGTCCTTGTTCTAAGCCGGCCGAACCATCAGAAGCTCTGCAGGTATTGTAAATAAACAAGCGCAGACAACAGCGAAAATAACACAATAAATGTTATGTTCCAGGCCGTGCAGGGGGTGTGAAGTGCAGGGATGGGTTGGTGTCTGTATTCAGAAAGGCACAGAAAGCAAATAACTCGAGCCACTAAAGGGACATGGTTAGCTCCTTGCTAGCGGTAGCCTGTTACAGTACATAAGATTTCACTCTCAGTAAGGAGAGATGAGGATGATGGCGAATGACTTACAGATCCTGAGCACCACTGACAAGCATCTGATCTTGTGAAATGTGTGGTAAGTACTGTTGCTCCATAATGTAAACATAGTTTGTGTGATCGCGTCTCTTGAAAGTGAACTATAACACGATCAATGGATCGTTCAAAAGCAGTTTCAATGCCTCGCATATTAATAACGGCTCCCTGATGCCCGCGTTTTATATACAGTATAATTACCCGACGATATAACTGCGAGAGAAAGTATTTAAATATATATTTTCCTCCCTGTGCTTCCTTCTTGCTGATGAGCCGTACTGTGAAACAGCCAATCAGAGCAGAGCTCAACATTGAGCAGCACTGTGAAACAGCCAATCAGAGCAGAGCTCATTATTATTCATGACCCTGCCAAATAAGCCAATAACAGACCGTTTCATTCTAGGGAGAAATCCTAGGGTTGTAAATGGACATGTAAAATCGTTTCTGGAGATTTTTTGCCCTTACCTAAGCCACATACCTTCTGTGTAGATATCAGAGAACAATTTAAAATACTGTATCAAATGCATTCTATGGCACCTTTAAGATGAATCCATAACAGCTGATGTGTTTCGGGGTTTGAGATTTATTTAATTATATTTATGTTTTATAGTTTTTTTTTATTTAATAGTATTTTTATTTTATTTTCAATAGTTATCTTCTTTGTTAGACGGGATGCCAGCAGTACTTGATCCACAAATTTTTCTAATTTTCAAAAAGCAAAACCAACTGAGACTAGATGGAAGATATTGGAATAAATTGTTTCATTTTGCTGTTGCATTATTTGGAGAAGAAATTCAAACTGATTTTTCTTATAGAAATTGAGATTGCAGTTGCTGTATAACAAAGTTTGCTGTGCTTGTTTGTAGGGCTGCACAATTTAACACGTGTGTGTGTGTGTGTGTGTGTGTGTGTGTATATATGTGACTATATAATACTGTAATTTTACAGTTGTACTGTTAAATACATTTAATTAAAATTAATATTATTAATTATATTATTGTTATTACTATTATAATATTTCACTGTAAAATAAAATGTTCTGAAAAATAATATATTATAAATAATAAAAAAAAAATACAGTACAAGAGTACAACTGTAAAATTGCAATAATAATATTTACTGTGGCTGTCTTAATTTCTTAAATGTTAAACCATCTAGTTTTTGGGGATTCATTAAAGTGACTCTTGGGAATCTATTCCCTAAAAAGATTTGTTCACTGAGTTGTTTAGTGTTTCTTTCGGTGGCATTTTTACATCCCTTTCAACCAGATTCACATCAGTTCATTCAGAATCAGACGCCTCGTTCAGTCTCAAAACATGGATTCATTCAGTGAAGCAGATGCATTTGTTTGATAGGTCCAACCAATGATCGGCTGTGAACGAGCATGTGTTCAAATGTAGTTTTCTTGTATTTATTTTGTGCGTTTTAGTGAACAAAAAAATTTGATGCATGCTTGAAAATGAATGCGAATGCTGATTTATTACTACTATAACAGTTAAGATGGTCCAAACCCAACTTTTTGGACTAGGGACAGTATAGTGGATGCAAAGACAACTGGTTTTATTTCTACTTTTTGACTGTTTGTTCCTGTAAAAATGACTCGAGTGTGAAAACACCTATTTTGAAGGACGTTTTCATGTGTTTGTGTGTCTTTCTGCAGGTGTGTGAGAGGATTCCCACCATCAGCACTCAGCTGAAGATCCTCTCCACGGTCAAGGCCACCATGTTGGGACGTACCAACATCAGCGAGGAGGAATCCGAGCAGGTCAGATCTCGCCTCTGCTCCTTTCTAAACCCTGTTTTTAGATGAAACCGGTCTAAATGTGTGCTGGTTCTCTCGCAGGCCACTGAGATGCTGGTTCATAACGCTCAGAACCTGATGCAATCGGTGAAGGAGACGGTGAGAGAAGCCGAGGCCGCCTCCATCAAGATCCGCACCGATGCCGGGTTCACCCTGCGCTGGGTCCGCAAGACGCCCTGGTACCAGTGAGGCAGGAGCCGGCGCGGTATCCCAGCATGCACTTGGGGAAGCACTGCAGTCCAGGTCCTAAATGTCAACGCAGACATGTCGTCCACATCTGGACTCAACTATTCCATATCAAAACCGTTGTTCTTGAATGTCGATGAGTGTAAAAGAAGGGACGTAAACTTGCTCGATTGCTTTTCTAATGATTTATATTGTTTTGATGGATCCCAGTTTAATATTTTTTTGAGAGAAAGTGCTGTTTTTTTCAGAAAGGTCATAACTTTTTTTTTAAAGTTATCATAATTTTTTTTTTTTTTTACAGAAACTGAAGCTGTTCTATACCATCAGCCGCTTTGAATGTATTATTAAATGTCACAAGCTAATATTTTGTCTTCACAAACAAAACGCATGCACAGATTTTGGATTATAAAATCCTTATAATGTGCTTTTTGATGCAAAGTGTTCATCATGCTTATAAACGGTGTGGATTCTTTCAAACGTTAATTCAGGTACGATGCTGCAAACTCAAGTACTGAAATGAAGAGGGAATCAAACCTGTGACCTGGTGCTTCCTGTAATCTCTGCCAAACCAGTCTGTTTGCATTATATGACCACACACACACACACTCTCTCTGCCGTCCTCGTATTTCCACTAAGACATCACTGTGGTCCATACACTACTACAGAAAGCACACTCAAGTATATTTATGTGAGTGAGAATCTGCTCTTTGCTTATATTTGCCTTTTTTCTATCGCTGAGGAGACCAGCAGTTTAATGTAAATAATGTGTTCATCTTTAAAGACAGCCTGTAAGACCTGATGTGCCTTGGCATAATAAAAGAACTAATTATCAGATCAATCAGATGTGTCGGACTATATTTGTTGGCATTTCTTTAAATGGTCAATGAACATGTATTATATATTGCTTTAAAGGTCATGCAAATGACACTGGCCTTCTAAATATAAAGCTATTTAATCGACATTAATATTGTTCATCTTATTTCTGTTGTCACTGACGGTCAAGTCCATTTATGGCACCTTTTACCACAGTTAACCCTTTATGACATTATGTTCTAAGTTACAAATAACTGTTTTTGATCAATTACAATATTTAAGTTATTTTAAAAAGTTATTTTAAGAAAGAATATTAAGGAGAAATTAGGGGAAAATATAAATGTTTTATCTATATATATTTTATTTAAAATAATATTTTAAGTTAAATATTTACACTATACAAATGAAACTCTTACAAACTCAAATTAATGTATATATATATATATATATATATATATATATATATATATTAATATATTGGAAATAAAATCTGAGCTCATCCTCATTACTCGTTTTCTCTAATATACTGTATATTTTTTCTGAACACCTGTAACAAATCTTGTAAAACTCTTAAGTCTAAAGATGCTGGATATGGAAGAAATATGTGTTAATTAAATCTAAATAAAATGTATCTATTTTACTCTAAATTTATTGATGCTTCTTAGAAAAACATATGGATAGATTCTACACTTTTCTTAAATCCACTTTTTAATATCATAATTTAATGACTCCACTGCAGTCACAGTGCTGTTCATGATGGTGAGTGGGGGGAGAGCAGGGGGGTTTCTCCTGAAGTCCACGATCATCTCCACAGTTTTGAGCGTGTTAAGCTCCAGGTTGTTAAGACTGCACCAGACAGCCAGCTCCTTAACCTGCTGTCTGTAAGCAGACTCGTCACCGTACTGGATGAGGCCGATCAGTGTGGTGTCATGTGCAAACTTCAGGAGCTTGACAGAGGGGTCTTTAGATGTGCAGTCGTTGGTGTAGAGGGAGAAGAGCAGTGGGGAGAGAACACAGCCCTGAGGAGCTCCAGTGCTGATGGTACGGGTGCTGGATGTGAGTTTTCCCAGCCTCACTAGCTGCTGCCTGTCTGTCAGGAAGCTGGTGATCCACTGACAGACGGAGGTGGGGATGGAGAGCTGAGTTAGTTTGGGCAGGAGGAGGTTTGGAATCTCAGCCATACTTCCAGCATAGCACAATTATTGACTTTTATACAGATATTGACATTGACAGAAAATATTTTGCAATGTTTTATCCCAAAAATAGAAAGCATCCGCACACCTGGACTTATTTCAAAAAGCACATCACTATAAACACCAGTAGTAAGGTGTTGATGAGTTAAGCAACTATGGTATTTTGTTGGAAAAATGTAAAAGAAGGTAGAAATAATTACACAGGCAGGCAAATCACCTTTACATAAAGTATTGTGGTGTATTGCATGATTACCACAAATGCAAAGCTGCTAAACGCATCAGTAGAGAATAAAGCAGGGTGAAGGCACTGCAGGGCGGCAGCAGCAGTGTGAGATCTGATCTGAGATCAGCTCATGTTCTGTCTGATCGCAGGAAGATGTCGGTGTGTGACTCCACTGCTGCACAGGAAAACACGCAGAACAAGAAGACACTAAGGTAAAATCACACACAGGCGCATCTGACACTCGAGTCGAGTTTGAGTTCAGGGAGGAGATGTTTATGATTGATTTCATGATCACAGCTCATGCAGTAAACACAGAGAATTACATCACGACTAAAACACCGACATGCATCATGCACTCGTAGTTTATTATTCGATATGCAGAAATGACTCAAATGCATGTCTGTTGCGCGGCCGCCTGAACAAAATGTACCAGCGCATCCACTCCCGAGCTCGTGCATCATGTATTTGATATCAGAACGTCATATATATGCAACACAGTGTTTACATGTCGTCATGTTTACATTGTGTGCATGCGAGATACTGTATGCATGATTCCTGATTATTGACTTTTGTGGCTGGATCCTGTCAGATGCACGCAGCGAACGAGCTACACACGTTATGAAAGTAGTGGCATTTCAGGCAGACCTGAAAAACACACGTGGGCTTGTCAGCCAACCAGAATGATCGATCTATCCATCCGCCCATGCATGTGACACAACTGGAGCGGGTTTGGGCTTCCGGGGTGCAGGAAGGAACTTGAACGTGGGAACTGATAGCACGCGCTCACACACAGCGTGCAGCAGAACCAGTGTCACTGCAGACGGTCAAAGTGTGTGTGTGACCATGCCTACAGTCAGGTAAGACTTCACTAATGCACTGTGAATATTTATTCCAGTGTCTGTCTCTGTGCTTGTTTGCTTCCGGTTTGGGAATTGTGTTGCAATATGATGCAACGTGCTTCCTCATTTGTGACACCTTAAGTAATTTTCTTATTCAGCTTACAATATATATATTATTATTTATTATTTATATATATATATATATATATATATATATATATATATTATTCATATTCTGTATAACAAATGCTAAACAGTTTCTTCAGGAATTATGTAATGTTGTTTCTGTAATGTTGAATATAAAAAACTAAAATGTCTAATATAAATAATAATAAAAAGATATGACTAATATAATGACCACACACACACACACACGTCAATAAATTAGATGTATATGCATGGCTTTATGTAAATGAATGCTCATTTTACACTATATTTAAAAATATTAATATTTGAAAGCAGAAAATGTGCACTGTTTATTAACAAGGCCGTTGGTAGGTCTTGAAAATGATATAACTGGAAGGACAACTTCTGCTGGTCCTCCACAGTTCTTCTGGTGTTTGGTGACTCATGTGTTGGTCTTTGTCAGATTGATTTAGTCATGCATGTACACACGTCACAGTAATGCATGCATTATATGCCAGAATGCATGATTCCACGTGCATTCACTGATCACTTGTGTTGCAGTTTTGTTTTTTCAGTTCCTGATTAAATTTGCATTGAGTATTTGCAGTCTGGTCCTGTGCATAGTTTAGTGTGTGTGTGTGTGTAAAGAGTTTAGTCAGCACTATAACATGTGCTCTGCTGTAAACACATTCCATTTAAACCCATTAAACACATACTATATGTTAAAAGATTCAAGGTGCATGAATTTTTCACAATGTTAATTCAATTTTGGTGTTAACCTCTAATGCATGTAGAGTTGACATGATACACAACTGGTTTGGTGTGTAAAATGGACATTTGTCAGGCTAATATTAGACATGTGAGTTCATTCATAGCCATGAAGAGTGAAGTTGACCAGAAAGCCTTCATGAAGCTCAAACAGCACCTTATGGTGCTAGCAACACCAAGGTCATTGGTCTGATTCCCAAATAATAAAATATATACCTTGAATGCAATATAAGTTGCTTCAAAAAATCCATTTGCCAAATTAATAAAAATACTCTAAATATAAATAATAAAACTTGGAGAGCCCGAAAGTGGTTCTGCAGGGGTTCAGAGTCAACAACCTTCTACAATGTCAATTTCACAGTTTGGAAAAAAGCAGAAATTCTGGTCTATTCGGTTCCCTGGCTAATAAACACACTTCTCATTCCAAGGCTTCAAGTCTCAAAGGCAGGGTCATGGAAACCCGATCGTGAGACCTCCACCTGTTACTGTCACAGAATAGATATGAAAGGAATAGTGCACTCAGGAATCTGCTCATCTTTTGTGTCATTCCAAACGCTTGAAATATTTCTCAGGAAACAAAAAGGAGATGATTAGCAGAATGTTCATGCTGTTCTTATGCATATAATTAAAGTAAATGAGGTCTGGAGATGTCAAACTCCAAAAGTACCAAAAGAAAATGAAATAGTAAATTATATATTAAAAAAAAGAAAAGTGCATGCACTGAGTTGGGTGACAGTTTTATAAAATAAATAAATAAAATAATAATGAATATATAGATTTAGAATGAGGGTGAGTAAATTCTAGAATTTCAATTTATATGCAATGCATGTTTATTTATATAGCACATTTAATATGCAATAGTAATTTACAGTGCTTGGATGGGTGGTGATGGCGCAGTGGATAAGACACATACCTTTGGTGTGAGAGACCCGGGTTCGAATCCACTGTGAGACACCAATGTGTCCCTGAGCAAGACACTTAACCCCTAGTTGCTCCAGAGGCGTGCGACCTCTGACATATATAGCAATTGTAAGTCAAAAGCGTCAGCTAAATGAATAAATGTAAATGTTTACTTAAAGGTTATTAAAATATCAGTGCATTATTGTTTCAAAATGATTTATTGTGATCTTGTGTTTCCTGTGTTTGCAGTCAGAATGCTCTGTTCGGGATGGGGAATCCGCTGCTGGACATCTCTGCCGTGGTAGATAAGGACTTTCTTGATAAGTGAGTGTTGTGTGTAACTGCAGACGGACGCAGCGCAGTGTTTAAAGGTCATGTGTGCGGCGTGTTCTTCTGATTGCAGTTAAAACGACACGCTTGAGTGATCATACAACCTCATATCCTCCAGCTCTGTTAGTGTGATTATTCATAACTAACTAACTGATTGGATGTATTTGTGCACAGGTATGGCTTGAAGCCCAATGATCAGATCCTGGCGGAGGAGAAACATAAAGCTCTGTGAGTGCCGTCATCAAGCAGTACTGTTACTGCTGTGTTGCTTATTTTATATATAGCCAGCAAAATTTTTGTGAATATAATATTACTACTGGTCAAAAATTTGGAGTAATCATTAATAAGTTTAGAATAATTAATAATAATCACCAAGCCTGCATTTATTTAATAAAAAATGCTATAGAAATTGTGAAATATTATTACAATTTAACATAAATATTTTCAATGTGAATAAATGTTAAAATGTAATTTATTTCTGTGATCAAAGCTGAATTTTCAGCATAATTACTCCAGTCTTCAGTGTCACATGACCCTTCAGAAATCATTCTAACATGCAACTTTTGACTGGTAATGTGTCATAAATATTTGATATAAATGCCCAGCCATAGTTATATAATATTATGTAGACTGGAAACAAATGGCACAACATTTTAGGAAAATAAATTCAGGAAATAATTAGTATAATATATAGCTGCATAAAATATATCTATGACAATATACACAATATAAAAAGCAGAATTGAGGACTTTGGCATGTGAATGTTTTTTAGCGTCTCTGTCCTGCAGGTGGTGCAGCTCTCAGTTAATTGCATTTCTTGTAACGTACAATAACTACTGGAATCGGACCTGAACTTCATCTCGTCAGGATCTCATATACGCTGATGTTTGTGTGCGTTTTGTTCTCGCTGCAGGTTTGATGAGATTGAGAAGAAGAGTAAAGTGGAGTATCATGCTGGTGGATCCACACAGAACTCTGTTAAAATCGCTCAGGTACATCTTTAACTCTGTACTTTCTGGGAATTCTATCAGTCATTTAAACCAGCATAATAGTGCATGTTGGATATATTCTGTCTCTCAGTGGATGATCCAGGAGCCGCATAAGGTGGCCACGTTCTTCGGCTGTATAGGCACGGATCGCTTCGGCGAGATTCTGAAGCAGAAAGCGGCTGAAGCTCATGTTGATGCTCATTATTATCAACAGAGTCTAGAACCGACAGGAACGTGTGCGGCCTGCATTACTGGAGACAACAGGTCAGAAATAAATCAGTCTCTTCTGCTCATCAAGGGTGCGTTTATTTGATCAAAAATACTGTAAAATTGTGAAATATTATTAGAATTTAAAATAACTGTTTTCTATGTGAATATATTGTAAAATGTAATTTATTTCTGTGATCAAAGTTGTATTTTCAGCATCATTACTCCAGTCTTCAGTGTCACATGATCTTCAGAAATCATTCTAATATACTGATTTTTTTATCACAATTCATACTAAGAAAAAACACATGAAATAAGACATCAAACCTATCTAGAAACTCTAATATAATTTAATTTTATAGCAGATCATTTAAAAATATGGCTGATGAAATTAAGCATCATAACAATGTAGCTGTAACTATGGTAACTGCTTAATACTCCTGTAATATTTCATGATCAACCAAGCTGGATGGCCGATAACATTGCCGATATACATATATCTTTATTGAAGTGTTAAACATCTGTGCACTAATGCAGTTTCCCCCTACAGTGTTCAATCCTGTCCGTTCTGATTTAAAACATAATGTTCCTTTGTGATTTTTCTGTCCCTCACACACATGCACTCCGAGCCTCATTGGGATCAGTGTTTGACTGGTATTGTGTGTTTGCAGGTCTCTGGTTGCAAACCTGGCAGCAGCAAACTGCTATAATAAAGAGAAACATCTGGATGTTGATAGTAACTGGAGTCTGGTAGAGAAAGCAAGAGTTTACTACATTGCAGTAAGTGCTTTACATTGGCCATCGTGTGTGTTTGAATGTGCAAATGGGAGAATAGAGCGATTTATCAGCAGCTGTAACTTAGGCAAGAAACTAGTGGTGTTAAAAGTAATCAGTATTAATGTCTGTCCTGCAGGGGTTTTTCCTGACCGTGTCTCCAGAGTCCATCCTCAAAGTGGCCAAACACGCGTCTGACAACAACAAGATCTTCAGTCTGAACCTCTCGGCTCCCTTCATCAGCCAGTTCTTCAAAGAGCCGCTGATGAAGGTCATGCCGTACGTTGACATCGTCTTCGGAAACGAGACGGTGAGTCTTCAGACCGCCGTCGTCTTCATGTTCCTCGTTGGTTTTTAAGTGCAGTATCAGTATTTATGCATCTCTGTAGAGTATGAATACTTTTAACCCTATAAAGCCTGACACATGAAATAAGTCAGAAAAAAGTTGCTTGTGTTTTTTGTGAAGTATCATTTGATTCATCTGGCTGTTATGGCTCATATAGTCTAATGTAGTGAGGAAAAATCAGCTCAATTTTTATTCAGACTCAAACTGAGCAAAAATCCCTCCGCTGAGGAACAGTGAAAGTAAAGCTTCTGGAAACAAACGCTCCTCAAAAGATCCCGATGATCAGATTTGAGAAGCACTGATTTTTCTAAAAAAAAATTATTGATGGAGAAGTAAAGCTGAGCTGCTTCAGTCCAGCAAGTGTTCATCTGGAAATATTACTACAGTTATTCTGATGTTGAGAAAAATCAATCAAAATTTGAAAGCAAAAGTTACACTAAAAGACCTTTAGCTTTTAAAGACAGAAGACATGTTGTAGATTGTGTGAAATAAGATTTTCTGCAAAGTTTTGATCGTTGATCATTTAGAGGCCTGTTTTGCATATAAAATATGATACAGTAGACTTTATAGGGTTAAGATGAAACGGCCAATCAGAGAAGAGTTTGATTGATTTTCCTTTCCATTTAAATTCATGCATTTAGCATATGCTTTTATCCAAAGCGACTTCAAGTTACAGTTTTTACATTTTATCAGCTTTCTTTCCCTGGGAATCGAACCCATGATCTAGCGCCATGCTCTACTATATGAGCTATAGGAAAGCTTCTCCTTGGCACTGATGATTGCTTGATGTTTGTTTTACAGGAAGCTGCTACATTTGCAAAAGAGCAAGGCTTTGAGGTGAGTGAAAAATACTTTGTAGAAATAGAAATTGTCATTTTTGGATGAACTGCTCCTATAATACGCTCTCAGAACTCTATAATCATCTTCTTGCTCCGATGCTCGTGTTCCTGCAGACAGAAGACATCGCTGAGATCGCGAGGAGGGTTCAGTCTCTGCCCAAAGTCAATAAGAACAGGCAGAGGATTGTGGTCTTCACTCAGGGCAGAGAAGACACTGTGGCCACTGTGGGTACGTCCATCAAACAACATCTGGATGGGTTCAGATGATCGGAGTTGTCTTTAAGTTGTTTCCTTAATTGTTTTTGTTTGTCTTTCAGGTGATAAAGTGAAAATGTTTCCTGTTTTAGACATCGACCAGAACGACATAGTGGACACTAATGGTGCCGGTGACGCTTTTGTGGGAGGTAACTGATTCAGTTTTTAGTTCAATAATATATTAATATCATGCTAAAGTACACTGTATTTGATTTTTAGAGGTTGCAACTAGATTATTGGAGTACATTTGACAAGAATTGACTATTTTAGTCTTTCTACTTATAACTGTCATGTTTCCTTCAGTGTGACACTTGCTACTGTGGGTGTTGATAGATAAAACTATCCCATGACACACTGAAGCACTGAAGTACAGGGGAAAAAAGTTTCATTTAAACACTGCGTCGTTACTGTTGGTAGTGTATCAGACACTTGCACTTAACATTTTATGAAAATCAAGCTCAAATGGCATTAACAAGGTTTTTGACCAGCGAATGACGGAGATCTGTGTTTTGTCTGTCAATAGTCTGGCTGTATCTGAGGCAGCAAGTGCATCGCATTATACGCTTTCATCAACTTTTACAGGTTATTTGTGACCCTGGACCACAAAAAGTCTTAAGTCGCTGGGATATATTTGTATGAATAGCCAAAAATACATTGTGTGGGTCAAAATTGTTGATTTTTCTTTTATGCAAAAAAAATCATTAGGATATTAAGTTAAGATCATGTTCCATGAAGATATTTAGTAAATTTCCTACCGTAAATATATCAAAACTTAATTTTTCATTAGTAATATGCATTGCTAAGAACTTCATTTGAACAACTTTAAAGGTGATTTTCTCAATATTTAGATTTTTTTGCACCCTCAGATTCAAGATTTTCAAATAGCTGCATCTCAGACACATATTGTACTATCATAACAAACCATACATCAATGGAAATATTATTTATTCATCTTTCAGATTATGTGGAAATCTCAATTTCCCTTATGACTGGTTTTATGGTCCAGGATCACATATAATGTTTATTGTAGCTAAATGGGTGCTTAGTTTTTCTTGTTGTTTAATACACTTGGCCAAAATCTCATGATATAAACAATGAAGTGCTATATGCACAGGATATTTAAAACGTATAAAAGTATATTGACTACAACTACTTCTCTGCTCTTCAAACACACAGAAACATTATCCTTTACAGACATAGTATTTGAGTAAAGAAAACGCTGTACTATTCAAACATCAATTGTTTATTTACCCTTGCATTACAAACAAGCAGAGATCTGTCTCCTCCAGAATGGACACGGGGTGGCGTTACGAAGTTTTACTGACAAGCTCTTTAATGCTTGTCATTGGTTAAATATTTGTAAAACCCTCTGATTTAAAATAATAATAATGAAATATAATAGAGATATGAAGTTTGGATCATTTTTTTAGCCATAAGGTAGCACGGCCCCTGGATGCGCCAATGTGATTAATAAAATATTGCATTTTACAACAAAAATTAAAAATGGCCAACATGGGAAAATTGGGTATCATTCAACTCTGTATGCGTCTCCGAATCTGAAGAGACCAGTCTTAAATTTTGGCCAAAGCGTTCAGACGTTAGAAGCAAAAATGAAAATATCTCCAGACCACTAGGTGGCACTGTGCTGAAGCTGTGCAGGGAGCCTCAGTTTATGGTTATGACACACTCCATGTTTGGTCTGAATGCGCTAAAGCATTGCAGAGATATAGCCTCACGTCCACTTTAACAAGCTCTTCGTCAAATTCATTTGTGCGTTATTCAAGAACGGTTTGACTAGTAAACTTGAATTTCATGTTTTTTTGTCACCATGGCCTGAAGATGATCCGGTTTGATTTTCGCAAAAATTGTAACATCTAGGAGAAAGTTATGCCATTTGTTTCTAGCCATTACAGTTCAAAAGTTAATAGCATAAATATGAGTGCAACTTTTTTACCATATGGTTGTACGGGCTGCCATAGACTCAAAGCAGAAGAATTAGGATTAGGATGCTGCCTATGTAGGGAGTACAGTAGATAACAAGACGGATCCTACACATTACCTATGTTTGTTGTTGTTTCCTGCAGGATTCCTGTCGGAGTTGGTTCAGGAGAAGCCGCTGGAAGAGTGTATCCGTGCAGGTCACTACGCCGCTAACGTCATCATCCGGCGAGTCGGCTGCACTTTCCCTGAGAAACCCGATTTCCATTAACTCCCTCACATATTTCCCAATACCGAATCTTTCCATCTCATTTTTTTGTTCTGAAACTCCAGCAACACAACCTGCGTGCCTCTGCATTCGTTTACACACGTTTCCTGTTAAAACGGGCATTTATCAAGATTGCAACGACCACATATGTACACTCCGATGAATTTATGTTAAAGTATGGTTTGTCTTTGATCTGTTTTTATGCTACATTGCAAGAACAACATTTCTGTATTTAATCTATTAAAGCTCTATGATATCATTTTAAGTAAGTGCATTTATATTTCTTAAAAATAAAAGTAGTAAATTAAAGTAACCGGATTATATAATAGGATTTTGCTTACAAGTTGATGTCTTTCAGGCATATATTGTTACTTCGAAATACCAAATTGTATCTTAAACGCACAAAAGTCTTTAAATATGCATAAGCTGTTTCTGATGTGGGGAAATATTTCCACTTGCTCTTTCTGCTTATGGAACCAGGACCGTTCAACTGACCAGTTTAATAAAAAAGATTGTAAATGCTCCAAAGTTGTACATCTCTGTTTTAAATTATATCAGTGTTGTTTTAGTAGCAGTACTTTTAATTTTTGTTTTGTTTTCATTTAAAGTTTTAGTAATTTAGTGTTTTTGTCATTGTGTTTGTTAGTTATTGTTTTCATGTGTATAGTTTTTTTATATTTATATAAAATTTATAATTTTGTTTAACTTAATGTATCTAAATAAATAAAAAACTGTATATATATATAATTTATAATATAAACATATGTATAAATTATATATGTATGTGTGTATATATATATATATATATATATATATATATATATACACACTATATTGCCAAAAGTATTGGCACCCCCTTCTAATGAACATGTTTGACTACTTTAGTAATTTCCATGAGTATAAATCTTAATGTTAAAGCATATAATGATATTCTAGGGAATTGTGTGCTTCTGATTTTATAGCAAGTTTGGACAGAACCCTTTTCTATTCTAACATGACAGTGTCTCTGTGTATAAGACACGGTTCAAAAACACATGATTGATTGAGTCAGTGTGGAAGAACTTGACTGGTCTGCAGAAAGCCAAGTCCTGATCCCAGCTGAACACTTCTGGTGTGACTTTATATGCAGACCTTGAGCCAGAAACTCATCACCAAAGACCTATGACTTGTATATGGGTACATTCATTTTAGACACTTTCAAAACTGTTTCAACAGAGATGGAAATACAGTTTTTAAATACGTGAATTATGCTTCCATCTTTGTTGCCACAGTTTTGGAAGTGCCGCCTTCTGCTCTAAAGGAGGGGGTGTCCCAATACTTCTGTCCATATAGTGTATGTACAAATCATTGGTGTTTGGTGATGAGTTTTCGGCTCAAGGTCTGCATTTAAAGTCACACCAGAGGTGTTCAGCTGGTGATCAAGCCAAAACAGTAATTTTGCCTAACTTGTTACATTATGTAATATGGATTGTTAATTGATAGACTGGAGTGGTGAGGATTACTTGTGGATTATTGTGATGTGTTTATAAGCTGTTTGGACTCTCATTCTGACGGCACCCATTCACTGCAGAGCATCCATTGCTGAGCATGTGATGTAACATGATGCTAAATTTCTCCAAATCTGTTCCAATGAAGAAACAAACTCATCTATATATTGGATGGCTTGAGGTGGTGAGTACAGTACATTTTCAGGAAATTTTCATTTTCGAGTGAATTATTCCTTTAAATTAGTTAATAAAAATTCCTCTTAGTTTATGCTAATAGATGGCATCTCTTCTCTGCAGGTGGAGGTTGGAGTCCAGCTGACGCAGCTGTTGGAGGAATCCAGCGTTGGGTAGAATGTTCCGGTGGGCACAAACCGCATTGATGGCTTCTGCGACTGTGAGTTTTCCGTATATCATCAGATACGCCAGCACTAGTGTCGCTGAACGACTCACTCCTCTGGCACAATGAACCAAGACCTTCCCCCTTCCTGAAAAACAAATAAAACTACCATCACACATGCAGGTTTAACCTGTTCAAACCCGCCACATAGATGTCTATAGAACATCAAATGCATTCAAGTAAACAGGATTTTCATTCAACAAGAAAAACTGTAGGGTACATCTTTAAATTTTGAATTGTTTGAATTTTGAAGTGTTTTTTATATAGCAGAAATGTAATATTTTCCATTTTCAAATCAAGGTTTTAGTCTTTTTGTTAAGTGTTTTTTTGATGAAACCATGAAGACAAGCACTTTTCTTTGGAATAACGTCACTGAGTAATCATTCACAATGAGACCTAGAATTCAGAAAGCATTCAAAAAGTAATTCAAAATTTCCTTGCACCACCATAACAAACAAAAAGCTGATCTGTGCTCCTAAAATGAACGATAGCCTTCACATATCCCTTCAGGGCTCTCACAGGACACAGAGGGTGATCCACTAAAGGGTCTGACTGTGGTGCTGACTGAAAAGCCGCTAAATTGATTGAGTGATTGAACTTAAGGTAGAAAAGAAGGATTTGGTCTGAGCACAACACCAGAATCATCCGATAACCAACGCATACATAAATCACTGATGGACAATGCATGTAACTCACTTACACGCTTAGCAGACGCAATTGCCATCAAAAAAGCAGTCTTTAAAGATATCCATTTTAGGTCAGCTGTCTGCAAGGTCTCAAATGGGGGCAGACAAACAAAATCAAGAACAAGTTGCAAATCCCATTCAGGGGTTACGAGCTGGTCTCAGCCGTCTTGCACCCTTCAAAATACTGCACACGAGATTATGAGAACCAAGAGAAGAACCCTTAACCTGAATATGATGCGCAGACATGGCCGCAACATATACTTTCAGTGTGGAGGCTGCTTTGCCTGAATCCAAAAGATGCTCCAGGAACTTCACAGCGTACAGGATCTAGCCCACGCTCCTTGCACCACAACGAGAAAATCCTCCAACGAGCTGCATAGAACTGCCGTGTGGATTCAGCTCTAGCACTAATTATGGCATGAACAACAGCGGGCTCACAATCTGTTAAGAGACAGTTGGCCCCAGAGGCCAAACCCAAAGCTGCAGATGGGCCAGATCCGGATGCCATACCGCGCCGTTCATCTGTGACAACAGATCCTTCCGAAACGGAAGCTGCCAAGACCTGCCCAACAACAGAGACAGAAGCATGAGGAACTCAGGCCTGGCTGGCCATCGAGGTGCCACCAGCAACACTCTGTGGTTGCACAGAGATATCCTGTGTAATGTGTCCCACAGAAGCGGAAGAGGAGGAAAGGCATAAAGCAGGCAGTTTGGCCACTCGTGAGACAGAGCATCCTGCCCCAATGGGCTGGATGTCTCTGTTCTTGCAAACCACAAGCGACAGTTAGTGTTTGCCTCTGTTGCAAAAACATCCACTTCTACTTTGCCAAACTGTTCCCATATCCTCTGCACCACATCCTAGTGAAGCCTCCATTCCCCTGGGTGCAGAAGATCCCTCGATAGAGCATCTGCTATCTGATTTCTCGATCCCGGGAGGTGAACTGCCCTCAGCGATGCTAGTCGAGGAAGAGACCATGTGAGTCTTATGGGTAAGATCTTGTGGGTAAGATGCAGAGACTTGAGGGACTTTGTTCCACCTTGATGGTTCAGGTGAAAAACTGTCGAGGTGTTGTCGGACCGAATGCTTGTGAACCAATCTTCCCTGTTTACTGACCGAAGAACGTCGGCTGCACATAACATCCAAAAGGGAAGAGTTTTCAGGAAAACGTTTAGAAGCCTCAAGCTAAAAGTATGCTTTCCTATTTTTAAGTTTAAAAGAAGTTTACTAATAGCACACTTGAATAAACTTATTTTTCGTACGGGTAATCTCGATTAAAAGATTGAGTACAAGTATAGACCATATATACTATTCTGTAAGAATGAATCATGTAATTTTAAGTGTATTTCTGAGAAGTACACAAGTAGACTGAAATATACTTTCTTATTTTTAGTTCAAAAGAAGTACACTAATTGCACAATTAAAAAAACGTATTTTTTGTATTATAGACACATTCAGAAACATATAATACAAACTCATTGTATAAAAGTGCACAATGTCTTACTTTGCTGTGACAGAGCTTTATGAATGAAACTGGCTGTTGGGTAGAAAAATGGTGCGATGTCAAAGTCTCTGCTGTCTGGTGCCTCCACGCCATGATACTCTATGTTTGTATCCGAGTAGAAATCAGCTCCGGTGTCGATGTGAGCGGGTCCGTGTGCAGCGTTGATGACGTGAGTGATTCCTAGATGTCTTAGAAGTGTCTTGTCTTTCGCTGTCGTACTGAGAGAATCACTCAAGAGTTAATTCTCTGCAGTAGCTCTCAAATCTCATTTACACTCACGTATATTCAAACTTGATCTGTCATGTGATGCGTGAGAACCAATAGCATTTGCATGAATTTGATTTTTGAGTACAGCAAATTGTTAGAAGACTAAATGTGCTGCATTGGAGTCTGGTGGTGTAATACGTACACATCACTGATGTAGATGTTGGGCCAGACTTCATTATAGGCGCCGGAGGGTCGACGGTTCTTTAGCAGGAGGGTCAAAAGGTCACAGATGGGCGGAGTCTCGTATCCAACATCCTGTTTCTCACCTTCCTGTGTGCTCATTCTTTAATGGGTCGTATAAAAGAGCTGGATGTACAATGAAAACATAATGTAATTTTGACTTTTTCTGTTCTTAAACTCACATGTCGTTTTTCTGAACTCTTCTTCTGTTTCTTCTGCCAGGTCTGTCGTCCTCGTGGAGCCACGTTTGTGTGTGATTGTGATGCAGTAAGTGATACGTGTCTCTATTTTGGCCTCTTTGCGTGTTGGTAAATATAGATGAGAGACAGACAGCTGAGGATCTTTGAGATGATCTTTGAATTGAAGTTCATTCAAGTAGAGATGGTTTACATTTTAAATTTGTTCTTTTAATGTATTAAATAATAGAAAATTGATCAAATTACATATTTGAACAAATCTACTTTTTATTTGGTAAAATATATTATTTTATTAAATTCTATGAACTCTAGGAGGTTTGATGTCATATATAATTGAAAAATAGTAATATATTTATTTAGTAATATATTTTAATATAGTAAATATAATAATATTTTATTAAATTCTCTGAACACTAAGAGGCTTGATGTCCTGATTAGATATATTTTATATTTTCGTATACAATATATTTTAAGAACTGAAATATAATAATATATTTTTAATGAACTCTGTTTACTTTAAGGCGCAGTCTCGTTGTGCTTATATCTTCATTATATTTCTAAATCTGAAATTACTCTCCTTTTGGATGGACATCCCATTTTTAACCCCTTCCCTCCCGTTTGTTGTTCTGAAAGCACTACAGTGTTAAACTGTGAACTTCATTGTGTCTCTGAACATTAAGCTGGAATAGCAGAATTTTTGACAACAACAGAAAATGCAACAACTTAAAAAAAAGAACTAATTTTAATAGAGAAATGAAATCCTGTATCAAATCATGTAGTTTCATCATATAAGGCAGATTCTGAATCATGCATTCTGTCAGGGAATTTTCATCATCGTTCTTCATATGAATAATTCTGTTGCCATATCTAATGTAGTGTATTTGTGCTCAGTGAACACGTGCTGGCCCGGTGTTAGAAGGCAGCGCTCTGGCAGTGCAGTGTTTTGTCCAGTTCTCTCAGCTGCTCCATGAAGCCGGAGTTTGGGCAGATATTCCTGTGTTGTGCGACGGCTTTAATGGCTTCAACCAGCGTCATGCCTTCATGAATCATCAGATACGCTAAAACCAGCGACGATGAGCGACTCAGACCCATCGCACAGTGCACAAGCACCTTACCTAGAGAAAAACAAAAATGTTTATAAATTAAGAATTTATTAAAAGCATATTTCAATAAGACAGAAGAAAATTAGTAATTTTATCTTAAAGAAAATGTCTATATTTTGCATTAAGAAAAAAATTGGATTTATTTTAGCATTTTAACATTTTCCTCACTCAAATTCCCATTAACAAAAAATTAAAAAAAAATTTTTTTTTTAATTTGAATTTTTCATAATTATTAAAAAATATATTTCATAAAGAAATCACTATTGTGCCAGGGATTGAGATACTATTGTAGTTTTTATTAATAGTAAAAAAGTTTTAGTAATTATGTTGTGTGCTATGCCAATTTTATTAGAATATTTAAAAATATGTGTATATGGCTTTTTTATTTATTTTATTTCACTTTTAGTTAGCCTATTTTAGTACAACAAGTTAAGCAACTGAAATGAGAAATGTTGCCTTGGCAGCTAGCTGAATAAAAATGACATTTTATTTTATGTAAGTTAATGTTTCATGTATTTAAGTAACTAAAATGTTTTTTTTTTAATGGTTTTAGTTTTAGTTAAGTATAATAACCCTGCGTTGTGCATAATAAGAATTACTCAATAGTAGTTAATTGTGATTAAATCACATCTAAAATAAAAGTTTTTGTTTACATAATATATATGTGTGTGTGCTATGTATATTTTACACATGCATGTATATATTTAAGAAAAATATGTTACGTTTATATATTAAATATATTTATATATGATATAAATTATATTAAAATACAGGTAAATATTTTATATATACGTAATAAACATACACAGTACACACACATATATTATGCAAACAAAAACTTTTATTTTGGATGCGATTAATCACGATTAATTGTTTTACAGCACAACTCAATAGTTAATCATAAAATGACACAAAAGCAAAATAGTATCATGATGCAAAAAATGTTAATGGTCCTACAAACTGATGCGATTTCTTCATGCTAAATATATTCGGATTGACTTCTGCATTAGAGTAGCTGATGTGTTTTGTTTTGTTTCCTCTCCTCACCTCCAGGGGTGCTCATGGCGGTCTTGATGAACTTGGCAGCGGAGTAGAAGAAAGGGCTCAAGTCAAAGGAGGGCATGTCAAAGGCCTCCACGCCGTGATAGCTGATTTTAGTGTCTCTGTAGTAACTGGCTCCTGTGTTCACACTGAACTTCCCGTGAGCTGCGTTCAGCACGAATGTGATGTTCAGAGACTGGAGCAAGTGCTTGTCCTTCGCTGCGTACCTGGATGAGATGCAATCACAACACATACTCTTGATATTTTCTTTTTTACTCATTTATAACAAGATATAGGGATCATGCCAACTTTGTAAGGCATATTAATTAAAACTTTTAACAGAATCACTTAAACAAAAATGTAAAACAGATTAAACATGGCAAAAAAATATGTCTTTTTATGGATTACTTTTCCTTAAATCAAGATACATTTACTTGAGAAGCATAAGATATTAAGTCTTGTTTTCTGAAAAATGTATCAAAATTAAGTTGAGGAAACGTAATCTTGTTTTCCCTTTAAATTAAGATCATTTTTCTTACCCCATTGATAGTTCAATGAGTTTTTATTTTATTTTTGTGTTTTCAGAAAACAAGACTTAATATCTTGAGTATTTTTGCGTCTGTGACTTGATTTAAGATTGCTTAGATATTTGCACTGGAAAAAAAAAACTGAGTAAGAAAATCTTTTTTTTTTTTTCGGTGAATATTGTAAATATTTTTGACAAAGAGGAGAATAAGTTTTCTGTCTTTATACTTAGTTTTTTGACGTATTTGACACTTTCTCATAAAAAGTTCTAATGAAATCAAGAAGAAATAAAGTAATAGCAGGTTTATATTTCTATTTGTTTATATTTCTATTAGTGCTGTCAAACGATTAATTGCGATTAATCGCATCCAAACTAAAAGTTTTTTGTTGACATAATACATGTTTGCAGACTGTGTATATATATATATATATATATATATATATATATATATATATATGCATGTATATATTTAAGAAAAATATGTTATGTTTATATATTAAATATATTTATAAATAAATAAATTAAGAATATAAATGTATATACCTGTAAATATTTTCAAATATATACTGTATGTGTGTGTATTTATATATACATAATTAATATACACAGTACACACACATAAACAAAAACTTTTATTTTGGATGCGATTAATCACGATTAATCGTTTATGTGTGAATATGAACCTTACCAAAATTCCCATATTCAAAAGGTCAGAAAACTGGGTATTCATAAATATTCTTAAATACATGGGATCTTCTTAAACTAAGGGATGAATATTATTAATTTTCATAGTAGTACACTGAAAAAAAAAAAATGTAGAAACCGTTTTCACTCAGAAATTGCTAGTAACTTTCACAAATTTTGAAGTAGACTGCAATAGTATTTTCTTGTCAAATGTACTCTACAGTGTAGATGATAGAAATGTGTTGAAGAGTTTCAGAAGAGGAAAAACATCTCACATGTCTCCGATGTATATTCCAGGCCTGACCTCGTCCAGATGGCCGCTGGTTCCGGCTTTGACCCACAGGAGTCTCTGGAGCTCCGAGGCTGGAGGAGTCTCGTAGCGGCCGTTCCCACCGCCAGCCATCAGACGGGGCATATCAGCCCACCGCCGCTGCTCAGCCAGAGACCAAACCAACATCATAACAGCAGTCAATAACACTCTTGTGCTCTTAGATTTGTGTAAGGAAGCCAAAGTCATTATGTGCTTAAAATGAAAAAAGGTTTGAAGCAGGCACCTTTGGTTCTCTTGTGTTTTTCCACTGATCGCAACAAGTTTAAATATGGGGAAGCACAGATTTAATGTATTCTATGACAGAAGAATATACTTTAATGCTGTTTCATTTGGCTGTTTTTGTCCGTTTCAGAGTTCAATAGCCCACTGTACACCGTGCATTTATGGAAAACACCAGCTCAGACTCGTCTTAATTTATGTGCCATGCAAAAAAGAAAGCCACATGGTCACATAAACAACACAAAGGTATGTTTTCATTTTTGTTTGAATAATTAATTGAAGCTGAAGGTATGAATTATTAAAAAATAAAAATGCCATACAAAAAAATAAAAATTTCAGCTATTTGCCAAAGATATACTGAAATAACTAAGACTAAAATTGAAATAAAAATTAATAAAAACTATATAGAGTTTTTTTATTACTAAAGATGAAAACAAACTATGAAAACTAATTAAAAATCTCAATAAAAACTATAATAGTATCTTAAAGATACTAAAATAACACTGTGGAAAACAAAGTATTACCAATGGATTAGATTAATTCTGTTTTGTTTTATTATTTGGTTCGCCACACCTTAATAATAAATCAAATAAAATGACACAAACAACTTTAACATCTAACGTTTGGTTAAAAATATGAAACTTATTTTCAAGCTGACGTCCTCATGTAAGCTAGTTGTGAATCCATCAATGAGCTTTATATCTTTACGAATATCCTGTTTATCATCTTGTCATTGTGTAATCAAGTTATAATTAATAAAGTTAAAGTGCAATTATAAGTCTCAGTCGAGCATGCATGTGATCAAATAACACTTTTACACATTGCTATTCAAAATACCTCAATATAACCAATGCATCTATCTGAATAAATCTTAAGATATTTTCAAGCACAAACAGACTCACGGTGTGATGAGGAACAGCTCGTCAGTGTGTGTGTGTGTGTGTGTGAGACGTGTTGTTCAAGCCTGTCGGAAGACACTTTATCTATTTATATATATTATCTGATTCATGCGACTCTAAACATCCGTTCTTCAGGATCCTGATCTGGAAGCAGCAGGGAGCAGAAGAAACCATATAAGATCATCTGGTGAGAAGCTCCTCAGTAATATCACTCAATAGAGACAGAGGGACGATTCTGCTCATTTCCACACGCTGCGGTCACCCTCGTCTGTGTCCGAGTAACAGCGTCTTAAATTAGACAAGCTCATTCCCACAGCGGCAGGATAAAAATACATCAGCTCTCAGAGTCAACACTTCACCCGCAACACAAGGCACTTCATTTGCTTTGCTGGACAGCTGCTTTTTACGTTTATGCTTTTTATAATTTATTATTGTGTTTATAAAAAACAAATCCATCATTAAGATGAACTTTAAGGTTTTGGTCAAAATGCAAGTCCATAATCCATAATAACGCTTTCTACCTTAAAAAAGACATATTTGTTTAGAGCTGTTTTGTCTTGTAAACGCTGCTTGATCTGTGCAGATTTCAAGACCACTTTTTCACTGGAGGAAGCGTTATTATGGACTCATATTTTAGTTAAAAGCGTCTTAAGATAGATTTGTTTCAGCTTTTGTCTTCTCCAGATGTTAACTGATGGACTGGAGTGGTGTGGATTATTGTGATGTTTTTATCAGACTCTCATTCTGACGGCACCCATTCACTGCAGAGCATCCATTGCTGAGACTTTCTTCCAATCTTGGATGACCTGGGGTTGAGGACATATTCAGCAATCATTTTTTGTAAACTATTCCTTTAAGAAAAGAAAATATATTTTTCTTTTGCATAAGCTCCGCTCATCAGATCTCATTGGTCCAAATTCCAGCTCCACATTACTGTAAGCATCACATATTGAGCATTTCTTCTGCAGGTCCAGGTCCAGCAGCAGAGCCAGGAAGTTCCTGTTGGGATAGATGGCTCGTTTCTGGACGACGCGCCGTATGGCCGTGTGCAGAGGCATGTCGTGATAGAGCATCAGGTACGCCAGCACCAGTGACGAGGAGCGGCTCATTCCCATGATGCAGTGCACTAGAACTTTTCCTAAGGAGGAAGGCAGAGATCTGGTCACATACTGACTTTATGGTTTTAATAGAAGACGTGACAGCAGCCTCTCATTCTTGGCTGTTCCTCGCTGGTAAAAATAACACCCGCAATTCATTGCAATGATTCATTTGATGGCCTTGTGCTCACTGCTATTAATACAGCTGTTTCTACAGACACTGCAGACGAGACACACCTCCAGAGTTTTAATGCTTTTGAAAGAAGTCCCTTCTGCTCATCAAGGCTGCATTTATTTGATCAAAAATATAGTTTCACTGTTTTCTATGTGAATATCTGTTAAAGTATAATTTATTCATGTGATCAAATCTGAATTTTTAGCGTCATTACTCCAGTCTTCAGTGTAATCGCGCATTGGTGTGGAACGTCGTGAGGGTGACTGAATTCTGAAATTTAAGAAATATTATTCTAAACATTTTGGTAATGCCAGTAAAAAAAATTAAAATGAATCAATCAATAAATATCTGTGAGCACATATAACAAAACATCCAAATGTACAAAACTAAAAAAAAAATGAAGAAAATTTACTGTTTACACAAGTTCGTAACGATAGGAGCGTGAGCGAATAATGACTGAATTTTCTTTTTATTATCATTAAGTGATGTTTTTTTTATTTTTAAATATTATTCTAAAACGTTGGTAATGCCAGTAAAAAAAAATTGAGTGAATTAAAAACAAAAAAAAAATAAGCTAACAAATAAATAAATATCTGTGGGCAAATATAACAAAACACCCAAACATAAATTTAGTTTACACAGTTTTGTAACGACGCAAGGTAAATATGTCATGGAGTAAATGACCAAATTTTCTTTATTGAATTAATTGAGTGAAATATTATTATAAACATTTGGTAATGCAAAACTTGCCTATTATGGCCAAAAATGCGGTCTAGCTTGGTACATAATATTTGAAATACAGCTTACAATTCAACAGTTATATTAGTTTTATTTATATATACCCTTTTAATTGATGTCCTAAAATAACTATTATAAATAAAACAAATATAATAATTTTAAAAACTGTTAAAACATTAAAAAAAAAAATATATAATAATATAATATAATAAAACACTCACAGTGTATATTACTTTATATACACACACACACTAAAACTTTAATTTTTTTCCATTTTTATTTTAGTTATTTTGTCATTTTATTAGCTATTGTTTTTTTTAAATATCTTTAGTATGAATTTTTTATTTAAACAAAAACGACAAAAAGACAAACAACAAAAATTATTAAAACTAACTAAAATTAAAAGTATAAAAAAATAACAACTTCAAATATTAATATAATATTTTTCAAAATAAATAAAATCATGAAAATATATATAATAGTATCTCAATACTGAAATAATACTGATGCACAGGTTTTATTCATTTTAATTTCAGTATGTTTTAGTTATTTTAGTTCATGAAATGAAAAATGTTGCTTGGTAACTAGCTAAAATAAAATGTTTTAATCTATTTTATTTCAAGTAATGAAAGTGTTTTTAGTTTTAGTGATAACTCACATATCACCCAGGAAAAGGCCGGGCCAAACTTCATCCACATGATTTCAGTATTCATCCATTAGACAGACTCATCATGGATCTCTGTGTCTATGATATGACCACAAACACAGCCTCCACGTCTACTGCGTCTCTCTGGTAAGATGTGCATCATGGATACACTGATCTGAAGTGATGGGAGCAGCTGCTGCTGGTCTTCTAAAATGAACATTTAGCAATGCACTAGTGTTCACCCAGGTCCCAGGACACCCTGTAGTAAGTGCACAATCACCAGTGAGTTTGCATGAACACCAACCACATTTAGACAATGGTGCTTTAAAGAAATAATTACAGTTAATTAAACAAATTAAAGTTAAAGCTGTTCAGCTGACTAAACAGGTTGAGAAGCCATGACTTCAGACATTGAGAAAGCCAGCAGCGCCGGACGCTGTAATTCCACCGCTGGCCAGCTGATGTCGCTATGCGCTCGGCGGCGGAAGTGACCTCATCTGCAGTATTCACACACAGAGCTGTCAGATCTGTCGCTGCTTCAGGGCGCGATGATTTACCTCAGATGTCCCGACAGAGTGATATTTAGGAGATTAATCGCGACTGGGACTGAAGAATCTGATGTGTAACGTAAGTGAAGCGCAGCAGGCTAACCGCTAGCATGCTAACACACTCACATGCGTCTGAAATATCATATTAATACCAGAGTGATGAATTATAACTGGCGTATGAATCCGTTTTCATTGCTTTGATAGGTTTATGAGTGGGAATGACAAATGCATGTCATTTAGTGTCTTAATTCAAAGACATTTGCTGATTTAAAGTGGCACACTGAATATTTATGTCATTTAGTGATTTTTAATATTTTGTGTTATGATTATAAGCCAGTCAGACCCTCATTTAAGCTTCAGATATCAGTCGGAGAACTGTTTTAAAATGTTAAATCTAGTTAATCTAGCCTAGTTAAACAACATTTAGTGTAAAATGCTTTCTAAGTAGACAGCTCACTAGGTTCCAGTGTTATTTTAACAGGTGTGTGTGTGTGTGTGGCAGGTACTGGGTCCTTTTCCTTATCAGCCAGCTTCTCTGTATCGGGTATTGATTAAAGTCCTTAGTGTAACGAGCTGAGAGAGATAATTATACCTAAGGGTACTTCACTGACAGGCTCATATTACTTTACTGTTGTTTTCTTGTGTCTGATAACACGGCCTTATTTCGCTTTCCTGGGCCAGGCTGTTATTGAAAATAAGAACTTGTTCTTAATTAAGTTGCCTGGTTAAATAAAGGTTCAATAAATTGGCTGCGGGAGGGCGTGGTTAGTGGCGGGCGTGGTTAGAGGTGGGTGTGGCTACATGTTGGTTTGACAGCGTTGGGCGTGGCTTCTGTTGTGATAATGTTGATGTGCAAAAGAACAGATTTTAAAAATCAAGTAGGTTTGAGTGAATGACTAGTGGACTAATTAGTCTTAGCTGGAATGATAGTTTATAATTGGACCTTTTTCATTTATTGTCAACCCGTTTCCGCTATGGAATAAAAAAAAAAAATTGCAAATTTTTTGTCTTTACACTTTTATTCAAAATTGTGATATAAACTTAGAATTGTGACTTTTTTGCTCAAAATTAAAAATTTACATTTGACTTTTTTTTTTATGTTTCCCCCACAGAATAAAAAATTTAAAAAGCTAACTGCAATTTTTTATCTTACAATTCTGACTTATTTTCTAATTGCAAGTTTATGTCTTACATTCAGACTTTTCAGAGTTTCAGGTTTATATCTCGCAAATGCAAGTAATTGAGTTTATATGTCGCAATTCTTTTTGTATCTCACAGTTCGGACTTTTTTCTCCGAAATGCAAAAAAAAAAAAAAGACATAATAGAGATATAAATTAAAAAAATAAAAAAATCGTGAGAAAAATAGTTGCCGTTAACTTTTATGTATTATTTTCCTGGAGCCATACAAATTATTTGATTTACTTTTATGGTATACTTTTCTAAATTCCTTTCCAATTTTGAGTAAAATAAGTATGTAAATACATTTATTCTGATGGGATTGAAAAATAACGTTTATTATAAGCAACTTTACCTGTTCTAGAATGTGAAACAAGATAAATTTGGTTGATAAAATAACTCCAGTGACAACTGCAGTAGGCCAGTCTTTATTTCAGTGAAGGTCATTTTCTGACATTTAAATGATGTTTACTCTTTACTTATTTGTTTAAACTATGCAAAGTCTGATGCAGACATTCAGATGTGATTTCATTCACATGCATCTCTGTTTTGCATGTTCCTAAAGCTGTATTTTAGCTTCTTTTTTGTGGAGAAAAAGACTATAGTCAGTGCACTGTCATAAGACTGAGGACACATGATGATGCAAAGCTGTTAGACGGTCGGTCAGCACGTGTTTTACTGATGTGTCAGTAGATCTGTGGCTGTTTCAATCAGGAAAAGAGGATGTTTCCTCACATCTTACACTGCTGCCAGCACAAACGGCTCTGTGTTTCATCTGTGAGTGAGACTTCAGCAAAAAAAGACCTGTTTCTGTTCCTGTGGTGTGTTAAAATAAAACATTATATTGGGTGGAAAATGTGCTTGTGCCTTCCGACGGTTTGTGGAAGTGTGGTTGTGTTTCTAAGCATTACGGATCTGTTGCTTCGGAGCAGAGTTAACACACGTCCAGAGGGAAAAGACAGACACGCTGAGTGTTTTCTGAGAGCTAATGAACCGAGATTCAGAACAGAGCAAGATGCATTCAGACCTACTTTTTGAAGTCTTTCTATGCCAGCGGTTCTTGACCTTTTTGCCTTCTTGTTGTCCACAACAATATTTGAAGGCCGACAGTCATAGTTTCTGACCATTCCGTTCCAGGATTCCAGAAGTTCTGAATTCCGTTCCAGGATTCCAGAAGTTCTGAATTCCGTTCCAGGATTCCAGAAGTTTTAAGAGCCGAATGTTCTTCTGGATTCTTTTTAAACGATGCATTTGCATAACTTTTCCAGTCGTCCATGATTTACTGGGTATTTTACTCGCTATTTCTACCTGAATAAAAAAAATTATATATATATTCGCATAACAAAAATTGCCAAAATCTATGTGATTAATAAGTCACAATTTTTATTATTATTATTTCTTTGATTAAAGAAATGTATTTCTTTAACTATTTAAAACAATTAACAAATTTCAACTTAATTTAAGTTATATGAGATTCAACTCAAAACGGGTATTAAGGGGTTGAATTAAATAAATTAATTAATTAATTTAGCTTATTTTAATGCTTGTTTTGTTTTGTCTTATTTTAAATAATTTTAAGTCTTCAGAGCCCCTTATGGTTGAGAATCAGTGCTTTCAAAATGCCAATATTATTATTTTATTTTTTATATATATATTTTTCTTTTGCATTTATGAGCAAATACAATTTTTCTTCCATGCTAAGTAATTGACCTATAATGTGTCAGTGCAAAGTCTGATCTTCATGACATTGTTCACGTGATAAATGAATGCAATGACTTGGACCAGAACACACAGTAGCAACGTGGAATCTAATCATAATTCATGTCGGGCTGCATTCTAACTATTTCCTAATTCGGAATATGATCAAAGATTGCATATGTGAATGTGTTCAATTTTATTTTAACTCAGCATAAACTAAAATGAATCTTAATAAACAGCAGGAACATATGAAGAAATCTTGCAAAATGTAATGAGTTTCAGTGCTAGCAGAGGCAATAACTAGCAGACTTCAGGAAGTATTCAGCTGTGTGTTGCAATTTATTCTGAAAACAATTGCATCCACAGCATCTACTCTTTCAAATTTGCCATTTTTCATTGTTTTCGCCACACAGTTCGTCGGACGTCAGCAATTGGCACTTGTGGATGCACTTTGTGATTTGATTTTCATCTTGTGCATTTAAGAGGCAGTTTTTCACATCTAAAAAATACTGCTTACTCAGACTGATCCTTAATGAACGAGCTGGTACCTGGCCAGATAATCAAAGCTCAAGCCAAGAAGCACAGCTGGGGTTCAGTGCTTCAGATCCGTAGTAGAGCACAATCATGAGATCTTATGCTGTGAATGTGGCCTGTTTTACTCCAGTATCATCATATGTGCTAGTTTACATCTGGATGAAGACGCAGGTGGTGCAAGGATGAAGAATAGCTCATTATATGTTATTGTTATTTACACATACACTACCAGTCAAAAGTTTTTGAACAGTAAGATTTTTAATGTTTATAAAGAAGTCTCTTCTGCTCACCAAGCCTGCATTTATTTGATCCAATATACAGCAAAAGCAGTAATGCTGTGAAATATTTTTACCATTTAAAATAACTGCTTTCTATTTGAATATATTTTAAAATGTAATTTATTTCTGTGATCAAAGCTGAATTTTCAGTCTGCAGTGTCACATGATCCTTCAGAAATCATTCTAATATGCTTTTTTTTTTTTGCATTATTGACACTATTTTCCTATTCAATACTGTAAAGCTGCTTTGACACAATCTGTATTGTAAATAAAGGTGACTTGACTATTATTATTATGTTGAAACCAGCGGAGTAGATTTTGTTTTCAGGTTTCTTTGATGAATAGAAAGTTCAGAAGATCAGCATTTATCTGAAAGCTTTTGTAACATAAATGCCTTTTATCATCTTTTTTGTTCAATTAAAGCATCCTTGATGATGCTGAAAATTCAGCTTTGATCACAGCAAACAATTACATTTTAATATACAGTTTATTGAAATAGAAAGCAGTTATTTTAAATAGTAAAAATATTTCACAATATTACTGCTTTTGCTGTATTTTGGATTAAATAAATGCAGGCTTGGTGAGCAGAAGAGAATTCTTACTGTGTATGACACAAAAGTTGTTCTTAGTGTTTGTGTTTGTGTTCAGTTCCTGTGAGAGGATGCGCGAGCGAGACATGGCCGGTAGCATCCGGCACTGGACCCCGAAGCACGTGGGCCGCTGGCTGCGTGAAGAGGGCTTCTGCGACTACGTGGACCTTCTGTGTAACAAACACCGTCTGGACGGAACCAGCCTGCTGACGCTGAGCGAGTACGACCTGCGCTCTCCTCCGCTGGAGCTCAAGGTCCTGGGAGACATTAAACGGCTGATGGTTTCTCTCAGGAAGCTGCAGAAGCAGAACGCAGATGTGTTAGAGGAGCTCGGTCTGTCCTACGACGGACACTCGCCTCAGAACAGCACAGGTGCTCTTTCTGTTCCTGTTTTTGTCAAGTTTGTTCCCAGTTTGGTGTGTTTTATGTTGTGCAGGTGGAATGGACTGTAATGGTAAAATCCACATTTTTAGGAGGCGTTTGCTTTAGAGAGGATGACTTCAAGTGGACTTTCAGTACACAGTAATTCAAAACACAATAATTTGAAAGTCAAGCTCCAAAAAGACACACAAAATAACATAAAGGTATTATAAAAAGCAGTCCATGTGACTTATGCACTATATTCCAAGTCTTCTGAAGCCATACAGCCATACACAAATGATATAAATTATAAGTTTATGCTACTTTTCCAGGTTCTTTTCCAATTTTGAGTGAAAAATTTAGACAACTTTAGCTGTAAAACAAGATACATTTAATAAAGTTTAAGTGGACTTTCAGGGGTTTTACTGTATAAACATATAAAGCATAACACAATAATTTAAGTAGGCTACTATTGCTAAAAATATGTCAAGCTCCAAAAAATATATTATAAAAGACAGTCCATATGATTTAAGCACTATATTCCAACTTCTTCTGAAGCCATACATAAACATATAAAGTTATAAACTATGTTTATGGTACTTATCCAAGTTCAATTCCAGTTTTGAGTGAAATATGTAGTAAATAAATTTATTCTGATAGGATTTAAGAAAATATCAGCAACTTTTAACTGTAAAAAAGATGAATTTGGTTGATAAAATTATACCAGAGTGACAATTTCAATAGTGCAGCATTTTATTTAATTTCAGTGAAGGTCATTTTCTGACATTTAAGTATCTTGTTTGCTATTTACCTACTTATTTGGTTAAAATACGTAAGTAAAGTCGGATCTGTGGATCTGTTTTTAGACGGCGTTTGCACAAGATAGGATGACTTTAAGTGAACTTTCAAGCTATACAAACAGCTAAAGTACAACAACTTTTATGGTATTTACAAAGTTCATTCTCAATTTGAGTAAAATAATTAGTCAATAAATTTATTCCAATGGGATTGAAGAAACTTTTGTTCATTATTAGCAACTTCAGCTGTTTCAGAATGTAAAGCTAGATGAATGTGGTTGATTAAAATGACAATTCATTTCATTCAAGGTCATTTTTCTTTAAATGTCTTGTTCTCTGTTTACTTAATTATTTAAAATATACAAAGTGATCCAGAAATAGTTTGTGTGTTTCAGGTGGAGTGGACTGGTTGTGTAACGGTGAATCTGTGCGGGATTGCGACGCCGTGTTGGACACGTTGAGCGGCGATCAGTATCATCAGTACAACAACGGCAAATACAAGCAGCAGCCGCGGAGACTGGACCCTGAGTACTGGAAGACCATCATCAGCTCCGTCTACGTGGTCTTCGTCTTCGGCTTCACGTCCTTCGTCATGGTGATCGTCCACGAGCGAGTGCCAGACATGAGAACGTACCCGCCGCTGCCGGACATCTTCCTGGACAGGTGATTCGATGAAAAAAATACAGTAAAAACTGAAAAATTGTGAAATATTTTTACTATTTAAAATCGCTGCTTTGTATGTGAATATCTGTTCAACTTTAATTTATTTCTGTGATCAAAGCTGAATTTTCAGCATCAGTGTCACCTGATCCTTCAGAAGGAACATTTCAAGAAATGTTTCTGATTATTATCAATCTTGAAAACAGTTGTGCTGCCCAATTTTTTTGTGGAAACTGTGATACATTTTTATTTTTCAGGATTCGCAGATGAATAGAAAGTTCAAAAGAACAGAATTTATTTGAAAAAGAAATCTTTTGTAACATTATAAAGGTCTTTACTGTCACTTCTAATCAATTTAATGCATCCTTGATGAATGAAAGTGTTAAGTTCTTTAAAGTAACCTACTACACAATATCCAAAAGTTGCATAAAGCCAGGCAATCTCACTGTAGTTAGCGATTTCATGTCCATCAGATGGTCGTGAACTGCACATGTGAACCATTTTAAGACATTATAGGAATTTTTCTAATGCATAGCGTGTTGTAAAAGGCGGGCGATATAATTATTTGGCTTTTCTTGAATCTCTAAATGTATTACAGAAAACATGGTCTGCCATCTTGAAATAAGAAAAATGCAGTTGTTCTTAATAAAACCTAAATTGCCTGTTTTCTCCAATATTGTTGGGTATTTCTGCTTCACATGACTAGCACTATTTCTATTACTTGCATAGGACTCAAGGCTGTATTTCCTGAAAGAATCATAAGCCAGTTTGAGCCACTGTTCTCTGCGATCAGCTCACGAGGCTCCTGGGAAACGCAGCCCAGATCAGTCACTTATAGTTTTACATTTCCATTAGGATTCTGCTTTAATTCGGTTTAAACGGTTCTTGCATTACATTTTTTGAATCGACCTGAACATGAAGGGTTCCCAAACTGGGGTTGGTGATTGGATGAAAAGCTAATAATTAATTAAAATATTCAAATTTAACACGAAAATAATTATTTTCAAAATAAAATCAAAATAACTGCGTCATGTTACATGACCATTAACTGTCATTAGAGAAGTGTGGGTAAAATTATTAACTTTTTAAATATATTTTTAGATTTTTAATCTTTTTAATAAAAATTGAACATTAATCAGTGTTTGGGATGGCTTGCTCTAATTGCATTAAAATCTATTCTTTTAGCCATTTCAGAGAAAATACATTAATTAATGTTGATAGGAATATCATCAAAAGCCTAGGAAATATGATGATGCCAGGTTTGAGTTGTGCTCCAGCACCCCTAAAACTCATCTGACTCAACATTTTTCGTTTGCCGATGATTGAGGTTTCTGGCAGCAAAAATAAAAGTAAACCGCTCTGATGGTGAGCTGTACCCATTAGAGGTTTGCAGATGATGATAATTTTCTCCATCGTGCACCACAGGACGTGGTTAGTTCACAGCTGAAGATGAGCATGAAAACATCATAAAATAACAGCATAAATCACCATCTGTTTGGAGGAGGATTGTGTTTTGCTTGCTGTCTCTCTTTATGACCTTTCACCTGCTTCTCTTCTCCCTCCAGTGTACCCAGAATCCCCTGGGCGTTTGCGATGGCTGAGGCCTGTGGCGTGATCCTCTGTTCTGTTTGGCTGCTAGTTCTGCTGCTTCATAAACACAGGTAACAAACATATGCACACACATATTTATAATATATGCATGCATATATACACACAATATATACTTGCAAAATATATGCATGCGTGCATATATTTTTAAAGCTGTTGTATGTAATTTATTGCATAAAATACTAAAATCCTGCACCAAGCATCAAGACACCAAAATGGGACAACTTGTACACAATTTTCAGGAATCTTAAAATAATGATATGTCTCTTTTGGCATAAATAACATCTTAGTGTGTGTTTTTCCTGGGCCAAACAAAACATTTCCAACAGTAGTGCAATGAAAGTAATTTCAGAGGTGGAGGGAATTATTATATTTCAATGAAAGATTATGAAGACTCCTGTAGAATAATATGCACCAGTAAAACATGCACAATAGTAGCAGGAATGTGTGTTGAGAATATTAGGTTTGGCCACCAACAGCAGCAGCATCTTGTAGTGCCTAGTAGACCAGGACACACACACAAAATAATTTTAAGACGGCACATTCCTTAGCAGAGTTAAGACTTCCTTAACTCTTAAGGAGTTAAGACATATGCATCTGCATTTGACTGGCTGGCCGATTTCCTGCCCTTAAATCTCCTTATCTCAGGAGACCTCTAAAACCCAGGATAAATTTGAGGGAACATCTGAAATGGATTTAGAACAGAACCTTCAATGTTGTTCCTGACCGGTTTACCATAAATAAAAGTCGCATTACAGTGTTAATTTCGTCGACGAAGACGACGACGAAAAATATTCGTCAACGAACCTTTTTTCTGTGACTAAGACGAGACGTTGACGAGCTAAAACTAATATCTGATGATAAAAACTATGACGAAATTTATGCGCGTCTTCGTTAACAAGACGAGATGGGACTAAAATGTTATTTGAGGACTACCGGACATTCAAAATACATCCTATAGGCTAAATTAACTGCCTTGTGTGTCTCTGTCATTGGAAAAGGGGCGTTTGCATGGCAGCCGCAGTGGACGGATAGCCTACCAAAACGCGAACTAGCGATCGGAAACAATGGCCTCAGCACCTGAAGGGTTAGGGAGTGGGTGACCAGACGTCCTGTTTTTCCCGGGAGTCACAATTCATTGTCGTTTAACTTAAAGTCAGTGAAGGTGTGATAGGCGGAAACGCGCTGATAGAAGTGCTCTCTCTCGCACACGCTCCACTTCTTCAGTTCTCATACAGCACGCGATCAGTTCTCAGTGCTCACATACACACACAGCAGTCCTCATGTCTCTCATGTAGAGCATCTCACGGAAATACAGTCCGTTATGGTTTAAGTGAGCTTAAACAGGTGGTTAAAACTGAATGTATGTCAGTAGGCTATTACATACATACCTTCCGTCTTAAATGGACAGCATTCCTAATTATCTGTCATAAATGTTAACCAACAAAAGATGTTAAATAAATGTATACTTGTTAAGTAAACCTACTGTATCTGAAAAATGAGTTTAATTTATATCTCTACCAAAAAATGAAAATTGATTCCAGTTTTTCCAAATTCAATCCTTGATTCAAATTTCTCATAACTAAGCTTAATTGATTTGGTCTAAAGAGAGAAGTATTGATGACTATTTTTGTTTGAATACTACATATAAAATAGCTACCAAAATAAATGTTGGTAACTGCAGTTTGACTAAAAGTAATGACTAAAAGTTGATAAAAATGCAATGACTTTTCGTCGAATAAAACTATGAAAGACTCAAATGACTAAAATGTGACTAATACTATTAAGCATTTTCGTCTCAAGATAAAGACTAAGACTAAATCAAAAATGCCTGCCAAAATTAACACTGATCCCCAGTGACATCACGCAACAATTCAACAAAACTGTGTGTGTTTGTGTGTGTACGTATTCTGTTTTGTGTTACTTCAGCTTAATAGTGTTGTAGAGTAGCAAATAAACTTTGATTTATTAAGAAATCTTTTGTCTGGTGCTGTGTGATTTTCAAGTCTTAAACTATAGATAGCGTTACCTATGCTAAAATTACCTAATCAATTCCACGGGAATAATCTGAATTGTTAAAACATACTGGTTGTAATGCTTGCTGGACAAGTCGTTAATGAGGTATCGTTAATAAGGTATAAGTTCAACGTTTTTATTAATATCCATTAATCATACGAATATAAAATCGATACGACTCGATTTCCAGAAACTAAAATTAAATTAATAGTTCTAAAATTACTACAATCTCTTCATCTGATGCCCACAGAGAGCAAAGGTCAGGCCATCAAAGAGGCTTTTATCCCTGACTCTGTGTTTCTGTCAGGTCGATCCTGTTGAGGCGGTTGTGTAGTCTCATGGGGACGGTCTTCATGCTGCGCTGCATCACTATGTTTGTGACGTCTCTCTCTGTCCCGGGTCAACACCTGCAGTGCACTGGGAAGGTACGGACATCATCACACACACACTCTCTCTCTGATTCATAACCCAGTAAACTACATGAAGACTGTACTGAAGGATAGGCTGCATGACGATGAGATTGCATTGCATGTGTCCTTCATGGAGAAGCAGATCCCAGAAGCGTTTTCCTTCTCCAGTCAACGTTCCTATGCCTCATTGCAATTATTTTTGGTCCTAAAATATTTATTTCGATTCCCTTACATTTGTATTAATAAAAATAATATTAATATTTGAATCAACACATTTGCATGTGCATAGTTTGCTGATGTCACTTAATTGTCACTTGACATACAGCTAAACAAATAAAATGCTGCATCTTTTTGTAAGTGTTAATGGTTTTAATTGTAAGATTATTTATTTAAATTTTTAGATATTTAATTAATTATTAGATTAAAAACACCCTGCAATAATCTGGCCCTCTTTTTTTGCATTATGATGTCCCCTTTATTATTATTATTTTGTCATTATAAATTTTCTGAATACTTATTCAAATGTGAGTAAAAATAAATATGGTACTATTTTTATTTTAAACAATTTAAATTAAAAGCATGTGTATATACAGTATAACATTTTTGTTGCATAAATATTTTTTTTGCATTGTAACATTGTTTTCATGACACATTTATCCTAATTTATTATTATTATATGGTTTTTATATTAAACTGCTTCAATTAAAACCAAAACAACCATAATTGCCATAATGTTTAATATTTTACACTTTCATTTAGAGTAATATTTCTCTTTTTTTTAATAAAGTATGACCTAAATAAAATGTGAAAAATGTTGGTTAAACATATTGTTCATTCCATTCATACCTAAATTATAGATAAAAGACTGTTTGTCTTATTTGTGTGCGGTGTATTTTTATGCTTATTTGACTTATTAACTGAAAACTCTATTGAAAATGAACTCCTTTGTCATAATAAGCCGTCTCTCTCTGTATTTATGTCCGTGTCAGATATACGGTGACATGTGGGCGAAGCTGCAGCGTGCCGTGGCCATATGGAGCGGTTTTGGCATGACGCTGACCGGAGTGCAGACGTGTGGAGACTACATGTTCAGCGGACACACCGTCGTCCTCACCATGCTCAACTTCTTCGTCACTGAGTGTAAGTTACCCACAATAGCTATGTTTCCATCCAAAGTTATGAATTAAATATGCAAAATTGCATAAAACATTTGCGAATAAAGCTCTGTTTCCATCCAGTGAGTTGAAGAGAACAAAATCATCACTTCCTGATTAACTTGTGCTAAATATCATGAAGAAAAATGTTAAATTGCTGCAGTGTAGTAGAAGGCGCTGTACTGTATATAATATTTTTGTATACAATAAATTGCAAGCTTGAGAGCACACAGACGAAATGCAGTCATATTATATTTTTTTTCTGTTTAGGAACGCATATGTTTTTTTTTATGTGCATCTTGGCATTTCCATACAGCGTTTTTTTTTTTTGTTGTTTTTTTTATAGGAGATATCCCAAAATGTGCATAAAAATAGGTGAGTGAAAACAGCTCCTAGAGGTGTCGAAATTAATTAATTTCTACGATGCATCTGATGCAGACGAGGATGATTCGGTATCAGTTCAGTAATAGACCATAACCGATTATAACATACTGACCGTTTTTTGACGTCATATGTCGCATAAATTTCGCATAAATATGCTCCAACTACTTTGAAAGGTGACATCTGGGCACATTTCGGCTTTTATGCACGACCTGCAGAAGATACACGCTGTGTGTAAATCATGTCATGCACAAATACAATATGCAGGGGGGTAATACCACTAACTTGAGAAACCATGTCAGGTTCAGTTTCTATATCTGACTGCTTGTATTTATTGACAAAATTGTATACATGTGAATTAAAATTTTAAATGCAGTGCATTGTCAATGTATCATGATATTGAACATGATAATCGCAATCGAACCGAACCGTGAGACCAGTGTAGGTTCACACCCCTAATAGCCACTGATTCCTGTGGTTTTGTGAGGAGCATTGTGTTTGAGATCCTCCTCTCTGTCCGCAGACACGCCGCGCAGCTGGAACTTCATCCACACGCTCTCCTGGGTCCTCAACCTTTTTGGCATCTTCTTTATCCTGGCGGCACACGAACACTACTCCATCGACGTCTTCATCGCCTTCTACATCACCACCAGACTCTTCCTGTACTACCACACGCTGGCCAACACTCGCGCCTACCAGCAGAGCCGCCGCGCGCGCATCTGGTTCCCCATGTTCTCCTTCTTCGAGTGCAACGTTAACGGACCTGTTCCAAACGAGTACTGCTGGCCGTTCACTCGCCCCACCATCCTCAGACACCTCATCCGCTGATTCCCAACGGACGCTGCTGATTCTTCAGATGCCATGATGTAGAGGAGGCCAAAACCTCTCGATCAACACACACACACACACACAGGTTTCCTCCAGTAGCTGTTGTCTTTAAAGGGATTTCTGTGCCCCATGCTGGCTTATTTTATTTCATGTCAGAAACTAAAACTACTAAACTGGAACTATGAAAGTCTTGCTTTTCCCGTTGACTGGGAAACCTCTTAAAATGGTTTGCATGACAGTCAGTATTCATGTCACCTAGTTTCATAATAATCCTGTAGATACTTGACGTGGTAAATTCCTTGTTTCTCCCAAAGACGGTTCAGATTTCTAGTGTTGTAAAGATACTGACATGATCAACCTTTGAAGCAATATGAAACCTCCTACTGTTCTTTTAAAAGGCTTTGTGTGAAACCGTATGCTTTTAATTGAATTATGATTGTTGCATTTTGGTCTTATTGCCAGTATTGTTGCTATTTTCATAGTGCAGACTTTATTTTGGCAGTATTAGCGTCTATATGAGATGAAAAAAATGAAAATACTGTGTTTAAGACTTAAAATTGTCCCCTGTATTTCAGTGAATCTCACAAAATATTATTTCACAGATGTTTATATATATATATAACAAAAATAAACATGTTTGTCATGAAACAACTTAATGCAAAAACTAATATTTTTTATTTAATATTATAGAATTGAATACAAATTAAATTAATATTTTTTTGCATTGGTGTTCTCCTGACAAACTCATATTCCTTTTATTATTATTATTATTACTACTATTATTATTTGGAATTTAAAGTGTTAAATAAACAACAACAGCATATATTTACAACTAAAAATAATAAATGTGTTAGTCATGAATTATTGGAAATAATAGGAAATCATGAAACAGTGGCATAATGCAAAATATTATAACATTTAATAAAAATTTAATTAATATTATTATAAACACACACACACACACACATATATATATATATTTCATTAAAACTAAAACAATTGATGTTTAAATATTTTTCAATTTTAAAATTTCTTATTTTTATAAGAAGTTTTGATTGAAGTATGATCCTGACAGCATTTGTGAGATTCACACTTTTTGTCATTGTAAGGTTTTCCCATTTTTAATGTATATTGAAAAGCAAATCTCGCCAAACTTTCAGCATCATTCCAGTTGCCAATGACCTTTGATATGTGACGTTGTCTTTATACGAACGTTGTCCTGATTTACTGTATATGATGGTCATGAGGGTATTATAGTAGTTCTTGAATGTTTACAAATAAAGTATGTAAGTGATGTTAAAACACGTGCTGAAAGCAGAAGAGGAGAATCTGGCCGCGCTCGTCTTATTTCTGGTGTTTAATTGGAGTGAAGGGTGTTTTTGTGGTAATCGGGGCTAGTTTTGATGAGGTTTTCTGTGTTAGGTCATTAGGATTTTAATTGAGTGTATTTATAGATCTCTTTGAGCACAGAGAATTGACTGACCTCATGCGTGTTTGATGGAGATGTACAGAATCGTAAGGAATTGAGATATTATTATAATGTTGATTGCTCAGAACTCCTCTGAACATTTCCGTCTTGTATGCAGTATGTTATCCTGAATCTGAAAACAAGAGCAAACAAACTACAAAATACATTTTAAAGGGTAGCTTGGGAATGAAGAAACTATTTTCGTCTTCTGATTCGCCAAATAATGGATGCATTTCATTTTCAGATGTTTTTCAGACATTCCATACGCTTCATAACACTTCTAACAGCAGTAGAGTTTAATACCTGCTCGGCATCTGCATAATTTCATAATTTCATGCTCATGTGTTTAAAAATGCCATTCGGGCTCTTATGGACTTTTTTTAAGCCTGGAAATGTATTTTTGCAGATTTGAGTGAATATTGTGTTTGATTGGATACTGGTGGGATTTTGGATGCTCATCGTTTATCTGACATCATCAATAAAATTGACAGATTAAACTGAAATGAGTGGAGTTTCTGTCCAAGCCTTAATTATTAATAGTAATAATAATGATATAAAATGATCATAATGGCTAGTTTTTGGATCCTGATCACCCCTTTCTAAAATTTAAAAGACAGCTATATATTTTAATGTATAAAAATAAGCTATAAAAAAATTATAATAATTGAAAAAAATGAATGAAAGGGATTTTATTTTCATATTTTTTATTATTATTTCTTCATTTGACTATTTTTCATGTGTTTTTATTTATTCAAGGACCTTCTAGCACTTCCTTGACTCTGAATAATAATATATTTAGAATATAAAATATGTCAGACTTTGCCTATGAGTCAATAATAATAATTTTATTATTATTATTAGCATTTACATTATGAATAAATGTCAGGAAATTATTTATTTATTTAATTGCTATTATTATCATTAGTATTGGTATTATAAATATTTACAATATAAATAAATGTCATCATTTAGTTACCTTCACTAACTCTCCGTTGCTGTCCACTGGGGTGCCTGCTTTTGATGTTGTTAGGAAGCATCTGCTAAACTCAGTTTATTCCTTAGCTGCAACCATGGCGCTGTTGTTCTGAGGCATGCTAAATTAATCTAAATGTCCGGTTATCAGTTCAGAACTAGATTTGTATTTACTCTTAACAAATTAAACGTTATTCCAGCAGTCGGAGCTGCTGAACACATCAGTTCAGTCAGGCATTATTCTGGGCAGCGCTTGGGGGGGGGGGGGGGTCCTGATTCTGCAGTGTTAGCATTAGCGTTGAGTCTCCTTCATCTGTCGCCGGTGACCCGGTTCTGCTGCACTTTCTCCGGTTAGTTCGCTTTAAACCTTTTAAACTGCTCTGTGTCTGTATCTGCGTCTACCTCTGTATCTGTGTCTGTCTCTGCGTCTGCCTCTGTTTCTGCGTCTGTCTCTGTATCTGCGTCTGACCCTGTATCTGCATCTGAGTCTACCTCTGTCTCTGTGTCTGTCTCTGTATCTGCGTCTGTCTCTGTATCTGCGTCTGTCTCTGTTTCTGCGTCTGTTTCTGTGTCTGCATCTGAGTCTACCTCTGTCTCTGTGTCTGTCTCTGCGCCTGTCTCTGTGCCTGTCTCTGTGCCTGTCTCTGTGTCTGCATCTGAGTCTACCTCTGTATCTGCGTCTGTCTCTGCATCTGCGTCTGTCTCTGCATCTGCGTCTGTCTCTGTATCTGCGTCTGTCTCTGTATCTGCGTCTGTCTCTGTTTCTGCGTCTGTTTCTGTGCCTGTCTCTGTGTCTGCATCTGAGTCTACCTCTGTATCTGCGTCTGTCTCTGCATCTGCGTCTGTCTCTGCATCTGCGTCTGTCTCTGTATCTGCGTCTGTCTCTGTATCTGCGTCTGTCTCTGTTTCTGCGTCTGTCTCTGTGCCTGTCTCTGTGTCTGCATCTGAGTCTACCTCTGTATCTGCGTCTGTCTCTGCATCTGCGTCTGTCTCTGCATCTGCGTCTGTCTCTGTATCTGCGTCTGTCTCTGTATCTGCGTCTGTCTCTGTTTCTGCGTCTGTTTCTGTGTCTGCATCTGAGTCTACCTCTGTCTCTGTGTCTGTCTCTGTGCCTGTCTCTGTGTCTGCATCTGAGTCTACCTCTGTATCTGCGTCTGTCTCTGCATCTGCGTCTGTCTCTGTATCTGCGTCTGTCTCTGTATCTGCGTCTGTCTCTGTATCTGCGTCTGTCTCTGTATCTGCATCTGTCTCTGTGTCTGTCTCTGCATCTGCGTCTGTCTCTGTGTCTGTCTCTGTGTCTGTCTCTGTGTCTGCATCTGAGTCTACCTCTGTCTCTGCATCTGCGTCTGTCTCTGTGTCTGTCTCTGCATCTGCGTCTGTCTCTGTGTCTGCATCTGAGTCTACCTCTGTCTCTGCATCTGCGTCTGTCTCTGTATCTGCGTCTGTCTCTGCATCTGTCTCTGTGTCTGTCTCTGCATCTGCGTCTGTCTCTGCGTCTGCGCCTGTCTCTGAGTCTACCTCTGTCTCTGCATCTGCGTCTGTCTCTGTATCTGCGTCTGCATCTGCGTCTGTCTCTGCATCTGCGTCTGTCTCTGTGTCTGTCTCTGCATCTGCGTCTGTCTCTGCATCTGCGTCTGTCTCTGCATCTGCGTCTGTCTCTGTCTCTGAATCTGCGTCTGTCTCTGCGTCTGTCTCTGCGTCTGTCTCTGCGTCTGTCTCTGCGTCTGTCTCTGTGTCTGCGCCTGTCTCTGCGTCTGTCTCTGTCTCTGCGTCTGTCTCTGCGTCTGTCTCTGTGTCTGTCTCTGCATCTGCGTCTGTCTCTGTGTCTGTCTCTGTGTCTGCATCTGCGTCTGTCTCTGCATCTGCGCCTGTCTCTGCGTCTGCGCCTGTCTCTGCGTCTGTCTCTGTGTCTGCGCCTGTCTCTGCGTCTGTCTCTGCGTCTGTCTCTGTGTCTGTCTCTGTGTCTGCGCCTGTCTCTGCGTCTGTCTCTGTCTCTGCGTCTGTCTCTGCGTCTGTCTCTGTGTCTGTCTCTGCATCTGCGTCTGTCTCTGTGTCTGTCTCTGTGTCTGCATCTGCGTCTGTCTCTGTGTCTGCGTCTGTCTCTGCGTCTGTCTCTGTGTCTGCGTCTGTCTCTGTGTCTGCATCTGAGTCTACCTCTGTCTCTGCATCTGCGCCTGTCTCTGCGTCTGCGTCTGTCTCTGCGTCTGTCTCTGTGTCTGCGTCTGTCTCTGTGTCTGCGTCTGTCTCTGTGTCTGCGTCTGTCTCTGTCTCTGCGTCTGTCTCTGTGTCTGCGTCTGTCTCTGTCTCTGTGTCTGCGTCTACCTCTGCATCTGCGTCTACCTCTGCATCTGCGTCTACCTCTGCATCTGCGTCTGTGTGTCCGTCTGCCTCTGCGTCTGCCTCTGTATCTGCGTCTGTATCTGTGTCTGCGTCTGTATCTGCGCCTGTCTCTGCGTCTGTATCTGCGTCTGTCTCTGTATCTGCGTCTGTGTCTGTATCTGCGTCTGTGTCTGGTCTGTCTCTGTGTCTGCGTCTGTCTCTGTGTCTGCGTCTGTATCTGTGTCTGTCTCTCTATCTGTCTCTGTCTCTCTATCTGTGTCCGTCTCTCTATCTGCGTCTCTATCTGCGTCTGTATCTGCGTCTGTCTCTGTGTCTGCGTCTGTATCTGCGTCTATGTATCTGTCTCTCTATCTGCGTCTGTCTCTGTATCTGCGTCTGTCTCTGTATCTGCGTCTGTCTCTGTGTCTGCGTCTGTATTTGTGTCTGTCTCTGCGTCTGTGTCTGTCTCTGTATCTGCGTCTGTGTCTGTATCTGCGTCTGTATCTGCGTCTGTGTCTGGTCTGTCTCTGTATCTGCGTCTGTCTCTGTGTCTGTCTCTGTATCTGTGTCTGTCTCTGTATCTGCGTCTGTCTCTGTATCTGCGTCTGTCTCTGTATCTGCGTCTGTCTCTGTATCTGTGTCTGTCTCTGTGTCTGCGTCTGTGTCTGTCTCTGCGTCTGTGTCTGTCTCTGTGTCTGTCTCTCTATCTGTCTCTCTATCTGTGTCTGTATCTGCGTCTGTCTCTGTGTCTGTATCTGTGTCTGTCTCTGCGTCTGTGTCTGTCTCTGTGTCTGTCTCTCTATCTGTCTCTCTATCTGTGTCTGTATCTGCGTCTGTCTCTGTGTCTGTCTCTGTGTCTGTCTCTGTGTCTGTATCTGTGTCTGTCTCTCTATCTGTGTCTGTCTCTGTGTCTGTCTCTGTATCTGTCTCTCTATTCAATTCAATTCAGAAAGCTTTATTGGCATGACAAAAACATACATTCTGTATTGCCAAAGCATTAAAACAACATAGAAAATTTAGTAAAGCTTATAGAAAATAATAGTAATAATGAAACTAAATAAAAGCATTATTACATAAACACATGGCTAGATATAACAAAAACAAAACAATGCTAACTGTTAATAAAATAAATAATGAATTATAATAATAAATAAAAGATTATACTACAGACATCATGTAACAACTGAACTTAGAAACTGAACATTGTATAGATGATATAGATGTGTGTAGCTGTAATGTGTGTGTGTTTGTGCTGTGAGTGAGTGTGTGTGTGTGTGTGTGTGTGTGTGTGTGTGTATGAGTGAGTGTGTGTTTATTGGCTGTTTGTTTCTCTCTGGCTGTCCCTCAGGAGATGACAAGATGCTACAAATCTTGCAGCTATATTACAACATTTGGCTTCTTCGCCAAGAATGAAACCGAGTTTTTGGGTTGGATTATATGTGCTAAATTGGGGGAATATTTTATTAATTTTGGGGTAGTATTGGTCTCTGATAGCTTTATATTTTGTGCATTCTGTGAGGAAGTGCAGCTCCGTCTCCGTCGCTCCCAGGATGCAGTGCGAGCAGAGTCTGTCCTCACGAGAGAGCCAGGTCTGTCTGCGCCGGCCCGTCTCTACGGCCAGACTGTGTTCACTGAGTCTGTACATCGTCAGTGTTTTCTGTCTCTCTATCTGTCTCTGTCTCTGTGTCTGTCTCTCTATCTGTATCTGTGTCTGTCTCTCTATCTGTGTCTGTCTCTGCGTCTGTGTCTGTCTCTGCGTCTGTGTCTGTCTCTGTATCTGCGTCTGTGTCTGTATCTGCGTCTGTATCTGCGTCTGTGTCTGGTCTGTCTCTGTATCTGCGTCTGTCTCTGTGTCTGCGTCTGTATCTGTGTCTGTCTCTCTATCTGTCTCTGTCTCTGTATCTGCGTCTGTCTCTGTATCTGCGTCTGTCTCTGTGTCTGCGTCTGTATTTGTGTCTGTCTCTGCGTCTGTGTCTGTCTCTGCGTCTGTATCTGTGTCTGTCTCTCTACCTGTCTCTGTGTCTGTCTCTCTATCTGTCTCTCTATCTGTGTCTGTATCTGCGTCTGTCTCTGTGTCTGCGTCTGTATCTGTGTCTGTCTCTCTATCTGTGTCTGTCTCTGTGTCTGTATCTGTGTCTGTCTCTCTATCTGTGTCTGTCTCTGTGTCTGTCTCTGTATCTGTCTCTCTATCTGTCTCTGTCTCTGTGTCTGTCTCTCTATCTGTATCTGTGTCTGTCTCTCTATCTGTGTCTGTATCTGCGTCTGTCTCTGTGTCTGTGTCTGTGTCTGTCTCTGTGTCTGTATCTGTGTCTGTCTCTCTATCTGTGTCTGTCTCTGTGTCTGTCTCTGTATCTGTCTCTCTATCTGTCTCTGTCTCTGTGTCTGTCTCTCTATCTGTATCTGTGTCTGTCTCTCTATCTGTGTCTGTATCTGCGTCTGTCTCTGTGTCTGCATCTGTGTCTGTCTCTCTATCTGTGTCTGTCTCTGTGTCTGTCTCTGTGTCTGTCTCTGTGTCTGTCTCTGGGTCTGTCTCTGTGTCTGTCTCTGGGTCTGTCTCTGTATCTGCGTCTGTCTCTGTATCTGCGTCTGTCTCTGTATCTGCGTCTGTCTCTGTGTCTGCGTCTGTATTTGTGTCTGTCTCTGCGTCTGTGTCTGTCTCTGCATCTGTATCTGTGTCTGTCTCTCTACCTGTCTCTGTGTCTGTCTCTCTATCTGTCTCTCTATCTGTGTCTGTATCTGCGTCTGTCTCTGTGTCTGCGTCTGTATCTGTGTCTGTCTCTTTATCTGTGTCTGTCTCTGTGTCTGTATCTGTGTCTGTCTCTCTATCTGTGTCTGTCTCTGTGTCTGTCTCTGTATCTGTCTCTCTATCTGTCTCTGTCTCTGTGTCTGTCTCTCTATCTGTATCTGTGTCTGTCTCTGTGTCTGTCTCTGTGTCTGTATCTGTGTCTGTCTCTCTATCTGTGTCTGTCTCTGTGTCTGTCTCTGTATCTGTCTCTCTATCTGTCTCTGTCTCTGTGTCTGTCTCTCTATCTGCGTCTGTGTCTGTATCTGCGTCTGTATCTGCGTCTGTGTCTGGTCTGTCTCTGTATCTGCGTCTGTCTCTGTGTCTGCGTCTGTATCTGTGTCTGTCTCTGTATCTGCGTCTGTCTCTGTATCTGCGTCTGTCTCTGTATCTGCGTCTGTCTCTGTGTCTGCGTCTGTATTTGTGTCTGTCTCTGCGTCTGTGTCTGTCTCTGCGTCTGTATCTGTGTCTGTCTCTCTACCTGTCTCTGTGTCTGTCTCTCTATCTGTCTCTCTATCTGTGTCTGTATCTGCGTCTGTCTCTGTGTCTGCGTCTGTATCTGTGTCTGTCTCTCTATCTGTGTCTGTCTCTGTGTCTGTATCTGTGTCTGTCTCTCTATCTGTGTCTGTCTCTGTGTCTGTCTCTGTATCTGTCTCTCTATCTGTCTCTGTGTCTGTCTCTCTATCTGTATCTGTGTCTGTCTCTCTATCTGTGTCTGTATCTGCGTCTGTCTCTGTGTCTGTGTCTGTGTCTGTCTCTGTGTCTGTATCTGTGTCTGTCTCTCTATCTGTGTCTGTCTCTGTGTCTGTCTCTGTATCTGTCTCTCTATCTGTCTCTGTGTCTGTCTCTCTATCTGTATCTGTGTCTGTCTCTCTATCTGTGTCTGTATCTGCGTCTGTCTCTGTGTCTGCATCTGTGTCTGTCTCTCTATCTGTGTCTGTCTCTGTGTCTGTCTCTGTGTCTGTCTCTGTGTCTGTCTCTGTGTCTGTCTCTGTATCTGCGTCTGTCTCTGTATCTGCGTCTGTCTCTGTGTCTGCGTCTGTCTCTGTGTCTGCGTCTGTGTCTGTGTCTGTCTCTGTCTCTGCGTCTGTGTCTGTCTCTGCATCTGTATCTGTGTCTGTCTCTCTACCTGTCTCTGTGTCTGTCTCTCTATCTGTCTCTCTATCTGTGTCTGTATCTGCGTCTGTCTCTGTGTCTGCGTCTGTATCTGTGTCTGTCTCTTTATCTGTGTCTGTCTCTGTGTCTGTATCTGTGTCTGTCTCTCTATCTGTGTCTGTCTCTGTGTCTGTCTCTGTATCTGTCTCTCTATCTGTCTCTGTCTCTGTGTCTGTCTCTCTATCTGTATCTGTGTCTGTCTCTCTATCTGTGTCTGTATCTGCGTCTGTCTCTGTGTCTGTGTCTGTGTCTGTCTCTGTGTCTGTATCTGTGTCTGTCTCTCTATCTGTGTCTGTCTCTGTGTCTGTCTCTGTATCTGTCTCTCTATCTGTCTCTGTCTCTGTGTCTGTCTCTCTATCTGTATCTGTGTCTGTCTGTGTCTGTATCTGCGTCTGTCTCTGTGTCTGCGTCTGTATCTGTGTCTGTCTCTCTATCTGCGTCTGTCTCTGTGTCTGTCTCTGTGTCTGTCTCTGTGTCTGTCTCTGTGTCTGTCTCTGTGTCTGTCTCTGTGTCTGTGTCTGTGAGCTGAGTATCAGATTGATTCAGGCCGGTTCTGCTGACACACAAACAAGACAGAATTCATGCAAATATTTGTCTCTATAACACTGAACTTTGCAATTAAATTTATCTCTGATTATTTTTTGTCTTTTAGGTTTTAGAAAGAAAATTTCTACAAATTATTATTTTCCTGCTGTATTGTTGTGCATTTAACAAATAAATATGGGCACGTCTGCAACAGCCTGTTTTTGATAGTTAATAATAATTATAATGCTATTATTGTTATACATTTTTGTGTTGTTATTAATCATTGTTATTGTTATAAATTATCATAATATTATAATTTTCTTTTTATAAATTATAAATTTAAAATAAAATATTTATGATGATTTTACAGGTTTAAATATTGATTGATTGGTACATTTTAAATTATCATTTTAAATGAGTTAATATTAATAATACATTTAGAATATAAATTAAATGTTGGACGTATGATAATTATTATTCTAAAAATTATTATAAATGTGAAAAATTAATTGTCAGAAAATGAATGACAGCAGTTGATCTCTAGTGTTATTTTATGTAATAAATCGCATGAAAAATATTTATTGCTTAAAATATATTTTAAGTTTATTTTGGAACAGTAGAAATCACTGATAATTTTCAAGCAGTAAGTTTTTTAATTGTGTGTACTATATATTTTCTTTAAATTGAATTGTAATGGTAATTTAATTTTAAAAATAAAAATAAAATTATAATAAAATATAGTAGTTAATGGAATAAAATTAAAACAAATTATAATAACATTAAAATGAAGTTTTGGTTCATTCATCACATTTGAAATGGAAGAAACAATTGGATGCATTGCATTGTGGGATGCAGTATTCAACATTGTATGCACAGTGTGTGTGTTGTTGTGTACTGCACTCGTGCAGTAGTTTGTTCAGGTGTTCTGTGCATAAGGTGTGTTTGCATACTGTGCTCAGCGTACAGGGTTTGTTCTGTACTGATCCTGGAGAGATCTTCCTGAGGCTGTGTGTGTGTGTGTGTTTACTTTGACCACACCTGATGTACTGTAGAACGACACACACACACACACAGATATTATCATTCATCTTTCTTCTGTGAGAATACTGTGTCTGATCCCTTGATTTGAGGAATCATTCATCACACAGTCAACTTTAAGACTCCGTGTCAGGGGTTTGATCTCATCATGACTAACCCTCAGCTTGAGTAATAGTGAAGAAAACACCTCTAAATATCACTTACCTTGAGTCTGTGGTTACACACACCATTGCAATCTGCTCTTCACTGTGTTTGCAGATATAATGGCTGTTCCTCCAGCGTTCGCAGACCTGGGAAAGGCTGCAAAGGACGTCTTCAACAAGGGCTACGGTAACACGCTTCTCTCCCTCTGCTCTGCAGATAACACTCCTTTCAAACATGCATATTGTGTTATATTTACACGTGTGTGTTTCTGAATGCTGAAGGTTTTGGGACGGTCAAGCTTGATGTCAAAACCAAGTCTGCTAACGGAGTGGTGCGTGCTTTCTGCATTACTTTCTTACATTTTCTGTGCGCAGTTCATCCATGTACGGTATTTAATTGTTTCTGTTTCAGGTCTTAAAAAGTTTTAATTCACCCTTCCATAAATCAAGACTTTAAAAAGACTTAAATCAGAGCAGAAAGCCATTAATTTGTGAAGTCATAGCATTAAATGTTGTCTTGTTTCCAGTACAAATATCTAAACATCCTTAAGTCAAGGTACATTTACTGGAGATGCAAAATAAAGAAATCGAGTCTTGTTTTATGCAAGTTTATAAAAAAAAAATTTGTTTTGTAAAATTACGTTTTTTTTTTCTTTACAAATTAAAAAATATGGTTTATGAATATTTTTAATGGTTTTACATAAAAACATTGTAACTTGAAATAAATAAACTTGAATAAAAAAATAAACTAAAATGAAACTATAGAAAATAACTTAAAATTAATTTATTTCAGATAGTTACCAAGGCAACATTTCTCCTTTAGTTTGAACAAAATAAGGAAATAAACTATATATATAAAAAAAACGAATAATAAAAAAAATGAATGAAACTGACAAAAAGACACACTATTTTTTTTTATTAAAATTAAAATGAAAAAGATCATTTAAAATAAAAACTAATTCAAAATATATGAATAAAAACTATAATAGTAAATTATACTAAAATAACACTGAATGGAAGTTGGGATTAAATTTGAGAACATATTAATGTATTGTGCTTTAATTTATTCTTTAATTAAAAAAAAAAAAAAAAAAAAAAAAAGCTTCTTTAAAACGTCTTAAATTTACCTTCATCAAACCTGCAGAAGCCCTGTTGAAAGCAAACATCTGACCGTAATGACTTGCTCTTCCTCTAAATGCTTGTGTAATATCATAATGCCTCTGTTTTTGACTGTCAGGAGTTTAAAACATGTGGCACATCTAACATGGACTCAAACAAGGTCAGCGGGAACCTGGAGACCAAGTATAAATGGGCCGAGTACGGACTGACCTTCACCGAGAAGTGGAACACGGACAACACGCTGGGCACGGAGATCACCGTGGAGGACCAGGTGCAGATACACATGTCTCAAAAATAATGATTCATTCATTATGATTCCTACAGTCATGGAGAACCTATATAGTGATGTCCTGACCTGGAAAAGCAAATCCTGGGAACATTATACATTATAAGGTTTTTTTGAAAGAAGTCTCTTCTGCTCACAAAAGCTATGTTTGCTTAATCAAAAATACAGTAAAAACTTGTTAAATTGCGAAATAGTTTTAAAACAGCTGTTTTCTATGTGAATATCTGTTAAAATATAATTTATTCATGTGATCAAAGCTGTATTTTCAGCATCATTTCTCCACTCTATAATTTATTAAATGTATATTTTTAATATAATTTATTAATAATAATAAGTAAACAAATAAAAAGTAAACTAAATGTTATTTATAATGAATTAATGTTTGTTTAAACTATAATTTGCTTGTGAAAACAGAAATGAATATTCTCAGTTATTGGTGAATAATATATTTTGTGTTATTTTTTTGTGTTTCTCAGATCACCAAAGGACTGAAGCTGACCTTTGACACGACCTTCTCACCAAACTCTGGGTATGATGATTGACTGTAAATGCCACATGGTCAGTATCGGGAGCTTGAGATGAGGTGATCTCTGAGGTGTGTTTGTGTTATTTTAACAGTAAGAAGAGTGGCAAGGTGAAGACGGCCTATAAGCGTGAATACGTGAACGCGGGCTGTGATGTGGATTTCGACTTCGCCGGTCCTGCCATCCACGGCGCGGCGGTGCTGGGATACGAGGGCTGGCTCACCGGATACCAGATGACCTTTGACACCGCCAAGTCTAAAATGACTCGCAGCAACTTCGCAATCGGATACAAAACTGAAGACTTCCAGCTGCACACTAATGTGTAAGATATGCACCGTCTGCGGTGCTTTAGCAGTTAATCTTCATTTATTTATTAATTTATTATTATTTATTCATGTAATTATTTCATATAATATTAAATATTTAGTAGTAGTATTGTTGTTGTTATTATTTCCTAATTATTATTTATCATAATATTAATAATATTATTTATAATTCATAAACAAAATTATTATTTATTAATTAGTAAAAGTAATCATTATTGTATCATTATTTATTAATGATTCTAGTACTACTACTACAAATTATTGTTATTGTAGTAGTATTTTTGTTTATGGTAAATAAACAATTGTCATTATTATTTAGAAAATAGAATTTTATTTATTTGATATTAAATATTAAAATAATAAAAATATATATTATTTATAATGACAATATATAACTATTATTTAAAATAACTATTAACTGATGATACTATTACTACTAACTATTAATATTATTATTAACAACATTAATTAGTATTTTTATTTGGAAAATGTTTTATTAGTTTAATATTGTTATTTATAATTTATAATCAAGAATTATTTTTGTAGTTATTGTTATAAATGTATAAATAATGTTTATGTTTTTATTATGAATACATATGTTTATCATAATATTAAAAATAACAAAACATATTAAATTATTATAAATGACAACTGTTATTGTTATTATTATATACAATTATTATTTAGTAAATATATTTTTATTAATTATATACAAATCTTTATGATTGTAATTTATAATGAATAACAATGGTTCTTGTTAATTATTATAACTATTTATCAACAATGATTTAATAATTATAATTATTATTTAAAATAATAAATAATAATTGTTATTTACTTATTTGCTTACACAGTGCCTGTGTTGATTGGGAACATATTAATACTCATGATCAGTAATGCAGCAATCCTTTGATGACCCGTGTGTTTCTAGTTCAGAATATTCCCAGATCTCCAGCGCTGGTGCAATTACTGCCCTCAATAATCTGCCGTTTAACCGTGACAGAGCTGCGTGAGGAACGATCATCTCTCTGTTTGTGTGGCAGGAATGATGGGACGGAGTTTGGCGGCTCCATCTATCAGAAAGTGAGCCCTGATCTGGAGACGGCGGTGAATCTGGCCTGGACCGCCGGCAACAACAGCACACGCTTCGGCATCGCCGCCAAATACATGCTGGACTCCAGCTCCTCCATTAGTGTGAGTTTCACTGTGATACACCTCATATAAACTGGACGACTCACAGTATGACGGGAGAGATTCGACTCACAGATGCCACTTATTGTGTAGACAGCTTTATTTATTATAATGAGAACAATGAAGTTTTTATTGATGCATCGCACCACTCACATACAACATATGCTGTAGGTCATTTACAGCTTTCTCATCGTTAATGAGTATAATCCTGCTGTCCTCTGCTGGTGTCTGCGTTTGTCACTCGTGCGTCATATTTCACAATTTGCACTTTGATTTGAATTCAGTTTCACCATACAAAGACTTCAGTGACTCTGCTTCTGGGAGATTTTCCTCAACTGGCTTTGACTGTTTTGTTGGTTTTTGTATTTTCACAAAATGACAGTGTATTTTGTGATTATATACTGTTAACTTATCATGATATAAAATTGGTCATTCTGGCCACCTCTGTTTCGAGACTGTATTTTGTAAGACGACAAGAGTCCTGAACCTGACTGTAAGAGTGTCTTTGTGTCACTGAGATGCATCAGTCATTTAACAGCATCTGCGTGTTTCTTTCAGGCTAAAGTGAATAATTCCAGCCTGCTTGGTATCGGCTACACTCAGACCCTCCGACCAGGTGAGTGTTATATGAATCACTCCATCCAGGTAACTCCACCTCTGACTCTGACTTTTTTTTAATATACATTTTTTTTTTTTTTTTTTTACATTTTTAATTAAATTTTTAATTAAATATATATATATATATATATATATATATATATATATATATATATATATATATATATATATATATATATATATATATATATAATTTATTTATTTCATTAGTTTTTTTGTTTCTTTTGTTTTACTTTTTTGTTTTATATAAAATTTTCTTTTTAATTATTGTTTTTATTTGTTGTATTGAATAAATTTAATTTTTTTTTACTATTTTATTAATTATTTTCTGTTTTGTTTAAAATATTTTGTTTTTATTTTATTGTAGTATTTTTTTTAATTTAAAATATTTAAAGAAACATTTTATTTCATTTATTTTATTTCTCTTACAAGCAGTAGAGTTAGTATATAAGTGCTTTTTTTTATATTGACAATGTTTCTGTCATATTCTGTTCAACTTGGAACATGAGTGCCAAAATGAATATCTGCGTAAATCTGACTAAATGAAGCCATGACCATGTAATATTTCACTCAAAATCAAAACAATCAGGTATTTATTTTATAGAAAAATACTTCTAATTCTGGTGTGAAATGTGAGGCAGACATGAGTTTGACCCATGCATTGCTTGCGTCTGATGCAGACTGTGTGTGTGTCCAGGAGTGAAGCTGACACTTTCTGCCCTGGTCGATGGAAAGAACATCAACGCTGGAGGCCACAAACTGGGTCTGGGACTCGAGCTGGAGGCGTAACACCCAGCTGTGCGTTGTGTTTCTCACGGGATCATCCGGAAGGGAAAAATCCCTGTGGAAATCTCCAGACGCAGACAGACGGCCGTCGGGTTTAAACCGAATGCTGAACCCAAACCTGCACCTCGTCTCTTATTTATTTGCAACACTTCCTTTATATATAATATTTATCTCCATACCGACGCTTTCGATCTGTATGTGCTTTCCTGTCCAGGTCATTTTCTGAGTAATAGGTAACCAAAAATGTAAATATTATTATTTACTCATTCTCATGTCGGTGCAAACCTTTATTTTGAAAAACCTAAATGTTTATGCAGCTCATTTCTATACAACAACAGTGACCACGACTGCCAAACTCCAAAAAAACCACACAATATACTTATTTTGCGCACTATAAACAAAGTCTTCTGAAACCATACAATAGCTTTATGTGAGCAACATAAATATACTCTGATAATTTTATGACTTGTCATTTTTGGAGCTTGACAGACAGTTTTTGTGTGGAAATGATTGTGGAAAAATGTTAAAAACAACCACATGTGGGTTTGGAGCAACATGAGGGTGAGTAAATGGTGGCCTGAACTTGTTCTGAAAGTAGATCATGATTTGCACACGGTTTAGTTGATGTTTAGTGATGTCTGGATGCTTTTGTCGGCTGTTTGTTGTGGTAGTTCGGCTTTATCGTCCTTCTCTCTCTGCATTCAGGCTTTATGGTGTTCAAACGGGTTCTTTCGGCGTGAGATGTTGTGGTTGTTTGACTTGACCTCTCCAGAAACACTCACACAGACACAGATGAGGGAGACGAGAGGCTTTCCCTGCTGAACCGCACAATCATGCCCTTCTGTATGTCGACCTTTGCAATAAAGTCCTAAAACTGGAAGTGTTTTGTGTTTTAACTATATTTAAAAAAAATATATAATAGTTATAAATATATGAAGAGTTTGTGCAAAAACCGATAACTGTTTTTTTTTTCAAAAATCATGTCATGTTTTTGTGTTAGTTAACTGTATTTGGTCATTTTTTTGTTATAATTTGAGATTAATTGGAATGCACAATGAAAAAAAACATGATTTTTGGAATTTGTAAAAAAATAATTATGTTTTTGCAAATTAACTCTTCATATATAAATGTAAATAATAAAAATGCAAAAAAAAGCAAAGTGTCTTCTGAGCTAGGATTGGTCAGTAATGATTTAGGGCGGGGCTTAGCGAAAGGCTTAAGGTGTGTTCACTTGAAGCGGCGCTGCGCAGAATGATCAGTGTTTGGCATCAAAGTATCGCGAGAGCATAAGGATCCGTCTGCTCTCGTCTCACTCTCGCGATACCTTGATGTTTGAAGTAGTGAAACATTTAATATTTCACAACTCTTTTAAGATATTAATGTTAAATGACTGACAGTATTATACCGTGATGCAAACTACTCAACGCTTTCTCAATTATGTCTGTTTTGAATTGAATTGTCGTTTACGTAATTCATGTCATTTTCTCACTGAAAGAAACATTTTGCGGTTTCGATTTATTAACACAAATAAAAGTGCATGTGTGCCTATTTTAAAATATTATTAGCAAATAGTTTAAAATGACTACTTTCCAACTAGAATTTCCTTCACTGATCCCTAATATTTAGATGATTTACAGCATCTAAATATTCAAAACATGTATTTCAAATATTCCCGATTTCAGTGCAATAACTTTGTTTATTGAAAAAATTATACCACAAATACATATTTGAAATGTATTTTCAGAAACAATCAATAGTTGGCACCATGAACAACTGAATACAAAACCTTCAATTATTACAGTATTCTCAGTTGAACAGCCATAAATGATTTCTTCGGTCTGTTATGGTGGTATATCACTATAAAGTCAGATTTTGAATGCTAATGTCAGACCGTCGCCTACTGTTAACATGCTCAGTTGGATTCTGATGTCTTGATGGAGCTTCTTGTTCAGTTTATCAATGCTGATAGAGTCGATGTCGCCTTCTTTTGGGTTCACCACTCGACCGCTCCACAGCACCTAGAGGACAGATATTTGATTTGAAAGAAATTAATACTTTCATTCATCAAGGATGCATTAAATTGATCAAAACTGACAGTAAAGGCATCTATGATGCTACCAAAGATTTCTCTTTCAAATAGAAATTTATATAATTTTAAGAAGAATACTGAAAAGTAAAAATACAGTGCAGTTCTTCATGTAAGCTAGGAAACGTGGTATCACTAATGTACAGTTTTCAATGAACATGATGCAATTATTTATGTTTGTTTCGTCGTTATGGAAAACTCTTATATATACAATACTATACTCTTTATTTTTATTTTATTTTTTAAACCCCACTTTATCAGTCGTGTGAATTTGAAGTTATTCTGCTAATGGCGGTGTTATAAAGAATGGTACTGGTTGTCATGTTAATGTCACTGATTAAGACGGGGAGGGCGGCAGCCTGGGGTTTTTACCCCAGTCTCTAAAAGTTTTATGGGGTGTTTTTTTTTATGTTGATGGATTTTTAAAGGCAGACTCGAGTTAATTCATTTGCAGTGGTATAACACTTTCTCTCACTTGTTGAGTTCACTTATTTGTTTGATAGTAATGACTGAAATTAATATAATAAGTTATAATGTCAATGGTTTAAATGGCCCCCATAAACGAGTTTTTTAGAACTACTGCGACGAAAAAAGGTTGGCATTGATCCAGAAAGCTCATTTGTGGAAGGATGATGTTCATAGATGCAATAATAAATCTTACGAGGTGGTCTCTTTTGCTGCGACTGACAATAAAACTAAAGGTGTTTTAATAACTGTTTGAAGAGCCCAGATCATCGGATGATCCATTTGCTACATGGACTCCGTCTGTCCCCTTTGGGGCGCTTCTGTGTGCATGCATCGGCTTCCCCAAACAGCAGTTTTTGTATGTTCATGCATGTTAAATATTTATTTATTTTTTGCCTTTAAGCTCATGCTGCCTGTGAACAATTTTTTATCTAATGTAGTTAATTCAGTTTTGATGGAACAGCTCTCAGGAATGCATCTCCGAGTTAAAAGCAGAAATTTATTGTAGAAATGAGTGTGAACAGACATGATCGCTCACGTTATCTATAGCAATAATTCCTCCTTTCCTGACCAGCTGCAGGGATTTCTCATAGTAGTTCTCGTAGTTGACTTTGTCAGCATCAATGAAGACAAAATCAAAAGTCTCTGCTTCACCAGCGGCCAGAAGCTCGTCTAATAACACACAACACAAACACACACATTATAGAAACATTATAAGGTCGAAACACCCTGGCATGTTCATCTTAACATCCTCAACACATTTCATATTTATGAATTAATTTGTTTTAATATTACATAAAATAAAATCTCTTTAGACTTCCAGATGTCAGGACATCACTGTTCAAAAGCAAATCTTCTATGTAAATACTCCAAATAGTCTAATTATTATCAAAAGGTAAATTATGTGTGAAATTATGATGAATATCAATCTTACATTAATGTCACTTTAGAAAAATTTTAATACACATCCAATTTATTTCCATGAATACAAAATAAATAAATAAAATAAGACTATTTCATTACTTGAAATAAAATTTAAAAATGTAAACCTAATTTATTTCAGCTAGTTGCCAAGTCAGTATTTCTCATTTTTATTTATTTTAACTTGATGTACTAAAATAACTGAAATAAAATATACAATTATCGATATTAAAAAATGTAATAATTGTGAGAAACAACTAATTTTCTAAAACTTTAAATAAAACCTGTAATATATATTTATAATAAATATAATAGTATCTCTATAATATTACATTGACATTTGAATATAAATACATTCACAATGCTTGAAAAATCCAGATCTTACCAAGAGTTTGCAGCGCTGGCTTCAGACGCACGTCTATTTTGTGCTCAACACAGGCCTAAGAAGATTTCACAACATGAGAGGAAGATGATTAAATAATGTTGAATCCACAGGAAATAATCGAGCCTGCTTGCTTAAAGCGGTGAAGTTGAATGAATTTACAGATCCAAAAACTTCATGATATATTTGTTTATTCATATAACAACCTAATGCAGTGCAGACAGTGATTCAAAGAGAATATTTAAATCTGTAAGCTGTCAATCAGCAAATTATATGAATATTAAATTCACCCGTTGGAGCAAACTGGGGTTAAACATTGTTATTCATTTACCAAGTCTCAGGTTTATATATTAACCTACATAAATGCAGAGCTGAAGGTTTATGGACTCTGATAAGGACAGATTTAAGTGATTGTGGAAAATCCAGCTTTCTACTTGATAATTTATTATAGTTTTAGTGTGGCTTTGTATAGTGAGTTTATGAACAGTAAGGTGGAGTACTAATGAAGTGCTGTTATAGAAAACATTCAACACATGGAAAAAGAAAGAGAAGTTCTTGCACAGAGAGTAAATATAGTCATATGCATCTCACCAGTCTCCAGAAAGGTCTGCCGATGTTGATGTATTCCTCACTGATGTCACACGCGATCAGTTTCCCGTCTTCAGGCAGGGTGAGCGCGATACTCAACGCGTTATATCCCGTATAAACACCTAAACACGCACAGATTGCTCAGACACGTCGAGTGATGGACAGAATATTTGTGCGGTGTATTATGAAGATTCATACCAATTTCAATGGCTTTCTTGACCTTGATTAAACTGGCTAGATTGGCCATGAACTGCGACTGCTCACAGGCCACCATGATCATGTTCAGCTTATGCTCCATGGTTTTCTACAGATCAAAACAATCGAATTAGAAATCATTAAACACAATTACTGAAATTAAGTTGGTTAAATACAGTCACTGTACAACACAAGACAAATGCAAACTAATTATTCTTCGGCATTTATTAGAAGTGATAGCCTTGATTTCCTTTGGATTTTATTGCTATTATCCATGTGAAAGCCACAGATGTCATCATGAAGGGAAATACACACCTGGCGTAGTTGTTTGAGGGCTGGATGTTCCCTCAGAGAGTGATTGAGGAGGTACTGCATCACTGGATCATCTTTCCTTCCAACATGACTTTTACCCGACGACATTCTGAACAATTTAGATTTGCGTTTGCCTTTACAAAGAAGAAATCAGAGAGAGAAATTCATTTTGGATACACTGCATGTTATGTACCTTTAACCTGCAGGTGGGATTTTGTGCAATTATTATTATATATATATATATATATATATATTTATTTTTTTACTTTTTTTTTTTTAATAATTGACTTTTAATGAATGTTTTTCTTATTGATTTACAATAGCAACATAAGATAAGCAGTTTAATTTTACTAAAACTTTTTCAATTTCACATGCATTTTTTTACAACCACTTTTATTATTATTTTATCTATTTGCAACGTCAACATAAAATTGTGATTTTTTTTGCATTCTTAAGCAGTTTTCACTGACACGCCTGGAGAAGGGGTTTTGTGCAATACCACATGCAATTTGTTTTTACAATTATCATTAATTATAACATTTATTATTTGCAGTTTCAACTGTTGGAAAGTTCAAAAACACGATTATTATGTGCAGAGTAATCAAAAGTGAAAGCATGGGGAGAAACAAAAACTAAAAGAAAGTAACTGATGTGTTTTGGTTAAAATAAAACAGCTTATAGTATGAATGCGAACCTCAGTTGGTTTTGGAAGACTATCTATAAAATGGTACAATGCACTTATTGTATTTAGTTATATTCTGAATGCTATTTAGGTGGCTATTTTAGCAAGCTTACTTTTATAAAAAAAAAAATATATATATAATAAAAAAAGTTAACACTTCTTCACATCTTTATTTTTCACTGGCTCATGACGTTTATTTTATATTTATATTAATTGTGTGCTGTGTCTTTAATTGCGGCTGTTGTATCAAAGTAAGTTCCGGAAAGAGAAACATGTGGCTTTCTTCGGCACTCACCCACATAATATCCAGCTATAAAAACCACCCCCAGCGTCGCTGAGCCTATAAGCGCTTCTTTGGAGAAGTTATGAAATGGCATTATTATTATTATTATTATTATTATTATTATTACCACACTTCGTCTGAAAGTCTTTGCATCTGACAGAGGTGAGCACGAACTACACAAATGAACGCGGTTACCGTAAAACACACGGTATGTGCGCATTACATCAAGTTCTGTGCTTTTTTTAATTATTAAATTAGGAGACGTTGATATTTCCATGTTGGAGTATTATTTTTGCGATTCGGTTTGAAATCTGATTCCCTATTAATATGAGGATTAAGGAGGTGTATTCGACTATGATCTGAAGTTATTGGTCATTATGACTAAAATAAGTTAGTGTTTTATACTAACATATAAAAATCCCTAAGATAAGACTGTATTTTAAAGATCCACATATTTCTGTCTTAAGAATTGAATTGTTCTGGTTTGTCGTTGCGCTTATACTCGGAGAATTACGGCACGCGCGACATCCACATCACATGACACTTCACTGTCTTTTTATTATTTAAAGCGTTTAATGCATTGACAGCTGTAGTGTGTGAGATTGTAATTTTAATTACCTGTTTTTAATTAAATGTTCTTTTCTGCTCTATGCATTGCCGCTTGTAGTCAAATAAACGAGTAAAACAACAACAACACGGATGCGCTCATAAAACATTTTAAATCGGATTTGCGTTATAAAAAATGATGCATGCACTTATTAATAGCCTGAATTCATTATGCACAACAAGCGATAATTAGCATCTTGTATTAAACTCCAGTATAGATGTAAAGCTGTAACTCACTGTGAGTCTGTGCTGTTAGTCTCTTCGGGAAAATGGCTTCAGATTTTGGGGGTGGAGATTGTTCGCTTGTTTGAGCAGCAATGCTCTGTAAATTAATAAACAGTCAGTGCACCAAACTAAATTCCATGAAGTGTTGTTAAGGTGTTTTGCAAATTTTATATTATTTTTCTCTATATTTATAATTTAAAAAATGTTATTTTATATTTTATATTTTAGTATGATTTAATTTATCTACTATTATTTATATGTATATATAATGTATTACTATTATTATCTTTAATTTAGATATACATTTTTTTAATTTTATAGATTATTTAACTTGATCTATTTATAAAAAATAATTGTTTACATCTTTGAACATTTAATTTTACCTACTAATATTATTAATATAATTAATAATAATTGATTAGTATTATTTATTTATAAGCTTTTTTTACATTTAAAAATTATTTAATTTTATCTACTATTTTTTATATCTACATCTATATTATTATCTTTAATTTAGATATGTATACATTTTTAAATTTGACAAATTATTTAACTTTTTCTACTAATTAAAATTTGTATTATTTACATTAAACACTAAAATATAAACAATATTATCTACTATATTAATATAATTTCTATTGTTGAGTTTTTTTTATGTAAAACTTGTTTTAAAATATTTAATATTAATGTGTTATTGCCAGGCATAGAAATAGTATTAAAATATATATCTAAAACATGGCTAGATCTCTCCTATGAAGGATAATGTTTTTAATTCCACTGACTCTATATTCAGCTTGTGCATGTTTATTAAGCTTTTATGTATTCTGTTAGTCAGAGGCAACCTTGAAGCTGAGTGATATATTTTGGCATATAAATCACAGCTGTTTGGTTAGTGACTGCATGTTTCAAATATTTGTTTAATGCAGAAGAGGGGTGGTTTCATAACAGCATATCCAAACTAAAGACCATTTAATCAATGCATTTGAACATGATATTGCAACTGATATTAATAGAGTACTTTGTAAAGAAAGATTGCAGGATTTTGCAGTAACATCACTGTGTTTGGAGGGACTGTAGTGTATGATATTCGCCAGCAGGTGGCGCTATACTGTAATGCATGAGTCTGAAGCACATTCTGCAGATCATGATGACTTGCAGGAGTTTGTTTTCCGAAATAAATCACCAGAGGCAGAAATAAATCCAGTTTTATTTTCGTTATAAATTAATGTGCACTCAAACTTGATTTTGTAGAACATTTCATTTCCAAAGTGTGCTTTCTGAAACTTTAGATTCAATAAAAATAAAGGCCAATATATTTGGAGAAAAGCCTGAAATGTTTTGAAGTGTTGAGTTTGCTGACTTGTCCTAACACTGTAAATTTCCTGTTGACTTTGAGAGAATTTTCAGTTTAAAACCGATAGCGATATTTCCTTGTAATATTTTAAAACTGCTTTGTGATTCTTCTTTTCTGTATTTACTGTATATGATGAACTGTTGACTTTTTTTTTCTTGCATCGTTTGCATTTTTTAACCATATAGGTGCTTTATACTGTAGAAATTCTGTTGATGCAGAAGCAAAACCTAAACATACATATATATAATTTTTTTGAAAGAAAGTAATACTTTTATTCAGCAAGGATGCATAAATTAATCAAAAGTGGCATTTAGGGAGGAAGTGGTGTGTGGCCAAGTATGGTGACCCATACTCAGAATTTGTGCTCTGCATTTAACCCATCCAAGTGTACACTCAGCAGTGAACATACACCCGGAGCAGTGGGCAGCCAATGCTGCGGCGCCCCGGGAGCAGTTGGGGGTTCAGTGCCTTGCTCAAGGGTCTCACCTCAGTCGTGGTATTGAGGGTGGAGAGAGTGCTGGTTATTCACTCCCCCACCTACAATCCCTGCCAGACCTGAGACTCGAACCCACAACCTTCAGGTTACAAGTCCGACTCTCTATCCATTAGGCCACGACTGCCCTTATTTATAATATTACAAAAGATTGAAGAATCCTGAAAAATGAAATGTAAATTTAGCATATTGACTGGAGTAATGATGCTGAAAATCCTGATTTGTTCACAGATATAAATTACATTTTACAATATATTCAAATAAATAACAGCTATTTGAAGTTGTAATAATATTTCACAATATTACCGTTTTTCCTGTATTTTTAATCAAATTAATACAGCCTTGGAGATCAGAAGAGGCTTCCTTCATAAAATAAAATAAAAATATTTTTTATAAATATAACCTTGTAGCCTGAAAAATATATATTTCCTTTTTTAATGAAACTTCACTTCCATGATTTTTCAAGTCACATTCCTGTGAAATTACAAACTTTATTTTACATTGCACATAAATTAACAACCCAAAGCAGTACTAAAATTGCTCCAAAAGTAAACATAAATATATATTTGACAGTCACACCTCTCAAAAGATTAAATTATCAGTTATTCTAAATTGTAATGATTCATTGTATTATGACATTTTGAATATGCCAAGTCATTTTATTGTAATATTTACTGTATTTTTGATCAAATACAGCTTTTATGAGCAGAAGAGACTTCTATAGTGGATTTTTTAAAATCTAAATCATAAGTATCGTGTGACCGACTGTCAGAGCACCTGATTTTTACTGTTTAAATAATGCTCCTGTCAATCAGTCCTCATGACAGCTGCTAAGCAACCCGTCAGGAATCGAGTAATACAGCAGAGATCAGAAAGCATGATGGGGAGATCTGGACGGCATGTCATGTGATCGATCACATCTCAGGTTCCTCTTAAAGCACGTGACGGCATTAATGCCGCAGTCGAACACTTGAAGGTTTTTATGGACTTTTCCTCTGGATGGACTTCAGAGCCGCGTGTCAGAGTGACATATGGGCTGAGAGCAGGTCCAGAGCCTGAGAGCCCAGCTGGCATCCATCAGCCCAATGAAAGCAGTAATTGGGCAGCATTTGAAGGCTGGTATTTGTAATTAAGTCGCTGGAGCTGTGATTTCTGCCTGTATAAAGGCTGCATTGAGCAGAGGCGTTAAGCTGTTTCTGCTGAGTTGTACATGTGTGCAACTCAACACCGTCATCAGTGCGTTCCTCTGATCTCAGACCAGGTCTGCTGGTGTTTCGACTCCCTCTGAGATAATCATACTGCTGATTCCCAGACATCAGGTTTGATATGAGACTGAGAGCACAGGCAGGAAGTGGACTCACAGCGGTTTTCTGCCAAACTTAAATCCCTGATCAGATAATAATGAGGAGACAGAACAAAACATCTGCATTTGCTCAATTAGTTTAATTATTTTTCTCTCTGAAGTGGTGCATGAACAGTTTTCACGAGGGACCCAAAGTGAAAAACAATTGCTTGCATGGCGCTCCAAATAAAATTGGATTTACAAGCAATACATTTAATTTGTGTAAAATATTCTGAAGATATTTTTGTAAGTAAAAAGTTAGGCTACTTTTATTATTTACTGCAAAATATTTTATAATTAAATTTTTTTTAGAATTATTTATAAATCACCTTTATAATTTGTATTGATTTGGCATTCAAAGAAGTCCCGTTAGTATATAGTTTATTAGTATTTTTTAATATGCTTTGGAGTGTTTGTCTGTTTTAAGTCCATTGCAGTTTTATTTTAGTATTATTTATATACTATAATAGTATTTATTCATATTTCCAATTAGCTTTTATTTTAATTTTAGATTAAGCTTTAGTAATTTTTATGTGCTGTTTTGTATTTTTATTATGAAATATTTCTATTTTTATTTCAGTATTAGTCATTTAATCATTTTATTTTAGTAATAATTACCAAAACAACATTTCTAATTTCCATTTAGGTTTTTCAGTAATTATTTGTATTTTATTTTTTCCATCTATTATTTTTTTTATTTTATTTCAGCTTTATTTCAGTTAGCACAAAATATGTTTTTAGCTTTAGTTTTTCGATGTAGTTTTTGTATTTTTTTTATTTTTAAGTAAACATATCTATTTTTTATTTTATTTTGCCGTTTCAGTTTTTTTTAGTAATTTTAGCTTATTTTATTTCAGCTAGTTGCCAAGGAAGTAATTCTAAGATTCAGTTTTTAAATGTAATATTTATATATCAGTTTTATTTCAATTAATACAAAATATTTTTAATAAACTGAAAAAAAAAAAAATTCACTCAGAAATTGCTAGTAAATTTCACAAATAACTAAAGAATTTGCAAGTAACACACTGAATATTCATGATTTTTTAAAGTAGAAAAACAAATAGTATTTTCTTGTAAAACATACTTGGATGGATGTTTTATTCACAACTCAGATTTTTAAATATATAGTGTTTTAGTTCAACTTTAGTCTTGTGTTAAATTGACAGAGGTTTGGCCTCTTTTGAGGAAAGCATCGTGAAACTTATTTTTATGCTGGTGATGAGCACTTTTGTTGATGTCTGTAGTTTTTAACATTGTATAATTGAATTACGAATACAGCTATGGACCATAAAATACACATCCAGTCAAAAATCATCCAGTAATGTGTTTTTAAGAGCTCCTGCGTGTGAGGTTTCAGTTTGAAGCGTAACGTTAATAGTTTTTCCTCTGTACCCGTGACGTCTTCAGATGATGGTGTTCAGATCTCCAGCACATGCTGTGCTCATAAATGAGTGATGCTGAAACAATATTTGTGCTTTGACATGCAGGCTATTCAGAGCAGAGGTCAGATATGGCAGCGCTCTGCTATATTTGTTTTTATGATGCCATATTTCGTGTTTATGTGGAAAGCGGTGCTACAGAAGATTCATGCGGCTGTCATTGATGTCTTATTGCAGCAGAGCCTCGTCTCCTGTCGTTTTCACATGTTCTCAGTGGTTCTGATGTCTCTGTGTTCATCGTAAAGTAAAGAGGACAGAACACAGCAATGTGCTAAAAACATTCAGAACGTCTTAGTAACTGCATTTCTGGTTAATCCTGAAGAAACGTGAATGTTCTCTGACAGTGTGAAGAAGTAACAATGAAGACAACGATTGTCTTTGATGGTTTCTAGCATAAGATAATACATTTCCAAACACATTTTCTATGTGCCCTAAAGAGAAAAATAATAAATGTTTACATGGTGCTTCTAATTTTTATTGCACATAAAAGTGTATTTGCATATGTGTAAAATATTGTGAAGATATTTCTATAGGTAAAAAGTATGAATTAGGCTTTACCTTTATAATCTACTGTAAAATATTTTATATTTACTTTAACAGTAAATAATTGTTTTTATAAATAAAAAATATGAATCGCCTTTATAATTTGTTGATGCAGCAAAGAAGTCCCATAGCATAAGTTACCATTTCAGAATTTAATAATAGTAATAATAAATACTTTTATCCATTGATCAAAAGATTTTAAGTAAATGTTATTGTATTGAACTTTCTATTCATCAAAGAATCCTTAAAAAAACAAAATCTGAAAAACAGATAATCTTAATAAGTATCTTTGTCTCATTTTCCAGTAAAATGATCTAAACATCCTTAATACAAGATCAAATTAAAGATTTAGTTACATTCAAGAGCAGAGAAGACTTGAGAGAGAAAGCTTAATTTCTAACCATAAATTAACAAATTAAAATTTACTGAGGTTATTATAAAATATTTTGTCTGAAGAGTCTTAATATTTTGCTTCTCAAGTAAATAAATCTTGTTCAATGTATATATAGGTATTTGACTAGAATAAAAGAGAAAAGCATAGTGATTTTTGTGCAAAGTTAGAGTAAATTTCTTTCAAATAAATTCTTCTTATTAACTTTCTATTCATCTGTGAATGCTAAAAAAAAATTGTATCACAGTTTCCAAAAAAATATTGTGCAGCACAGCTGTTTATAAAATAATCAGAAATGTTTCTTGAGCAGCAAATCAGTATATTATTATGATTTCTGAAGGATCACGTGACACTGAAGACTGGAGTAATGCTGAAAATACAGATTTGATCGCAGAAATAAATTACAGTTTACTAAATATTCACATAGAAAATGGCTATTTGAAACCATAATAATATTTCACAATTTTTACTATATTTTTGATCAAATAAATGCAGCCTCGGTGAAGCATAAGATGCTTAAATGTAAAAGGAGTGTTGATTTGAAATGAATCTGAGATGGAGTGATGAAGTTGTTCTGTTTAGCCTGAGAGGAATGTCTTGAAGAGTTCTGCCGAGACACACATGCAAGCGTTTGAGAAGGACAGCGCATCAATCTGAGCTGGAGAACAGACATCTGTGTGAAATATTCCTGTGCTGTCTTTGGAGGGACTGTCGAAAACAGCCCTGAGAAACGCTTTGAGACACGATGCCAGAGCTGATTTAAACACCTCAGCGGGGAGAACTTGGACTGCAGTTTCGACCCGAAGCACGGACATCCTGGCGCTGGCGTTTAAATACTCTCTAAATTACGATGTGTGTGTGTCTGTGGTGTAGGCCTGCGTGTGTTTGTGGAGCGCTTGTTGAGACTTCATGTATCTTACTCACTGCACATGTGTTCTCCTGTAAGAGTTTCCATGTGTGCACGTGTTCGAGTGTGTGTGTGTTTGTGTATTTGTATCCAGTCTGTGGCTAATTTTCAGTCTCTGCAGACTGGGAGAAAGCGGCCCGTCATTAATCACCTGTGCTTAATGCTTCAGAGGCTTTAAAACAACCGTGTAGCTTTGCACATTTCGTCGCTTCACTCGCAAGTCCTTCCAGACTGTTCTGATGAGTTAAACATCACTATTTCTACTGTATTAAACAAACATGAATTACACTTCAAATTAGGAGCTTCAAATCTGGGATTTTTAATTTAAACCTGACAAACTTGGTCAGAAGTCTTTAGCAACCGGATAGCAACGCAGTGTATTTTGTGGGACACAGAAGCGCAGCTGTAATGATTCTGTAAACAGGCCTTCAGAGTGAGCGATCGTCTGTTTATCATCTGCGTTATTTGTGTTGACGACAAGATTATTAATGGAAGACAGGCTTTGACTCTTCTGATGTGTGTGAGAGTGTTTCATTTTGTCTGTTTGTGTATGTTTGGTGATTTACACCAAACACAGATCATCCTAATCGGTATCTTTGTCTCGTTTTCCAGTAAACGTCTTTAAAACAAGATTGAATTAAAGGAGTAGTTCAGCCAAAAATTAAAATGTATACTCGCCTTCAGGCCATCCAAGATTAGGATGAGTTTGTTTCTTCATCAGATTTGGAGAAATGTAGCAATGCATCAGTGTCTCAGCAATGGATGCTCTGCAGTGAATGGGTGCCGTCAGAATGAGAGTCTGATATCACAATAATCCACACCACTCCAGTCCATCAGTTAACGTCTGGAGAAGACAAAAGCTGGATGTTTGTAAGAAACAAATAAGACGTTTTTACATCAAACCGTCACTTCCGGCTAAAATATCCATTTAGTCCATGATAATGCGAAAAAGTGGTCTGGACTGAATCAGGAGAGAAATCTGCACAGATCAAGCACCGTTTACAAGCCAAAACAAATAAGAAGCTGGATTTTAATGTAAGAGACAACAGGAGATGCACTTTTTCACTGGAGGAAGAGTTATGGATTATGGACTCATATTTTAGTTAAAAACGTGGATCTGTTTTTGTCTTCTCCAGATGTTAACTGATGGACTGGAGTGGTGTGGATTATTGTGATGTTTTTATCAGACTCTCATTCTGACGGCACCCATTCACTGCAGAGCATCCATTGCTGAGCAAGTGATGCAATGCTGCATTTCTCCAAACCTGATGAAGAAACAAACTCATCCTACTCTTGGATGGCCTTCAGGTGAGGACATTTTTGGCTAATTTTCATTTTTGGTTGAACGATTCATATTTTCTTTGATTACATAAATCAAGTTTTAAAAAAGGTGTTGCATAAAAATAATAAATGTCTTTTGAGTCTTAATCTTTGTCTTTTTTATGGGATTTTAGATGTTTTCCTGGAAAACGACAAAAATGTAATGATTTCGAGGTTTGAGCAGAATGGAGGGAAAATGTACTGAAAGATTGATTGTTCAGACGGGCTGAAGCACAAGAGTGATTGTTGTTGTTCTGTGTTACTAATATATGAGTGTGTGGTCAGTCGGCGGTCACGTCTTCATGTAGGATCAGCGAGAGACTGAAAGCGAGCGAGTCGTGCGTTGGACTGCCAGCTCAACTCCAGGGAAGCTGTGGGTTTGGTCTGTAACTAAAACATACGTACGGTCCAGCGCTGCGACTCTCGGAGTCTCTCATGATGAATATTTAAAGGAACTGTGTTTTAAGTTTGCACACCGCAGGACACATGGTAATGCAGAGGTTTGAGCCAAAAAATTGCAAAAATGCACAAAATCTAAAAATGTGGTGTGGCCAAAAATGCCCATATCTGCAATTCATTTGCTCCATTTAGCCTTTTGAGCCTTTTTTTTTTTTTGCAAAGAAAGGACAAGAAAATCTCTTGCATTTACACGTCTGTCTTATTCTAGACAAAGCAGTCTTGGTTCAATAGCAGAGACAAAACCATAACTTCATCTTCTCTTTTATGCTGATGTTACAGGTCCTAAAATAAACCTCTTTTACTGAATTTATGCGACTCCTTGTTTCCAGAATATCTTAATTTTAGACTAAATGTGAAAAGTTTGTATAATAGTGTAATTAAAAACAATCAACATTCCCTGCTGGGAATTATTAACAAATTATGAAATATTACTAATTAATTAATGAAACGTATAACACTAATCTACACTATCAGTCAGAGGCTTGGACACACTTGGGTTATTTAATGCTTTTGATGTAGGTTTCTACTTAAAATGCTTTCAATTTAAATTAAATTATTTCTGCAGATAAATGCCTTGCCTGAATATGAATTTCTACATTGTGTCTACATATGTATACATTCATATCACATAAACTACATAATAGCACTGCATTATATTATGCTACTTCCTTATGTGTTATTTTTTATAATTCTGATTACTTTAATTTGCTATATTATTGACATGAAACACTAACCTGTGGTTGTCCATGAATTATTGATTATAAAGACTTTTTAATACGAACCACTAAATAAATTTGACATTATTTTCTGATATTCACAGACAAATTAAAGTTTGAGGAACAGTTTGATGCTCTTCTGGAGAAATAAATTGATGGATGCTTTATTTTCATCTCTTAAACTGTACGATTGTTTTTATAATGTCGAAAACAAATGTTAAACAGATGTTTATCAGCATCAATAGAACAGTAGTTTATAAACCGTAAAATAGAGTCATATGCTGTTTTATATACTTAATTGAATGTGCATGAATTACTGATGTGTTCAGTGTTTATAGAAATATTTATTTGTGACTTACTAATATAAATTATTACCAATAGGTTTGCTTAATTGCTTTTTTTTTATCGTGTTTTGGAGAAGGTCTCATGATAAATCCCTTCTTAGCACGTTCCTGTTTTTAATTCATTTTTATTTCTTTTAACAAGGCCACAAAAACATTTTATTCCTTTTTTTTTCTTTTTATATAAAATGTATACCTATTATATTTATTTTAGATCTTAGAACTATTTTTCTTTAGGACCTGATTTATTTAACGCGTGTAAAAAGTAATGCAAAAAAAGCCAGGCTCATAAACTCCAAATGCTGTGGGCAATAAAATTGAAGTATTTTAAGAGAAAAAGGTTCAAACTTGCACACATAAATCAAATACATTTTTGAAATAGCTGAAATATAGAAAAATTATTTTTGTGACAGATGCATTTGTTGATTAATTTTACTATATATATACATATATATACACACACCTCTGGGTTTTTTGGTATTATTATTATTATTTATTTTTAACATAAAAAATCCTGAGGTGTATATATATATATATATATATATATATATATATATTTAATATTATTTATTATTATTGAAGGTTATATTTATTGCAAGGTTAACATAATGTGGTGCAGATTACAAATCGATATATAAATCGATACATATATAAAATCTTGTTTTTGGTGTTTAACCAATGCATTCCAAACTCACTCAAATAGACAACGAATCGAGTTATTCTTTAATTGCTGTCGTTTTTCCCTGAGTTGCACAGTAAAAACATTTCTCCCCCACAAACTTTAAAATATAATTCAAGTAAATTTAGAAATAAACATGCAAATTTTGGCTATAAGACATTACACAGTGTGGCTTGTTTCTTATGAGAGAATTACGTCCATAACAGTTTAAATAAAGCCATGTGAGTCTTGTTTTATTTCATTCGCTTTAAAGCTAACTTTAATAAATAATGGTCCACTAGTTAGTCCTGAAGCGAACAAAAACATTTAAAAAAATCAGTTTCTCACTGATATCCGAGCCCAGAAGCAGTGGTCAGTCTCTGTCCATAAAGAGCGTATGGAGAGTAAAACGGGCCCGTGGCGGTGGGAAACGGCACCGGCATGCTGCCCGTCGGTAACGGGCTTTTGGAGTACGGATGATAGCGCGGGCCGAGCCCGAGCGCGTGATGAGGGGTCCTGAGCGCCAGCGGGGCTCCTGGCATGTGACAAGCCATGGTTAAAGAGTTGGGATATCCCGTAACCAGCTTCTCAGCGAATGCAGTGTGAGTCCGCAAATGGCTCAGTAGCTCCTCCGAAGATGAGAAGCGCTTGTCGCACGGACCGTTCATGGAAACCCAGTTGCAAATGTGCGTCTGGGAATCGTTGGGAAGCACGAAGCCATACGGGTATAACGGGTGTCCCGGGAACGTGGGTGTCCCGGGGGATAACGGGTGCAGGGAGTGGCTGGGGTACATAAGCGGGTATCCGGACTTTAAGGGCGCAGTGGTGCTGTCGTGCGAGCCGCTTGATGATAGATGGCTAGCGCAGTGGTAGCTCAGGCAGAACGGGTCTCTGCACAGACCGCTGGACATGATGGATGGAGGAGAGGCTCCGGCGAGGGGACTGGACCCCGCCTTGCTGCTGAGAGCGCCGGACAGCTGAGCATTAATCAGATGACCGCCACCGGGTTTGCTCGGATCCAGAGTCACGCTGTGGGATAGGAAGGGTTGAGCGTAAGCGGAGTATGATGCGGTGAGGGCTGCAGGGTAAGGTGTGAATACGGTGTGACCCGGTCTGTAAGGAGAAACCGGCGCAACGAGCCCCGATCCAAGAGCGGATGACACCGAAGACGCCGGGATGCTGTCAGATACAGATGGTTTGGAAACATCCTGTTTGCTCGTCTCGCTCTCGGTTCTCGTTCCAGATGCATCCGGCGTTTTAGCCGCGTCTCGTTCCTTCTTCCCCGTTTTATCCCCCGAGCCGGGTTGAGGAGAGACGGAGCTGCAGGAGCTCGGGCTCCGAGGCGTGACCGGCCTGCAGGTGGCGCTTGGCACGCGGAAACCCGATTTATCGGCACCTGTGTCTTTTCTCTCTGAAGACTTGCCGTATGGCTTGAAACTCGATTTGTCCTCGGCCCCGATGTCGCTGATCTTCAGCGGGCTGGATTTGCAGTCTTTGTCCGAAGCGACCGCTGAGAGTTTGGTGGAGGACGGCAGATCCGACTTCCCGATTTGGGAGCATGTTTGTGCGAGGAGGGCGAGGGGACTCTTCTTGGCATCCAACTGTAAAAATAGAGAGTTTTAAGGATATAAATATTCAATATAATGCATATAAATTATAAAATTATATAAAATCTATTACATTATAATATGTGACCCTGGAGCACAAAAGCAGTCTTAGGCCAGATTGTCAAATAGTTGTATCTCAGCCAAATATTGCCCGATCCTAACAAACCATACATCAATGAAAAGCTTATTTATTCAGCTTTCAGATGTTGTATAAATCTCACTTTCAAAAAAATGGACCCTGATTTTGTGGTCCAGGATCACATATAGTATATAAATATAAAAAAATATTCAAAATCATGCAACTGATGCTGTCCACATTACATGTGCATTTAATGAACAAGCATTTCAGACATTTTTTAGGCTAAAAAAAATGCATATTTAGAGTTAATTTATGTTTTGGCATTGAGCGTGACTCAACAGTCTTAAATCTAAAACGCTGCAGAGACATTAAATCAAATGTCAGGAGGGGTTTTATTATATCCCTCTGTACAGGCAATAAAATGTGTTTCCTTATGGCAACATGCTTTGTTTTCCTTCGCTTTATAACTAAAATAATTGCACTGCTGGAAATAAGTCAGTCTTTAAGGAAACCATTGACATGATATTATTATTATTATTATTATTATTATCATATAATATTAAACTATACATTACGTATTGTGTTTGTTTTGTTTTTCAAAGCACATTTCCTTACATTTTCTTTTATACTAAGATTTTTTCTGCATCTTTGATACTTTGTATAGAAATGAATAAAATTAAAATGAATACATATGGCAACTCTGTCCCACAATGTAACTGCGTGATGCAATCCCTCATTAGAAATTACATAAATTATAAAATTATAGTAATTGTTCGCGCATAAACACTAATTGTATTCTACAGAGAGCTCTATCGCGTTCAAAAGCGATTATCGAATTATAATTAGCCTAATATCATATTTCACTCATTTTGAGGTTGCAAGAGTTTGAAATTTATAATTAGGCCTAAATAAATTCATAAAATAAGCAAGAAAATAATTGAATAGGCTACTTTTTACTATTTTTGTTTTTGTGCCACATGCAGCTAAATGTTAAACGTTTCCCAAAAATAAAAATAATAACAAATAAACACATTATAAAAAAATATATATCGTTTTAACATATTGCGTAAAAGGGTTAAACATAATTAGCCGACTACTTTTGTAATTGGATCCTTATTTTACGTTAAAAATACATACATAAAAATAATAATAAAGAAACGCATAAAAAAGTATATCGTTTTAACATATTGCGTAAAAGGGTGAAACATAACCTCTAGTCAATATTAGTGTATTTTCCACACGGCTGCGTATTCTCTGTATTGCGCGTTGAAAATAAAGATCTGCGGATGTTCCTCGGAAAGTGTCCTCTTTAACGTTACCTCTATGGGGCTGACGGGAGCGGACGGTAACGGCTGCAGATAGTCCGGGTGCAGGATGTGTCCGGTCCGAGCGCTCAGCATGTTGAACGGCGGCGAGTGCAGGAACGGTTCCCGGTGTCGCTTCTTTTCCCAAACGCGATCAAACACACTAAACACGGGAGACTCCGGAGGCAGTGTGATCATGTCCCACTTCTTTCCGTGTGATCTGGAAACGCATCTGTAGACGGACCAAAAGTAGCTCCCAGGATGCCAAGCAAATAACAGGCTATGAGGAAAAACAGAATAATCCTTAAAGGATGTTTCTGGGAAAAGCGTAAAAGGAGAGTTCGGACTCGGAGCGCATCTTCTCTTCCGCGTCGCGCACTCACTTTGAGCTCAGCTCCGCGCACCAGAGATTAAAGCCTCCGCCGCCGGCCAATCACAGCGCGGCGTGAGGTGATTGACAGCTCCGGGGGAGGTGCGTCGCCGTTGTGGGCGTTTGTTTTGGCCATATTGAGGAGGTAAAAACAAACTCTCGTCATTATATAAATCACATATTATTATGAAATAATTTCTCTTTAATACGAACAACATTAAAAAAGTGAACAGCACCGGGTTTATTGTTATTAAAATATCTACACTTAAAAATATAACTTTAAAAAATGCTGTTGCTCTGTACAGTCTGCTTATTATTGAACTGAACATTCATAAAGGAATTAAGTAAATATTACATAATATTACATAATTATATATAAGTTCATGTAGCTATAGAATTAAGTTACCTTAATTAACTTAATATAGAATTATTAAGGTAATAAAAAAAAATAATAATAATAAGTTTAGCTTGGCCAGTAAAAGTTTAAAGTCTAATTAAACTTTTAAAATGTATGGTACTGTCATTGAATTAAATAAAACGGTAAATATTACAATAGATATCATGTAGACACCATATCTACATAATTAATAATGCGGCACTCATCCAAACACAGAGAGTTCAATAGTTGGTACACAATGACTGTAACATTCTGTGGTTCATTTTTGAGTATGAATGTGTCATTTTGAGTAGAAAATGAACGCCAGATGTAGGAAATCCTAAGTTACTAAAACTAACAATAAAAGCAATGATAAAAGTGTAAATACAGCTGAAAACAGGATCAAATCAACCTTAATAATTATTCATGCCCCAGTGCATGATGGGAACACCCGTATCAGAAAAGCTGAGTAGGTTCTACTTATTTTTATAACGTTTATATTTACACTTTAACTTCAACAAGCTTGAATTGAGTACCAAATATAGAATTCACGTTGGTGTTTTTTTAAATTATTGCCTGAACTAACTTTTTCATAGGAACTACATAGTTTTTTGTGTAGTATTTACTACACCACAGAATAATTTTTATCAGTGCAGTCTGATGAGTAGATGAGTGATGGCTCAAAGCAGGTCAGATGACTTCATAGGCAGTAAACTGTCATATTAAAGCTATAAACTATGAACTTGAGTACTGCTGCACCAATTTAACCGGCCTCTAATAAAAATCACTGCACTCTGATGACAAGTCCAACAAATATTTCCAAAAACCATAAAACCCAGGCGTATAAAATAAATTAAATTAGAGAAGAAATCATAAATGTCATATCTGGTGATGCAAAAATATGATATTGCAGAGTGTTTCAACTCCAGCAGTTAAACCTATGCATCTGGGGATATTAATTGTTTACTAATGCAGTGTTGATTGTTATGAATCATCGGGGCCGTGGCTGATGGATGAGCGGGGGATGCTGTTTTCGGCTGTGGCTGTCAGCTCTGGGTTTTGCCCGTGAGTTATTAGGGCCAGAAACTCCCCCTTTATTGTGCGGGTGATGGATGAGGCCCAGCGCACGGGCGTTATTCCATAATGGGAACACGTTTCAGACGGGCCATATTTCACCACATTTAAGTAGAAAGTTTTGAACGCCTCCTCGATATTTCACATCCCTCTGGCATATTTATGGAAAACTCCACGCATGCAAATATAATTACATGCTACAGCCTGTAGGACTAAACATACAGAGTAGGGCAGAGACAGTTTTATTAAAGCAAAAGATGTTCATTTGTGTAACTGTTTATAAAGTTAACTCTGATTTTCAGTAAATCATGTTTAATATGCATGCATTTTAATGCATTTTGCTTTGTTTATTGTTTTATTGGCTTTTTTCAATAAGTCTTCAAACTCATTTGACCTGGCCGTTTCTAGCCATTTTGACTCCCTAGGCAAAGTTCCTATTGACGCAACAATACTCAGGTAGGCTGTGGCGTTTAAACGATGCTCAATTGGTACTAAGGGGCCCAAAGTGTGCCAAGAAAATATCCCCCACACCATTACACCACCACCACCAGCCTGAACCGTTGAGACAAGGCAGGATGGATCCATGCTTTCATGTTCTTTACGCCAAATTCTGACCCCACCATCTGAATGTTGCAGCAGAAATCAAGACTCATCTGACCAGGCAACGTTTTTCCAATCTTCTATTGTCCAATTTTGGTGAGCCTGTGTGAATTGTAGCCTCTGTTTCCTGTTTTTAGCTGACAGGAGCGGCACCCGGTGTGGTCTTCTGCTGCTGTAGCCCATCTGCTTCAGGGTTCGACGTGTTGTGTGTTCAGAGACGGTATTCTGCATACCTTGGTTGTAACAAACGGTTATTTGAGTTACTGCATTGAGTTGCTGTCATGTGATTGGCTGATTAGCAATTTGTGTTACCAAGCAATTGAACAGGTGCACCTAATAAAGTGGCCGGTGAATGTGTGTGTATATGTGTATATATATATATATATATATATATATATATATATATATATATATATATATATATATATATATATATATATATATATATTTTTTTTTTTTTTTTTTTTTTGTAGTCACCAATTTCCTTTTATGTAAAGCACTTTGAATTACCACTGTGTATGAAATGTGCTATATAAATAAACTTGCCTTGCCTAATATTTCCTATCCCCAGCAGAAGTACCGTTTCTAGGCATAGGCAAGCTTCAAAAAGTTTCTCCAAGTCTTGAATGGAAACAAAACATTTAATTCTTGCAATGTTTTTGAGATGATAGTATGCTGATGTAGTTACTGCTTTGACATGACTACTGAAACTAAGGTCTGTCTCCAGAATCAAGATTTCTGACTTGATTTTTAGTTGTTTGACCCCTAGAGTCAAGGTATGCATTCACCTTGAGAACTTCATCTTTGATTCCAAATGCAATGACTTCAGTTTTCTCCTTGTTTAACTGAAGGAAGTTCTGGCACATCCAACTGCTACATCCATAATATTATTTAATATTAAACATTTACTTGTTTGTTTGTTTTTTCTAAGATGTGCATAACAGTAACCACAAAATATATTGAGATGAAGACCAGGGAGTTATGCCCTCAACAGAAGGCAGAATATTAATAATCAGGTATTTAATTAACATTCAATAATATTCAGATAACATATGACCATGTTTTATTTAATTTTATTTTGATATTTTTAATTTAATTTAATGTTTATTTTATTATTTTATTTTATTTATTTATCTGAATTGGACACAAAATTGGAAATAAGATATAGAGTATTTTAAGTATTTAGACACTTAATATTAATAATCAGGTATTTATTTAACATTATGTTCAGATAAAATGTGAGCAGGATCTATTTTATTTTGTAGTTTTTATTTTCTTTGAAAGGATCTAAATTGGACACACAATTATAAATAAGATATAGAGTATTCAGACACTTAATATGAATAATCAGGTATGTAATTAACTTAATTAATAATGCAATTAATTATATTAGGATAAAATATTACCATGTTCTATTTTTTATTTTATTTTATTTGGATATATTTAAATAATTTTTTGTTATTATTCTATTTTATTTTATATTGATATATTTAATGTAATAACTTTTTATTTTATTATTCTATTTAATTTTATTTTAACAGTTCTGAATTGGACACAAAATTGGAAAAAAGATATACAGTATTTTGAGTATTCAGACACCTAGTATAAATAATCAGGTATTATTTATGTAACATTATATTCAGAGAACATGTAACCGGAGTCTGATGATTTTCTATTCATAAGATGTTTTGTATTTTTATTGCAAGTAGATTTTTAGTTTACAACACTGGAAAAATAAAGTATGTGTGTAGGCCTGAGCCAGGTCTTATGAGGACTGTACACAGATTTTGGTAATTAATAGCGGTTGTGATTGAGTTTACAGTTTCATTTAGTTTTGTTATGTTTTATATAAAGTCACCATCATCATAAATCAAAATTAATACTTTATTCACTATTTTCAGTTGTACAATAAGTAAAACAAGAAACCTTTCATTGCATGTTCAGAGAGGAGGATCAGTTAGTAAGAGATAAGTGTTGTAATTGAGCGTATTGCTTTTATTGGGAATTGGAGACTCTGGAGAGACGTTCATTCATTCAGCGGTTCATGTGAAGCTCTGCTCATTATCTTCTCCTCATTAATCTACGCCAGAGACGCATCGAGCAGGACCTGATGGGGTAGTAAAGAAAGAGAAAACGCCATTAAGCACCACAGAGCACATGCAAACATATGGTGAGCTGCTTTCCCTGGACGGCGTGTGGTCGAGCAGCGTTGCAGTAAATAAAGCTGTGTGCAAACAAGGGAAGAAAACCCCATCCTGCTTATCCTGCTCTGGCAGTACTAACCTGAAAACATACAGTCATTCTTGCACTTAGGGCCGGGGTTCATTTTAACAAGCAACACTCAAGAATTTCAGATTAATAAAGTTTTGTGGTCTTAATGCTAAAAGAAACAAAAGCAAACACAATCCCCTTTGTATTTAATTTAATTTTTATAATTTAAATGAATTACATTTGGTTATTTTCATCGCTTTTTATTTAATTTTAAATTTATTTTGTTTCTATTTGATTTATTTCTTTGTGTTTTTATTTTTATTTAATTTTACTAATTTTGATTTTTTTTTGTCATTTGATTCGATTGTTTGATTTTATATAAAGTAAAAATTATCAAATAAAAATATAATTTTATTTTACTTATTTAATTCTACCACTATTGTTTATTTAATTGTATGTATTTATTTATTATTTTTGTGTATCATTTGTTGTTTGTAATTTTTTACATTTTATTTATTTATTTAATTTTATGTTATTTTAGCAATTTATTTGATTTTTACATTTCATTTTATTTTAAAAGATCTTAATTGGACACAGAATTGGAAATAGGATATAGTGATATAATATACTTATTTTGAGTATTTTTGCATGCCTCAATTGTCTGAATGTCATAACTTTTGTTTGACATTTTGTTTTGAGAAGCAGATGATATTTGATTTTGAAATTGAAATGTTGTGGCGTAGTTTAATGCAACGACATTGAGACACGTTTAAGTGTCACAGGAGTGTCTAAATACATTCTTAGGCCGCTCTATGGTCTAACAGCTCTTGTCATGAGTGCAGAGGGACACAGATGGACAGACTGAAGCGTTAGCTGACAGACAGACAGGTTTAGATCAGTGAAAGGAGACATTCATGCCTTCTAAGCTGTCATTTATACCCTCTTTCTCAAGCTGTCAAGATGCTGGAGCTCTTAAGAGGAGTTTGAACCTTGTCACAAGGACTGCTGTCATCTCTCGCTGTTATCGGACAGAATCCTTCAGACAAACTGTTTGCTGTCTTAAAGCGCTCGAGTCAACAGATGCAGAGGTCAGGCACTAAGTGCCATGACTGTATGGAGATTTCATTCTGCATAGGTGCTTGTTTGGCTGCTTTGGTTTAGATTGTGTGCTTTTGTCATTTTAGTAGTAGATATGTCCATATAGTTTTTATTAATTTGTATTTCAGTTTTAATTATTTCAGTACATCACTTTATACTAAATGAAAGTGAGAAATGTTGCTTTGGCAACTAGCTTAAATAAAAAATTTTTTTTTTTATTTCAGTTAACTTTTTCATTCATTTAATGTTATTTCAAGCTATTTTTTTCGGATCATTGAGATACTGTTACATTTGTTTACCTTCTTTTTAAAGTTTCATTTCAAGTAATGAAAATGTTTTTTATGGTCTTAGTTTTAGTTAATTATAATAACCCTGATTTCCTTTTTCAATTTTAATATTACTTGAAGTCCCTATGACATTAAAATCATATCTCAATAATTTAACAAATTCGCATGTTCATAGTTCTGATGTTGAGTAATGTTCACAAGACATGCAAGTAAACAGATAAAATATGTAAATATTTTATTTTGATTGTTTTCATTTTGAAATTCTTTATACAGTATATGCTGCACGACATATATATATATATATATTGCAGTTTTGTCAAATATTGTAATATTGAATATATTGTGTTTCTCATGAAAACTACACTAAAAGTGTATTTATAAATGATATTGTGGTTTTCACAAACTCCATTTGGGAAAACCAGATCTATAGTTTAACATGCTATTATTTAAAGCATAAAAGATGCACGAGTATCTAAAACTTACAGGCCGTTTTTTGTCCGTTTAAAGCAATGCACTGCATGCTTTTGCTCGTAAAAATGCATTCTCTCTTTTTGCTCTATGGAAAGTCATACGGGTTTGAAACGAGTGCGTAATTGATGAGACAATTTTCACTTGCTTTAAGCTGCAGTCTTAAACTCTGAGCTGACAGGAGCCATTACTGCGAGCTGATCTACAGCAGAAAACCTCTTTGAGAAGACGTGCTTCTGACGGCTCCATTCATCTCCATAGCAGGTGCGTCTCAGGTGCGTCTCAGGCCCGTCCTCTCCTTCACTCGTCTGGCAGCGTTAACCAAACTCAAACTCTCTAAACTCTTCCAGTCAGTCTGAGAGGTGTGACTGTGGACAGAATTTGGACTCTTTTTTTAAGGGTGTCTTATTAATTAGTTAAAGCCGTGGACCTCAGAGACTCGTCAAGACGCTGGATTACAGACGGACATCCGTGTTATCAGCAGGTGCGTCCAAAAACTGCCTGACTTCAGTTCTGCCTCCCAATACATCTGACGAGTCTGGCAACCTCCACCGCCGCTGGAACGAATTCCTGCTACGTCTGCAGCCGGAGCGCCTGACGCCTGCCGTATTATTGTCGTGAGAACGCTTTGAAAAATCCTGATGTTCTGACGGCCCTTCACTTTTACTAACAGTCTTATGAGGATCATTTGCCACAAAGTTTCTTCAAGACGAGTCAACATACAACTCAACAGACAATTGACAAACAACTCATCAGAACAGTTATGATCAGGTTTAAATAATAACCAGACAGCAACTTATGGGTTTACATTAGAAACTGGTTTTCTGGCCGGTTCAGGCTTATTTGATTTTTTTGCATTTGACTTTTTCACTAAAATGTGTCCTAAAATCATGAATTTGATGATTGTGAATTTCATAGAGCAGCCTGTCTCCTGCCCTTTATAATGTGTCTGTTTGACATCAGCAGTTTTTAAACTAATTTTATGTCACATATGAGGAGAAATGGAGTGGATTTGACTGAAACAATTTAGTTTTTTTGCATATTGCTAGTAAACATCAAACATAAGAAATAAGTAACATTGAATTGAACATGAAATTTGGAAGTAGAGACTGGACAACTAATATTTTTACAGCTTATATTTTATTTACAGCTTATTTACTATATATATATAATTTTTGTTTTGTGCTGTCAAACAATTAATCACGATTAATCACATCCAAAATAAGTTTTTGTTTACATAATATATGCATGTGTGCTGTGTATATTTATTATGTATTTATAAAGTCAAACACATGCATGTATATCTTTTAGAAAAATATGTTGTTTATATATTAAATATATTTATATATAATATAATAATATAAATCTCTATACATGTAAATATTTTCAAAACTGTGTGTGTATTTATATATACATAATAAATAAACACTACACACACATATTATGTCTTTTTTGTTTCTTTTAACTTTTTAATTTCCCTTTCCTATCCCTTCCCATTTTTTCTTCTTTTCCTTTTCATTTTGTATCCTTTTTCCATTTCAGTTTACTTCTTTTCCTGTTTTCCATTTCCTTTTCCTTCCTCATTACAGTTTCTTTTTACATCATTTTTGTATCCATTTCCGTCCTTTTCCCATTTCAGTTTACTTTTTACTTCCCTTCCTGTTTTATTTCCTTTCTTTCTTGTTTCCTTTTCCTTTCCTTTTGTTTCCCACTTCAGTTTTCTTTTCATTTCTCATTTCTGTTTTTATGTATTATTTAGTTTTTTTGGTGGGGGGGGGGGGTAGGATTTTGATACAAAAAAGAAAAGAAATGAAAATAGTGTCAAATGTTTCCTTTCTTATTTCCTTTTCTGGTCCTTACTTTTTCCACTTCCATTTCCTTTTCCATCCTCATTTCTGTTTCTTTTTACACTTTTGTCCTTCCTTTCATTTTTGCTTCCTTTAAATTCTCCATTTCTGTTTTTTCCTTTTCCTTTCCTTTTCTCATTTCAGTTTACTTTTTACTTCCCTTACTGTTCCTTCCTTCCTTGTTTCTATTCGTTTCCTTACTTTTCCATTTCAATGTCCTTTTTATAGGATTTTGATATAAAAACAGAAAAGCTAAAGCAATAAGATATTCTATGAAGTTTGCATTTTTATCTCAGGTAAAGGAGGTTTTTATCTTTACACCCTGTTTTACCATAGTAAAATCACTGGTTGACAACGTGAACAACCTACACTAATGGCCTATAATATATTACTTAGAAGAAGAATTGTCCAGATTATTAATTTGAATACATTTCAAATTATATTTAAGTCTAAAAGCAAAAACAGGCATAAGGCTGAAATGTAATTTTAAATGTATTAAAACTAATCAATAATTGAGTTCATGATGGTTGTTTACGGTTGTCAAGGAAGATTGGAAAAGGACGACATACTAAATACTAAGACATTCTGAATTCTTCAATTGAACTTTTCACTTAAACTGTTAATATAATTTTAATGAGATAAATGTTGAATTAGATGCATTATCACTCATGGTTGGAGACAGTTGGATCTGATTTGTAAGTATTGAGCACCTGAATGTTTTATTGGTGAGTTTCTATAGTGTTTCTGCTCATGCTGGAGCGCTCTCAGGTTAAGTGCATTAAGGCAGTGATGGGATTGCTGTCACCCGAGTGCCTCGTGGAATGAATAGTCTTACCGTGTCTCGTGGGCAGATCCGGGATTATCTTCCGGGAAGCTTCCGTCAGGATTACGGTTGGAGCGAGTGAGGATGACGAGTCTGACAGTCTCACTAGCAATCAATGTTTCCCTCTTTGCAGTAAAAAATGTTTTCCTATTTCCTTTTCTTACTTTTTCTTTACCATTTCTGTTTCTTTTTACGTCTTTTTCCTCCCTTTCATTGTTGTTTCCTTTACGTTTTCTGTTTCCATTTCCATTTCCTTTTCATTTCTTTTACTTATTCTTTCACTTTCCTACTTTTTACTTCTCTTCCTGGTTTCTTTCCTTCTTTCCTCATCTCCTTTTCCTGTTATTTTCTTTACTTTTCCCACTTACCTTTCTTTTCTCATTTCTCTTTTTTATATCCCTTTACTACTTTTTCTTTTCATTTATTTTTCTGTTCCCATTCAGTTTCCCTTTTCCTTCCTCTTGTTTCCTTTTTCAGCTTCTGTTTCCTTTCTCATTTTTGTTCATTTTTACCTCTTTCTTTCTTTTTATTTTTCTTTCCTTATATTTCCCACGTCAATTTTCCTTTCTTTTTAACTTTTCTTTAACTTTTTCTGCTTCCTTTATTTAATTTTGCACCTTTTCTGTTTATTTTCATTTCCCATATCTTTTATCTCATCTCATTTCCTTTTCATTTCACTTTTCCAGTTACCTCTTTACTTCCTGTTTTCTTTCTTTCCACTCTGGTTTCCTTTCCTTTTCTCGTTTCTTCCTTTTTCGTTTTCTGTCTTCCTCATCTGTTTCATTTGACATTTTTGCTTCTTAATTTTTTTTTCATTTCCTGTTTCCTTTATTTCCTTTCTTGTTTTCTTTTTGTTTTCTTTCTTACTTTTAGACTTCTATTTCCTTTTTAATTTCTTTTCTTTCCTTCCTGTTTCCGTTTTTATTTCCAATTCCTTTGGCTATTTACATTATTTTTCCTTTTCCGGTTTCCTTTCCTTCCTATTTGGCTCTGATGGTCAGTCATGGAAAATATGGACAAGGTAACACATATTGAGTCCAGTGACAATGTTAATGAAGCACATTTCCCAATCCAGAATTGAAACCTCTTCAACATAATACCATTTCATAATGACTGTTTCAGGGCTTCATGTTTGATGCAGATTATTAAAGCATTAAAGCTCTGCTGTCCCGCACATGTTTAAAGCAGCATGTCTCTTCCTTTCTCTCCACTGTCCTGCGTGAGCTGGATTTGTGGAGCTGTCTCGCGTCAGTGCTGAAGTTTGCCGTGTCTGGGTTGCGTTTCGCAGCAGCTCATCAGAATGAATGATTAAGTGTGAAACGGGACGGGAGGCAGGTGCTCCCTCAGGCTGCCTGATCTCTCGCTCCTTTACACCAAATCAATCGCGGCCTGGACTGCAGGGCCTGCTGGGATTGAGCCGCGAGGGCCTAACGCACACTGACTCTTTCATGAGGCCGTTTGAAGTTTTGAAGATCATGAGAGAGTCAGTCGGTGTGAGTAACTCATCTACCTGTCTGTCTGCGCTGCAAACTCTCACATAAACTCACACGCTTCCTTTTGATCTGTATTTACCTTTAACTTTCAGATTAGAGTGTTGCTTATGTTGCATCAATAATGCAATACATAAAAATCAATTACTGTCTGTGTACAGAATTCAGATTAGACCTAACAGAGAAAATTGCTTTGGAAGTCTGAAAATGCATCCATACTGGTTATATTTTTATAAATGAATTCTATCTGTCTGTCTGTCTGTCGGTCTTAAATCCTAATGCTGTATTTTCAGGTTTACATGTTCTTCACTCATGTTTAAATGAGTCGTTGATGGATATGTGAGTACAGTAGGTGTGTGTTGGAGGGTCTGCTGGTCTCCGTGTGTGTGTGTGTGTGTGTGTGTGTGGTTCTGATGGAGTCACCTGTATCGTGCCGTGGTGTTAATGAGAGTCTCGGCTCCTGCGGAGTTTAAATCTCCAGCGTTAGTTACACTCTGTTGACCCGTGTGCTTTAACATGCTGCTTCCTAATTGATCTGGCTCCAGGGCTCAGATTTTACTCTGGACATCAAGTGGTGATTCAACACAGTCCCAAAATCTTGATGGCTTCATGCTGTCAGCAGCAAATAATTCTCCACACAAAACACATTGTGCCCAATAGAGATCATGATGAGAGCATGTCACACAACCTGTCCATGTTGGCATCTGATTCATTTGACCAGCTTCAGATACCAAAGAGTTTGAAATGGAAAGGGCTTTTTCCTGAAAAAATTGGTTGGTTGCATTTTCATAATGTGCATTTAGCATTGTTTTATGATTTGTTTTTCTTCTGTCTGTCATTATGTCTCATGCGCAGTAAAGCATTCAAGCCCTCGTACAAACACAGGAACCGGCTGAACTGAGACCACAGCTTTAAACCTGACTGACTGACTTACTGGAATCCAGTAGAGATTTTAGGCATTTACAGGCCCTATTAGAACTGAAGAGCCATAAGAAATAAAAGAAAACCAACACCAATGATGCCACTTTCTAAAAAATACTGATTCCATTGTACTGTGATTAATATTTGAGGTACACGGTTATTATTGTTAACTCAAACTAAAACCATATGTTTCTTGAAATAAACGTTAACTGAAATAAAATAAAAACAAGCTTATTTCAGGTAGCTGCCATTAAGGCAACATTTCTTTTTTTGTTGTTTAGTTGAACAACTGAAATTTCTAAAAGTAAATAAACTAAAATAAAAAATAAATAAATACTATATAGGCATAAAAAACTGAAACTAAAAAAAAATTATAAAACTTTAACTAAAATTAAAGTGAAAACAAAATAAAAAATAAAATCTAATTCAAAATATTAACAAAAAATATATAAATAAAATAATAATTATAATGATAATAATGATGATGTTTAGATGTTAGCATTTTGATTTATACCATGATAATAAAGAATTACTACATGCATGCATCTACAAAAGTCCTTAATCATAATTAATAATCTGGAAATTGTTAATGGAGACATAGAAAATAATAATAATATTATATACAACTTTTTTCATATTTATATATATATAAATTCCTTTTTTTTATTACCTCTTGCTCAGACTGTGTTTGTGATTCAGACTGTTTATGAGCTGAGTATCCACACATCTTGTTTTACTATTTTTCATTTTCCTGACTTGTTTGAGAGATACTAAAGGATCAGATGAAGTTGAAAACACTGAGTATGAGCGAGCTGAAAGCAGGCGTTTCATTTGCTGTGAGATTGATGGGAGCAGCAGATCTGTGGCTTTAAGCATGTGATTCTGAGCTCTAATTCACTCTGACACAGCTGCTCTGCTGCGGTTACACGCCGACCACATCAGGTGTAAATCAAACACCACGCTGCCATAATCACACACTTTTATTGTCCCTTCTAGGTGAGCTGAACTCTCAAAACCCAACAGATACACTCTAAACACCCACGTTTACTCAGAAAGCCAACTCAAATTCTCCAAAGAACTGTGAAGTCAACAGTAGTTTCTGAACTAACATGCACAAGTTTTATTTAGTAATTTGACAATTTTTTTTATATATGTATCCAATAAGAAAATAAAAAAATAAAAATTATGTGTGTATGTTATGTGTAAAAATATACTCAGTAAACTTATGAAAAATCTAATATATTATTAGTATGACCTCCATGTAAAAAAAAAAACCTTTTAAAAATTTGTAATTATTAAAATAAGCATGTTGTTGCAATCCTTTATTATCATGGAATAGATCAAAATACTAACATCTAAACAGTGTTATTTTACTATCACTGATGTACTACTATAGTTTTTTATTTTTGTTTAGTTTTCTCAACTTTTTGTTGTATAAACTGATCAAAAATCTCCTGAAGTTGGTTGCCTTAAACTTTTAGTATTTAGTGTTTAGTATTTTTGTGTTTTCGTAATTTTTTTATTTTATTTTTATGCATGCATTCAGAATGAGAAAAAAATATATTTTATATATGCATCCAGAATGAGGTCACATGGTTTGAGGGGAGGGGTTATAAAGTAAGGGACTGATGACATCAGCGGAAAAGAAAAGTTGTTTCAAAAGTCAAATCAGGCTTTTCTTCTCTCTGATTAATTCCTACTCTGTTAAACAGCTTTATATTTGTTGATTTATAATTCTGACTTTATTTCAGGTTTTTCATCCAAACATCCTGGACACTAAAGGGACTGATCCCCACCCTCTGAACTGACTTCCAGTAACTCCCTCCCCAAACACACACACACACACACACGGCTGTGTGAAAAGGTAAATACGTTTTAAGATCTCGAGTTCAGTGAGAATTTAAAGCCGTGACATTTGCGGTGCAGCCGTTTGTCACAACGCTGTCTAAAGAGAAGAACATCAGCAGACTCTGCTGACCTCAGACTGACCCCGACACACAACAGCTGCGAGTCAGATGCCTCACACTCACTGAGAGCGTTCGCTCAGGCAGTTCAGAGTCCTTCCAAACCTGGGTGACTTACTTCCCAAATTCTGACTTTTCTTTGCTGAAAATGTATACTTATCCTCAGGCCATTCAAGATTAGGATGAGTTTGTTTCTTCATCAGATTTGGAGAAATGTGTCACTGCATCAGTGTCTCAGCAATGGATGCTCTGCAGTGAATGGGTGCCGTCAGAATGAGAGTCCAAACAGTCCAAAACAGCTCTAAACAAATATATGGGGCTGGATTTTGATGTGAGAGACAACAGGAGATGGACTTTTTCACTGCAGGAAGAGTTATGGATTATGGACTCATATTTTGGTTAAAAAGATCTTGATGACGGATCAGTTTTTGTCTTCTCAAGATGTTAACTGATGGACTGGAGTGGTGTGGATTATTGTGATGTTTTTATCAGCTCAGGATCCATTGCTGAGACAGAGATGCAGTGCTACAAATCTGGTGAAGAAACAAACTCATCTACATCTCGGATGGCCTGGTGATGAGGACATTTTCAGCACACTGCCATTTCTGGCTGAACTATAACCGATCACTAACCGGAGGTATTTTGCATGTTTGGGGCTAAAGTGAGATAAATGATTTCATTCAAATTTCTGGATAGTTTATTGCTAGGTCTTTGGCCCTCAGGTGTGTGTGTGTGTGTGTGCGTGTGTGTGTGTGTGTGTGTGTGTGCGTGCGTGTGTGTGTGTGTGAGCGCGTGTGTGTGTGTTCTTGAGCAGGTGGGACTGCAGACGTGTCTCTCACCTGTGCTAATGGCTGTTCCTGAGTGCTTTGATCAGCTGACAGCTCAGATTCCCTCCATCAGTTCAATCATGTCTCTCTTGTTGTAGCTCTGGCTGATCATTTGAACTGAGACTGACCTCTCACAGGAATGTTACGGGTTCAGTAACACCTGAAGATCTGCTGTCAGCACTTGTGCTGTAATGTTGTTTACCACAAAAGACCATTTTTGTGTCGTCCTTCAGTTTGTAAATGCAAACAATAACTGTGTTATAGTGCACTTACAATGTAAGTAACTAATTTAGTTTCTGCAAAAACTGGTCTGATAACATTTCTGCTCACCAAGGTAAAAATTGTGAAATATTATTACAATTTAAAATTACTGCTTTCTATGTGAATATCTGTTCAAACATAATTCATTTCTGTGATCAAAGCTGTATTTTCAGCATCATTGCTCCAGTCTTCAGTGTCACATGATCCTTCAGAAATCATAATAATATACTGATTTCCTGCTCAAGAAACATTTCTGATTATTATCAATGTTGAACACAGTTGTGCTGCACAATATTTAATAGTAACTGTGATACATTTTATTTTTCATGATTCACAGATAAATAGAAAGTTCAAAAGAACAGTAATCTTTTGTAACATTATAAATGTCTTCACTGTCACTTTTGATTAATTTAATGCATCCTTGATGAATAAATGTATTAATTTCTTTTATTCTTGCAGACCCCAAACGTTTGAAGGGTAGTGTGTTTTCCAGGTGTCTGGAAGGGAGGCATTGATATCATCCGGAAAAGAAAGTTGGTGACTAAGTTATTATATTTTGATTAAGAGATTAGAAAGATAAACAGGCTTTATTATTGGGAATGATGAGCGCTGATGAATCATTGACAGTGAGAGCAGGAACATGCATTAGGAAAGCAAACAGTTGATTCTGATTTGATGCTGACTCTGAAAGCCGCAGCATTCCTGCCAGAGGTCAGCCGGAGGTCAGAGCGTCAGCACAAACACCAGCGCTCGCTCTTTATCGTCTTGTCGAGTAGCTTGTAAAATCGAAAGGAAATGTCTTACAGGATGCATGTAAATCACATGACAGCTTCTCAGTGAATCCTCAAGCACTCAGCAGGCGATAAAACCCACAGACTCAAACTTTCTCTCACTCGCACCGGTGAAACAAAGAGCCGCTGTGTGCGGCATCAGCTGATAAGATGCTCACGGTGTCATAAGAGCGTTTATATGATGCAGATCTCAGATGTTTTGAGTTCTGATAGGTATCAGAGCACAACAGAGCGGCCTTCATCAAACACACACACACAGGCCTCACTTGATACAGATACAGTCACTGGCCGCGCTTTGAAGATCTTATCACATAAGCAGTTCATTTCCTGTGTGAAACTCGCCAGTGTTTGCGCTGAACTGATTTTATAACCTCGTCCTGAAACCCAGTGAACCGCCTGCATACACAGGGACTGTTCGCAGAAATGTGGCTATAACATTCTGGAAAGGTTCTATTAAAATTATGAACAGATATTCTTCCGGTAACATTATTAGAACTTTCGTTCAAAGTTGGCTCATCTTAAATAACATTTTTTCAGAACATTTATTTATAGAACCATTAATTGCATTTAGTTTACATTTTTTATAATTTGAATTAATTTATAATTGTAATTTTAATTAGTTATATTACATTAATTTGTAATTTTGATTTTACAAAAACATGACAAAAACATTCTTCCAGTAATATTAACAGAATGTTAATTTCAAAGTTGTCTGGTCTTTAATAACGTAATTTATCCATCAAGTTTTTTTTTAACGTTATTACTACTTCTTTCAGAGAACATTCAAAAGTAATGTTCCTATTATGTTTGCAAAATGCTAAATTGGAATGTTCGAAAAATGTTTGAATGTTAAGGCAACATTCCAATTTAGCATTTTGCAAACATATATGCTGTATAACACAGGCTCAATTCCCAGGAAAAGCATGCACAGATAAAAATGAAAAATGTAAATAATTAAAATTACAGTAATAAACGAGTATAATAAAAGTGAGCTACAGTTAGAAAGGAATGTAATATGACTTAATATACAGTGCCCTCCAAAAGTATTGGAACAGTAAGGCCAATTCCTTGATTTTTGCTGTAGACTGTAAACATTTGGGTTTGACATCAAAAGATGAATATGAGATGAGAGATTAACATTTCAGCTTTTATTTACAGGTATTTTCATCTGGATCTGATACACAACTTAGAAGATAGCACCTTTTATTTGAACCCACCCATTTTTCATGTTACCAAAAGTATAGGAACAGATAGAATTAACAGATTAAAGTGAAAAAGACTTAATCCCCCGGTTTCACAGACAAGGCTTAAGCCTAGTCCTAGACTAAAATGTAATTCTGAGCTGTTTCAACTGAAATAAACTTGCACTGACTGATCTTAAAACATATCAGTGCTTTGTTTTGTCTCAAGATGGACACCAGTAATGTTTTTTTCTAAGGCATGTTAATAAAAATTACTTAAATGTCCTAATTGAACTATGGCCTAATCCTGGTTTAGTCTAAGCCCTATCTGTGAAACCGGGCCAATATTTAGTTGCAAATCCTTTGCTTTCAATAACTGCATCAAGTCTGGGACCCATTGACATCACCAAACTTTTGCATTATTCTTTCGTGATGCTTTTCCAGGCTTTCACCGCAGCCTCTTTCAGTTTTGGGGGGTTGCTCCCTTCAGTCTCTTCTTTAGCAGGTAAAATGCATACTCTACAGGGTTTAAGTGAGGAGATTGACTTGGCCAGTCTAAAACCTTCCACTTCTTGCCCCTGATGAACTCCTTTGTTGTTTTGGCACTATGTTTTGGGTCATTATCTTGCTGCATGATGAAGGATCTCCCAATCAGTTTGGTCGCATCTTTCTATAAATTGTCAGACAAAATATTTCTGTAGACTTCTGAGTTAATTTTGCTGCTGCCATCATGTGTTACATCATTAATGAAGATTAATGAGCCTGTCCCAGAAGAAGCGATGAAAGCTTCATTACTTGTGTAATGTGTACTATAATGTACACCTGTGTACACTGTGTTTCAGATGAGCTTGTATGTTTGGGATCATGAGCAGATCCTTTCTTTCTCCAAACTTTAGTCTTTCCATCACTTTGGTCCATAAAATCAGTCCATAAAACCTTGTCCCAGAATTTTTGATGCTCGTCTCCTATTCTTCTTGCTAATGAGTGGTTTGCATCTTCTGGTGTAGCCTCTGTACTTTTGTTCATGAAGTCTTCTGCGGACAGTAGATTGTGATTCCTTCACTCCTGCCCTCTGGAGGTTGTTGCTGATGTCACTAACAGCTGTTTTAGGGTCTTTCTTTACAGCTGTCACAATGTTTCTGTCATCAACTGCAGATGTTTTCCTTGATCTACCCGTTTGAGGTGTTACTTAGTACACCAGTGGTTTCTTTCTTCCTCAGGAGATTCTAAATGGTTGTACTTGCTATTGCCAGTGTTTGTGCAATGCTTTGATTGATTTTTCATCTTCTCTCAGCTTCACAATTGCTCGTAGACACCTCTCTGGTTTTCATGTTGGTTACATGTCTATAAACTATAAATGCAGTCTGCACGGATCTGAAACTGAGTGCAGACATTCAGTGCTATTTACTGTTTGAATAATCAATTAATAGGACACACCAGTGCAACAAAACACACCTGTCAGTCACATGTTCCAATACTTTTGGTAACATGAAAAATGGGTGGGTTCAAATAAAAGGTGCTATCTTCTAAGTTGTGTATCAGATCCAGATGAAAATGTGGATGTTAATCTCTCATCTCATATTCATCTTTTGATGTCAAACCCAAATGTTTACAGTCTACAGCAAAAATAAAGTAATTGGCCTTACTGTTCCAATACTTTTGGAGGGCACTGTATATGTATATATATATATATATATATATATATATATATATATATATATATATATATATATAAAATTACAATAAAAATCATAACAAATAATACAAATATATAAAATATAAATAAATATTATTAATATAAATTAATATTACACATTTTATAATAAAATGAAAAGAAACTGAATGCAATGAAAAGAAACTGAATGCAATTATTGCCAAATTAAAGTGCCAAATAAATTAATATATATATATATATATATATATATATATATATATATATATATATATATATATATATATATAAAAAAGTGTTATTTTAGTATTATTTAGATATTTTTTTTCATTCATATTTTGAGTCCATTTTTATTTTTTATATTTTATGTTTTCATTTGAACTTTAGTTAGTTTTGGTAATTTTTGTTTTGTATTTTTTGTATTATTTTGTTGTTGTTTGTTTAGTTTTTTTAGTTTGTCTATATCAATTTTATTCATTTTTATGTTGTTTTTAATTTATGCAATCCCATGATGCATTGCGTGAGCTCAGTGTAAACAATCAAGAGAGAAGTCTTGCATAATAAATGCATGGAATCAATTAAATATTTAAAAGTAGCATTATAAAGATTCTACAGATTTTTTTTGTCATAGTGGATAGTTGTATATGCGTGGTTTGTATGACGGAGCGTTTGCATTGATTGATCATTAACAGGCGTTCAGGTGGGAGTCAGAGAAACGAATGCGACCCAATCAGCTGCTGCCTGTCAGAAAGTGACATCATAATCACACTCTTCAGGCTGGATCCGTGTATGAGACAGCCGTGTCTTTGTTCTGTGTGTTTTCCAGGCCTCACCTGTCCCGATCCTGACAGCTCCAGCATTATCAGAGCCATTAAGAGCTTCTGAGGCCATTCAGCAGGTTTAATTACACGCTGCGGCTCAGGACACGTCATGTGCTGATCATCAGACGCTTCAGGATTTCAAGCGGCACGTGAAAGCACAGTACTCATGCCTTTCTAGGGCAAACTCACTCACTCATGCACCTCTTAGAAATTCCCAGAATGTGGCATAAAATCAAAGTGCTCCAGATATCAAAATCACTGTACCATGGTATTTATGGTGGTACCTGGGAGTACCATGCAAATACTGATGGATTAGTATAAAACATTTATATAAAATTGCAATTACAAATGAATATAAAATAGTTCCTTTGTTAATGAGTAATATATATATATATATTATAATTATAATTTAATATTTATAATTAATATAGTTGTAAATAAATGTAATTTGAATGCAATTAATGGGCATATGGATCAGAGTTATTTTTGTTAACTAAAATGTTAACAAAAGTTACTTGTAATAAACTTAACTAACTTAACTAAAATAAAACATATAAAAAAGTTAACTTTATTTATTTATTTACACTAGATGCCAAGGCAACTTTTCTCATTTTCATTTAGTTTGACTTGATGTACTAAAAGAAACTAAAACTAAAAATGTAAAACTATATAGACATCTTAAGAAAAACTTATTTTATAAAAAATAAAAACTGGTTCAAAATTTTAATAAAAATTATAATAGTATCTAAATGATATTTATTTATTTGTTTGTTTGTTAATTTATTTAGCAGATGTTTTTATTGATAGAACCATTAATTACATTGTTAATTTATAATAATAAAAATGTATATTTATTGTAATTTTAATATTGAAAAGTATTGTTATATTACATTTGTAATTCAAATAATATATCTTTATAGATGAATATATTTTTTAATTATATTAATTTATCATTTTTATCTGGATGCATTTCATTACTCATCAGTTTCTTGCCTTTGTTCTCTCTTTATTTATTTTTTAAAGAGGGATTTTTTTAGTGAGTTGTAGGGATGTGTGTGTTTGTGTTTCTGTGTGAGAAACGGATGTAACCTGATCTGAGAGTGTAATGAGACTCTGGTAAATCCTGCAGGTCTTCAGATGCCAGCGGGCCGCTCATGTCAAGACCTGCCACATTCACCTTCACATCCTCCACCACAAAACACACAGAATCAGAGCAGAGTTCAGCTTCAGTGACACTGAGAATGAAGACCAATCAGAAGTCAGTATGCAAATACTGTGATGATGTCATCACTGCTGGATACATTTGAAGAGTGAAGATTCTATCAGTGTAAGTCACCGGAAGGTCAGACTATAAAATTACATTTCTTAAAGTATAAAATTTACAACCACCAAAACAGTTAGAGCTGAATTAATTAGAGAAGTTTAGCTCAAAGCATCTCTCTCTCTTTCTGTTTCTGATGATGTATGTTGTGTCTGTGCTTCTGGTCTTCTTTTCTCGCTCCTCGTTTATCACGATGATCACATTTTTCTCCACTGGTTCTTCTCTTATTTCTCAAGAAAATAAATTCAGACCACGTGTGGACGAGGACATGCACTGAATTCTTTCTGCGTTTTCTGTTTTGAAGTGCACACTAGCGAGCAAACTGTAGACTGTAACATGTTAGAACATGATCCTAATTTTAACAGTAAAAGATTGATTAACTATTAATGTCCCTCCCTATATACACTGACAAACTGTGGTAGATCTAACAGGATATTTTATGCATTTTCACAAGTCAAGTCAACTTTATTCATGTAGCGCTGCGCTTTTAACAACACAGATTGTGTCAGAGCAGCTTAAATAGTAAATGAAGTTTATCTGAAAGTGTAGCAATGCAAACAGGTTTTCTGAAAGGGGTAGCTTTAGGGTTAGGGGATAGAAAATAGCATTTGGTCAGAATAAAAGTAATAGAAGTCTATGGAAAGTCCCCACAATTCACAGAAACAAACGTGTGTGTGTGTGTGTGTGTGTGTGTGTGTGTGTGTAAATGCTGAGCCAGCAGCTCCGTCTCTCCTCTGAACACATGATTGATGAACTCCATCAGAGAGAGAGAGGGAATGTGGTGAAGAGAGGAGCACAAAGAGCTGAGGGACAGTTATGGATGTGAGCTGATTGCGCTGTTGTTTGACACTCTCAGATTTGTCATGGTGTTAGTGTTTAATGAATGAGTGTGTGCTGTTATTGTGTGTCTCAGGCTCAGATCATTCACTTACAATGGGCCACAGAACATCAACATTTCCTCAATGGTTGAGAAACGCACTGAATGAAGGACTTTGGCTCTGATGTCTTGCAGGTGTTGATGTGTCAAGTCAAGTCAAGTCTGCTTTATTGTCAATTCTTTCACATGTACGGCACATACATACAGAGAATTGAAACTGCGTTACTCTCAGACCCTTGGTGCATACAGTTAACATTTAAGACACTGACAGTAGACGTTCAAATACAGATAAATACAGTTTAAACATATGTACATACAACTATACAGATAAACAAATGAGGACATTGTAGAAAAATAAAGAGAGAGATAAAGTGGCATAAGGCACATGGCAGATAGAGTGCAAACCAGATGTGAATCTGAGACTGAAGTCAGTGTGTCTGTAGTTCTGAGTATTTGCTCTGACGTAATGTCATTAAACAGATCTGCTAAGCTTTCCTGGCAGGTGTGTGTGTGTGTGTGTGTTTGTTTTCCACAGACAAGCTGCTGGTTCTGGTTTGACCCTTTTTTGCCAATTTCCATCCATTTTAGCTCGGAAAAAGCAAAAAGCAGCGCTGACTCGTCAAGCCAGGTTCGTACCAGGAATGAATGTAATCATTAGCGACTGGAAGCAGGTTTCACAATGACTCGAAACATACACTAAATGTTTTTAAAAAAGAAGTCTCTTCTGCTCACCAAGACTGCATTTATTTGATCAAAAATACTGTAAAAATTTGAAATATTATTACAATTTAAAATAACTGTTCTCTATGCAAATATCTGTTCAAATGTAATTTATTTCTGTGATCAAATCTGTATTTTCAGCATCATTGCTCCAGTCTTCAGTGTCACATGATCCTTCAGAAATCATAATAATATACTGATTTACTGCTCGAGAAACATTTCTGATTATTATCAATGTTGAAAACAGTTGTGCTGCACAATATTTTGTGGAAACTGTGTTACATTTTATTTTATGGGATTTACAGATGAATAGAAAGTTCAGAAGAACAGCATTTATTTGAAACCGAATCTTATTAGAAATGCCTTTAATGTCACTCTTGATCAATTTAATGCATCCTTGATGAATAAAAGTATTAATTTCTCTTACCCCAAACTTGTCTGTCAAATCAGAGATTTTTTCATCCAAATTTCTGAATGTTTATTTTTAATAAACTAAGAACATTAAAACGTCCAGTTTTCTTGTTGTGTATTTTCACACAAAATGTAGCATTATTTGAATGTTCATTTTTAAATGTAATATTCTAAAAATGTTTTCTTTCAACATTGAGAACGTTCATCAAGTACAAATAAGGACTTAAGAATGTTGATTTCAGAACGTTTTCTCAACGTTACGAGAAGAATATAGTAATTCTAAATAATTCTAAAAAAGTAATAATAATGCCATGTGGATATTCAAAGAATGTTGTTTTTTCAAAGTTATGAGAACATATATGAAATATTACGGTCATAAAAACGATCCATAAACATAACTTTAAGAACGTTTTGTCCGAACATTTATGTAACGTTTAAAAAACCCTTGTGAATGTTGTGAGAACTTTCTCTGTTAGCTGGGATCAAAGCTCATGATGAGATGAAAACACAGAATGACGTCTGATGTTAAATATGTTCTCAGATCTGGTGATTGTGGAGTGTGTTTGTTCTGATGGCTCTCCTCCAGCTGCCTGATTAAACTGTAACTCAACAGCACTGACGGCCAATTAGAGCTGATTTATGAGCTGACGGACGAGGATGGTTTTTAGCTCTTGTGCAGGTATTGAACAGGTTGTGGGGTCAGATCCCAGCGTGACCTCTGCTGTGAGGGTTACAGTAAGACTGCTGAGTGCTTCTCTGTGGACTAGAGGTCAGAGGTCACACTGCCCTTGAGTCTGGACAGATAATTGATAGGCTGAACTTTATGATTTTCCAAAGCGCTGTTTCTGAATCTAGTTAGTGGTTTTGTTGTGTACTGCCTACATAGACAGCAGTCTTCTCGGGCAGTATCCTAAATGTATTATTTATTATTATTTTTAGTCATTTAGCAGACGCTTTTATCCAAAGCGACTTACAAATGAGGACAACAGAAGCAATCAATTGTAATATTAAAACTACTAAAAACAGATCCAAAGCTAAAACTTTATAAATACTACCTATACACATTTTAAAAATAAAGAAATTAAATAAAAATGACAAATGCATACAACAAAATTTCAAAACTTAACATATAAATGAAAAAATAAATAAATAAAATAAAGCTAAAAACAATTCAAAATATTAAAGAACAAAAGGTATGAGTATAATAATGATTCTAACATAACACTAAGCCAAACACCAAAAAAACAACAACTATATATATATATATATATGTACAACCACACACACATATATACATAAATATATATATACATACACATTTATAAATTCAATATATATATATATATATATATATATCATTTAATTTCCATTTAGTTTGTTGAAGTGTTAAAATAACTCAAATTAAATAAAACTAAAACTTAATAAAAGACCCATACAGACATAATATAATTAATTCAGGCATTAACTAAAATTAAAATAGATAACAAATGCAAATCACGACAGTATAGTTTATCAGTAATCCTAATAAATAACACTGAGCCAAACACACATGCTGAAATCATCAACTTAATTACACAGAGTAAGAAATGATTATAAACTGAAACAGAAGTGAAACTAGTAGAAAAGAGGAGAAATAAAAAGTGATGCTTATATTATATACTTGTATAAATGTAGTGATTAAAATAACAACAATGTGTATTTTTTAGTACTATTTATATACAATTTCAGTATTTATTAACATTTTGAATTACTGTAGCTTTTCTTTTTATATTTTCACTTTTAATTTTAGTTTAGGTTTTTAGTAATTTTATTGTATAAATTGTATTTGTCATCTAATATTTATATTTTACTTCATTTCAATTAAGGAAACAATTTCTAATAGTTTTCATTTTAGTCCTTCCACTTTTTTTTATTTCAATTAGTTAATTAGCTAAAGCAACATTTCTGAGTTTTGTTTAAATTTTTTTGTTTTATTTTTTTTCCAACTAATATTTATATTTTATTTTAATTATACTTTATTTCAATGATGGAAACAATTTTTAATAGTTTTTAGTCATTTTAGTTCTTTAAATTAAACTTTTTGTATTTATTATTATTTCAGTTAGTTGCCAAGGCAACATTTTTAACTTTACATTTTCTTCTAATATTTATATTTATTGTATTTCTGTTTTATCTTAAATTAAGGAAAGGATTTATAATAGTTGAACATTTTAGTACTTTTAAACTTATTTTATTTCAGTTAGTTGCTTTTAAAAATTTTTTTTTTTTTTTTTTTTTTTGCTTGTTTGTTTTTTAAAGTTTAAGATTGATTAAAGATTTCTATCACTTTGTCCACCATCATGAATGTCTGTTTTTCCACTAAGCATTCTGGGATTGCCTTCTCTGCATAGACACGAGTCTGTCTTAATATTGGTCCAAAAGAAGGCGTCTTAAACTCTGAAACCTCCTTCAGTTTCCGAGCACACATAAAATGCTGATCTTGCGTTTGTGAACGCCCCGCAGCTTTAGGTTTGCTGAAGAATTAGTTGTTGTGCCTTGTTATTGGCTAGTAAATTGCTGGTTACTGTGTGTTTGTAGGTTAATTAGTAGCTGGTGTGTTGGTGTCTGGCGGCCTGCGGCTGTTTGTTAGCTGAAGATGCCCACGGGGAAATTTACACGCTCCCTTCGGCTGCTGTTTTTCTTTTCTGCACGCAAAAATACAATATCTGTAGAGTCTGTCTGTTCTCTCTGGCAGAAACCTACTGTGTCTTTAAACATATGCTAGCAAAACGGTTAATGCGAGTACATGGAAATGTAATGACTTGCAATAGAAAGAGCAATAATAACACACAATGTATAATTACCAAGAATGATTATAGCTGCACTAGATAGATTTCACATGTTTTTGGTTTGTACATGTACACTGGTATATACAGTGCCCTCCGTAAGTATTGGAACAGTAAAGACAAAATTGCTCTGCTGGCTGTGGAGTCAAGACATTTGCAAATATGATTAAAAGATGAATATGAGACAAAACTACAGAATATCACATTTTATTATTAGCCGTTTCAACACATACATGTTTTACCAAATAAAAAGAACAGCACTTTTAGAGTTCATCCCACTCATTGATGTGAGCATAAGTATTGGGACAGTTGAACATAAGGCAGATATAAAAGATTAAAAGCTATTATTTAGTTGCAGATCCCTTGCACACAATCACAGCAGTGAGTCTGTGACCCATAGACATCACCAGACTCTTGCTCTCATCCTTTGAAATGCTTTTCCCAGCCTTTAACCCTCTGAGCCCGACAAACGCGAATACGCGTTTTGGGGCAGATTTTCCTGATAAGGCAGAAATGAGCTTGAATTACTCTGCCATTTTTGATCGTTCAGTTAACGAATTTCCCAAGATAACGGGAATCCCAATAGTTGCTTGTTTTGGGGAGTTTCTGCCTTTACTCTCCTCTCCAGCTGGTGAAATTCATGTTCAATCAGATTTAAATCTGGAGATTGACTTGGGCAATCTAAGACTTTACATTTCCTTGACTGAACTGGCAGGGTGTTTTGGGTCATTGATGCAATATGAAGCACTTCTCAATGAATCTGGTGGCATTTTCTTGAATATTGGTAGGCAAGATGGTTTTGTACCCTTCCAAATTCATTCTGCTACTGTCATCATCCATTAAGTCATCAGTAAAGTTGAGAGGGCCTGTTCCAGAGACAGCCATGCATGCCCATGCCATGACACCACCTCCACCAGGCTTTACAGATGAGGCTGTATGCTTGGGATCATTGCAGTTCCCTTTTTTTCTCCACATTTTTGCTTTCCCATCACTTAGATAAAGGTTCATCTTTGTCTCATCGGTCCATAAACACAGTTCCAAAACTCTTCTGGCTCACCTTTGTGCTTTTTTGCAAACTCTAATCTTGCCTTTCTATGTTTGGTGCTGGTCAGAGGTTTGCATCTTGCTGTGTAGCATCTGTAATTCTGTGTCAAAGTCTCCTGAGGACAGTAGATTGTCAGAGCATCACCCCAGCTTTCTGGAAGTTGTTGGTGATTTTACAGACACATCTTTTAGGATTCATTTTCACAGCTTTTATGATTTGCTTTTCTCTCAAAGTCAGCTCCCTCATCTTCATCCTGGTTTGTGTGTGTCATCATCGAATGCAAGATTCAGAATACAGAAGTAATGGATATAACTGATACGACACATTCCCTGCTTTTAATATCTGAAGAATTAATGCAACAGGACACAGCTGATCACTTAGAAAGACCTGAGAGGCAACTGCTCCAATACTTATGCTCACATCAGATAGAGGCATGAACTCTAAAAGTGCTGAACTTCTTAGCTGGTAAAACAATTTTTTTTTAAATAAATTATTACTTTTTTCATCAAAGATACATTAAATTGATAAAAAGTGTCAGCAAAGACATTAAAAGAATTCTATTTCAAACAAATAATGTTCTTCTGAAATTTCTATTCATCTGTGAATCCTGAAAAATAAAATTTATCACAGTTTCCACAAAAGAATTTTCAACATTGATAATAATCAGAAATGTTTGTTGAGCAGTAAATCAGTATATTATAATGATTTCTGAAGATCGTGTGACACTGAAGACTGGAGTAATGATGCTGAAAATACAGCTTTGATCACAGAAATAAATTATCAAATAAATGCAGCCTTGATGGACAGAAGAAACTTTCAAAAACATCTTATCCACAAACTTTTGAATGGTATGTTTATTTTATTTTGTTATTTATTTATTTATTTATTTATTTTTTAAATTGTATTTCATTTAATGCATCGCTGCGCTCAGTGACTCATTTTAACGTGCCTGTGGCTCAGTTTAGTCTCGTGACCCGTGTGACCTCTGCAGTTGCGTTTCAGTTTGGACTGTTTTCCATGTCAGCTGTGCTTCTGTCTTTACATCCCAGACAGCTGAGGGCTTGTAAATCATTGTCTTCTAATTTGACCCTGGTCTTCTGATCTCAGACCTGCTCCAGACACCCGAGACGGCACAGAATGTCCCGTGTATCTGTGAGTCTCATCTCAGGCAGGTGACGTGTTTGCTGAGGGTTAATTTATGACACTGAGAGAAGCTGATAATTGTAGCTCCTGTCCGTTGGTTTTGATGTATAGCGTTAAGAATGATTGTCCTGTTTGTGTCCTGCGTTTGACCTCATTCTGACTATAACCAGGTTAACCGTACTGAGTTACAGCTGTTCAAAGACGGACCTTGTAATCTGTTAACAAGCGTGTTTGTGTTGTAGTTTGATGGTGAAGCTGTCAGGAGGCTCGTAAACGCAGGCACACCCTTTCGACACGACTGAACTCAATCTCATAAACGTTTAACACAACTCAAGGATGCAGCAAACGCCTGTTTCCAGCTGGTTGTTTAGTCATCCTTCAGTTATTTGCTGTCTGTCTTCTGTGTTACTCAGATTCAAACAGCTTCACACTGATGTTCAGGACAGTCTTTGGCCTCTCGTTGTAAGGATTTCCAGGTCACACATAAGGTTTTGATGTATTAAGTTCACAACACATTTGATCTGTTTTTGGGAAATTCAATATTTTTTGAGTATTCAGATTCATATTCATGTTTATCCATTCAGGCTTTTTGACTGGGATGTAGAGGTTAAAAGTGAAGGTCAGGCTTTAGAGCATCTCCACATTTCCCAAAAAAGTCTACCCGTATTTGATATTACTACTGTAACTTTTAAATGAACATTAAAACGGCAGTCTATTATTGTCAGGATTTTAGAAAGTCTGCATTACTTGCAATGGTAGCCTAAAACAATAGCTTTTTATTTTCATTTATTGAAATAATATACACTACATAAATGGTCACAATGGTTTAGACATGTTTTAATTTTATTTTTATTTTACTGAAATAATTTACACCAAGTAAATATAGTCACAATGTTTAGACATTTTATTTTATTGAAATAATGTACGCTAAAGAATCACATATATTCAACAGAATGAGATTTTTTTTTATAGAATATAAAAAATATATATTTTTTATATAGAATACTATTACTATTATCTTTATAATAATAGATATATCATTATTTTATTTTTTTATTATTTTGTTTTGACATGTACACTAAAGAATCAGCCAAATATGTATTACTACTGAATATGTATTAAAGTAACTACTCAAAATGGTTTAGACATTTTTTTATTTCATTTGATTTTATTTTCACAATGTACACCAGAGAATCAGTCACATGCAGCGGAATGTGTATTAAAGTAAATAAACAGTTTTTACTTTAAAGACAAGACTAAGCAATAAAACAGTCTCACAGAAAAAGAGAGCAGAGTGTTTGCATAAAAGGTGTTTGACTCCATAAAAGCGTTTCGTTTCAGCTGATGCTTCAGATCTAATTTGGTCTTGCTGTAATTTTTAAGGCTGTTCCTGCTTCTGGAAAGTCTTCAGGCCACCTGTGCTGCTGGAAACCCCCCTCTAGGGAACTTCATATAGTGCTGCGTCTGTGTGTGTGTGTGTGTGTGTGTGTCCACATAGAAACTCTGCCACTTGAATCTTTGAAGCTGTTCATCATTATTAGCCTATTTTAGTGTCTCAAAAGTACACCAATTATGTTCAGACCTACTTGGAGCAGTAGAAACCACCTAGCAACCACACGGCAACAGACACTCACAGCATCCTTGCGTTACAGTGAGTTTTGCTCAGTCAATTTATTGGTGCTCATGCAGCAGCTTGTTTTACTGTAAACACATATCAAGCATTTGCTAAGCCGATTTGGGCAGGAAATGAGTAATACAGTGATCGGACACACACACACACACACACACACATGCACAGCTGAAGACTGAATTAATTAGAGGCTGGAGTGTGAGTCTGCTGATCTCAGCTCAGCGTCTCATGCCTTTATTTAGCGTGTAAACACTAAGCTGCTAATACTATTAGCTGAGGATGAGGTTTAGCGTCAGTGAGACTGTAAGAGAGATACGCTGGCCTGCACCGGCATCATCTGTGTGTTTATTCATGTAATCGAGCTCAGTTACAGCTCTCAGGCCCTTTGGAAAGATGCTGATTGGCTGTGATTGTGTTGCATCACAATGGTTTAGAGTAAGAGTCTGCAAGAGAGCCAGGCTGGAAAATAGAAATCTAAATAATGACATACATGCATACATTGATTGATTGATTGTTTTTCCATTTTAATTAAATGTAATTGATTTGATTTATTAGTTACAATTTAATTAATCAAAATACTTTTTAAATTTTAAAATTTGTAAATATTTTATTTTTTGTTTACATTTAAATCTTGTAAATTTTATTATTTTGTTTTACATTTTTAACATTTAAAATATTTTTTAAAAATTAATTTAAATTTTTTTATTTTAAATTTAACATTTAAAATTTTTATTTTAGTTTTTCTTAGCATTTCTATTTTTTTTAGAACCCACTGATATTTCAGTGGTTAGATATTAATGCTAATTTTAAAATAAATTTAACCAAATAATTTTTGCTTTCCCCATTTATTTATTTAGTTTGATTTTAGGATATTTTACTTAATTTTTAGTGCATCGAAATGTAACTGTTTACTAATGTCATGAAGCCTGTTTGTACAATTTACCTCCAAAAATGTTACATCTGAATGCTTCCTAAATGTTCAACTGTTCTGTTTTTGAAAATGTTTCTTGGTTACATGCAAGCGTTCATGGAACATTCCATTTTCCAAACATTATAGAAACATTACATTTGAATGTTCTCTGAACAGAGTAGTAATGTAACATTTAAAAACCTTCAGATGAACATCCAACCAAAACGTTTCTGAAAAACGTGTATGAAGTATAAATCGTGTTTTTTGTGCTAGCATTATTAAAGTCCAGATAACTTAGAACAAATGTTCTATTAATGTTAGTGGAAGAAGGTTTGTTCAAAGTCAAGCCCAGACAAAGTGAATAAACGACAGAAAGCAATTACACACACTCCCACAGTAATTCATCTGCTGTCAGCATCACACACACACACACACACACATGCAGTCAAACACTCTCACATCAACAACAGCAGACTGGGAGTGTTTAAGCTTTGATGAGTGTGTTTATTGTGTTGTGTGATTGTGACACAAAGCCTGTTCATTTTCACACTTTGTTCTGTGGGGTTACATACATGATTTCAGGACAGCGTCCCTGAGCTTTTATTCTGTAAATACACACACGGTGAGAGAGAGAGGACATAAATCTACTGACACTATCTCCGGATCATTTCCTAGTGTCGACCTTGGCAAATGTGCAGGCGGCAGGAGAGAGAATAGGATGATTGTGTGTGTGTGTGTGTGTGTGTGTGTGTGAGGAGCTGGATGATATACGACCAGTCAAGTGGAGTCGATTATAGAATAAAATGTGTGTGTGTGTGTGTGTGTGTGTGTTGGCCATTCATTTGTGCTTGTTATATAGAGCAGTTTTATGGAACATCACTAAACATATACAGAAACAAACCCATTGACATCACAGCAGAACACGTCCATGTCATATTTCACCCCAGATACAAAATTAAAAATACATATTGAATCTTAATACAAGTATAAATTGAAAGTATTATTACTGTATTTTGTACATTAAAATCCAGGTCATATTTAATCCAAAATAGAATTAATAAATAATATTATAAATTACTTTAATTGAAATAAATTGGACTTATTTTATTTCAGCTATTTACCAAAGCTACATTTCTCAGTTTCATTTAGTTTAGCTTGAAGTACTAAAACAATAAAATGACAAAAACACACAACAAAAATATTAAAGCTTAAAAAAAAAAAAAAAAAATATATATATATATATATATATATATATATATATATATAATCTCAATGATACTAAAATAACATATTTATATTTTTGTTACATTACATTCATATATTTTACAATATTCTCAATAAATGTATAAATCTGTGTACATTTATGCTAATTTATTTTAAAAATATTATTAATCTACTATTTACATGAATATTGTAAAAAATTGTTTAGTAATACATTAAAGAATACTGTACTGTATCCTCAATCGTGATTCTTATTACTGTTATGATAGAATGAGAACATTTAAATATCTCATGTGTCCTATCGTGTATAAATATGTTAATTTATCAGTTTTTTAAATTTCAGCAGATTTGTTTTTGAATGATTACAATTATTATACTTAAAGTGTATTTATTTTATTTTCCTATTTTAACAGATTTGGGTTTTTGAGTTTTGAATAGTTATAATTTAATTTTTCATTTTAGTGATTCAACTTTTTATTTTAGGTTTTTTTATTTTTTTATGTAATTATTATTATTATTATTATTATTATTAATAATAATAATAATTTTTATTTAAATTTTTTTGTAGTTGAGAGTCCAGGACGTCCTGCTGTAGGATTAATCTCTGCTCTGCTCTAAACACCGGGTCACTTTGATGTAGGTCATGAGATTCACTTCAGACGTTTGCCAGACTGCATTTATAACCATGAGATCGAATAAACAGCTGGACGTGTGTTTAATTTATATCAGCCTGACAGGAAGCACACGGGACAATTACTCCTGACAGCACACACACACACACACACACACACACACGGCTCATTTATCCTAACTATTCATGCTCTCTCTCTGTGTTTTGCGGTGGAAATAGTGAGGTAAATTCCCCCGTATGATTCAGGTTAGAGGATACAGTCTCTGCTGCTCCGATAAGAATTGAAATCCTGTTTTGCTTCATATCAACTCGCTAAACCAAATGGGAACTCGCAGTGATTTATTACTGCAGTGTTTTTCAACCTTGACTCATAAAGTTTTTGTCGCAGCCCGTCCCATTTCTTTTTAGGTTAACAGGAAGTACTGCCCATATAAACATGGGGTATAAACCTTATGCTACACGTTTCAAAGCGGCCTGAACTCATGATGACCGGTCAATCGTGAGCCAGAAATGGATTCCCAAAACAATCATAAAATGCAGATAACCCTATAATCAAGCATAGTAGTTTTGTGGTTTGTCTATTAGCGTCTATATTATTGAATTATTATAAAATTAAATTATTATAAATTAATTAAATATAATTATTTTTGTATTATTGCAGCAGATATTGAATTATTATAATTAAATGTTCTAATATATTAAAACATTTTAGAATAATATAATAGATATAATTAATATATTAGAATTAAATCTTATATACATATATTATTTTATATTTTGCAGGTTTGTGTTTTTGAATTGTTGAATTATTATAACTATTATATATAGTAATTTATTATAATTATTTATTGAAAACATTTATTATAATTTTTATTGAATTATTAGAATTAAAAATAGTTATTGTAATTATTTAACTTCAGAATTTTTTTGAATTATTCAATTATAATTGAATTATTAAATTTGTATATATTTATATTTATTATGTATTCAGCAGATTTGTTTCTGCACACTGTATAATTAAATACATTTATTAATATATATTTTAATTTTATTTCAGCAGACATTTTTAATTATTAAATAATTTGAATAAAATTATTTATTATAATTATTTTTATTTCACCAAATTTTTTTAAAATTTGAATTAAATTATTTTATTTTTATATATTTATATTTACCAAATTTGTGTTTCTGCACACTGTATAATTACATACATTTATTCATGCTGTTTTTATTTTATTTCAACAGATGTTTGCGTCATTAAATTATTAGAATTACATTTTATTGTATTGCATTTTATTACTTTGTTATTTATTTATTATGTTTAGCAGATTTGTGTTTCTTTGTGTTATTATAATGATTTATTTCGTTTAATTTTACCAGATTTTTGCATTTCAAATTTGCAGTCTTTCTCTTCCAGGAAGTGGGACAGATTTTTGACCAATCAAATGCTCCCCCTGGTGAGAATGCCCCTCCCCCTCCCCTGCTAATAAGAATCTTGTTTCTACAGTCATGTATACGATCAATGCTTTTCATACTTTGTTGAAAATTATTATATTAAGACCATTTGTTATTGTTTTATCTTAACTAAATGTCAAAATTGGTACAATAATAGCTACATCCTGAATATATCTTTATAGGGAAGTCGTAGCCTAATGGTTAGAGAGTCGGACTCGTAATCCAAAGGTTGTGGGTTCGAGTCCCCGGCCGGCAGGGTTCGTAGGTGGGGGGAGTGAATGTCCAGCGCTCTCTCCACCCTCAATACCACGACTGAGGTGCCCTTGAGCAAGGCACCGAACCCCCAACTGCTTCCCGGGCGCCGCAGCATAAATGGCTGCCCACTGCTCCGGGTGTGTGTTCACGGTGTGTGTGTGTTCACTGCTGTGTGTGTGTGTGTGTTCACTGCTGTGTGTGTGCACGTTGGATGGGTTAAATGCAGAGCACGAATTCCGAGTATGGGTCACCATACTTGGCTGAATGTCACTTCACTTATAGGAAAAATCTTAACACTGAACATGTTTTTGTATTATCATGGGTCATGTTTTGTCCTATAAGGAACATTAACCATGGTATTATTAGGCCTATTGTAAACTTAACCATGTTTTTTTTTTTTTGATTACCAATTGTATAACCAGAGTTTTACTACAAATACCATGGTGAACTATATAGTGTAAAACCATTGTTAATTTGTGCTTACCATGGTTTAACTATAGTAACCATGTTAATTTTCGTTGTGTTATTGCCTGACTTAGCTCCCTCTAAAGCTGTTATAAAACGATGTGAATATTTGTCTGCTAAATTCCTACTCTTTACCATAGTAATTATGTCCTTTTGGTAATTTTGCAGTAATTAATTGACTGCGATTGCATTTGCTAGCAGTCTAATGTTTAACTAAGTAAACAAATACAAAACTACAATAGTCTATTTACAGATGTAAATAAAGTGTCAGCGCTTGAAGTCCTGAACAGGACAGTTTGCCTCTCTGCTCCACCTGGTCACTTCCACTCCATTCTGGAGTCTCGCATCCTTCTGGTGGATGTGCGGAGGCGAATCGCGATGCCAGTCAAGAGCAGTGTTGGGGGTAACGCATTACAAGTAACGCGAGTTACGTAATCAGATTACTTTTTTCAAGTAACTAGTAAAGTACCACATTACTTTCCATAAAAGTTAAGTAATTAGTTACTTTTTTAGGGAGTAATGCAATATTGTAATGAATTACTTTTAAAAGTAACTTTCCCCAACACTGGTCAAGTCTAACCGATTCATGATTTATTATTTTAATTTGTTTTTTTTATTGATATTATGAAATGGCGAATTCTGAAATGATCACTTTAGTACATTCGGCAGGCAACAAAATAGGTAGTGCAGCGGGCCAAACTGAATTCTCCCGGTGCTCCCGATGGCCAGTCCACCCCTGGTATCCAGTCTTAATATAATATTAACAGCTTTTATTGATCAGCACTAATTTTCAGGTGTCAGACTCGCTCACGCTTTCCTCTCTCATTGCACTCAGGCCAGAGATCATGTTGCTGCTGGGAATCTGAGTCGTCCAGATGAACCTGAGGTCAAACTGACACGAGATCGGCAGCAGAGCAAACGGACAGCTCTGATTCTGCAGCCAATATCCTGCCGATACTGTCAGCGCAGCGACACGTTGAGCGGAAATGACCACGGTGATGCTCTCACGCTGGGATTTTCTCTTCCCCTGCTGCAACAATTGATGTTTAGGAAGGTACGCCTCTCATTCTCAGGCCTGTTTATTTTTACTGCTTCACTTCAGTAACAATGCAAGTGTGCCGGTCAAGGCAACGCGAGCACATTTAAGAGGCAGCGAAGGAACTACAATACACAGATGTGCTCTTTGATGATAAAAGGCCAAAGGAAGAGAGCGACGGAGACAAAGAAAGACAGGAAGAGGGAGAGTGAGGGTGACAGGAAGAGACAGAGCTGATGAGCCTGTTTTCATCATTTGTCCACTGATGGATGAATTCAGGTGTTTTCCAGTGTTAATAGTTTATTATGAATTTATTTGTTCAGTTTAAGTGGCACCTGAATTTAGAGAGTTCCATTATATATATATCATATAAATATATTATCAAAATTATTATTTTTGAATAATAGACCCTTTTAGGGCCGACATCCCAATAACGTCACAGCGCTAGCTGGAGGCAAAACAAAGGAGGCCAATTCAAACCAGCGCAGATTCGGCTACATAAGGAGCTATGTAATATATCATCATGTTGTGATGTAGGGCGTTCGAATCGATGTTATAGAGGCTTCAATTAGAAATCTTAAGGCATACCTGCTGCCACTGCCAGACAAAAGACCGACGACAGCTGTGGTGAAACGAGATAAAACGAGAGGACTGGACAGAAACCATCGTCAAAAATGCTCACGTTTGCAGCACACTTCTTATCAGAAAAGGTTCAATAAAGTATTGTCTTTTGTTGTTATGGGCGCGTCTAAAGATTTCTTATGCATCTCACTATGTCGTGTATGAAATCATGTCTGTGTGCATAAAACAACAAACTGACGATTTATATGCTTAATCATATGTAATTGTATATACTTTGTGATTAATTGTGGCTTGGAATAATAATGTAGCTGTAAAAATAGTTTCCTGCTGAAACTGAAATATATACACATCTTCATGACTAGATAGACACTGAGTTTGTCTTAACTATACACTTTAGATGTGAGACACTCAACCAAAGGGAATCCTGTCAGATCCTCCATCCTTTCAGTAAAAGTGTCGGCCAATCTGGTCTCGTCTGTTAAAGTTAACCTTCTCAAATAACAATCATATATATATATATATATATATATATATATATATATATACACACACACACACACACACACACACTCACGTTCCCATATTTGATTGTTGTTAAATTAATAATTAAATTAATAAATATTAATTTTACATAAATACAACTAATAAAATGCGATACAAATATGTATTATATAATATGTATTCTTCATTTTGAAAGATTATTTTTTTATAAAAAAGGTAAGAATATTATTATCAAAATCTTTTTAAAAATCTTATATAAAATCATATATAGAAAATTGTGTAAAAAGAAATATATATGCAAGTGTCATATATATTGTATATATTCTTTTAAACTTTTATTTCAAAGATTTTCAAGATTTTATCCTTTGTCTGGTAAATACTCTCTTCTCTTAGTCGTAATGCTTTCTCTCGGTGCTCTCAGACATCTGATATTCGCTGTAGGAGGTTCATCAGGTTCCTCTGAGGCAGTAGAGACGAGAACAGCAGACATGAATTAATAAAACAGTCATAAGTCACAATCATGACAAACATTCACCATCTCCCCAGCGTGATATAGTGATATGTGAGAGGTTATATTCTCCTGAAGTCTGTCACTTCCAATCTCATCTACATTCATGCTATTTGATGACACGGCTAAAAAGTACAGTGGAAATGTCTCCATCTGTGCATCAGGGAAACTGTAGATCCATTTCTGGCGTTAAACTGAGCTGTTCTTCATGTAATTCTCCCCAGAGAGGATCGGGTTCTCCGTCCGTGCTCGGCATGACGGTCATCTTCAGGACTGAACGTCTGAGAGGAACCATTGATTGTCCAGATGACAGATGCTACGTGTCACACTATTGAGCGGCCGGACCGAACTGCTTCCTGTTACAGCAGAGCGTGTGTGTTTGGAGTGGGACGATTGAGCTGGGGCATCTGGGAACGCTGTTGAGATGTATCCTATTCTTCTGTAATGCAATCCTCATGTGTTTACTGAAATCAGTTTACTGATGTGTAGAGCTCAAAAACAGATAAACAAACAAAGCTGAACACAACATATTGAAAGATCAGAACAGAACAACATTGAAAAATGTACATATATGTATTTTTTTTTTGTTTTTTTTGAAAAATTAGGTATACACAGCTGTACTGTTATTTAAATTAAGCTGACATAAATTAAATTAAGGAAAGCTGTTCCAGCTAATTGTAATCTGTTCTGATGTCTTTTTACAGATGAGGTCGTCAGACTGATGTCTGGACACATGTACAAGACTCAGAGTCAATAAAAGAGTCGATACCTGCAGTGACTCTCCAGCATCTCAACATCTTCAGCTCCTGCTACAGAAGAACTGATTCAACCAGAATGACTCTCATCCAGCTGATCACTATTGGTTTGGATGTCTCTCTTATCTCCAGTCAGTACTAGTATTGACCAGAATCACAGTCTGGTTGTGTTTCCAAACCTTTTGATCTAGCTATATAGACAGTATTTGAAAATCTAGGTGTTTAGGTGTTTGTTTACATCACTGATCTTAAAAGTGAACTCCAGAGCAAGTTTCTGAGCAGCCGTTGGGTTTGTTTCAGATCTGTGGTGTGTTCGCTTGTTTTGTAGCGCCGTTCAGACTGTAAATAATGCTGTTCTGTCAGCGCTGTGAGCTCACACTATTCATTTCAAACTATTACACAGTTTAACCTTCACTGCGCAGTTTGCTGGTTCTGATCATCTGGAGCTCGACTCATTTTTCTTGCCGGTGCTGCTACAATGTGACCCAAATTATCAGGGTTTGTGGTGAGACACGGCATTAATCTCAGCGTCCCGTGGCTCCAGAGAAACACACAATATCTCATGAGCGCTTTTGTCAACTGTGATAATTGGACAGTCAGTTTATGGCATCAACATGATGAGTTTTGCATCTGTTTGTTTCTAGAGACGTCTCTCTTGTGATATCTCGTTACCTATTTTTCATTATTAAAGAAATAGTCCACATAAAAATGACAATTCATTTCATTAACCTCATGTTGTGCAATATTTCTTTCTGCTGTGAAACACAAATGAAATGTTAGGCAGATCTGATGGTGTTTATATTGCACAGCTCCACAGATTACTTTTGTAACGAGTATTTTACATTTACATTTATTCATTTAGCTGACGCTTTTATCCAAAGCGACTTACAATTGCTATATATGTCAGAGGTCGCACGCCTCTGGAGCAACTAGGGGTTAAGTGTCTTGCTCAGGGACACATTGGTGTCTCACAGTGGATTCGAACCCGGGTCTCTCACACCAAAGGCATGTGTCTTATCCACTGCGCCATCACCACCAACACATTTTGAAGTCTGTTTGTGTGAGAAACAGACGCTAATTGAATTCCTCCCCTTGGATAGATTAATTGATTAGTGCTTTATTGAGTCCATGTGGGAAACGGGGATGCATAGGCAGCCAGCAATGGATTTTTATTAAAACCAAGAGATTTCATCATTTTTCTTTGGTACATTAAGGTCAGACATTCTCTTTTAGTTTCTTTACATAATTTTTTGCAATTTTTCAAATGCCTTTTTTTATTTTTTTTATATAAATTATTTTATTTTACGCATCCCAAACCCTCAATCTTTAAATATAATACATCATATTATACAATATTTATCATTTTTAAGATTTTGTTTTTCCAATTTATATATATTTGTGATATATTTAAATGTGATAATACACCACAAAAATATAAAAAATAAGTATAATGAAAAAATATGATCTTAAAAAAGAATGATTATAAGTATTATAAACAATATATAGTCAATCTTTAAATACATCATAAAAATAAAGTATTAATTTAAATAAAACAAAGGATCTATGATGTTCTAAAGAAAATGGTTTTATATATATATATGTATATGTGTGTGTGTGTGTGTGTGTGTGTAAAAATACTATATACAATTTTAAAATAAAACCATAAAAATATTCTTCAAATTATCATAGGTATTTTTGTTGGTTTGCTTGTTTTTATTAAAAAAGGATGTATATCACAGTATATTGAAATATACTGTGCATGTATATCCACTGGTGGACAAAATAAAACTCTCTTATAATACAATTTTCAGTTGAAAATGTGAAAATATATGCATTATCAACAAAATACACTATTTATACACAGAACATGCACAGTATATTTCAATAAATAGACAAAATATTATTGATGAGAGTAGCATTGCATGACAGTTTAGGCCACATGCATGCACATGTATTATATTGCAGATGTATAATGTAGAGCAGCGCTGCATCCAGAGCATTAGTGCAGGAGAGCGTGGGGTCATTTAGTGCAGTGTAACGGCGGGAGCTGCAGACTCTCTTATCAGTGCTGATTTACAGCTTCTGTCTCCTCCACACAGCAGCATCATTAATAGGGCTGTGTGTGTGTGTGGTAACATCATTAATCGAGACAGTGATTAATTTCACGCTGAACCCTGAGCTGTCTGAAGTGTTTGATTTATGACATGCTGTGAGTTCAGCTCATTGACTCGTTATTTATGCTGATGACCAATTAGTGAGGTCAGCAGCGACTAATTCAAAATCCCGGACTGCAGAAAGGACCGGAGTTCAGAGCGCAAGAAATGCTGCTGCTTCTTTATTACAGATGCCAAGGAACAACTGACTGACTGATGAAACCTGCCTTGACATCTCTAGAAGTTGTGGCTGGTTGCCAGCAAAGAGTTATATAAATTATAAAATCATGGAGATGGATATATATATACATGCGTTAACTATGGAGCGAATTTTGTGCCAATATTCATCAAACAAATCCAGTGTTTTGCAAATAAACACAATCTGCTTTGCAAAGAAAAACTCGACTTTCAAACATACGCAAAGTGATTTTCAAATACAAACTCTATTTGAGAGAAAATACAGAGGTATGGACAAATATATGTATTGTGTGTTACAACTGTAAGACTCATTTGCTTTTTTATGAGGAAACTTGGCTTGATTTTCTCACAAACGGTGTTGGCAGATTTTCTCACAAATGCGTGCGGGCAGATTTTCTCACACGTGCAATTGAGCAACTTTCTTTTACAAAAACAGCAGATGGCGCTGTCAGCAATTTACGCTAGTCTCCCGAGACCTGAAACACCTCTTTACCTTTTCAGACCAATATGAGTAGGGAACAGGTGAGTTTCTGTCTTACTATCTCTATAATTAACCATTTAGATGTTTTCACAAAGTGACCCTACTACAGTGTCAGTGAAATTCACAACAAGTGCTGTAAAGGTGTTAACATGATTAATTAGTTTTAAAATCAGGAGCGACATGGCTAAACAACTGTTATTGTGGCGACATTTCCACGCCCCCAAACGTGAAGCTGAACGAAACGAACTGTGATTGGTTGTTTGACATGTCGGTCAAACGGCCTCATGGGCGGGCCTTGGCCAAGGAAAGCTGCCATGGATTCAAGACCTTCAGTCTAGGGTGTTCTGGGTACTTGCTTACTGGTTTCTTAAAATAACTTCTCCTCAGTTGTAACAAACATATCATGGAGCTAGATAGTGAGTTCTGTGTTTAAACATCATTTTCAGCACAGGACAGGAGAGAATCGGGTAACACTTTACAATAAGGTTAATTTGTTAACATTAGTTAACAACATTAGTAAACATGAACTAAGAATGAACAATACTTCTACAGCATTTATTAATCTTAATGTTAATTTCAGCATTTACTAATGCATTATTAAAATCACAAGTTGTGTTTGTTAGCATTAGTTAATGCACTGTGAACTAATATGAATAAACAATGAACAACTGTATTTTCATTAACAAGATTAATAAATAGAGTAATAAATGCATTGTTCATTGTTTGTTCATGTTAGTTAATACATTACTAATGCTAACAAATTACACCTTATTGTAAAGTGTTACCGATGTTTTTAAGTCAAATATATCCAGATCTGGAGTCAGTATAATGCCTGATCACCCAGTGGTCTCGTTTAGGGGCGGAGTGTGTGTTTGGCTGGAAAAGGAAATGATAACAGCATGTTCCTAAATGAGCTTGATCATCTTAATTAACTAGTTCTGCTGCTAAATGAGCGTAATCATATTAATTAGGGCTGTGTAAGCACACCTGTGCAGAGAACCGCGGCTCCCACAGTCCCTCCAGCGCACACAGGTGATGAACATGTGCCTCATTACAGCCAAATCAGACGGGGTTACATGCAGCTCATTGTGCTGTACTGGAGATTAACAGCTTTGATGTTATGAGTGGTGTTTACTGTGTTTCTATGCAGTTGCTGGGGTGTTTTTAGTGTTTTTCTCTAAAGTTACTAGGTGTTCTGTGTGTTTTTAGTGTGTAACTTGCTATGGTGTTGTTGTAAGTGATTTAGAGTGTTTTTGTGTGTTGTTATGCAATTGCTAGGGTGTTTTTAGTGTTGCTATGAAGTTGCCGGGGTGTTGTGAGCGTTTTCATATGTTGCTATGGTGTTGTGAGTGTTTTAGTGTTGCTGTGCAGTTGCTATGGCATTGTGTGTTGCTATGCAGTTGCTAGGGTGTTGTATGTGTTTTTAGTGTTGCTATGAAGTTGCCGGGGTGTTGTGAGTGTTGTTGTGTGTTGCTATGCAGTTGCTAGGGTGTTGTTTTTTGTGTTGCTATGCAGTTGTGTAAATAGTGTTCTTGTAAAAATCCTAAGTTAAATTATGCTTTGCATTAAAGGTCAAAAAAGGTGTCTTTTAAAGGGGTCTTAAAAGTCATTAAAGGTGACTGCGTGTTTTGAGTTTGAGCTCCATCAAGTTGATTCTTTATCGTCTATTTTTATCTTAAAATCAATTTTATACACTATCATTTTCATTTCTATAACATGTGAATATATCCCCTATAGCATTCTAAAACAAAACCAATCAGAGCGCCTTATCACTAGTTTTATTTTGATTTCTCGAGTCTGCTATTAGCTTATAGCCCGTTAGCATCGGCAGCGTGGCTGCCGTTAATCTAGCTTACATTGCTAATACTCTATTCACACACATTACCATTGTTTCACTGTTACTTGCTTAAAAGTTGGATTTGTGTGACTCTCTAACCATTAGTCGTGGCCTAATGGTTAGAGAGTCGGACTCGTAATCGAAAGGTTGCGGGTTCGAGTCCCCGGCCGGCAGGGATTGTAGGTGGGGGGAGTGAATGTACAGCGCTCTCTCCACCCTCAATACCACGACTGAGGTGCCCTTGAGCACCGAACCCCCAACTGCTCCCCGGGCGCCGCAGCATGGCTGCCCACTGCTCCGGGTGTGTGTTCACGGTGTGTGTGTGTGTGTGTGTGTGCATTTGTTCACTACTCACTGCTGTGTGTGTGCACTTGGATGGGTTAAATGCAGAGCACCAATTTCGAGTATGGGTCACCATACTTGACAATACGTCACGACTTTACTTTACTTTACTTTACTTTGAGTGCAGGTGAGGACACATTCGAGCTGCATTCGGTGCAGCTGGAGCTGGAGGCCGTGGAGAAGCAGAGAGACCTGGTTTAGCTGAGAGAGTGGAGAGCCGTGCTGGAACCATCCCGGGCTGACGCTCACAAGTCCGTGGTAAGTATACAGCACGCTGCTAAAACTCCAACCACCTCTACTCCGTGTGTTTCTCTGCTCAGACCCTGGGTGCACCAGCAGCGGAAGATGCGAGCCAGGCCCCGGGCGACAACCTCTCCCCTTCCGCCGCCTCCGGTCTTCGAGATCTCCACCCGGAACCGCTTCGCTCCCCTCCGCGAGACGGAACGCAACGCTGTGAACGTCGGAGACTCCATCGTCCGTCACGTCTGTGCTACGCTAGCTGAAGGTAAAGTGCACACTCACTGTTTCCCTGGTGCTCGTGTTCTCGATGTTTCTGCACAGATACCCACGATCCTGAAGGGCGACGAGAGCATCGGTACTGTCGTGCTGCACGCAGGGGTTAACAAAACCATGCTGCGGCAGACGGAGACACTGAAGAGGGACTTCAGGAGCCTGATCGAGACGGTACGCAGCACATCACCCGCGACGACAATCATCGTGTCAGGACCGCTTCCCACGTATCGACAAGGACACGAAAGGTTCAGAGACTTTTTGCTTTAAACGAATGGTTATTGTCATGGTGTAAAGAACAGAAACTGCTCTTTGTTAATAATTGGAATCTTTTCTGGGAGCGTCCTAGGCATTTTGGCTACCTGTTTCTGATGTAGAAAAGCTAGTTCATGCATTCATGACCTCTAGACTGGACTATTGTAATGCACTGCTAGCTGGTTGTCCTGCATCTTCAATAAACAAGCTACAGATAGTCCAAAATGCAGCGGCTAGAGTTCTTACCAGGTCAAGAACATATGATCATATTACCCCAATTTTACAGTCTCTGCACTGGCTACCTATTCAGTTCCGTATCATTTACAAAATATTATTACTTGCCTATAAGGCCCTAAATGGTTTAGCTCCTGCGTACCTAACTTGTCTTCTACCACGCTACAATCCAACCCGCTCTGTAAGGTCGCACAACTCTGGACTTTTGGTAGTACCTAGGATAGCAAAGTCCACTAAAGGAGGTAGAGCTTTTTCACATTTGGCTCCCAAACTCTGGAATATCCTTCCTGATAACGTTCTGGGTTCAGACACACTCTCTCTGTTTAAATCTAGATTAAAGACACATCTCTTTAGCCAAGCATTCACATAATGCATCTTATAATCTTGTACTGCAGTTATATCTGATCTAATGTACATTATTATTATTCTTTAGCTTGGGTTGAACAAATCATTTTTGCTTAGATGGAACAGCAGCTATGCTAATTATGTCTCTATTTGTTTCTCTGTTGATTAACATCCCGTGGTAATTACAGAAGCTTCAGTCTGGATCCAACCCTTAAATGATCTGAGATGACTGAACACCTGAGAAAGGTTTTGAATTCTGATGTCTCCAGCTAGACTTTTCTTTACTTGTCTTAACCAGAACCACAATGTAAAAGCATTTAAATTCAGCCAGGTGTCCCATGGTATCACCACAGTACGTTTAAGTAAGGAGAAACACAAAGACAAAGCCTGTAAGTGCTGCCAAATAATCAAACACTAGAACCGCATCGATTAAGCAGCCACAAGATGACAGTTTAAAACTCCTGCGGTAATAAGGACAAATTATTTCATGTGGAGGAAAGAGGATATCGATAGCTTGGACTGAACAGGGCCAAGGTCACTGACAAACCCTTTCAGCACTTCTGCTCGGGGGAGGCTTAAATGTGATATCGGCAAATATTGGCAAATTAGGGGCCAATGAGCGCGAGAGAGATGGATGGATGGACTAAAGGTTGTCATTTAACAAGACGTTGCCATTTACTATTGATTCTTTGGCAAGTAGATAGACAGCAGCCTGCTAAACATAACCTCACAGTCTCAACCTCAGACGACATGGACCCGCAGACGTTCACTGACCACCTCTGGTGCTGTGTATTGAATTTTATTTCATTTATAATTTATCATTCCTTATTGTTTACACTTTTTTTTTTTTTTTTCTCTCTCTCTTTTGTTTTTGCCTATGTTTTACTGACATTGTTTTTATTTACCTGCTGAAATATGAAGCATTTTTAGAGCAATATTTTGCTCCACACACACACGCACACACAAACACAGCCAAAATGATTAGAACACTAGTATTTTCAGCAGCTAAACAATGGTTTTAAGTCAGTTATGTCTAACTTTTGCTGTAGTGTCAGTAGGAAATATCAGTTTACATTTCCAAACATTCATTTTGCCATTAATTGTAGTAATCTAGTAATATTTTAGTATGACAGCAGCCAGTGCTCCACACAGAGATCTGATCTGATCGTCATCCAGTCTGTCTGGAATGACATGAAGAAACAACAAACTGAGACAGACTAAATCCAGAAGAAAAAAAGTTGTGACGTATTGTCAAGTATGGTGACCCATACTCGAAATTGGTGCTCTGCGTTTAACCCATCCAAGTGCACACACACAGCAGTGAGTAGTGAACAAATGCACACACACACACACACACACACCGTGAACACACACCCAGAGCAGTGGGCAGCCATTTATGCTGCAGCGCCCGGGGAGCAGTTGTGGGTTCGGTGCCTTGCTCAAGGGCACCTCAGTCGTGCTATTGAGGGTGGAGAGAGTACAGGACATTCACTCCCCCCACCTACAAACCCTGCCGGCCCGAGACTCGAACCTGCAACCTTTCGATTACGAGTCCAATTCTCTAACCATTAGGCCACGACTTCCCAAACTGTGTAAGAACTGTGTCTCCAAGACGTTTCAAGAAAGCTATCTGCAATAATAGTTTGTCACTTGTGTAAAAATGCTGGAAAATGAGGAGGTTGTCAAAAGTAATGTCATAAATAGGGTTGCAAAAAATGGGAAGTTTCCAGTAAATTTTCAGTCATTAGTGCCCTGCGAAGTGGACATCACCAGATATGATTCCAGTTCGAAGCGAGTATATATGTTCCATACAAAGGGCATTAAAGTGTGCGAGACGTGAATTTAAGGAAGGAAGATTGGGTTGTTGATGTTTGCCTGCCATTCTTGCTCTGTCTGCACAGTGTGTGTGAACGAGCTGATGACGTATCGTGACCTATCGCGAACAGGGTGCGCAGAGGTATGCAAATACATACATTGAACATTTCTTGGTCCTACACCTTCCACAGAATATATAAATACAGATACATTTACACCACTTAACACATGATTGCTATCGGGATGTGAAGAGACTTTCAACCAGAATAACAAAAAATGTTTCTGAAGACAATCCCCTATGGCACCTTTAATATATTAACATTATTATCTTGAAGCACGTTGAGCACTATTTTATTTCATTACATTTTATTTGATAAGAATCTGTCCCTACATGTCACGTAAAAATGAATTGTTGAGAATTTCTTAGATGGGTCACATGGTCTCTTCCTAGCCGATTGGGCAGTTCTTGGCCGGAATAAGTGGCAAATTAGACCAGATTTTGTCAATAATCAGACGTCTGGCTATGTGAGACCCCCATCACCCCTGACTTTGAGTCTCGGATGAAAGAGAAGCCATGAGACGCTTCACTTGTTCAGAACAGATGGCCTTTACTTTATCATGAAAGTCCAATAATGTCATTCTTGATGGTGAGGTAACTGCTATTAAGGTTAAATAGTGTAAAATCCACCAGAAGTAGATGCAGAAATCGTGAAACATTTGACTTGATCAGTCCTGTCTCTAATCCTGACCCTCTGGCATTGCTAGTTTGCATTTTTTCCCTGTAATTTATATTCTGGCATATAAGACCATGTTCATTCTTTGTGGCCGTCTGTTGTGTAAAGTGCTTCATTGTCTCGTGTGTATGTTATTGAGGAAGCACAAGGTCAGCCTGACAGGCCTAATGGTGTCATTTATTCTCCTAATTGAAGTAGATATCAGACTTATGATGGTCTTTTTGCTGGCACAATTAATTATAGTGTAATTATAAAGTGCGTTTTATCTGACGACAGCAAGTATAAGATTAATATTTCAGTTCTCTGAGAGAGAAAATTTAGTTTTTCCTATAGCATTACAGTTCAAAGTAAAAGCAATAATATACTCAGAAATGACAATTCTGTCATTAATTCATCCTCATGTTGCTTCTAACTCATTTACGACTTAAGAAAACTTATAAGGGCTGCTTTTTATGCATATATGGTGCTTTTTTCGCTGTATTTGGAGCTTGACTGCTCACTATGTGCTTTTATTTCTGTGTGAAGAACATTCTGCACAATTTCTCATTGCGTGTTTTATTGAAGATGAAGGTCCTACAGGTTTAGAATGATATTGGAACGAGTAAATGATGACAACTTTCATTCTTGGATGAACTGAAGCCTGTAAACTCTGTCAGATGGAGATTTTGTGGTATAATATTTTGTATTCACATCACAGACGACCATAAAACTTTAAAACTAGCTTTGATCCGTGAGCCAGGATGATACTGCACAGATTCATGAAGGTTCGCCAAACTGAGAGATCATACATCAAAAACTTCATAGAAATATTACTCTCACGTTCTTTCTCTTGTAAAGCTGCAGGTGTGAGATGCACCGAGTGTCAAACATCATTATTACTTTTGCTCATATTAGAAGTTTTTTCAAACCAATAACTCTCAATAGACCTGTTTAAGTGGATGAATGATTCCTCAAATCTGTCTTTTTGGATCATAAAACAGGTGAAAAATCCCATTTTCATTCAAGACAGTACAGGATCACTTGGCAAAACACGCTAGCAAAGCTAACCGTTCAGAAAAAGTCTCATTCTAGCATCTGTTAGTGTTTTAGCATTGTGTGGTACATTTTTATATTTATGAGTGATGTTTTACGTGTACAGCGATGGGGAACCTGCTTTTGAAGCTAGAAGTTACTCCCAATTTAAAATTGTTATAGTCTAGATGGCACTAAGAAAAAGTAATATACTGCACATTAACTAAAAGTTGCCTTGTTTTTTTTCCAGTACAAATATCTAAACATTCTTAAATCAAAATACATTTACTTGAGAAGCAAAATGACTTCAATTATGTCTTGTTTTCCCAAAATGTGTCAATATGAAGTGAGTTGGTGCTTAAAACAAGACAAATGGGGTTAGAAAAATAAACTTAATTCAAAGAGAAGAAAAGATGACCTCACTGGCAGATATTTAGTGTTGTTTAAATCAAAAACGCATTTAATTTTAATGCTTTTCTCAGAAAACAAGACTTAATATCTTATTTGACTTTGTCCGTGACTCTTCAGAAGGGTTTGGTGTGGGTGTCTTTTCCTTTCTCCACAGGAAGATGAGCCCGTCGCTTCAAACGCCACATTCATCTGTCAGACCGTTCGACCAGAAAGCTGATTTATGGTGTGTGTGTGTGTGCGTGTGTGTGTGTGTGTGTGTGTGTGTGTGTGTGTGTGAGGGAGAGAGCCAGGGCCGTGGGTTAAGAGGAGGTCTGGCAGCCAATGCAGGACATTTATCATCTCTAACTGCGACAGTCAGATAAGAGAAAATAACTCAGTCTCCACACACACACGCACACACTTTTAGGTTTACTGGCCCGGTTTCAGTTCATTTCTCATTTTTATAATGCTCCAGTTTTATTTTTTAACCAGTAACCGCACATCTGTGTTGGTTTATTAATGCAAGACACTACAGGAGAAAACTTTTCTTGTTTTTTTTCATGCACCGGTCAGTTTCGAGATTTCGAGGTTTGGTTTTTTATAACATGTTTTGTCAGACTAGTGGAAAGAAAACATGCAACATAGACTTTTAAGTGTTTATTTTATTGCACTTGATCTATTTGCATCTGTAGATTTCAATTACAATTTAATTAAGTGTTTTTTTCTCCACTTCAGCAGCAGTTACATACACCAAGACTTAGTTTTATTCCTGTTGATACTATGAATGTTTTTACTGAGGGATTTGCTCATATGTCATTGGCCTGATTTTATACAATATTTTATTTTTAGGAGTTATAAAAGGATATACCTTCTGTAAAAACCTTTGGCACCAACAAAATTAAACCAGAATTTTGATCCAATGTTCAGATTTATTTTCTGGGAATTTATGCACATTTGTTTATATTTAATTACATTGTGCTTTGGTTTCATATTTAAGCAGCATTTCGGAAAATTTGTAATGCTTTTTTTTTTTTGCTAGTGTGGCGATATCTGTTGTTTTTCACCCTATTCTCCTGGGGTGCCATATTTTTGCTAATTCAGTTAAGATCTTAAAATTGTACAATTTTGAAATCAATTCTGCAGCATTCTGTAGATTTTCCCTCCAAAATCAGCCTGAAAACATGTCAAAGGCTGCAGTTCTGTGTTTGTTTGAGTGATTTGTCTGGCAGTGATTTATACCGCGGTCTGGACCGTGTTCGTTGTAAATGCAAGCAGACTTTTATTCTGGAAAAGCAGGGCAGATGAGAAGGCGTCTGGTGTGTACCTGAGAGACGGAGGGTTCAGGATCAGGTCAATAGAGCTGCAGGCAGAGGCAGAGTGATGGATGTCTGTTAGAATGAGTTTCTCTCCCTGACAGCGCCCATCCCAGAGCCTGATGGATGATGGGAAGGTTCTTCAACCTGCTCCCCCTCGCCCGTCTAGGACTTTAATATCCCCGCACGAGCACAGCTATTGATAAAAGTCATATTTTAGCACTGGCTGGGGTGTCGTTGCTGTGAAAAATGGCTGTTGGTCAGGAAGGGTTGGGTGTGCAGAGTTGTGGGGTTTTCTTTAAGCCCAGTGTTCTTTATGAATATACATGTTTTGAATGTTTGTCCATCAGAGAGATGCTAAACTATACTGCAGGTGTGAAGCAGACATGGTATAAGGCATAGGCCAGACAACGAAAAGTGAATAATGAGAAATTGCAACACTGAGTATGGCGGCTGTCAAAAACAGAGTATTTCTTTAATTTTTTTTTCCCTTTTTGTGTTGCTCTGGATTAAATGCAAGATAAATTCAATAATTGTATAAATTCAAGCTGTTGATTTTCACAATTATATCAACCCTTTTATTAATTAATATAAACATAAAAAAGTAATTTTAATAAAAAATAATAATAATTATATACTTCAATTGTAATAATTCTATTAGGTTATATAAACTAACAATTTAAAAAATGTATAAATTTTTTTTTTATTCTATTTTTATTTATTTGAATTTTAATAAGTATTAATCTACTATGTATAATATATGCATGTGTAATGGATATGTGCAAATGTAATTTTTTGTAATATTTCACTAATATCCATTTTTATTTTAGTTTAATTTTAGTCATTTTATGTGTTTTCCTCAATTATTATTATTAACAGTATTAATATTATTTTAAATATTTAGAATTAGACGAATCATTTATAGTTAAATTATTTTTATTTCAGTTTTAGTTTAAGCTTTTATTTATTTTCAGTTAGTCATTTTTGTAAAAGTTAGTTTTTTCAGTTTTAGTTGTTGTTTAGCTCTCCAAACATTGTCTTTTTGCTGCACACAGAGCATCTTTATTCATTTTTTAGGTGTTTTTTAAATATATTTGATATTTTGTAATTTTGTGAAGTCTTAGGACTGTAAAGATAAAGTTATTAATGCAGGGCTTTTTTAATTCAGTGCCTCGATTGAATCTTGTCATCAGGGCTAAGCAATCCCAGGATAAAACTGCAATTCAATAAAGATTTATTAGACACTCCGGACAGTTTAAATATGGGGTTAATGGTTATGTTTTGCTCTGAGAGCTTTCAATTGGCTTGCATTTGCTAGTCTTTTCAGGGAATCCTTTGGAATATTTATCTCTTTTCTCTCATAATGTTTCATTACTTCATAATCTCTTCATAGGAATGAGATCCTTAATTTTTCTGTATTAGTGTGTAGTTTTATTTCTAGTTCCTAGATATACCGTGTTGTTTTTTTCTTTACATGCTTTTACCCCCAGTTTTTTCTCTGATAGATAACAAATTGCAAGGTAGATCAATTAGAAAAGTAAGAGCACGCCTTTCCTTAACACGACACAATTTGAGGTCTCATGCATTTAATAATTATAGGTTTGAGCTCATCATGAGCAAAATAGTGACACTTATCTTTTCAAGCATCAAAAATAACAAGCAAACACTTGCATTGAAATGCACCAGTTTTCTGCATCATTCTGAATCATTAAATCCCCTCTCTGCAGGAATGGTTTCTATATGGCCTTTTCTGTCTTTTGCTTGTTAAATTGACTCGTTCACTCTCCCAGAGGAGACGTCGAGGGCAAGTCTATTCTTCTTCCAAACTGTTGTTGTCTACGGAGACGCTTTATTGGTGCTCTTCAGAAATGTGCAACATGCAGCCATTGTTTACACGCACACCTGAATGATTTATAGTCACGATTTAGAGCCACAAAGTCATTTTCATTACATTCTTTACAAGAAACATTGCCTTTATAGATTTAATAGATTGAGGGCTTGTTTATTACAGCACTTCCCAGACAGCAAGCAGTGTCGGCCCAGATCCGGCCAACATCTGGCCCGCATGGATTTCACACGGGCCAGAAGTGGGCCGGATCTAGGCCAAAATGATGTTGCTGTCTGGATTGCCTATAATTAAGGTGTTTATAAGTCATTATTGCATTTGCTGATACGTATAAATTAGGCATGCATTTTTCCTGTGGAATGACACTCATTGATGAATATTCCCAACAAGCCTGTTTCACATCACAGAAAAGTAACATGTTTTTATTTTGGTGTTATATTAACAGTTTTCAGCATTCCTGCATGAGCAGTGCAGGTTTGTGTAGACCTATTTATCAAAATAGGCTTTTATGAAGAAAAAAGTAAGCTACTTGCTTTCGTTAGTTATTATTCATTTGAAAAATTAAAGATTTTTTTTTTTTCAGTATATTTTAGTTTAAATTTAATTTTTTTTTAATTTTATTTTGTAGGCTTTATCTCTACTTAGTTAAAAAAAAAAAAAAAACTGAATAATAAAAAATAAATCTATAGTATGTATTCATATTTTTAATTAGCTTAAATTTTTACACTTTTTCATTTTCGTTGTATTTTTCCAGTTTTATTTTAAATTGTTTCATTTTTAGTAACTATGCATTTTTGACCTTTTTAATATTTTTAGGCTTTTAAATTTTTTTTATCAAGTAGTTTTAGTAATTTTATATTATTTTTTTCATATTTTTAATTGGCTTTAACTTTTATACTTTATTTGCATTGTTTTTTTTTTATTTTAAGTTTAATTATGGTTTAATTTTTAGTCATTTTGTTATGTGCTTCTGTTTGTCACGATCTCTGGAGCACGGAAACGAGGAATTCACAAACGAGAGTCTTTAATAATTGTAACAATCTGTAACTGTTTTGACATTAGGTTTTCACATAAATTGGCATTTGGATGCAAATGGGCTGTCCTTCATCGCATAGAAACATGTAAGACAATACAGTGTTAATTCTGATGTTATGTTGATTTAATAATTAATTTACAGTAATGTTTGTCTATAGTGATGATAATGACCACAGAAAAGGCTCATAAACCAAATGTCTCTTTAAAAACAGAAATAATTGCGTTGACTTCCTGTTTGACACATCAGACATCTCTTTAACTGCTCACTTTTGAGATCACTACGCAATCAAGCACACTTCGCAGGCGGCTGCAGCTACAGGAAGTGATGTGTAATGATGTGGACAGAGGCTGTGTTTTTGAGGTAGTGGAGCATCAGCGGGGGTCGCCGTCAGTCTCTGTCCCGTCAATGCTGTCAGAGAGCCTTAACTCCCTTCACGTGATCGCAGTCACGCCAACCTCCTGTCGTGTCCATCTCTGCCACCCAGGGGTGATTGAGAGAGAGCGTTTCCGTGCCGTAGCCTAGCGACTGAGAGATGCTGTGTGTATGTTCCTGACAGAAAGATCCCAAAAACAAATCAATGCTTCTGATAAAGAGAACCGCATGGGGGTTTATGCAGCCTGTCAACAATTAGATGATGCAACACAAAACGCATGAGATTCTTGATCAGTAATTACTAAAGAGCAAAATCAAGTCACAATAAGACCAGGAATGTTCAACTAACATGTCATTTTTGTTGCAGAGATGCAGTATATCATTATATTATTTGGTTTTCAGGTGTCTTTTTGGAAAGTCACCTAAATTGGGGGTCAATCGTGGCCTAATGGATAGAGAGTCGGACTTGTAACCTGAAGGTTGTGGGTTTGAGTCTCAGGTCCGGCAGGGATTGTAGGTGGGGGAGTGAATAACCAACACTCTCTCCATCCTCAATACCACGACTGAGGTGAGACCCTTGAGCAAGGCACCGAACCCCCAACTGCTCTGGCTGCCCACTGCTCCGGGTGTATGTTCACTACTGAGTGTACACTTGATGGGTTAAATGCAGAGCACAAATTCAGAGTATGGGTCACCATACTTGGCCACACACCACTTCCCTTCCTCTTTTTACCTTGAAAAAGCAAGCAGAAAATACAGTTTTGTGTGACTCATCATCAAACTTAATCCAGAATTTAGCAAAACATTTACCTTTGTTTATAATATGTTCAGGCCTCTCAAATTATTGTCTTTTTTTTCTTAGAAATATTTCATACACTGCTCACTGAGAAATTAGAAATACTGAAAAACTTCTCTATTCATAGGACTAATTAATACTGTATATCATGCATGGAATCAAGTCTTTCTTTGTACAATGTCAAGATTCAAGATTTTTATTTGTCACATACACAATTATACAGAGTATAACCAGCAGTGAAATGTAAGTAGTTTTAATGTAAATGTAACCAATTCTGCCGTATTTGTTTGATTTTTTTTTTATTTAATTTTTTTTTTTTTTTACCGTGCACCTCAGTGAGCCAAACTCCCACTTAGTGTGTATATTATTTATCTTACATTAAACATTAAAAGATTGTTTAACACTCAAATTCAATTATTAATATTCATACTTTATTAATTAAGAATTAATTAATTTAATATTTTATTGACTGATCTCTGGCTCTCAGTTTTTTCTCGAAATATTCTATTGAAGGATAAGATTATGAATCTAATTACACCAAAATGGATTAAGTCAACATGTATGGAAAAATCTTATCATAATGAAGAAAACAATGTTCAACAGTTTCTATTTTTATTTTTTAATATGCAGAAATTAAATAAAAATAAAGCAATGCTCAAAAGATGTATAGCATATTGTATACTTTCATAGATCTTATGAATTTTATTGGCATAAATGTTTTTGTTATGCTGTTCTCTCTACTTTGTCATTTATAACCATAAATGGTTGAGGCGTCGCTAGTGAGGGGAAAAGTGATATTGAGTACCGGGGGCCCAGCGCTATTGGAGAGTCCACAACGATGCCCCCAAGAGTGCTTTTGCAGTTTCTACCGAAAAGCTATTTCTACTGACCGCAGTTTTGAGCGAGGAGGCCTGCTGAATACTGTACGGAGGATCTGGAAAACCCAGCGATGCCACTGTCTGCAGGTGATGAGGGAGATCCGCTTACACAAAAAAATGTCATGTTAGCAGAATGAATTTGCAAGATCAAGAGAGATGCACTTGGTCTCATTCACTAATTACAAATTAAAAGTTTTTTGTTCTTCGCTTAAAGTGCCCCTATTATGGATTTTTGAAAATGACCTTTCATGCAGTGTGTAATACAGCTCTAAGTGAATGAAAACATCCGGCAAAGTTTTAAATCTGAAAGTGCACCGTGTATAAAGTTATTGTCTCTCAAAAGAATGAGTCGACTCTGAATCATTGAAACGAGTCGTTTTTAAAAACGAATCCCATGCCGTTTCATGCTGACGTCAACATGAAACATTAGAATATTGCCCGCCCACTTGTTGGTCTTTTTGCGTTGGTCTGAATGAAAATGCAAATTCATTCTTTGCCACTAGGTGCCGCTTTTGGAGAGTTAAGAATAGTGGTTTCCCCGGTAATGCTGTACTCAAAGCAGCACTGCGCTCACAAACACTGCTTTATCAGGCGTTACAGGCGAGATGAAATGAAAATGAGACCAATCGACCAATCACTGCGGATTAGAGTCACGCAAAGGAGGAGTTTGCAAAAATGAATCGTTGAGCAAATCGTTTGGGAGTCTTGAGCAAGCAAGGTAAACATAAATGCATATTATAAGACAATTTTTTGGCCTGCATGTCAACCTGTTGTTGGGGACTCCCAAAACCAAAATATGAACCTTTCGTTACCCATAATAGGGGCACTTTAAAGGCTTTCGATTATTTGTAACTTCAATTTCCACCACAAAGCAGCTCTCTAATGTGTTCATGGTTTACACGCATCTGAACTCGATGGACTGGACAGAAGAAATGAACCGGAGGAGATTTCCACTTGATATAAGGTGGAACCTCTGAGCTACACCCACCTAATACATAATCGCCACGGACCAATGGTTGTTCAGTGTTTACTAGACAGAGCAAACTTTTCCAGAAAGCTTGCTTTGCTAAACTGTTTGGAATCCCGAAACTAAATCCAAACAAACTTCTTTTTGGCCTGATTTTGTTGGAAAATGACGTCACACCAGAAGTATATCAGGGCCTAAACTGTCCATATGCATAGATTTGTGCATTGAATTTGCATATGAACATTTTCATGAACAAATCAACTTTCATACTAAAATTAATTCTAAATTTATGAAAAAATGCAGGAATACCTGAAACCACATATAAAAAGATCACATACTCTGCTACAATTACATTATCATTATAACAAGGATAAGCGCAAATTGTGAATTAGGAGGAAAGTTTTCCCACATGAATTATTTATTATTAGTGAATAATACTGTCTGTCATATGTCTTTGAATATCAGTTGTCACAGTCCTGTTTTCCAACAGATCTTAATACTTTTTTCACACAAATTCAGACATTTTCTCACATATTTTATTGACAAAATTGTAAAAATGCAATGTACGTTAAACTTCAATTTGCATCTGTTCTTATTTTATTATATTTGCTTGTGATTTAATTCAATTGCTTTTACTGGTTTATCAACAAACCCCATGTATCACCATCTAAATTAAATGTTTGAAACAGGATAAGCAGATCTACAACATAAGTTTCATATAGTAACCAGATGTATCGCTCTTGAGTGACTTCCTTTTGTGACAACTAGCCCCAATCTCCATTATACTCATACACACATGAGGCTCATAAACAAGCACTGATTGTTGCCCTTCATGAAAAAGTTTTCATAACTCACAAAAGTTATTTTGTAATGCAAACACCATGTATTTCTCACATTGAGAGGGGAGGACAATGAAATCAACCCTAGCCCATAAGAACCCACGGTGACGCGGGTGTCACAAACACTGGTGATTATCTGGAGAGGTCTTTTTAAAGCATTATCCCTCACTTTCAACTCAGGAAGTCCCTAAGTGACATATAATGAACACCCAGGTTCAGTCATGTGACAATGTGTGCATTTTTGTTGCCATAGCAACATTTCCAAAATGTTGTCCTGTCTGATATTAAGCAGCGCCTGAAAGTAATCCCCAGCTATATCATAACTAGTTACTAGTTAGGAAAATTATCGAAACCCTTTGGTCATTTTTGATGAGCAAATGTAATGGTCTAATCCGATTCAATTATCTATGCTAAGCTAAGTTAAGCTAAAAGTGTTACCGCCAGACCCGGAGATCGGCTGAATGGATTAAAAAACGGTAAAACTCAACTGTTTAATTCTAGGGGAGTTGTAAAATGAGCCTATTTCCAAAAAAAGTGGAGTGTTCCTTTATGCTTTGCTTCATTTTATTGGTTGCTGTTGACACAGCATGCATGTACTTGGGGTCTTTGAGACTCTAAACATGGACATTTAATGCATATTATCAAATAACATTAAAGCATCGGATTTATGCTTCCTGACAAGTATATTTAGAGCTATTCAAATGTTTTGTTTGGAGTCCCTTGGCCAAGTTGGTTTATTAAAATGACTCAACATCCAGCTTTTGTTTAACATTATTTGCACCGCTTTGTATATAAATGAACAAAGCAGTGCATAAATGTTAATAAAAGATCTCAGAAGGAACAAAAAGAACAAAGGTTGTGCTAGTAAACACCTGCAGGATCATTCAGGAGACAGAAACGCACAAGGTCATGCTGGAAACCTTTTAATTAGCGCTAATGATCTTAGCAGAGAAAGTGGAAGGGCGTGAGAGGATCGGTGTTTGTGAGTGAGAGATCAAAGATTGTGTTCCTGACGGTGCGGCTGGGATAATGAAGCCCGAGAGAGATGATGCACTTCCAGAGCGAACGCACCAGTTCTGATAAAGCCTGTTAAACTATTAGTGCCTAAATTATCCATTAGATAATGCCGATTACTCCTGCTTTTACATTCCTTTTGTTTCTGTGGTCTATAAGTGATTTTAAGTGGTTTCTGAAACCAAGATACTTTTCATTTTGCTGCGAGTTGAGTTCTGGTCATAGATGAGCAGAGTTTGAGCAGAGGTACTTTACAAATTATTGTGTGCATTTTATTATAATCAATAGAAGTTAACCATTCTCAGAATTGCAAAATATAAATGTGCAATTTAAAAAAGTCGGAATTGCAAGATATAAAAATGACAAGACATATACTCGAAATTTTTTAAAAAAGTCGAAATTGCTAGATATAAACTTGCAATTCTTAAAATGTTAGAATTGCTTGATAAACTAAGAATTGCGAGATATACACTCATATTTGCAAGATATAAACTCGCAATTCTACAAAACAAAATTAAGAATTGTGAGACAAACTTCAAAAGTCAGAATTGCGATATATAAACTAAGAATTGCAAATTTATTAAGAATCTATTTTTGTAAGAAAAAAAAAAAAAAGATATGCACTCGCAATTAAAAAAATCGGAATTGCGATATAAGAACTTTATGCAAATTTTATAAAAAAGAAATTATTAAAAAATTAAGAGTTTGCGAGATGTAAACTAAATTTAAAATTTATTAAACGAAATAAATTTTTGTAAAAAAAAAAAAAAATTAAGAATTGCGAGATATAAACTTGCAATTGTGCTAAAAAAAGAATTGCAAGATATACTGTAAACTCAATTCTAAAAAAGTCAGAATTGCGAGATAAAAAGCTTCATCCTTATGAATCGCATTGTAGTTTTGCACCTATTCCCTCTATTATGCATGCTATTTATAAATGCTTTACAATCCAAAAAAGCGTATGAAAGTGTTTTTGACAGACTATGCAGTTATACTCCAGTGGTTCATTTGGCCAATGCTAATAAACACTGAGCCAATTCTGCACGGCACGTTTCTGCTGACTGTCTAAATAAGTGTTTTTGCTGTCTGAAGATGCAATGCAGCACCCGAGAGAAAACTGCTCATGACCTGCTATTACCCTTAAGAGAACGGCAACTCAATTAGTCTAACGAGGGCCAACCATAATTAAACTGAATGCAGAAAAACCTGTCTCTGTGGATAACAGGACGCTGAGTTAGAGAGCAGTGAACCTGTGAGAGAGAAACTTAGAGATGTAAACAAAACTAGCTGTTGAAAAGCATGTCAAACACACATGCAGTTAAAAAACTGTTGTGAAAAATGTTGTGCATGATGGAAATTTTTATTTATGGTGTGAATTTTAAAACATTTCGCTATGTCTGTTTTTGTCATATCTCTCTGCTGCACTTCTGCAACTTGTTACACGAAAAAACAGCCATTTATTTAGAAATATTGAAGTTATTTCTTCATTATTCCTTTAATCAAATTGTTTCAAACTAAATATATTTTCGTTTTGATAATCAGTTTATAGGTTTTCTCAATATCACTTTCCATTGTGTTAATTTTTTTTATTAAAATCCTTTAACAAAAGCAAGTTGCTTAATTACATAATTTCGGAGGGAATCAATTGATCAATTCTGTTTTATGTTATATATGTTTTGTGTTATGGTAGTTGGTTGTGTGTCTTTAAAACATTTGTTTTGTCTGATTCAGTGCTATGATAGTGTCTCATGTCAAAAATTGCAATAAATAAATACAATTCTAAATAACTTCAAATTCTAAATATTTAAAAAAATAAATTATAAAAAATATAAATAAAAACTACAATTTTTTTTCATTCATTTAAATGTATATTTATGTATTAAAGTGTATTTCTAATATTATATATTTATTACTAAAAATGTCTCCCAAATCAAAGGTTGAAAATTATTCATTAGCATGAATGAAAAACAAAAACATTTCAAATTAATTTACAAAATCAGGATCAAGCATCTCTTCCCAATATTTTGCAAACTGAAAGTCTGTTGATTTCACACACTCTCTGTTCTGGATAAATATATGCCTATGTAACGTAATAAAAAAACATAATATTAATATGTAATTGAAAGAAATAGTTTAATTTAGCTCAAAGGGAATCATTTATGATTTTATAGGGATTTGAACAGAATCAGTGTTACGGCGATTCACTGAACGAGCCGTATAACAAACTCTGCACTGGATATTAAAATCCAAAATATATTGAAAACACTATTAAACAGCACAGTAACAAAATCGGCAGATTAAGACATTAACTTGTGAGCAGAAAACACAAGATACTTCTCTTTTCAATATATATCAGATTTTATTTATATAAACCTAAGACATAAACTAATCTAACACATGAACACAAGCATTCACACGTTGCAGAAAGAGAGAAAGTGAGGAAAGGATGAGTTTAAGAGAACGAAAATGTGAAATCCTAAATTTACAGCAATATGTTCAATTGCATAGACCTGAACAACCATCAATCACTTATTTAACCCTGGCTTTGAGTTTCTCAATGAGGCTGAAATTTATATTAACTACACCAATTCAGTTACAACCTGGAGGTGTTACTTGCTTGCATTGCTCGTGTATAGGGGTTTCCTTTGAGTCCCAAGGTTGTAAGCTATTCTGTGAAAGAGGCTTGCTGGTTAGTTTGCTTCGGACTAGTTGGAGCTAGGATTTGGACAGATTTATGACGTCGTCCTGTTACAGCTTTGAGGCCCCTCTTTGTGGAATCTCAGCTTCTCATGTTTCGATGTTCTGATGGAATCTTAACTTTGTCTGATTCAGTCTCTGATATCTTACACCTAAATTGTTAGTTCCACGTTGCTTTTCCTAAACAAGCTACACTGATCTTGTAAGGTTCCTGTTTAGCTGTGCAAAATAGAGCTCCTGCTGATCAGAGGCGCACAAACATGGAAAACAGCTTCATAGTAGAGCTCGTACACCTTTTCAGCACACTTAATGAAGCTATGGATAAAACAGCAGCCGCATGCCTGGAGACTGATATTATTTCTGCAAATACAAACCGATCAGGTTTATTGGTCACCCAGGGACTGAAAGAGATTTAATCTGTAATTGCTGAAGATTCACATACATCGAGTCACTAATATAGACTGAAGCTCTGGATTTACTGTCATTATCCTAATAATTGTTTAAGTATAAATCTAACAGATTTCAGTGTGATTTGTGTTTAAACCCTCCAGTCCATCAGTTAACATCTTGAGAAGACAAAAGCTGCATGTTTGTAAAAGCAAAACCATCATTAAGAGTCCATAATCCATAATAACGTTTCCGCCAGTGAAAAAGTCAATTTCCTTTTGTCTCTCACATCAAAATACCCCCATATATTTATATAGAGCTGTTTTGGCTGGTAAACAGTGCTTGATCTGTGCAGGTTTCTCTCCTGATTCAGACCAGACCACTTTTTCACTGGAGGAAGCATTATATATTTTCACCGGAAGCGATGGTTTGAAGTTAAAAACGTCTTAATGCTGGATTTTTTTCAGCTTTTGTCTTCTCCAGATGTTAACTGATGGACTGGAGTGGTGTGGATTATTGTGATGTTTTTATCAGACTCTCATTCTGACGGCACCCATTCACTGCAGAGCATCCATTGCTGAGACGCTGATGCAGAGACACATTTCTCCAAATGTGATATACAGTGCCCTCCAAAAGTATTGGAACAGTAAAAACAAAATTGCTCTGTTGGCTGTGGAGTCAAGACATTTATAAATATGATTAAAAGATAAATATGAGACAAAACTACAGAATGTCACATTTTATTATTGGGTGATTCAACACAGATGTTTCACCAGCTAAGAAGTTCAGCACTTTTAGAGTTTCATCCCTCTATCTGATGTGAGCAGAAGTATTGGAGCAGTTGCCTCACAGGTCTTTCTAAGTGATCAGCTGTGTCCTGTTGCATTAATTCTTCAGATATTAAAAGCAGGGAATGTGTCGTATCAGTTATATCCATTACTTCTGTATTCTGAATCTTGCATTCGATGACACACACACAAACCAGGATGAAGACGAGGGAGCTGACTTTGAGAGAAAAGCAAGCAATTTGGATGCTAAAAGTAAAGAGGAAGTCAGTTAGAGCTCTAGCAAAAACAAAAGGCATGGAGAAATCAAGAGTTTGGAAACCACGAGCAACACCAGCAACCAACAACGATTATTATTATATATACATAATAAATATACACAGCACACACACATATAGACTTTTATTTTGGATGCGATTAATCGTTTGACGGCACTAATATATATACTTAATTTCACACATTCCTTTTCAAAAGTTTTGGCTCCATCCACCTTCTATATGACCAGCTGGAGCCAGTGATGATGTCACTGTGACATTCTGACCTCATCTGCAACGTGTTTCCATGGCAGCAGTAAACAAAGACTCCAGAGACGCGGATGGAGATGCTTGACCTTTGACAGATGGACTCTTGGGAGAAACTCAAACTCTGTGTCAGGAGTGATGATGGTCATTTTCCTCATACGCTTATGGATATTTCATCACAGGCTCTTTCTTTCGGACATCCCTGTATTGTTAATGCTGTTTGAGAGGTTTCGTCGGTCTCCGCAGGGGTGGATGGGTTGAGAGGTTGTTGGCGTCGGTAAATCCTCATTTTCTCTTTGAAGTGAATGTCAGGGAAGTGTTATGCTGTTAACACTTTGTCTCTATGTGAGAATGAATTATAATGTCAAACACAGAGCTGGTTAGTCATCGCAGACGTGGAGACAGGAGAATATTTACAGCTCACTTAATAACTCTCAGTCTATCTGGAGTCCGAGCTCTTCATATATATAGATATATATATATATATATATATATATATATATATATATATATATATATATATATATATATATATATATAGATATTGATCTATAGAGTCTGACCATATGGAAAGCAGATGAGGCCAAATGTCTTTAAATGGAATATATACACACAAATGCATATATATATATATATATATATATATATATATATATATATATATATATATATATATACAATATGCTTTATTAATGTGCCATTTTATGATGTGCAAAAATAATGTACTAAAAATTGACCAAATAGATCAACATTTGGCATTTTCCCAGAGGAAATTTTTTTTGCTCAGATGTTGTTCTAAGCTCATGAGATTTAATAGAGTTTATATAAGTATCAACTTTATTGTTTCTCTTAAAATAGGCTGGAGGACATGAAAGGACACTGGCTTTAAACTGGATACTTTGGAAATAAAACCCAAGAGACTGGATCAAGAACATGAGATGATGCCTGAGAGCTGCAGAGAATCAGTGAGGGTTTGATTCTTTTATTCTTTCTTTGTGTTTTCATCTACTGAGAATCTGTTGAGCAACATGAAAGTAGATCATTTTGTTTATTTATTTAGTTTTTGCTTAAAAGGTCCTCTCTCTCTCTCTCTCTCTCTCTCTCTTTCTCTCTCTCTATGCTATATATGGTAAATGACAAACACTGATAAAATAAATTATATTGTACAATTATGTACAATGCAGAGAGTTCATTTGCAAAAACAGATTTACTCCATTTTCAACAATTCTCAGAAATAATGTTTTTTTAATTTTGCATTCCATTTAATCTCAATCAAACTGCAGTTAGGTTATTTTGACTAGGTTAAAAAATAACTAAAAAAACAGCTAACTAAGACAATAAAACACAATAAATAAAAACATGATTTTTGAAAATAAACTCTTCCTATATTATTTAAACATTTATTAATGTATTATTTTCTTATTTTTCCCTAATATATATATTTGTGAATTTAATTTTGAAATAAATTAATTTAAGCAAAACATTTATCTATGCGTTATTATATTTTATTTTGCCATATATATATATATATATATATATATATATATATATTTTTTTTTTTTATGTTTTAAAGTTTTTTTAATTATTTTATCATTTATTTATACTATGTTTATTTGTTACATTTAGTTTATTAAAACAAGACTATTTTCACCCACTGTCTGTGAAAGTTATAATTGATGTGTGTATTACTTTGTTGATGTATTTATTTTTAAAACAGGAAGTGTGAGCGGAACATATCAAGAGAACATCTCTTTTTAGCCAATAGCCCTAAGTTTAAGAAAGGAACATGATCTGTGATTCACCTTTGTGAAGTAGATCTGCTATAAAGTCAATCTGCTAGCATTTCCACCTCGACTGCAGATAGTCAGCTACTCCAGTCTGTTTGACCGAGCCGAGTCGGTTCCTCTGATCCAGTCTGTCCCGTCTAACATCACATTCATCTGAGTGCACAGCGCTAACAGGGCCGTTTACTGAAGCCATCAATCACAACGCCTGTCTAACCAATCATCTTTCACCTTCAGCCCGCTTATCCCGCCCCCTCAAGGACAGGTAATTTCCATTAGAGAGATCTACTGTCTGTGCAGGACGACCTGTTATGAAAGGACTGTGCTGTATTATCTGACAAAACTCATTATAATCTAACATGATGCATCCATGAACCACAAGAGCATGGCCAGGCCATGTCATAAAAAAATAACACAAGTATAAATTTAAGAAATCATATTTTGGGAACCTTAGGATTTTATGCGTTATAACGTTATTTTGCTAATTTGCGTAACATTTTACCTTTCAATTTTTTGCCAAGTCCCATTATTGTAAAACAGTACATTGGTACAAAACAAAAAAATGCTGTACTACAATGATTTTTATCTAAATCAACATAATTTTTTATTTTGTATTATTTGCAAAAATAATCACAACGGTTCGTTTATAATAATGTTTTCTAATTTGAGTGTTACTGTATACTTATATCGCATGTGAGGATCCTGCAGGTGGCGGATCATTTATAGCCTTTTCTCACAGCAGCTAGAATAATTAAATATATCATTCTGATTGCGGATTGTAATCCAGAAAGGATTATGTGTTTATGAAACACGTGACTGAAATTAAATTATATTCCAGTTTTAATGTGCATCTGATAGCTTGGGATTACACAAGATTTTGTATTTTAAAGAGAACCATTTCGAAGGAAGTATAATTTGCCTTTTGGGTTTCTGTTTCTTTATATGAAATTCGAATGGTATGACAATTAGAGATTAGACTGTACAGAAATCTACACGCTAATACACATGTAGTCACACAATGCTGATGTTGTTAACACATGAGAAAAATGTATGACAATAATAATAATTGAAGTGATATGAGCTAAGTGATTGTTAGATTTAATCACCATTGGTAATGCGATTTAATGCTTTTTTCCTCAGTTGGTGAGAACAAACGTGGCAGACTTGTTATTTACTTGTTCAGATGGCAATATCCAGTGAAAATTCTTATTTGGGTCATATATTCCAAGACGTCGGCTAGAATTTGTGATTCTACGATATCCACACCGGTGCAGTGACTGACAGCCACACTTACTCCTAAAAACATTAGATTCATCCGCACTGGAGCCGCGCCGGAGCACAACACATGTAATAAAGATAATTCCACAAATAACTGCAATTGCAGGTTTCCAAAGAGAGATGGCAACAAAGAGGCAAAACTTACAGACTGCAGCTTTAGATATATTAATACAAAAGACTGGTAATTGCTGTGCCACCAATCTCTATATGTAGATTTAATGAATAAAAATAATTTTTTTATTCATTAAATGATTAATAAAAAATAAAATAGATTTTACTTTTATTAGGCAATAAATTATTGCTAATTTCTTTCCTATTGATTTTGGGGGAGAAATATGATCCACACATGTTCTTGACAAGTTTGGGAGATTCGCTTCTTATGCATTAATCATGAACGACTGGAAAGGTCGTGGAAACATGTGGGAACCTTGAAAGCTCGTGCCGTTTGTGTGCAACATGCATCAGACGGGTCGTCAACAGCAGTCTGAGGTTCAGGGTGACGCCACTTTCCCAGGCTGTAATTCTATTTTCTTCTCATATGATTATCTTTCTCGCTGATGATGAAGAGAGCTGTTTGAAAAGAGCAGCAGAGAGTCTCACACCACTGCAATTACTACAGCGGCATTAGTCCACTGCTAATTAAGATCATGAGCCATTCATCGTCATTTAGACTAAATTTACTGCCAGGAAAATCTGCTAATTACTGCCATTACTCATCTGTTTGGAGGAGCTCAGATCACACATAAAGTGTGCGGCACATATGGGGAGGCACAGTCACTGACATTATTACACAGCAATTTAACACACCAATGAATCAATCACATGACTGGAAGGATTTTTCTGTTTTGGAGCTTTTATCAGGTTTTTACTCATCAGTTTGTCTAATTCGATGTATGTTTGGTCAGATAAGTCAGATAAGTTGGTCAGTCTACATATATAGAAATATGCCATTAACATTGCATGAACTGCGTGAAAAATAAAATGCATTCTTTATTTACATTTACAAATTCAAATGACAAAATCTGGTGCATCAGTTTTACGTTTAAAATCATGATAATTTGGTCTTTTGACACTGTGACACTGTCAGAACATTGATTTGTTGGAGTGACCGGACATGTCAACTTCAATCATGTGATTTGGGGGGCGGGGCTATCTGTTTGACTGAGGCAGCGTAGAATGTGTGCTGAAAATTTGCTTAGAAACAATTGGTTCTTTTGCAATTCTGTTTGGCACCACTAATGGTGCAAAAATTATGCACTCTCTCCCAAAACTATTGCGTTTCCTGGAAAAACTTTGTGTTCTCTTGCAAAACATTTGCATCTCCAAAAGAAAGCTTGCATTCGCTCATAAAACATTTGCGTTCCCAAGAGAAAGTTTGCATTCGCTTGCAAAACAGTTGGGTTCTTTTGCAAAACTATTGTCCCAAGAAATTTTACATTCTCTTGCAATAAATTTGCAATCTCCAGAAAAACTCGCAAAATGTTTACGAACCCCTAAGAAACATTTGCATTCACTCACAAAACTATTGTGTTCCCCAAAATACTTTGCATTCTGTTGCCAAACATTTGTGTTCCCCAGACAAATGTTGTATTCGCTCACAAAATATTTGTGCTCTTTTGCAAAAAATATTGCGTTGACGGTTGTCCCAAGAAAAGGAAAGTTAGTTTAGGGAACACAATAGTTTTGGGAGAGATAGCAAAATTTCACAAAATAGGCCTATTGCATTTACATTTATGATAAGTGACTGTTTTAGGTTCAGATTTCAAAAAGTAAAATACTGGAAAAAAGTCTGCACACTCTCAAAAATCAAAAAGTCACAAGCGAGATGAAAGCAGTGAAAGCAATTTACTGAAAAAAACGAGGCAAACGTTTCGGTCCCATTTTGACCATTTTCATGCCAAGCTAACAATGTTGGAACTAGGAGCCATCTTGATTTAAGGAATCACATGATGATTTAGGAGATCACATGATCAATCAGAACCAATCAATCAAGCACTGATCCAAGAAAGAAAAAAACATCACACAGTAGATCAATATGCTAAAAAAAACACGTTAATCAACATATTAAATTACACAAAATCAAGATATAAAGTAATAAAGAAAAAAAGGTTCAGATTTCATGCAGCTATAACACAGACTGCATCAGCAGTGATTCCTTCTTGGTGAATTCCCTTTGGAAAGTGTTTTTAACAGACGATCTGCCGCTCAATTAGCTCGGAAAGTGGTAAAACAAACTGTCAGCATCAGCGGTTTTTCTGGATATTCTGTTTTTTTTCCCAGAGCGGGATGTTCTCCGGGTGTCCTTATCTCGGCTCGCCAGCGCTGGAGTGTGTCCTGCTCTATCGCAGATTGCAGAAATATCTTTGACATTCATCCAGCCCCTCGTCTGGCGTCTGAGCTTCTCTCCGTGAGAACTGATGTCCTCTAGAATTCAATTTCCTCTGCTGTGATCTGGTTTTATCAGGGTAATAACTGTTCCAAGGCCTGTGCTAATGAAACCTGTCAGTCCCGCAGGACACGTGCGCATGATTGAGGGTGACCAGACGCCCGCCGACTGCCGCTGCATCCCAACATACCTGAGCGTTGCTCGCACGTCTGCGTCCGATCAATCTGTCAATGCATGAATCCCGGACAGATGAACAACATCAGTGCAGTCTGACACATTGTAGTCGGGGATCCTATGCCTCAGTACGAAGGTCAAACAAACGACACGAGAGACGTCTGGCTATTTTTCTTAAGGTTAAACAAGCGACCTGAAGAACCAGCGTGGGAAGAGCATTAAATGAGTAAATCAGCCAAAAATTAAACAGTCTGTCAACCTGTATGACTTTATTTCTTCTGAGACAGAAATGAAATGTTAGGTAGAAGGTTCCATACAGGTTCTGTCAAAAGAGAAAGAAAGTCATACAGGTTTGTGTTGAAGCGCATTTTCATCAGAGGATAAATAATAAAAAATGGAATTGCAACTTTTTTTGTCACAATTCTGAGTTTACGTCTCGCAATTCGGCCTTTATGTTTTGCAATTCTGAGGTTAAAGCTTGCAATTCAGACTTTACATCTCGCAATCCAGCCTTTACATCTCGCAATTTGGACTTTTCACAATTCTGAGTTTACGTCTCGCAATTCAGACTTTACATTTCGCAATGCTGAGTTTACGTTTTGCAATCCGGCCTTTACATCTCGCAATTCAGACTTTACATCTCGCAATTCAGACTTTACATTTCGCAATTCAGACTTTACATCTCGCAATTCAGACTTTACATCTCGCAATTTGGACTTTACATTTCGCAATGCTGAGTTTACGTTTTGCAATCCGGCCTTTACGTCTCGCAATTCAGACTTTACATTTCGCAATGCTGAGTTTACGTTTTGCAATCCGGCCTTTACGTCTCGCAATTCAGACTTTACATCTCGCAATTCAGACTTTACATCTCGCAATTTGGACTTTATATTTCGCAATTCAGACTTTACATCTCGCAATTCAGACTTTACATCTCGCAATTCGGACTTTACATCTCGCAATTCAGACTTTACATCTCGCAATTCGGACTTTACATCTCGCAATTCGGACTTTACATCTCGCAATTCGGACTTTACATCTCGCAATTCGGACTTTATATCTCGCAATTCAGACTTTACATTTCGCAATTCTGAGTTTACGTCTCGCAATTCAGACTTTACATCTCGCAATTCAGACTTTACATCTCGCAATTCGGACTTTACATCTCGCAATTCGGACTTTACATCTCGCAATTCGGACTTTATATCTCGCAATTCAGACTTTACATTTCGCAATTCTGAGTTTACGTCTCGCAATTCAGACTTTACATTTCGCAATGCTGAGTTTACGTTTTGCAATCCGGCCTTTACATCTCGTAATTTGGACTTTACATTTCGCAATGCTGAGTTTACGTTTTGCAATCCGGCCTTTACATCTCACAATTCAGACTTTACATTTCGCAATGCTGAGTTTACGTTTTGCAATCCGGCCTTTACATCTCGCAATTCAGACTTTACATCTCGCAATTCAGACTTTACATCTCGCAATTCGGACTTTACATCTCGCAATTCAGACTTTATATCTCGCAATTCTGACTTTATATCTCGCAATTCAGACTTTACATTTCGCAGTTCTGAGTTTACGTCTCACAATTCAGAGTTTACATTTCGCCATTCTGAGTTTACGTCTCGCAATTCAGAGTTTATGTCTCTCAATTTGGACTTTACTTTTCACAATTCTGAGTTTACGTCTCACAATTCAGACTTTACATCTCGCCATTCTGAGTTTACGTCTCGCAATTCAGACTTTACATCTCGCCATTCTGAGTTTACATCTCGCAGTTTGAACTTTACGTCTCGCAATTCTGAGTTTATGTCTCACTATTATTAGTTTACGTCTCACAATTCAGACTTTATATCACTCAATTTGGACTTCTCGCAAAGAAGAGTTTACGTCTTGCAAATTAGACTTTGTTTCACAGTTTTGAGTTTACATTTCGCAATTTGTACTTAATGTCTCACAAGTTTGTGTCTCACATTTTGGAGTGTAAATCTCAAAAATCTGAGAAAAAAAGATTAAAAAATATATACATATATAAATGGAGAATTCAGACTTTTTTCTCATAATTCTGAGTTCACGTCTCACAACACAGACTTTTCTGTTTTTGCCATTGAATAAAAAAATATAAGGTAATGTTGACTTTTATTCTCTCAACTTTTCTTGAAATTGCTAGTTTATATCTTGTAATTTGTATCTTGCAAAGAGTTTATACCTCACAATTCATACTTTATATCTTACAATACTTCTTTGTATTTTATTTTTTCTCTCAGAATTGCAAGGGGAAAAGTCTGAATTGTGAGATAAAAAAGTTGCAATTATTGTTTGTATCATGTGGTTTAAGCAGGCCTCCATGGGTTTGAAACAACATAAAGGTGACAGAATGATAATTCTTTGGCTTATTTATTCCTTTAAATGTTGGAAAAGACAATGCATCAGTTGTCCTTAAGGAAATGAGAAGGCTGAGTCTTGTAGACTCTGAGAAGCATTATGAACCCTCTCTACTTTCATTAGTTTAACCACCTGTAGGAGTTCATTGGCAGGTCAGATTTGGACAGGCTTTTGCTCTCATAAGCCATATTGAAAAAGCAATATATTCTGAGTCAGAGTGATGATTCAAAGAGAGCCGTGTGAGAGCCTCATATATTCTGGTTTGAGGGATCTTCTCTAATAAGATGAAGTGACTCTGACACTGAACAGCAAAACAGACCGTCAGTCTTTAGAGACAGAGATCCAGGATAATCCTGAAATTATGAACCATTTTCTCCTTCACTTTGAGTGGTTATCATATTTGAGAATAACATCATAAACATCACAACTACTTTTTTAAAACATGAATGTAAAACAAAGGTAAAAACGTAGAAAATATGTATATAATTTATTATTGTTTTGTAAATAAATTAATATTTTTATTCAGCAATGATGCATTAATTTAATAATAAAAAAAAATATTTCAAATAAATGTTGTTTTAAAAATAAGTAAAAAATACAAACAAAATTATGAATTGTATGAAAAAATAAAATAAAATAAAATAAAAAAATTATATATATATATGTGTGTGTAAAATGTAATTTTTCCACAAAAATATTGGGCAGCACAACTGTGTTCAACATTGATAATAATCAGAAATGTTTGTTGAGCAGTAAATCAGTATATTATTATGATTTCTGAAGATCATGTGACACTGAAGACTGCAGTAATGATGCTGAAAATACAGCTGCGCATCACAGAAATAAATTACACTTTAACTTATATTCACATAGAAAACAGTTATTTTAAATTGTAATATTTCACAATTTTACTGTTTTTTTTTCTTCCGATCAAATAAATGCAGCCTTGGTGAGCAGAAACTCAAAAAATAAAGCAGACTCAAAAAAATATTTTGAATGGTATTGTAATTAAATGCATATAAAAGGCATAACAATTATGTTATTAACTGTAAACATAACATTAACAAGAATTGATGTTATATTAAAAATGTTTTAAATTGTTTTAGATAAAATGGCACAGAGGCTGTAATTCCAAACTCACTGCTAAAGACAAATCCCATGCCAATAAAATGCATCAAAGGGGAAAAGTTTCTATATTACATAAAGATATAACCTCTCTGCCAATATTAGTGTTTGCAACCCTGTAAATTGTTTTATTTTGCTATTATTTGCATTTTGGTTGCTAATAGACTATTGAACACTAAAGCCCCTGCTACTGTAAAAACAACCACAGCAAAAAACTGTTTCTTTAAACTGTATGTCAACTTTCAAGCATTAGGCACTAGAAACCCTTATGAGAATATCAAGTAGAAAAATCCCACATCTGACAGTGGATGAGAAGCAGCATTATAGGCTGGCCTGCTGGAGATCTGCTCTCTCTGTGTGTGCGTGTGTTTGTTTAGCACTAGCAGAAAATGAGCCATCCATCATGGTACTAATGCTTGACAGGAAAATCTATTAACAACCCAATTAAAGTTTCTTGGTTTCGTCTGTGAGCAGCAGTAACAGCGGGTGTGTTTGGCTCGAGCGGCTGCCGCAGAGGCTCTCTGATCAAGTCTAATGTATGATTACAGTTACTGTCTGTCATTCTACTCTAGAAGGTTGAAATTCACAGTAACACAAACCTGAAATCTGGACGAAAAAAAGAGAGAAGAGCTTTTTGTGCAATGCATTACAACAGAACTCAGAAACCGGCCTGCAATATGGGAAATGTGACATACATTTTGCACTGAACTTGTTGCTTCTGAATTGCATGCATTTTTTCATCTGATTACCTGTTTTGCATAAATTGAGTCAATCGGGTGCTAAACCATTGTGCAAATCATGCGTTCAGTGGGCACAGTTCATTCTTTGTGTTTTTTTATTGTTTATCCCAATGCATTTGTAAGTGCATTACAGTTAATGGCATTTTTGCTTGTTTTTAAGAGTCAAAATTATTTTCTGCAAATGCTGTTGATAAAGCTTAATGGAATAGTTCACCCAAAACTGAAAATCTGCTGTAAATGTGCTCATCCTCGGGTCATTCAAGATGTAGAGAAGTTTGTTTGTTCATCAGATTTGGAGAAATGTGTCATTCCATCACTGTCTCATCAAAGGATGCTCTGCAGTGAATGGGTGCCGTCAGAATGAGAGTCCAAACAGCTGATAAAAACATCACAATAATACACACCACTCCAGTCCATCAGTTAACATCTGGAGAACACAAAAGCTGAAACAAATCCATCATTAAGATGTTTTTAACTTAAATCCGACTCCATAATCCATAATAACGCTTCCTCCAGTGAAAAAGTGGTCTGGTCTGAATCAGGAGAGAAATCTGCACAGATCAAGCACTGTTTACAAGCCAAAACAGCTCTAAACAAATGTGGCTGGATTTTGATGTGAGAGATGACAGGAGATGCACTGGAGGAAGCATTATTATATTATCGACTCATATTTTAGCAACAGTTTGAAGTTGAAAATGTCTTGATGGATTTGTTTCAGCTTTTGTCTTCTCCAGACTGGAGTGGTGTGGATTACTTGTGGATTATTGTGATGTTTTATCAGTTGTTTGGACTCTTATTCTGACGGCACCCATTCACTGCAAAGCATCCATTTGTGAGTAAGTGATTGTGTTTTAAGGCTTTTACTCAGCCATAAACAGATGCAGTGACATGTCTTTCTGAGAAGAGACTTTGACCGTCTGTAACGTCCCTCGAGCTTCACACACATTAACACGTGTTGCATGCGTGTGTTGGGGTCAGTGGGAGCAGCTGGGTCCGGCTCGGTCTGGCTGTGAGGTTCTGTGAGATGCCTGCGGAGCTCGACTGGCATGTCACGGCTCACATTAACACATGATGACAGTCTTTCACACCTCAGAGTCTGGATCCGATCTCCTCACTGACCTGCACTTCGACTGAGCCTGTGTGAGTCCGGCGACCCGCAAGATAGAGGAACGTGAGTTGTATAAGAAATGCACTATTTATCAACACAACTAAACAACACAGTCTCATGCAGGAGTTCTTTATGAAGCAACATAAAATAATAGCATGATCTGTTCAACCACTGTATGAAAAAGACATGGTACAGTATAAAATTAGCCTGGCTTGAAAATATTTTTTATATCACATTAAATGTATATATCAATCATTCAATCTATATTATGTTGGACATATAAATAACGACAAACCAACATTTGGTCTAAAACTCATTAATGTGTGTGTGTGTGTGTGTGTGTGTGTGTGTACAATATACGTATATACTGTATACACACACACACACACACACACTGGTCTATAAACACACAAACTACTGGTCAAACGTTTACAATAATTATGATTTTTTTTTTTTTTTTTTTTTTAAAGACTTATGATTACCTGCATTTGATTTGATTGATCAAGAATAAAATACAGTTATAATGTGAAATATTATTACAATTTATAGGAGGTGTTTTCTAATTTTGTATATTTTAAAATGTTTGTGGAAACTGTGATTCACTTCTATTCAATATTATTATTATTATTATTATTATTATTATTATTATATTTAACGCTTATATAAATACTTATATAAAATTAAATTTATGTAAAATATATATATTTATGCATATATGTATGTAAGTGTGTGTGTGTGTGTGTGTGTCTGTCTATGTATGTATGTAATTCTGAGTTAATATCTATATAATAATATATTTTATATAATATAATAGTACACACACACACATATACTGTATATATACTGGGATGTTCACACACAACCATCTCTAGCAAGGTGTACCTAATAAAGTGGCCAGTGAGTATATGTGTATATATATATATATATATATATATATATATATATACATACATACATACATACATACATACATACATACATACACACACACACACACACACACACACACACACACACACACACACACACACACACACACACACACACACACACACATACATATATATATATATATATATATATATATATATATATATATATATATATATATATATAAATAATAATTATGATGATTATAATATAATTTAATATATAATGTAATACATTGTTAACACTTTAACTGCTAAATGTCTTTATTTTCTGTAGAGCTGCAGTTTGGTTACGCAGCAGAAACTGTCTGTGAAACTCAACACACGTCTGCTGTGAAACACCTGACAGGTAACTGAAGGGCTGTCTGTTGTGAAGCTGACAGGATATGATGTCAGACTCGCTCAGCATCATGGGAAACACTGACCATTAATATGGCAGCTGCAGCGTTTCTGTCCTGTTTCTCGTAACAAATCTGACACGGTCTCTCAATGTTCTCCTGTGTTTCTGTGGACATCCCTCAAAGTTCATGACAGCGCTTGAGTTTGTGCTGATGCTGAGAGACAGACAGCAGCCGTCAGTCAGACAGCAGATGCAGAGATGATGCAACATGCAAACAACTAATGGGCTTTAAAACCAAATTTGTTCTTCGATACACAGACGCCTATCCGGTCGGTGCACAAACACACAATAACTATTTTCAGTTGCATGACAGTAGCACAGTTATTTCCATTAACAAGCATCCAACTAGTTTTTGCACTAACATCATAGCAAGTGTGGCTTTACAGACTTTTACTGTTTATCTCTTTCTTTCCGAAATTATGTATTGAGATGTGCATTATGATTGATTTTAGTGTAAGGATCGTGAGTCAAATGAGACTTTTTTTATTTTTTTACAAAAAAAAAACAAGTAGAAAAATTGTTTTAATAAAAAAAAAAAATTTATTGTCACTGCATGTTTTGGTCTATTTTAATTAGAAAAATGTAAAATAAATAAATAATAAATGTTGTGCTTTTAGAGCCTTTATTTAGAAAGAAATAAAAATTAGTATCTGCGTTTTTTAAATTAGACAATTGTAAAAACTTTGAAAATTTGCCTTTTTAATTAGAATAAAAAAATAATAGTCACTTTGCAGGTTTTGATCTATTTTAAAAATAAAAAAAAATATATGTATATATTAGAACTTTTGCATTTCATTACATTTTGCAGCAGAGTCATTTTGCATATAAAAATCTATATATTTATATTCACATTTTGCTTTGAGTGTTGCAATGATGTTAGAATGTACATCAATACTATAGTATATAAATATGGCACTATTTCAGTAGCATATTAGTAGCATATTCCTTTATTTTACAGTGTCTCATTCAATCAGAATAGAATTAAAACTCCATATTAACAATTCAGAAAATGTGAATGTCTTCCCCTGCTAAAGTCTCCTGATATCCGTCCAGACGTCTCTGACACGTCATTAGACATCAGCTGGGGATCCGTCAGTGTCGTATCAGCGCGTGTGTGACTGATGGCTGTGATGATCAGATGTGATTTAGCCGGTTTGCTGAGCTGAGCTGGCGATTTCTGCCCAAGCCAGCAGCCATCAATAATGTGGGAGTGAATGTCACGGATCATTGTGGAACTGAAGCACGCTTGCAAAAGATCAGCATCAGCTTACATACCACAATACTTTCCATCCGCAGCTCAACGTCTCTCATTTTTCACCCTGCAACAGCTTCATTTGATCTGGACACATTTTAATAGGAACTGAGAGGAACAAACATGAAATTTAAAACACAAACACAAAAATATGTAATGTAATATAATGCAAACATGTCTTCAAGAGATGGATCTGGAGAATGAGAAATTTATAGACAGAGAAGCATGGTGACAAGGGCACAAGATTGATGACTTCAGCATCATGTGGGGAAAAAAGAAATAATGAAAAATCTACATTTATATTTTGATTGAAAATATATAATTATTAATAATAATATCATATATATATACACACACACACACAAAACAAAAGTTTGTATATTTTACATATTTTTAACTATTTTTAAATATATTTAAAAATATACAAAAAATTGCCAAAAATGTTTAGCAATATATTCATATTCAAATATTTTCTACCTATATATTTTATATTGGCCTTTTTGTATATTTTTGAAAATATATTTTAAAAATACAAATATGCATGTATGTATGTATGCATGCATGCATGTATATAATTAACATTAAATCAATATAAATATTTATTTTAAAATGACATCATTTTAGGAAAACAGAATACATAACAGGAAAAATCAGATGTGGGACATTAACTATTTTTCCCACCTGCAGAGCCTTGGTTACATCAGAAAAAAAAGGTTTTAGACACATTGATTTTGATAAAAGATTATGAATACAATCTATATTTTTCTTTAGAATAATTTGTACTGGTGAATTGTGGAAAATAAGTGACCTTTATTAAGAAATTAAATTCATTTTGACCTCAGTTTAATTTGGAGTGATCTATTCTCTTATATTAATTCAGTCTGGGTTATTGGGCCTCATTCATGAAACTTGCGTAAATACACTAACACATTTCTGTAGTTTTCACAGTATTATTACTGTAAACATTAACAAATCCATATTGTAGAATATGAGTACAGCATTTTACTGTAAATCTGCAAAGCATCATGGGTAAAATTACAATAGCGGGAAATTTTACAGTAAAATTATATTTTCCTGTGAATCATAGTACAGTAATTTTGAACGGGATTTTTTTCTCAGCTGAATTAACCGACGTGATGCACGTAATTTTTTCAATTTGACCGTTATTTTTTCATTATTTTAGCATATATTGTTATATTTGTTATAATCTTATAGGATTGCTAAAATCATGCAGTGTGTCTCGGGCTTTAGAAACAAAATGAAAATCCCGTACGCTATACCAATACTTGCACATAGTTTCAAAAATAAATATTTATTGACGTTTCAGTCTCATGACCTTCATCAGGCCTATTGAAGTTGAATATTACAATTAGAGTCATGTTGCATTTTAGAGTCTTTTTAAATTGGAAAATAAAAATGAAAAAACAGTCACTTTGTATTTTTTTGTTTTTAATTAGAAATTTTTAAAAATAATTTTTTTTGTATAAATTATTTTTCCTATCAAATCTTTATTTTTATATTCACATTTATATTTTTCGACTGCTACTTGCTCATGCAATGATGTCACATTAATGCTATGTATGTGGCATTTCACAATAGTTTTGAACACAGCTTTTTATTAAAAGTAGCAAAAAAAAAAAAACTTGAAATACCCCTATATCAGTCTTATTGAGTTCGTATCTGTTTGCCAGTGTTGAGTTTTATGAGTATATTTTCTGAAAGCACACTCAGCTTGCTGGCATTTTAACAGCTTGTAAACTCTGAAATGCATTTCTGATATTTAATGTGCAAGGTTTGAGAGTTTGTATGCTGTTTGTATGCTCATGTAAAATGTATGGATGGCCTTTGGATCTGAGAATAGAATCACTCCGGCCATCAGAGACGCAGCTCAAGGGTTTCTGTCGCTGTGGGGCACAACTATAACTCTGACCTTATGATTCGGAAAATGCTTTATGTTGCATTTATATATGCAGTATATAAAGCCACTGTATACTCAAATTTCCTTCAATGTCTCTAAATGATCAACATGATTGATATTTAGACTTGTTTATCCAGTAAAAGCTCTTTTAGTGTAATTGTACAAACGTCCAGCTTCAGCTGCTGCTTCTCGTGTCTTTCTGCTGTAAAATCTTGACTGATTTTTATCAAGTAACTAGTAATATTTCCAGATGAACACTTACTGGACTGAAGCAGCTCAGCTTTACTTGATTCTCCATCAATCGTTCAGTTTTTAGAAAACTCAGTGTGTCTCAAATCTAATCATCAGGATCTTTTGAGGAGCGTTTGTTTCTAGAAGCTTTACTTTCACTGTTCCTCAGCGGAGGAATGATCTTCACAAGCCTCCAAAACATCTCACATCTTCTGAGGAGCGTTTATTTCTTCCTCTCTCAATCATCATTGGATTGCATTGCATTATATGTTTGGATCATTTCGATCTCATCTTACTAAGACATATTATTGGATATATAGCTTGACAACTGATATTTATATAGTTTTATGTCAGCATCTGCAGCATTTAATTTGTTGTGTGAACTTTCTATTTAAGAGGAAACAGCTGAGACAAAGTTGATAATTTCTTATGTAATATTAAATGTAAATCTCCTGAGATATATGTCCTGTAGCTTCATTATTCATGTATGTAGTTGAGATGGACATCAGGTCACAGTATATTTTCTGCTGCACTTCATTAGTGTCCTGCATTATCAGAGCTCTGTCAGATCCACTGAAAGAAGAAGAACACAAACCGTGGTTCTCTTATCAGGAGAGTAAAGGTTTGTCCGTTCCTGTCAGATTGGCTGATGTGGAGCCCAGAGGTCACTGGTTTCAGTGAAGCAGCTGTTAAGATCTCAGACTGATGACGGCTGTATCGACAGGAGGTGCAGGCCACTTAATCAAGCCGGACACTGGGTAATGAGCAGCTTGTTTTTGCTGAAGGATCTGTTTATCTGGACTGCCGCTGATGGACGGAGAGCATCCTATCGTCATGGAGACGCTGATTGCCGTGGTGCTGATGCAGGAGTTTGGGTGAGATGCAGGATGCTGTTTGTGTTTGTACATTGACTCGTGTCTGGTGTGACGCTCTCACATGAACTCTGCTAATGGAGTGTGTACATTGAGGTTCTTGATTGAAACCTTTTTATTTTATTTTATTTGAATAGAGCTGTTTGGAGTCAAACCAGATATCAAGAAAAATAGTCACCTGTTTTAAAACCTGTCACCTATCTATCTATCTATCTATCTATCTATCTATCTATCTATCTATCTGTCTATCTGTCTGTCTGTCTGTCTGTCTGTCTGTCTGTCTGTCTGTCTGTCTGTCTATAGGCCTATATTAAAAGAAAAATAGACATTTTAATGTTTTTATAACAGTTAAACATTTCCCCACCATATAGTATTATATTTTTATTTCATGTAGCTCAAAATTACTTCCTCCAACTAATTTAAAAATATCTGTAATTCTGAGTATGTACAGGAGTTGTATTTCATTGGCATTTTTTTAAAACTGTGTGAACTATGATCTTTTTTCAATTTTTAATTTAATTTATTTCATTAGTTTATTTTAATTTATTAATTAATTTTTATATTAAAATTTATTTTTATTTAGTTTATTATTACATAAAATATATATGTTTAATTGAGCACTTAATATTTTGTATTTTTAATGTATTTGTTTGTATTTATTTAGTTTTTGCGGTGCACAATTTACAGGTCTCTGATGTTTATTTCACCTGTACCTCTTATTACTTGCATCCAGACTCCAGGTATGTAAAGATACCGTCTGTAAAATAACACAATCATCAAATAACTACACAATTACCAACACTAATACATTCATATTTATTCTGTGAAAATACAAAATAAAATCATGTACATTTTATTTACAGCGTTTTGTACAGTACATTATAATCTATTGTATTTATATCTGCGCTGCCATGTACTATATAATGTTAAATACTCCAGCAGCACACTAGTCAGTTCTCTCTTCATTCAACCTATTAAACCACATGATTCACTCTTAATGCTTAAGACATTTTCATTTAAATACGTCTGCTTGCGTGAATCACTAAAATTATACATACTAATCAAACACCATGAGCAAATTCATGTCACTCTTCAGTCATCCAGTCTTTAAATCTTAAACTTCGTTGCATGGTTTTTATTGTTGTTGTTGATGATTTTAGGGCCACTTTTCGCTGGAGTGGGTCTTATGCAGGTCCTCCCTCGAGTCCGGCTCTGCTGATCTCAGATCAGCTCTGTTAAGGCTCATGTGACACATATATAACTAAAGCACACGATTAACCTGATCAGAGTTTAATATGCAACACTGGGATGACTGAAGAAGTGAACAGGAGCTCAAGGCGACAAATAAATGCATATAAAAGGATGTACAGCAATTTGATATTAACAGTAAAGAGCTCAGATTAAAAGCAAACAGCTAAAGAAACACTGCAGATCAAATCTATCGGCACAAGATGTGAAATGTGTTTCATTCTCAAAAAGACGTTTAACATTATACAGGCCAAGATGAAACTGAACATCTATCCTAACATTACTGACATTTATGAAACTGATTAAACCTTGCAAAGCATTATTGAGGTAAAACCCAATAAAATGCACGGTTATCCAAACAAATCTCAGGTGAAACAGCAGATTTATTGCTACAGTGCATAATCATTGGTACAAGAACACGGCGAAGCTGCCATTTGATCCAGCTATAATCATGGTTTATTTTCTAGATTTACTGTGTCCAGCATCTGGATTGGTTTTGGATTCTGTGGCCAATCCCGAGCCGGACCGAGGGAGGACCTGTGCCCGCTCTGCGCGACCTGTGGCGGATAACCTGATCCAACGCTTTTTGGCTGATTTCCCACCAATAATGACAACTGTATGCTGTTGTGTGAGTATAGAGTGATGTAAACCCAATTATGTGCCTCCTAATATCTAGGAAAACGTCTTTAGACATATTTAGCTCATATCTAGGAAAACTTCTTTAGACATATTTAGCTCATAGTTAGAATAGATTTCTGTGATCTACAGTAAGTGCAGTACATTCTACATTCATCTCTTCTAGATCTATAACGCTCTATTTAGCAATTCTGATACTTATTTCCAAAACCAGTGGTTCTCAACTGGTCATAAGCCGTAAATATATTATACAAATGTTTTTTTTTTAAGTCGGCAGAGAACAACAATGCTTGATGCAATAAATGAAATGCACACAATACAGTATAGACAGATTATTTGTAATGCATTGAACAATAAATAAAAATCAGATACTGTAAGAAAAAAAATATATATATATATATATATATATATATATATCTCAATAGGGCATGGCAACATGTTTTTTTTTCCTCATTACTTTAGACATCATAATGCATTCAAAATCTGTACAGTTTTTGCATTTGTATGCAATCTCAAGAATCGTTGCTTTATAAATGTTATAACTTAATATTTTTCAACCAAAACCATATTGTATTTGATCAGCAACTTTTTTTCTAATTTTTTTTAAAGTTTGAAATGTGACGTGAACCACAAAAAAATACTATTGTACACACACACACACACACATATATAGATCCATATATATTATTATTATTATTTTTTTTCAATATTGAGTAGAAGTCTTATCTGAATTTATCATTGTACAAATTTATAAAAACATATAATCTGAGAATTCCCAGTATTAACCCCACTGGAATAACTTTATGATTCATGATTTTCATGATTGCTTAAACTCAAAAATTTTATGAAACCTAAATATCTATTTCTAAGAAAACAACATATATTACTCTAATTAAATACAAAATAAATGTATTTACTTGCCTAACTTTGACTTTCAGATGAATCAGTGATGAGTTTTTAATGCTGCAGTGGTTCATTAATAGATGTATATATTCATGTTTATCGGCAAAATGCTGTCCCAAAAGTTTGTGAGATGTGGAAAAGGCTAAATATATTTTATAATGGTTTTTGATACTAATTTAACACCATAGATAATTTAACATAGAAGTATGTTTTACATCTATCCGTGCTCCATACATACCAGGCCAAAATGACCTGAACATTTGAAATCGTCGAATCTCTTTAAAAAAAAAAAAGGAAACATTAAATCATATGTTCTTTGAGGGTCTTAAAACACTTGCAAATTTGCGTTCCTTTACTAAAAACTATGCATTTTTATGTATCTCTTCTGGCTCAGAACAGACATGAATGCATTATGAGGTTTAAAGGAATGTTGAAAGTGTTTTTTATCTTTATGATAAACACTGTTGGTCTTGTTAGGTCACTATTTGATCTCCAAGAGCAAAACCAGTTGAGAACCACTGAAGTCCATCGCTGATTTCCAGTGAGGCTCTGATGATCCGTCTGTGATCAGATGAGTCCAGATGAGGTCGTCTCAAGGCTCCTCCTCCACTTCTCTGATTGGCTGGATGATGTTGCTGGTGGATTTGTACTGATTGGTCTGATTGGCTGTGTGTGTGTTGGTGTGTTTGGTTTGCGTGTTTCTAGTGTAGCTGTTCTCAGGTTCGTCTGTGTACCAGTTTTTATCTGCAGAATGATTGACATCATTTACTGTACACCTGAAGCATGAAGTGCACAAGTACATGAAAGCAAATTTAGCTACACAAGCTCCATCTCATGCACTGATGAGTTTTGAAATGTTTCAATTCATCACTACATAATGCATTCATAGCAGGGTTATTACAGTAAATAATAACTAAAATTACAGCCATAAAAATGTTTTACTTTAACATTTAATAAACTTTACATTAACAATTCATTTGGTTTCAGCACGGTAAAAAATATGATCAATAAGTCATGATATCAAGTGTTTGATTAACTCATTAAAATTATTTAACCAATTTAAAAAAAAATTAATATAAGATTTTAAGACTCTAATAATAACAATAATAAGACTTTCATTTAAAGTTGAAGTACTAAAATAACTAAAATACAGATATTTAAAAAAAACTAATAAAAATGACAAACACAACAAAATTATAAAAACTTTAAAATTATAGTGAAAACAGAAAATATCATTTTATTTTCTAATTGTAAACGTTTTTTAAAATTCAAAATATTATCAAAAACAATATAAAACTAAATAAATTTATACTAGCCAAATAAATATATAGCAAAAAAAAAAAAAAAAAAACACTTTCTCCAGCAACTTCACCAGAATATCTTGCAATGCAATGTTTTGTAGATTTTTTGTGCATTTATATATCTCTGTGGGTTTTTTAATGCAAAATGTTTTATTTTTTGGTGAAGGCATTCAAGGTAGTTTACATTGTATGAACTTCTTTCAAATGATTTTGCTGTAATCATGCTCCTATATTTGGAAACCAAAACCATGCATACTACAGAGTATGTACTACAGACACGCGAGCTAAATCTCTACAGACGGTTGCAATGGAAAAAGCATTCTCAGTGTTATGACAGATCATAGATATCAAGTGATCAAAACAACTACTGAAGTACAGCAGAGCCCTGAATCTGGAGACACATGCACTGCAGAGATGACCTTCAGCAAAACAGCCAGAACCGCCAAAAGCTGCTTTGCTTTCAGTCAGAAAGCAAAGAATTAATGCTGGCATGACGGATTCAATGCACTTTTCAGCTCATAACCATCTGAATTATGAGAGATGGTTGCAGTAATGACATGCATTTAGTTCCATACCTGAAAGCCCTCTATTGGTCCTGGGCGCACTTTAAAGAGAGAGTAAATGGAGTAAGTTCAAACGTCCTGATTTTCTGAGGGAACTCAATCTTTTTAACACACACACACGCGCGCATGTGCACGCACGAGCACACACACACACACGCACACATAAGCACACATTTATATTGGTGCATGTTTAAAAATATTTAGAAATTTACAAAAATAAATAAAAAATAATAATTTATACATTTCTAAAAATAAATTAAAATCTAAAATTAAAAAATCATAAAATGAAAATGGTATAATATATATATATATATATATATATATATGCACAAGTATACGTAGGTTTAAAAAATATATCAATGTATAAAAATCATTAAATAATTTAATTATAATAATTACATTTAATTAAATAATTAAAATAATAAAACACAAACTAAAATAAAAAAATATGCAAGTATTTAAAAATTATTTGTACTTGCGTTTAAATTTTTTTTATCAATTTATAAAAAATCATTAAATAATTCAAATAAAATAATCATAATTAAATAAAATAACAATTTTTTAATTTTAATGTAATTTTTTAATTTTTGTTTATATTGCAACATTAAAAATTATATATATGCAAGTATTTAGACGTGTATTTGTACTTTAGGTTTAAAAGTTATCAATTTACAGTATATAAAATGATTAAATAAAATGATTATAATTACATTAAATTATTAAAATCTAAATTTTATTTTAAAATTCTAAAAATAAAAAGTAATACAATTAAAAATATAAATGAAAAACACAAAAATGATTATTTTTTAAATAATAAAAGGAATATCAATGAAAATGAGGTCCTGAGCAAAAGCAGACACATTTTTTAAAAGCAAAGACGTTGCATCATGAATACAGAAAAAAATACTTTTATTATGTTTAAGATATCCCATACACTAGTTCATTATAATCATATAAGAAAAATCTCTTATACGTGATATTTAGAGAATCAAAACTTTGGTGTGAGCGTCTTACTATAGCAATGAACGTGAATTAAACATAAAAAGCAAACAAACGTCCTGCATGCTTCTTTACAAATACTCAAACAACTTTATTCTTGCAGCATCGCAACATTTTCATATATTACGTGAGTTATACCAACCAAACAGCACGAGTTCAGTCCAAAAGAGTTTAACAGCCTTAGAAATATGGAAAAGATTTTGAATGGAAGATACAACATTTGTCAAATGGCTCTCAAGCACAGAAACGTGGAGCGACGGCTGCAGGAAAAGGCATTAAACCAGCATGAGGAATAATGCTTCAACGTCAGAGAAGCAGCGTGTTTCCATTCACTTCATTTGACTTTGGGTTTCTGAATCACAATGAACCTGTCGCAAACCTGACCATAAACCCGGTCAGGAATCACGCGGACGTTCAGCCTTTGTTTTTCGTATATCTTGATGCGTTTGCTATGTGTTTCTGTCAAGGCTGGTGTGATTAAACTCTCATTGTGTCATCTGTCGTCTCAAGAAGGCAGTGAATGGAAAATAAAAACATTCGAAAAATACTAACATTCATGAGCACATATATATTGATGTGTAAGTCAAAATGTTTTGTGACATTGACCTGATATTAATTTTGTTCAATTAAAATATATATAGTTTTTTTTCATCATGAACATTATATTTGGTGCATTTGTTTTGTATTTTGTATAGTATTATTAATTTATTTTATGGATCTGCAACTGATTAAAATTGTACAGTTTTTTTTCTGTTGAAAAATAATCTAAATAGTTCAAAAATACATCAAAAATTGTATTTTAAAGTTTATTTTCACTGAAATCTGTGATTAGAAAATGTACTATTCTTCATTAACATTAATTTATTATTTAATATCTTTATTGACTTGTAAAATTGCAATGTATTTTTTAGTAGCTGAAAATGCAAAACATATGTTCACTTTACCCACGGTGTCCTTTATATTTGATTAATTGTATGGCATATTTTGTGTATTTCTAGTATGTATTGTTCATTTATTTTACGTTTTATAATTGATTGAATTGTGCAGATTTTTCTCTACTCCTAAAATCCATGAAATGTTTGTCTTACATCATTAAAAATTAAGTTTAAATTTTTTACTGCAATTTATATGATCAGAAAACGTAATATTTATTTACTATTTAATAACTAAAAATGCTAAATATCAATTCAAATATGTATTCATCATGTCCTTTATATTTGGTGTATTTATCAGCATATTTTTAGTATGCATTGTTCATTTATTTTATGTATCTGCAATGGATTGAACTGTACAGATTTTTCTTTATTCCTAAAATCCATAAAATGTTTTGTTTTACATTATTTGAGTTCTGAAACTGTTGCAAAAAATTCATTTCCAAAAAATCAATTTCTGTAATTAAAAAAAATTAATTGCAAAAAAAAAAGAAAAGCTTATTAATATTATTAGTTTAATATTTAAATTTAAATGTACTGACTGAATAATTGAATGTCATTTTTTATTAACTAAAGATGCAAGGCCTCAGACGTTTGGAGCCACTGTATGTGGGTAACATGAGACAGCAGCCGTGTTATATCTGCAATATCAGGATGTAGAAGCACAGAGCGTGATGCGATGATGAAGCACACGAGCTGTTGTCAAACTGTAGGATTAAAGTGCAGTTAAAGTGCAAAATGGTAAAACTGATTAACCCAACACAGTGTTACCCGTGTAAGACGTACTGATCGTGGTTTGTGGTGTAAACGCTGGCCGGTGCTTTATACAGATGCAACTTCTAGTGTGCTAAACATGATGTGCGAAGTAAACATTTGATACGTGTAAAAAAATAAAGTCCGGGATTTGCGTTTGCGATAAGAGTCCGTGACGTGACACAAGCGCACTGACGCTTACAGAGGAACGTACTTCTGTTTGTCGCGCAGGTCGCGGCTCCGGCTGCGGCCCGGCCGGGCGGATGAGGGGATGGAGTGGGCGGATGGGCTCTTCTTGCTGGGGAAGTAGGTGGAGTGAGTGGACAGGTTGCTGCGCGTCTGGCCGGCGTTGTGGTCGAATTGCATCAGGCAGAAGATCAGATCTGTAGGCACCAGCTCGAAGCCATACGGAGGATTCGTGATCACGTATCTGTCACCAGAGAAACATTTGACATCAGTGTTGAGTGTAACAAGTAATAAAAGTTACTGTAATTGAATTACTTTTCCCTTGAAAAAGTACACTGAAAATAATTATCCATTGAATTTACTAAATATTTTTAAGGTAAGTGGTTGCAATCAATTTATTTTAGCTACATTTAAGTAAATAAATTTAGTTGACTTTCAACATTTTTTTTTTTATTTAAATGTAGATAAAATAAAATGTTTGCAACCACTTACTGTACCTTAAAAAATTAGTAGCATTTTGTTTCAGTGTAAAGTAAAGGATTACTTCTTATGTAATTGAACTTAATACTGTGTATAGACTGTAGAACATTTATATACAATTCAACAGAGGATTTAACGTCAAAATTTGAAGTTTAAACTTAAAATGCATGCTTTTATATTAGTAACACTTTAGTGTCCAGTTCTCACTATTAACTAGTTGGTTATTAGCATGGATATTACTATTGGCTGTTAATTATTACTTAAAAAGCACGTATTAATGTCTTATTCTGCGAGATCTTATTCTAAATCCTTAAACCTACCCAATTCTTAAACCTAACCACTACTTTACTAAGTATTAATAAGCAATAATTAGAAGTATATTGAGGCAAAAGTCATAGTTAGTAGTTAGTTAATAGTGAGAATTGTACCCTAATCTAAAGTGTGACCAGAATCATTTATGTAGTTATCTATTTGAAAGAATTTAAAGAAGCGTTTCATGTCTATCCTCGTATCAATAACTTGTCAAGGTTGATATAGGACTTAGAAAGTAATTAGTAATAATGAAATACTTTTTGGAGAGAGTCATTTGTACAGTAATCTAATTACACTGTTGAAGATGTAACTAGTAACTAGTAATTAATTACTTTTTTAGAGTAACTTACCCAACACTGATTGACAAGTAACAAAAAATCTGCTCAAGAAAATCTCAATAACTATAGCTTTGCAAGGATGCATTAAAATGATAAAAAATTGTTCATGTTTTATTTGTTAGGGACAGATACAATAAACATAGACGAAACTGAAATAATCATGCCATGCATGTATCATAGTGCTTGTAGCTGAAGCTAATAACAACACTTGTCCCTATAGGAGGGCTTTTATAAATTACAGTTACAAAAACAACAACAAGTAATATAAGTACACTAAATGAGACTACAAGTATCAACCAAGATTTTTTAAAATTATTATATGCAATAGATTTTAAATAATCAGGGAATTAATTCCAAAAATGTACACTAAAATTTTTCCAAAATGTATTATTACATTGTTAGAAAAACCTATATGTGAGTCTGGAACACAAAACCAGTCATAATTCACTGGGGTATATTTGTAGCAATTGCCAAAAATACAGTGTATGGCTCAAAATTATACTTTTTTTTTTATGCCAAAAATCATTAGGATATTAAGTAAAGATCATGTTCCATGAAGATAATTTGTAAATTTCCTACTGTAAATATATCAAAACTTCATTTTTGATTAGTAATATGCATTGCAAGAACTTCATTTGAACAACTTTAAAGGAGATTTTCTCAATATTTAGATTTTTTTGCACCCTCAGATTCCAGATTTTCAAATAGTTGTATCTCAGACAAATATTGTCCGATCATAACAAACCATACATCAATGGAAAGATTATGTGTATAAATTGGCACTTTAGACTGGTTTTGTGGTCCAGGGTCACATATTTCAAATAAATGCTATTTTTTGAGCTAGGCATTGGCCTGATATTGATTTTGTACAATTTATACAGCAATAACTTTATATTTTCTTTTGTATTTTGTACAGTATATTTCTATGTATTGTTCATTTATTTGATGTTTTGAATGAAATTGATAGATTTTTTTCTCTCTGATAAAAAATGCATTTAAATGTTGAAGTTTCTTTTATTTTTCACTGCAATTTAAATGAACAGAAAATGTAATATTATTGATATATGATTAATTTAATATTTAGTATTTTTACTGACTTGTAATATTTGAATGTAATATTAACTAAAAATGCAAAATGTAATTTCAAACATGTACACTTTATCCATCATGTTCTTTATATTTGGTGCATTTGTTTTGTATTGTTGTGTATGTATTGTTCATTTATTTTATCTTTTGTAATTTACTGAATTATACAGATTTTTCTTTATTCCAAAAATCCATGAAATGTTGTTTTACATCATTTGAGTTGTGAATCTAAATTGTTCAATTGTCTAAATGTTATATTTGGTGCATTTGTCGACATATTTTGACTATGTATTGTTCATTCATTTTATGTATCTGCAACTTATTGAATTATACAGATTTTCCTCTATTACAAAAATGCATGAAATATTTGTTTTACATCATTTAAAAAAATTATATTTCAAATTAATGCTGCTCGTTTGAACTTTAAATATTCATCAGCACAACACTACATTGATGATAATCAGAAATGTTTCTTGAGCAGCAAATCAGTATATTAGAATGATTTCTGAAGGATCATGTGACACTGAAGACTGCAGTAATGATGCTGAAAATTCAGGTTTGATCACAGAAATAAATTACATTTTAGAACATATTCATTTAGAAAACAGCTGTTTTAGATTATAGTGATATTTCACATTTTTACTGTTTTTACTGTGTTTTTGATCAAATAAATGCAGCCTTGGTGAGCAGAAGAGACTTCTTTCAAAAACATTACAAATATTACCGACCACATAGTAAAGCTGGTTGACTCACCGTTTGGTGCACTGGCTGGGTGCTCCCAGATGTGCGTCTCTTAATCGGTAGATTCCAAAACACAACATGTTGTACGTCTTCAATGCTTTACAGAATAAATCACCATAACAGCCTCCATCCTGAAAACACAAGCATAGACATTATATGGTGATACAGATTTAAAGATATTTTGTTTTATATATTTTTTATTTTTATATTAAACATATTTTCCAAAACATGTGTCACTATGAAACTGCAACAACAAAAAAAAAAGCCATAAATCTAAACAACCTGTGTTACAAATTGAGGTTGATATTACAACAAAGAGCTTTCAGTAAGATTTTAAGTTTGTGTGCAGTACCAAATATTTCCACTAGATGAAATTTGCTTCCCATTTATTTCCAATGTGGTAATGACTGCGAGGAGCACAAGTGTGACACTTTTTTTTTGTTTAACCAAGTTCCGTACCATTCAGAAGAAGTAAAACAACCAAACAAAAAAAAACAAAAAAAAAACTAAGTGTAATTTTTTTCAGTCAAAAATGGCCAAAGAGCACTAGAGGATTAATGGTGGGTTAAGGTTTTGCCACTTGCTATGAGAACACAAAAAAAAAGAAAAAGAAAAAAAAAGAAACCAAATTTCATCTAGTGGAAATGTTTGGTACTGCACCCAAACAAACAAAAACGTCTTCTTTAAAAAAAAAAAAACTCAAACTTAAGTATGTGCTATCATAGATTTATGAGTTGGAGTTGGAACTAAGCTACGAGTCTGAACCAAGTCAGAAATTTCATTTTCAGGTCTATGCTCAAAAAGTGGTTAATAGTATAATAAATGGATCATAACTATTCCATAAATATAATTTAGTACCATAAATTCCTCTAAATATACAAAATGTTAAATAAATAAAAAACTATCTAAATAACATCTTGTACGTTTCACTGAAAAAAAAGTGTCATATTTGACTGTCACACGAGCAGCACCTGAGGGTTAAACATGAAGCAAATAAAGAAGTAGGAGAGGTCAGTCTCACCCCCAGATCAGCGAAGGGCCCGTCGTAAAGCGCCAGCTGTGCGACGCGGCAGCGGTCTCTGTTGGCCAGTGTTTGCGGTGTGCTGTATCCCCCGCGCAGCGCGTTCTCCTCCGCCAGCAGACCCTCCAGCTCCGGCGTGGCTCCGCCGGTCACCAGCGTCCGGATCAGAGTCAGAATGTTATCATTGAAGTACGTCTGAGAGACAGAAGAGAGTGAGAGAAGCGTTACTACGGAGGCTGAGAGACATCAACATGCTGCAAATAAAAAAACACATGCAAATTATGAAAACATCTTCATTATTTTGACAACACACATGCTGCAAATACTCACAACACATAATATAGAATGTAAACTGGCACAGACCACCTCAGAAATGGTTATGGAAGTGACGAACATAAAAAGTGAACACCTCTAAAAGGTGAGATTTTTGTTTATTTTAACATCCTGCTCATACAATTCCTTACAGCTTTTTTTTAAATATTATTAATATTATTAGCCTAAATAAGCTGACGAAATACACTGTAACTGTGAAAGGTTATGTAACTTACTTTTACAACTTTCCCTACAAAAACCAACCATAGCCTATGGTTTTACTATTAAAATAAATTAATTGATAATTACAGTATAGAAAAATAGAAAAACTACACAATAGAATAGAATTACTACACAAACCATAGTTTAACCATGGTATTTGTACAACTGTGGTTATACAAATGGTAATCAATATGCCAAAAGAAAAAACCCCATGGTTAATTTTCGTTTTGTTGGGGTAATTTTGTTGTGGTCTGTGCTACTTGTGCATTCCTTTATTTGTTTGTGCTGTGACTTGCGAGTATTTGCAGCACATGTGCTGTCAAACTGATGATGTTTTCTTCATTTGCAGGTGCCTTTTCTATTTGCATGTGTTTTCTTAAGTTGCCCCGGAGCGGTGCGTGAGGCCTGACGCTGCTGTGTTTGCGTTCACTTACGGCACTCATTAACGAATCCAGCACGCTGACGGCGAACGCTGTCCCACAGGCGAACGGCTGCGTGAGGTACAGCTCCGTGTCGGGATCGTCATCATCGTCTTGGTCCAGAAACTGGACGTTTGAGTCGTTCACTGCAGACACACACACACACACTGACTGTGAGGAATGTGTTTCATTAAATGAGGAGTCTTATTAAAATATTCACAGAAAATAACAGGACAACACAGGGTCAAAAATTAACTCTTTTTTTCCCAGCACCAAATGCAAGAATATGGCATGTAAATGAACTGGTGCAACTTGCCAGAGCAGCAGCTGGTAAAAAAAAAAAAAAATATATATATATATATATATATATATATATATATATATATATATATATATATATATATATATATATATATATATTAGCTAGTTCAGCAACATTTCTCATTTTCATTTAACTTGATGTACAAAAATAACTAAAACTGAAATAAAAATTAATAAAACCTATATAGACATTAAAAAATTATAGTAATAATAATGTGTAATATTTTTTTTTTTTAAAAGACAAAAAATGCACAACAAAATTACTAAAACTTTAATAAAAATAAAAATAGAAAATATAAAAAATTACTACCAATTAAAAAAGTACAAAATAAAAATACATTCAAAAATTCATAATTTGCAGAAAGGTGGACCATTTAATAACTTTTTTTTAAATTATGAAATTATTTTCATGGCAACTTACAATGCTGGTGAATTTACTAAGAAATGTGTTTGAAGTCAAATGGTAAGAACAATAAGAACAATAATATATATCTTATATATATATATATAGTCGTGGTCAGAATTATTGGCACCCTTGATAAATATGATTAAAGGAGGCTCTGAAAATACACCTGCATTGTTAATCCTTTTTATCTTTTGTTTAAAAAATAAATAAACAATCTAACCTTTCATTGAACTAAAACAATTGAAAATGGGGGAAAATATCATTATGAAATAAATGTTTTTCTCAAATACACGTTGGACACAATTATTGGCACCCCTAGAAATTCTTATGAGTAAAATATCTCTGAAGTATATTCCCATTCATATTCACAATTTTGAGCACTCCAGGGTGATTATGAACATGAAATTATCCAGCCATGGCTTCCTGTTTCACAGAAATATAAATAGGAGGGAAAACAAAGCCCAAATTCCATCACAATGAGAAAAACCAAAGAATATATGTCTGATGTGCAGCAAAAGATAATTGAGCTTCACAAATTAGTGAAGTGGCTTTAAGAAAAGAGCTAGAGCAGTGAAAATCCCCATTTCCACCATCAGGGCAATAATTAAGAATTTCCAATCAACAGAAAATGTTACAAAACTGCCTGGAAGAGGACGTGTGTCTATATCGTCCTAATGCACGGTGAGGAGGAGAGTTTGAGTGGTTAAAGACTCTTCAAGGAAGCTCATCCAAAAACAAACTCCAGCATATTCAGTTATCAGACACGACTGGAACTTCAAATGGGACTGGCTTCTATGGTCAGATGAAATAAAAAATGAGCTTTTTAGCAGCAAACACTCAAGATGGGTTTGGTGAACACAGGGATAAAAAGTAGCAATGAAATATACTGCTGTATTTTTGATGTTGTGGGCCTATATTTCTGCTGGAGGTCCTGGACATCTTCTTTAGACACATGACATCATGGATAATAAACTGGCAAATGGAGGTTTCAAAAAGTATTGAATAAAAGGGCGCCGTTAATTCTTATTATCCAATGAAAGGTTAGATTTTTTTTTTTTTTTATAAAAGATCAAAAGGATTAACAGTGCAGATTAATTGTCACAGCCTCCTTTGTTCATATTTACCAAGGGTGCCAATAATTCTGACCACGACTGTGTATATATATATATATATATATATATATATATTGTAATCTTTGTACATTTTTGATTTTGTTAGTATATATATATATATACTAACAAAATAAAAAATGTACAAAGATTACAATTTATAAAAACTAATTTATAGCATTAATAAATAAAAATTATGTAAAATGCAGTTTCATGATCAGTAAAAATCATTTATTTAAAACTATTATAATTTTTATCAATATTTGAATGTTTTTACTTTTTAGACTTTTTGTTTTAATTTTAATTTTAAACCATTGGCAAAACAAACAGCAAATTTACTACAATTAAAATTATTGATAAATCAAAAATTGCCAAAAATGCCATTTCATGGTCAGAAAAAATTATTTATGGAAGGAAGTTCATTTTGGACCCTGAGCCTTTGTGTGTCCTGTCAGAGACACGGAGTGACAGATCATTTCTGAACAGACGACAGATTCGATCAGTTTGACAGGAACCAGCAGCGTCTCGCCACACAGAAGCACACGCGATTCACAGCATGCTGCAGGAACGCTCATAAGTCATGCCAACAGTGAAAAACACCAGAGAGGAACAGAAGAACATCAGAAACCTCCACAGAGCGACAGGAACACCAGCCGTTCTTACCCAGCTCAGTTATCATTAGGATGTTGTTCCCGCTGCTCTTGTCCTGGCTCAGAGAAACCAGGGGCAGCAACTTGTCTGTTTTAGCTAGCAGCATAAAACAAGCAGTTACCAAAACCAACCGTTTAGTTGTTTTACACTTTGCAACCATAAACCTAGAAACTAGCTTCAAAATTATTTTCAGTAAATGTTATTAAAACACTCAAATGCTTTGGGGTCAGTAGGATTTTTACAATAAGGTTCCATTTGTTAACATTAGTAAACTACATTAGCTAAAATATCAGAAAAATATTCTAAAGCATTTATTCATCTTCGTTAATGTTTATTTCAACATTTACTAATAATAATAATTAAAATCAAAGGTATTTGTTGGCCTGAGCTAACATGAACTAACAATGAACAGCTGTATTTTTATTAATTCATGTCAGGGTTATTATAGTTAACTAAAGCTGAAAACATAACATTTTATTTCAATTTTATTTTATAAAATAAAATAAAATCAAACCTCAAATTTATTTCTGCTAGTTGCCAAGGCAATAGTTCTCATTGTTTTAAATAAATTTGGTTTAATTATTATTAATATTTAAATATATTTGTATATGTAATATTTAAATTGTTAAATAAAAATGTATAAAGACTATATAGACATATTAAAAAACTAATACAAATTTAAAAACAAAAAAATTACAAAACAAAATTTTTTTAAATGAAAACAAAAGTCTAAAAATAAAAACATTCAAATATTGATAAAAAAAAACTATAGTAAATAAAGTAAATAAAGTATAAAAAATATAGTAAATAAAGTAACTAAAATAACACTGACTAACATTAACAAAAATTAATAAATACTGTAAAAAACAAATTGTATTGCATTAACTGACGTTAACTAATTGGACCTTACTGTAAAGTGTTCGCACATTTTTGGAAAAAATTCTCTTTTGCTCACCAGGGCTGCCTTTATTTGATCAAAATTACAGTGAAAACAGTACAATTGTGAAATATTACATTTTCAGCTGTTTTCTATGTGAATATCTGTTAAACTGTAATTTATTTCTGTGATCTGCAGCTGTATTTCCAGCATCATTACTCCAGTCTTCAGTGTCACATGATCTTCAGAAATCATAATAATATACTGATTTACTCAAGAAACATTTCTGATTATTATCAATGTTGAAAACCGCATAATGTTTTTTTGGAAACGTGACATTTTATTTTTCAGCATTTTTTTTAAATGATTTGAAAGTTCAAAAGAACAGCATTTATTTGAAATAGAAACCTCTTTAATATTATAAATGTTGACTCGTGCTGGCAAAATGAGTGTGAATGCGCACAGGCTAATTTTAAACTACGGCAAAAAAAACAAAACAAAAAACCCCCGAAAATTACGATATTGGTCGAATTTGAGATTTTCACAAACGTTTGTTCATTAAGCCCTCATCTAGTGATCCCAATGCTCTAAATAGCAATTAAACATCTAAAAGTATCTTTGTATGTATTTGTGCATTTTCTGAGAGGAGTGTCTTTTCTCACTTTTCGCGTTGCCTCTCATCCAGATACACATATACACAGATTTACAGCAGGCAAAATATATTGAAGCATTCACGCAAACATAATCTGTTATATCTTAAGTGAACGTTTGAGGAAAAACATCAGAAGTGTAACATTATATTAGATCCGTGCATTACTGTCTTCATTTATACAGGCCATCTGTCTCATCACAGTTTTTCTCGATTGCTAAAACACTATAACCAGGCTTTTAAACTAAAATTGTAAAACCATAATGCCGTTTTTCAAAAAGCACACCCATTTTGCTGAACTATAAACACTATTCCCTGCTTTAACATACGAGTCAGATTTGGTGAACTGTTCCTGCTAAACTCTACACAAATCCTACATTTCTCAGCGCTTACACCATGTGATCATTTAGAAAGCACTAGCATTCAATATTGTTCACTCAAGTCTGCACAGTTTGAGCTCAGTTAGCACACAGTTACCCAAGCTGAAACACTAGGAGTCTAAATGTATCACACACCAATCAGAGCCTTCGATGGATAGATAAAAGGGCCAAAGTCAGCTTACAGTGTTTCTCAGTTGCTTTGGTGCATTTCTCAGATCAGAAATGAAATTCTCAAAACTACTTGTTCAGCCTCCACATCATCGAGTCACTTGTGCACATCATAAAAACAGTGTCTCATTCTTTTGAACAAGTTGCGATTGCTTTGGTACATTCATGCAACTGATTATGTACATTTGTCTGCAGTTTCCTACATTATCAGTTACTATTATCATGTTGCTCAAGATGTATTATATAGTTCTCTGTGCTATAGTCTTACCTCTCAAAACATATAGTCATTAGTTCATCGTATAAATCATTACGGTAAATGCAAAATGGTTGATCTAGTTGTCATAAACTGTCAAGCATATTTTCTACACATCTCTATTAGACTTTTTATAAACTTGCCATAAATTGTTCAAGTGAATCTTGACTCTCACTAATGAAGAGAATATAGATCAACCAATGAGAAATAGCTCAAAGGTGCATCTCAGTTCTTTTTCAATCAATATCCCACATACAGTAATGTGTAAATTTGTACTTTTGAAAGGATACATGACATACATAAGAAGTGCAGCCTTCTGCATTTCAGTACAGTAACTGGCATCCAAACTGTTACCATAGTTTACATCAGGTAATACTAACAGAGAGCACTGTTATATTGACAACATGACTAAGCATTTAGCCTATCTTGTTTGTGAACAATGACACAAGGACATCAGGCAAGCGAGAGGATTTTACCCCCGCTGCCAGGCCAGGGCCAGTATAGCCCGTGATGCTGAAGAGGTTCTCCTGTCCCAGACCAAAGCAAGGATACTGGGACAGAATAATTATGTTTGTTGTTTGCTGTATTGTACTGTACTCTACACTACATTAAATTGAGGAATAAAACATTTGGGGAGAACCACAAGCAACACTTATTACCAGTTTTTGTAGAATTGTTTTGAATTGATCTCATCAGTGTGTAAAACTGTTCTGTAGTGTGTGTTTTTGACGGTTTGTGTGTCGTGTCTGAGAGCAAAGTTTGGTTTTTCAGCAAGATTGAGTTGTTTTGAGAGGAGAGCTTCATTTTGACCTGAATATATGAAGTTTGAGTTAGAAGTTATGGATTCATGTTTACTGTTTTGAGAATACGAGGCATAGTTTCAAGAAATGTGTTTCAGAAATAGAGAAAAACTGTAATGTTAATCAAACAAATAAAAGAAAGAGAGAATCACTGGCTGCTCTTGATTGAACTGCTTGTGTAGTTTTAATAATCAATTTATTTTTAATGAACACACTTAAGTGATTTTTACATTTGACTATTTGTTTTTCTGACTTGAAATCTTCTGTTTAGATGTAAATGAAAAAGTAGGTAATACACTTGTTTCTTGTACTCTATCGACTCATTTTTCAAAGATTTACACCAAGTGAAAATAGCAGTATTTTTTTTAACCATACGCTATTTACCCTTAGGTGCAAATAGCTATAGATTCTATTTACACTGTTAAAATAGCAAGATTTTCTGCTATTTATACTACTAATTGCAAATAGTGGCAATTATCTGCATCTCAGTATGGTAGTACTGGTAGTATAATAACGTATTGAGTGTAAATTATAGTTTTAATTCAAATTATTAAATGGATGCCACCTTATTGGGACAATAAAGCCCTCCTACATCTACCCTAACCCTATACTTTTATTTTCAACTTTTTGACTATTTCCTTAATTTTTATTGAAAATAAATGTCTTTCTGATATGATATGAGATTTGAAAAGGGTGAATAAAAGTTAGGCAAAAGGCGGGCTCGACCTCAGGTCGATCGTGTCAAAAAGCATACGTCTTGCCATCTACACCACTGAAACTGACGCTTAATGAGTGCCTTTTTTTAGTTTTGACTACCCCAATCACACGTTGGTGGGCGGAGTTAGTGTAAATAGCCGTTTCCAACAAAAAAAAGACCTCATTTTTGAAAATTTGCTCATTGTGACTCATTTTGCCAGCACAGATCACAAATGTCTTTACTGTCCCTTTTGTTCAATTCAATGCATCCTTGATGAATAATTGTATTAGTTTGGGCTTAAATGTGAGCGATCCTCACCGAGCTCTGTGATGATGGGAATGTTTGCTCCGGTGGTTATGGACGCCTGTCGCACCAATCCGTGTACGGGACTGTTCTCCGGAGACGAGCGATCCATGCCAGGAGGAGTGAAACCTGGAGCAGAGCACAAAAACACATTAATACAGTGCCATGTTAAATCAAACTAATTTCCGAAACTTCCCCAGCTCAAATTTTTGATTTTGTTAATATTTTTCTTAAAGAAATACAAACATAAATAGTGATGAAAGCCAAAATATGAAATGTCATGGATGCATATTTAAGGAGTAATCCACTATTTTATAAAGGGGCATCAAAATGACATTTTTACCTGAGATTCGGACCCAATTTCAGAGGTGCAAAAATGACTTCAGAAAGATGGTAGCATAATTATGTTATTTTTACACAGAGCACTATTAGTAAAAGCTGTTGACTTAAGCAATCTTTGTTGCATTATCTGCCAATGGTGACCATTCAAAAATGGGAAAAAAGCACATTTCAAGTTTTGTCTCTGAGGTTTGCATGCTTGTAGCTCACGAGGCATTAAATATAATTAAAGATGAATTGAGTATAAAGATTAACATCCTTTTAGATTAAAATGAAGATGACGATGAAGATGAAAAAATGAAGAGGACGATCTAAAATCAATCAGGATATTAAAGTATCATTAATGCTTTTTGAGTTACAGTCCTGCAAACTTCAGGGAAAAAACACTAGAAGTGTCTTTTCCCCATTTTTGAATGGTCACTACTATTGGCATACTATGCAACAAAGATGGATACAGTCAACAGATTTTACTACTAGGCCTACCAATCTCTGTTTAATCATAAAATGATCATATACAGCCAACTTTATAAAGTAATTTTTACCGTCCTGTAATTTGGCTCCAAATCATAGGTGAAAATCTCCTTTTGAACCTCCTCTACAAAATAGTGCATTACTCATTAAATATTCACCCGTGATGCTTAATATTTGGGCTTTCTTCTGCATTTATGTATTGCTTAAAATGTTAACAAAAATCTGAGCCGGGGACGGTTCCGGTCCCATCTTTACCTTGAGAGTTGGCCTGCAAGAGTCCAATACTGTCATCAAACAGCATGGACTTGATGTTGAGAGACGCCAGAATACACTCCTTATCCTGCAGTGAGGCGTCGTCGATGTTGTTCTGATTGGCCGACAGGATGACGCACATGTCACACAAGTTGATGTTGACGGCTCTCAGATCGGCCCGACTCAGTGGAGTTCCCTAAACAGGAGACACACGTCACAAACGTGACACTGAAAAGCCACACTGTAAAAAAATGACAGGAAAAGTACTGGCAGCTCATTACACAAGACATTATCCATTCATTTTACAGACATTTCTGGTAACTCTAATACACAGTGCAATGAATTGTAAAATTCTAAATACTGGTAAAACACCTGTAAAAAATAAATACACTAAAAAAATAAAGGTGCTTCACGATGCCACAGAAGAACCTTTTGAAGCACCTTTATTTTTAAGGGGAGACACTGCTGGTTTTTTAATGCACCTGTCAAGTTTGAGATTTTGGGCTTTTCATAATGCATTTTTTCAGACTAGTGGAAAGAAAACATCCTGACACTGTTAAGTGTTTCTTTTATAGCACTTTATCTAATTGTGTTAACAGATTTCAATTATAATACATATTTTTAAAGGCCGTTTTCTCAAAATGAGCTTTTTCTCCAACACTGAGCCATAAATCTCCACTTCAGTAACACTTACACACATCAAACATTTTTATCCCTGTTTATATCCTGAAGGTTTTTACAGAGGGATTTGTTAATATATAATTTGCTTGATTATAAAATTTTAATCCCCCCAAAATTGTAAAAATAGTGTTTTCTGTCTGTTCTTAGCATTAAGACTTTTGACTCTAATATGGCAAAAAAATTATTTTGAAACTGATATCATCTAGTGTTTCGATTTTTGTACTAGAAATATATGCAAATTAGCACATATTTCATTAAATGATGACTCATTTGCATATCTAAACCTAACATTTTAGTAAACGTGTAATACAAAAAATGTTTGCAATTATCAGTGTAATCAATCAGCTGGGTAAGTAAGGCGATAACTATTAGTTATTTTTCCTTATTCACCTGCAGTGTCTTGCTTTATTGTATGGTAAAATTCCTTCAAATTATACAGTATATTGTGCCCTATTTTTACAGATTTTTAGAGTGCATCCCGGGTGCATGAGACTGCCGTCCGCTCACAGGTAAGATGGAGACTTTGGGGAAGTTGTGTAGCGTCTCCCACTCTCTCTTCAGATACTCCAGAGAGCCCACGAACACGATGGGCTTCAGCTCGTGATAGTGGAAGTTACTGGCTCTCAGAGGCATCACCAGGTTACGCAGACCGATCAGAGCCGACTTCACATCGCCGAATACACAAACCACCACGTGACCGCTCAAAACCGTCATCGCCGCCTCGCTGCGAGTCTGAGAGAGAAACACAGACCAATCAATCAATGACTGACCTTTACTGACCCTCAAACTAGTCACAAACTATATAGAAGCTTATATAGAATTTGAAATTGTATGTAATTTATAAATTGACAAATTCAATGCAATTCGACCAATTTATATAGAAATATTAATTTATATTATACAAGTTGAAGTACTAAAATTACTAAAACTGAAAATAACCTAACAAAAACTGAAAAATAAAATAAAAACTAACTATACATTTTGTTTTATTTAAAAAAAGTTGACAAAAACACAACAAAATGACTAAAACTACTTTCAGTTATACTAAGTAAATGTTTCAGTTAGTTGCGAGGCAATATTTCACATTTTCGTTTTGATTAAGTTGAAGAATGAAAATAACTGATCTAAAAAGGATCAAATTAAATAGATATATGAAAAACTGACAAAAACACACAACAAAATTACAACAACTACTTTCGGTTATACTTTAAATAAATATTCCAGTTGTCAAATTAATATTTGGAGTACTACAAAGACTAAAACTACAACTAAAAATAATGAAACTAAAACTGAAATAAAAAAAATTAAAACTATATAACCATTTTAAAGTAATAAAACTGACAAAACTACTTTTATTTGAAAGTCTAACTGAATATATAGTATATTTTAGTTAATTGCCAAGGCAACATTTTACATTTTTGTTTAAGTTGAAGTAAAATGAGTAAAAATATTGAAACTAAAACAGATATTTTAAACAACAAACTAAATAAATATTTTTAAAAAGTAATAATATGCAAAAAGATGCAACAAAATCACTAAAACTACTTTCCGTTATACTTTCAGTTAGTTGAAAAGGCAACATTTTTTATATTTGTTTGGTTTAAGTACTAAAATTACTAAAACTAAATTTAAAACTGAAATAAGAATTAAAAATAAAATTTAAATAATAATAATAAAACTGACAAAAACACACAACAAAAACTAAATAAATTATAAAAATAAATAAACATTACAAATTTACCAAAATTAAAACTAAAAATGGAAATTGCATTTAATGAAATGAAAACTAATTCAAAATTATAATAACTACTGTCTTGTAAAATATGATAACATCTCAGTTCTTCCGTTCTAAAGTGTAATTTCCCTCAGTTCTGTTGTGTAACGCACTGAACGTCTCTTACCAGCATGACCTTCTCTATGTCTTTTGATGGACACCAGTGAAACATTCCTGTCGAATCATATTTCTTTATGTTCTCATCCATTGTTTCCATTTGATCGTGTCCAGGGACCAACAACGGGTCGTGCCTGAAATCAACAAACCACAAAAACATGGACAAACTTGAGCGGCCAAATTCATGTTTCACTTCCAACAACAGCGAGATCGATGACTTTATAAGCCAGCCGAATGAATTGGATGCTGGGAAGCAGGGCTGCTGTTACAGGACGTGATTGAGAGCAGGAGCTCAGGGTCTCAGGGACGTTTGATTGGCCCATTAGAGGGGTGAAGGTTTCAGCATTCTGTCAGAGAGCGTTTCCATCCGTCAGCCGCAGCTGCTGTTATGACTTTATTTTCAATCATTAGGCCATTAGAGCTGCAGAGGCTCTCTTCACTTCCTCCAGCTCTCCGTCCATCAAATTTAATGCACAGAATGACAGCAAAACCACACGGTCAGCGCCGTACCGCACCGCGCCAGACGCCCGCTGCTAGAGAAAATGCCAGATACACACTACTGTATCACATTACATCACTGACACACCTGGGCATTAAAGGGTTAATCTCAAAAGATCTGTAAAAAGCATGACTAAAATACCCTAAAATAAAATAAAATAAACATTTAAAACTATACTTCGCATAAAGAAATTGAAGATTGTTTTTTGGGACCACGTTTTAGGACAACTGTTTGTATTATAACATTATTTTAATGACAATTTACCACCCAAATACTCATTCAGATGACCTTTCCAATTACAGTTATATCACAATGAATTTATATAAATTTATTATATGCAAAATTATAATTTTATATTTATAAAGAATACATTTATAGTATTATATAACATAACTAAATAAATAACAATTATTTGTGATGTGTATTAATAGGTTAAATCTCAAAGAACAAGTCATATTTCACCCCAAGATAAAATTAAAAATGACATAAAAAAACAACAAAAAAACAACATATTTTTCATACAGAAAATGAAGATTATTTTAGGACTACTCTTTTTTTTGTTGTTGCATTATTACATTATTTACATGACAATTTACCCCCAAACACTAATTTACAATAGTTACCCAATTACAATTATACTATAATGTGTGTGTGTGTGTGTGTGTGTGTGTGTGTGTGTGTGTATACATCTACATAACAACAGAACAATGTTAATGGTTCTAAAAAAAATGTAATCTTCTTTAAATAATTCCCATATTTCTGATTTGCGAGTGAAATGTGAGCAGGACATGTTTTGGTGAGATTCAGTCTCAGACGCTCCGGATGAATGTGATCTGCTGTCTGTAGGTGAGGTTTATCAGACGGGACACTGACAGCACATTCACGAGGACTCAATCTCTCTCACTGAATCTATACGGTTAGTGTTTCAGCACACAGCCGCTCGCGCTCTATTCGATCCTCTCAGGGGCTTGATCTGTCAGCGCTGAACACATTCATACTGTCCTCGCCAGCACTAATCAATAACTGACCCATCGGCTCATAGCGCTCAGGAGAGACTGAGTGTGTCTCATTCGGGTCCTGTAGCTGCATATGGATCAGACCTGACACAAACACACTGACACACACAAACACACAGCTGAAAGTTAACACATCATCTGCGATTATCATGGAAAACACTGATTATGTAAACTGTGTAATTATCCTGGAATGATGTTTAAACAAAGCAAATTTATCAAGACCAAATTAAGTTTTTTTTTTTGTTTTTAGATCAGTGAGATTTATCAGTGTAACTTATATATATTTTGGAATTTTATGTCATGATTTTGTTGCTACAATACCTATAGACTATATATTGGGTGGGGGGGGGGGGATAAACAATTATATATATATCTGCAAATAAAGCAAACAAAATGGATAATGTATAAATCTGTAATCAATTTACAAAAAGTAAAAATTATAATGATAGTAAAAATCATAATAATTATAATTAAAATAAAATAATTTTATTAAAATATTGCAAAATATTATGGTAAATAATTATTATAAAATAATTATAATTATACACACGCTCACATTTACTGTATTGTAAATATGCAAATAAAAAAAATGAAAATAATAATAAAGCAAACAAAACTGATGTACAATGTATAGTGATAATATAACTAGAATATTGGCCAACATATATTATACAGTATATTGCAACATTTATTTATTTTATTTATTTTTTGATTTAGATATAATAATCAGATATTGATCATATTGGCTTCAATTGATCAATTTACTGCAGATATCTAAATATATATCTGCAGTAAATGGATCAATTGAACCCAATAAGATCAATATCCAATTATTATATCTAAATAAAAAATTTTTGAAAAAAATAAATGAATAAAATAAGCAAATAAAATGAAAGCTAATAAAATTAATAATGTTTTGTGATAATATAACTAGGAAATTGGCCTCAGATTGAGTAGATAATTTTGAATATAATTTTGTGAGTGCAATTTTGTACAGAATGTTATGGATACAATATATATATATATTGTAAATTGCAGCAAAAGAAAATATTAGATGAGAGAGCATTTTGTTTCTTTTGAAAGTGTGTAATATACACAAAAGCCCAGGGCTGAGAGCGAACCCTGTGGTTCTCCAGGCTGTGAGGAGCATCGGTGTTCCCTCACAGATCCTGACACTAACATGCTTTCTAAAGAGCCTGATTCAGTCTGCTCTTCATTATTAATTCACAGGGGTCTGCAGGCCGGCGGCGGCGACGGCGCTAACCACAGCTGATATGCTTCACCACGAGCAATAGAGCCTCAGGCTACAGCAGAACCGCGCAGACAATGAAACACCTCAAATAAAACGTCCCTAAGCACCTCACACACGCTCATCCTGCTGTTTCTGTGATACAGAGACAACACAACACACACATCACCAGCGGACAGATGCTCAAACACAGAAACAACAGCAGATTCTCAGCGCTGAGCACAGAGAGTCATTTCGTCAATAATATAGTACAAAAATCATTTTCTGTAGAAAGACTTCACTGTAATCATTAATTAAAGTACTTTAGTTCAGTCTTGCTACACTAAAAAAGCTACTAACAAATGTATTTAATGTTATTTAAACATGTTTAAATACTGTAGTATTCAAACAACATCTAACTTTATTTCTGTTTAGCAGTCAGAGCAGTTTTTATCTGCTAGTATTAAACGAAACATTAAATGACACAAATGGGACACAAAATGAATCAGTGAATTTTTTTGTGATATGTTTCATTTATATAATGAGATAATATTATTCACAAATACTGCAGGACATGCTACATTATGAAGGTTAATGCTTAATGTTACATAAATATGAATATAAATCCATAATGTGTAATACAGTCAAAGTGATGATTATATAATAAATTAATATTCATTTAATAATATGTTAATATATTTATTATCTATAATCTGGTGGCATTTTCTTGAATATTGGTAGGTAAGATGGTTTTGTACCCTTCCAAATTCATTCTGCTACTGTCATCTTACATTAAGTCATCAGTAAAGTTGAGAGGGCCTGTTCCAGAGACAGCCATGCACGCCCATGCCATGACACCACCTCCGCCATGCTTTACAGATGAGGCTGTATGCTTGGGATCATTGCAGTTCCCTTTTTTTCTCCACATTTTTGCTTTCCCATCACTTAGATAAAGGTTCATCTTTGTCTCATCGGTCCATAAACACAGTTCCAAACTCTTCTGGCTCACCTTTGTGCTTTTTTGCAAACTCTACTCTTGTCTTTCTATTTCTGGTGCTGGTCAGAGGTTTGCATCTTGCTGTGTAGCATCTGTAATTCTGTGTCAAAGTCTCCTGAGGACAGTAGATTGTCAGAGCATCACCCAGCTTTCTGGAAGTTGTTGGTGATTTTACAGACACGTCTTTTAGGGTTCATTTTCACAGCTTTTATGATTTGTCTGTCATCAACTACTGTTGTTTTCTCAGCTGATCAGGTCGTTGTTGGTTGCTGGTGGTTTCCAAACTCTTGATTTCTCCATGCCCTTTGTTTTTGCTAGAGCTCTAATTGACTTCCTCTTTTCTTTTAGAATCCAAATTGCTTGCTCATCCTGGTTTGTGTGTGTCATCATCGAATGCAAGATTCAGAATACAGAAGTAATGGATATAACTGATACGAGGCATTCCCTGCTTTTAATATCTGAAGAATTAATGCAACAGGACACAGCTGATCACTTAGAAAGACCTGAGAGGCAACTGCTCCAATACTTCTGCTCACATCAGATAGAGGGATCAAACTCTAAAAGTGCTGAACTTCTTAGCTGGTGAAACATCTGTGTTGAATCACCCAATTATAAAATGTGACATTCTGTAGTTTTGTCTCATATTCATCTTTTCATCATATTTGTAAATGTCTTGACTCCACAGCCAACAGAGCAATTTTGTCTTTACTGTTCCAATACTTATGGAGGGCACTGTATATATACAGTGCCTTGCGAAAGTATTCATACTTTCATATTTTTTCACGTTTTGTTATGTTGCTGCTTAAACCGCTTTAAATTAGTTTTTTTCCTACATCAGTCTACACTCCATACACCATATTGATAAAGCAAAAACAGAATTGTCACAACTTTGTAAATTAATTACAAATAAAAAAACTGAAATAAGTACATTGCATAAGTGTTCATACCCTTAACTAAATATTTAGCTGAGTCTTTTTTTTTTTGTTTGATGCGACAAGCTTTGTTCATCAGCATTTGGCAATTATCTGCTATTCTTTTCCTCACCTCTTCACCTCTCAAGCTCTGTCAGGTTGGATGGGGGCAGACACACATTTTCAGGTTTCTCCAGAAATATTTGATTGGGTTCAAGCTCAGGCACTGGCTGGGCCACTCAAGGACAATCACAGAGTTGTGTATAAGCCACTCTTGCTGTGAGTTTAGGTCCATTGTCCTGTTGGAAGGTAAACCTTCTGCCCGTCTGAGGTTCTGAATGCTCTAGACTGGGTTTTCATTAATTCTATGTCTATATTTTTTTTATGCCTTTTTTTTTTTTTTTTTTTGCTTTACCAATACCATTATAGTGTATGGAGTGTAGATTGATGTGGAAAAAAGTCATTTAAGGCAGTTTAAGGCAGCAACATAAAACGTGAAAAAAATGAAGGGATATGAATACTTTCGCAAGGCAATGTATATATAGGCCATTTATATATACAAACACAATATATATAATATATATATACTTGTTAAAGTACTTGTTATTAATTACTGCCCATGCAATATGAATTATTCATGCCTGCTGTCCTGATAAAGCATTCAGAAGATATTATTCTCATTCCATCATTGTGCATTAATGGCTTTTATTAATTCACTAGCAGCTCTTTCATCAGTCAAAATCAATAAATGGATCAGTAATTCTGGCGGACAGGATAAGAGGCAGGTAGCGGGAGTTAAAAGCGGGCGGCGCGTCGGACGGCACTGAGCGAACGACAGCCTGAGGCGACACAGACCGACCTCAGCCTCTGATTGGCTGGAGCTGTGGGCCGTGTGACCCGTTTAGTGAGCATGAGAGAGAGGATAGAGATGCTGAATGTGAAGGGATTTCACAAAGCAATGCTAGTGAAATAATGTCACATTGCACATAGAAGTGATGTTTACAGAAAGACGGTTGTGCTCTTACCTTATTATTTTGGGCGAGCATGTGGGCGACGTTCTCATCCCTCCGTTACGCTGTTTTTTCTTGGGCGACAGAGCCGACTGCTGCTCCTCCTCCACTACTGAAACACCAGCCACAGTATAAGACGCAACCAAACTACATATGTTACCAAACAACAGTCACAAAGCATTAAAACACTCCAAAACACATAATCAGACAGATATGAGACACATACAGAAGGGATGAAGCAGACAGAGAAAGAGTGGACTAAATTGTTCTACTGTTTGTGATAAACTTTACTTGAACTCTTTGTGTATAATGCATAATGTACATTGTAACGCATTATATATTTTCATAAATAATTGTAACCAAAGTTAAAATGCATTGGAATATTTGCAGATTCGTTGTTATATCTGAAACTGGTTGTCATGTGAATTACTGCATTATACTTTCTTATACAGGTGTAATATTGAATATACAGTATTTGGTATTATAACTGTGTTTTTTAATGCATTATATATAAAGGCTTCAAGTAAAGTGTTACCTTAGCTGCATTATTTGATTAAAAATGGCCAGTTAATTTTTTTCTTAAAAACATGTACAGCTTTACTTCTGCATTATTTTCAACAGAAAACGGTGAAATGATTAGATTTGCAACTAAATATTTATAATAGATTTTGTAATGCATTTTACAACCTTTTAAATAATTACTAGTTTTATTAAATATTTATTAATTTTATTTATTATCATAATTCTGTTCCACATGTTTTTGTTTGGGTGGCTTATACTATTTATTATTAAGCCTTTTTTTTAAGTTGTAAATTACAATTATTAGAGTTTGTTTTATAAGAAAATACTATTTCAGTCTGCCTTCTTCAAATTAAATATTTAATTCAATGTGTTACTTGCCCTTTCTTTGTAATTATTTGTGAAAACTGTTTAAACTATTTTAAACTATAAAAATGTATTTAGTATTTTTTCATTAATTAATGCAGTACTACGGAAGCCCTGAATTGCAACATGAAAAAAGGTGTCTTAGAGCCTTCCTGAGTCTGTTTATTTCTCTTTCTTTATCAGATTTGTTTCTCCTTTCTCTCTTCCAAATGCCCATTTTTCCCTACATAATATATTTTTTCAAAAACAAGTTTCTCTCATCAAGATTATTTTTCTCTTTTCAAAAGACTTTTTCTCTTAAAAAACAAAACAATTTTTTTTCTCTCTTAAAAACTTTCTCTCATTTTGCTTTTTAAAAAAAAACATTTTTACTCTTTCCTAAAAACATTTTTCTCTCTTCAGAAAGCTTCCTTTTTTTTCTTCAAAAAGCTTTTTTCTCTTAAAAGCTTTTTCTCATCAAATTCTTTTTTTCCCTTAAAAAACCCACTTATTTTTAGAAAAAATAAATAAATTATATATATATATATTCATATTGCAATTCAGGATAGCTTGTTTAGTATTTCTGAACTCTGTTAGTCCGCATGCATTTCCCACAAAGCCAGGCCGAGTCTTACAGAACGTGTGCGGGCCGATGGTGGAGGTGGAGCCGTGGCTGGAATGATATCTGTATTTAACAGGCAGACTACAGGCCCGATGCAGGCGGGTGGCATCAGATGCTCCTGTGCCAGCGCTGCTGCTCTGATACAGCTCTCTAGAGCTGGCCAGACTGAGTCTGTGCAGGTATAAGGCAGCCGGAGACAGCAGACTTCCTTTACGGTTATTTACTAAAGGCACTGACACACGGATGCCCGGGACAGCAGGAGGCGCTCTCACTGCGCACCGAGCTCGCATTAGGGCGGGTTTGGGATTCTGGGGCAGGAATGTTGGACTGAGCTCATCATTTACTGTCAGACAAGAAACATTCATAATCAGGCAATGAAGAGAATCAGCCATTTTTACTGTCCTTAACATATGATTGATACAATATTGTTAATTTAAGAAATTATGTTTAAAAATGTTTTTTATAGAAAATGGATTATAATATTTTTGTATTTTTAATGTTTGATATTTTTTATATTTTATGTATATTTTATATTTATATTTTATAAAAAAAAAATATTTTTTTATATATATATTGACTCGGAATACTGATTTTATTATAGCATACATTTAAAAAAAGAACTTTTGAATATTTAATTACTTGATTTATTATTGATATGATTTATTATTGATCCTCCACAGTCACCGCGCCAGGTGCAGTTTCTCAGGATCCTTATTTCAGAGATATCTGTCAGGTAGTAGTGAGATTATATGGATAATATTCCTAAACTGAAATTGCTGACAGCACCATTAGCTGACATATTCTACATCATTCAAAATGAAAAAAAACTTCACAAATGTTTAGAAAACAATAAAAACAAATCAAAGACAAAGCAGTGAAATCTACAAAGTTGCAGCTCCACATTATCAGAACTGCAGTGCAGCAGTACCATCTAGTGCTGAATGAGAGCAGGTGCCTGCAGAGCTGAATTATATTCAGAGACTGTGACATACACAGACTGCAAAAAGTATTTGGACACAACCTGTGTAAACCGACTTCATACAGCCACTTATTATTATTAATGACCAACGAACCAAAAAATAATTCTCAATATTTTGAATGACATTTGCTTTGATATATACATCAGACCAAATCACATAAAATCTTTGGATGAACAGGACATGAAGAGAAGAAAGACGAGAATGAAGAGAAGGGTGATGAAGAAACAGCAAACGGTTAAGAAACAAACAAGTAAAAATGGGTAAAAGACTTACTTGATTTGATGTATCCGTTATAGTTACTTTTAGCTGAGAAAATGCAAAGACAAAATGTGGTTAAAGTAAGACACATGGAGCAATGAAATGATGAACCAATGAGAAAGAAAACGGAAATAAATTGCTTATTTTTTTAATCTAGAACTGACTATCTTCAACCACCCAGTGAGCACAAAATCTTAACTTGTCCAGCTGACCCAAGGAGCCCCCAAAAACCATCAAACCAGACTAATCTTACCAGCATGGCCAGGCTTGGACACCAACTAATTACTTTAGGCTGGTATAAGCTTTTACATATCTACGCTCTAAACCTCCAATACAAAAGACATATAATATCTCTATTTACAACATATACTGTATAATTCTCCTATACAGTATAGCCATTTTCCTATAAGTGTTAGTCATTTCAATCACCTCACCTTTTATGCTCTAGATTATTAGCATAAAACACAGCACAAACTATGCTTAATGTTCAGATAAAGACCACTGTACATAGCCGAATGTAAAATAAAACATTACAATAAAGATTCAATGAATTACAAAACTAAGCTACTAAACTGCATCTATACAATTCACACAAACAGCATGCAGGAGACCAAGTCTACCACACAGAGACATCCATGGGCTTGCAGCAGTCTTCACCACATCAGATGCCACCACTACATGGCATTGCACCAGCCAGATGGGACATACACAGGTAGCGGGCACAGACAACTACACGGGCAGTTGGCACGGGTGCCACAGGGGAGGCGTTCACTTACAGGAGCATAAAGTGGTTGTGTTATCATACACAGACACAGGAGAGAGGGGGAAGCCACGGTGCAGAACCTCCGTGTTACTAGCCACACTGTCTGACATGCACGAGCAGCCACGTTCTGCCCCACCGCAAGCTACACAACATGCCAGATGCATTCTCTTGTAGGCTGACTTCTTGGCTGGGGTCATGGGGCGGATGAGGGGAGAGGAGGAGGAGAAGCATGTTAATGAATGGGAGCATTATTTCACTAACAGAAACTGGACATCCAGAAACTACAGCAGGTAAAGTACAGAGCCCTGAGGAACACCTTCAGAAAAACATGTTTGTTATCAAGTTATATACAATTCTGTTACAGAGTAAAATCTGTTGTATTTTTCAACAACAATATATCAGTTCAAATGGTTCCAATGCTGTTTTAATTATTTTTTTATATTCTTGGGAATACTGTATTTTAGAGATGCGAGTAAAGCATGGAAATGCATGGAGATGAATAATAAAAGATATCAGGAGCTCAATGTAACATGTCCTGCCATGGTATATAAAATATATTTTAGTATTTTTTAATCCATAAATTATGCAAAACACAACATTTTCCCTAATAAATTACACAAAATGATATTCTTAAATATTACAAAATAAAATAAAATAAACATATGGGGTGATATCTAAACTCAAAACAGAATAATTCTCAGAAAAGCCCAAGTGCTGTTAGGAGCCTGTTAGAACAGGAAAAATTCAAGCTGTCTCCAGCTGATGATGCGGTGGAGGACAGTGGGTTGATGGAAGATGTAGTTTTACATTTACACATGCAGCAGGCTACAGTAGAAATCCACAGTCATTACTCACAATACAACACTATCAGAGGGTGGGGGAAATTATCACAGATCCAGGGCAGCGAGAAAAAGGGAAAATGTGAAATGTGTCAATTACTAACAAAATGTGTTTGATGTATTTTAAAAGTATCAAGTGGAGGTAAAAGCCAAAAAGTTCAATAATGTGGCCAGGCAGTGCAGTGATATTGATAAAACAGCTTCGGTAGAGACGTCATTGACAAACTCCTCCACACGTGAGAGATTTATATCTAAATCGTTATTTTCTAGCTGTAGGGAAAAATGTGGTAAAGTGCAATGTAAAAACCTCACAACAAATCCAGTTTGATGATTCCTGATCCCATAACAGAGTCTGCCTGATTAAATATTTTAATAAATGTTATAATCAAAAAAATACATTTTCATGTTTGGTAAAATGAAAGTGAAAGTGATACAAAATACATCTCATAAAATCTAATAAACCTAATATATCTACCTATAAATATGATTATATATATAAAATAATCTATATATAAAAATAAAAAGTGAAAGTAAGGCAATTATTAATAAATGTTCTTATGGTAACTTACTCCGTTTGCATCCACACTTCTTGATCCGTTTTGGGTCTGTAATGTCATCGTGACAAGCTTTACAGTAGAAAAGTGCCCTAATGGAAAAAGGAGATCTTATTCAAACCATCCACACCTCATATGAGCTGTTATGATATGAATCTATAGCTGGATATGTAAAAAAAAAAAAAAAAAAAAAAAAAAAACAAACATCAACTCCTCACCTCTTCACCTCTTTGGCATCACTGGCGATGAAGAAGCCCAGCGTTCCCTCCTGCATTTTCACATGATTTCCCGGGTTAATCAGCGTGCTGTAAAATACAAACATACACTCACAAACCACAGAATGTGTTCAGAAATACCGCCCTTTAAATAATAAATTCTGCACTTATGAAGACAGGACAGCTCATGCCACGAAGTGAAAACACGTTTAAAACTTAACCTAAAATCTGTGTAATCTATCAAACATTCAAAGATGAAAATCTAAAGAAGAAAAACCGGCCCAAAAGAGACAATAAATTAATATTTTGTAATGTCAAAATCACCCAGAATACAAAAAGATGCATCATGTTTCATTTTAATGTTAATGACGACATGCATTTACTAAAATATTTTTTTTTAAATTTAATTTAATTTAATAAGACTATTCTTTGTATCTGTTTGTTTTGATGAAGGTTATTGTTACGTATGTCTGAACTTAAATAACCTATTTTAAACATTTCAGACGACATCTGCATGCAAACACATAGTTTTAGTTTACTTGGTTAACAGACATGCAAGCATGGAATAGTTCACCCAAAAATAGCATATCTGTCATCATTTCCACTCTCATGTCATTCGAGACACATTACTTTTCTTCTTCCATGAAACATTAAAGGAGATATTTAGCATAATGCCTTAAATATACAACAGCTTTGTAAAATAAACAATTTACTGATTTTCCCTTGCGCTGCAAATCTCATCTCTCATTCATGATTACGTTTTTCAAGCTGCATCACGATCAGTTACATGCTGTTTGCAATCAAGGAACTCGCACCTGGACAATGATGTTTTTAAAGTTGCATGTTAATTTAGCATATAACAAATGAAATTTGACTGTTTGAAGCCATACTTCTGGGATGCTTTAGTGGTGTTATTTTGTCATTTGTGGAGCTTGATAGTGTCTGTCTCCTTCCACTTTCATTGTATGGAAAAGAACATTGTGCCTAAAACGTCTTTTTTATGATCCACGGACGTTTCATTTTTGCGTGAACTATCCCTTAAACATTCAGCATGTTTAATTTCATAATTGTGTCACTACAGAAAATAACAGATTTGTTGACAGTAAAAGCATTAAAATGTTCAGAAGGGCAGTGGCAGATACGTCACCACTGTTTTCAGAGCCACATTACAGTTTACACACACAGCTCGTACAGCTACACACAGAAGTACAGAAACTGAACAACAGTATCCCTTGAAAATCTACACATATAATTTACTGCCTTGACTAAACTGTCTCGACCAAGCGAATACAGACCCTAAAACATTCAGGAACATTTCAGGGAAATATGGCAAGTAAATTTTCAAGAGAATTTGGCATGACATGACCACACCAAATGAAACCTTATAATTTCATACCATTTTCCACCCCTGTGTGAAACAAACACAGACAGCAGCAAAGTGAGACAAGCCACTGAATGCAGGATAAAGAGCACGCTAAACAACACGCTAATCAGCAGGGCTATTATCCTTAATTAACACTCAAACTATAACCATAAAAAACATTTTTGTTACTTGAAATAACATTAATATTTACTGAAGTAAAATAAATAATAAAAAAAACTTTTTAGATGGCAAATACTAGTCTGACAAAGGTGTTTGAAATAAACAACTGAAATAAAATTAAAAATTAAAAACCTTTTAGTCATACTTTACATATTTCTCATTTTTCTTTTGCTTAACTTAATCCACTAAAATAACAAAAAATAAATAAATTAAATAAAAACTAAAAAAAAATTAAGAAATATTATACAAGACAAAAATGCACTACAAAATCACAAAAAAGTAACTAAAATTAAAACAACATAAACATACAATCTAATTTAAAATGTTAACAAAAACTGTGTATCGATACTAAAATAACACTGTATTTGAGTCAAGAGTATGCTAATTAAAGAAATATATATTGCTGTGAGGACATTGCAGACTGACCTGCTTTCTCTCTGGTCTGATTTATACTCGATCGCGATCAGAAGGAGTTTCAGCTTCACATAGCATAGTCTACAGAGAAATAAAAGATCAATGAAAACTAAATTATGCATAATAGATGAACATGTTTCCTTTTATATCTGTTTATACCAGCCACTTTACTGCCAAAATATCCAGGAACGTATTCGGATAATCAAGAAATTAGAAAACCTGTCAAAAGTTTTAACACACTTGACTGAATTTGTCTCTCATGATCGTAAACATAACTTCTGACCAAAAGGCTTCTGCTTAAACGCAGTTTTGTAGACATTAACATTTTCAATGCTTGAATTTATTTACAAAGCAAAGTCTGGGGTCTTTGAAATTGCAAAATTATAAGAGTTTACATTTCTCAACATCATTCTCATACTTCAATTTGTGTTTTTTCATAGTTTCAATGACTTTACTATCATACTAACACATGTATAAATGGTCATACTTACTCACAAATGGTGGGGAAAGACAAACCCACGAAGGCACTGGACAGATACTCTGTGTACATTTCATTGGCTACTCCCTCTAAATAATACTTCTGCCATGTGTCTTCTTCAATCTAAACAGAAGTAAGTTGTGAGTTTCACGCTCAGGATTCAAACGGTGACACCGTTTGCTCCAGCATGTGAGCTGACCTTGATGTAGGACCTCATGGAGAAGAGGTTGGCCAGCATGGTGGACAGACCCTGGGCCAGGCAGCTCTGAGCGATGAAGCCCAGCTTCAGCTCCGCGAGGCAGATGGCGTCATCGCCCTCCTTCCAGTTCCAGCTAGGGATGTTGAGAAGATGAGCCTGGAGAAGACAAGGACAGAAAGTGCATGCATTAAAGGCCTCATAACTGTTTGAAACAAGATTTTGATGTTCAATGTGACATACTTGAAAATGCACAACTCAAAATTCCCTCTTTAGTTCATCCAGAGCATTTATTGATACCAAATAGTTTTAAAGTTACAGTAGCTCGTTTAATTCTAAAGACCATGAAAAGGGAAAATGGTAATTTTGGCTGTTTTTGGTACAATAAACTGATAATAACATGGAAACTCTCACCTTATTGTGGTACTGGAGCATCTGTGTAATGATTCGGATCTTTGGATGGTAGTTTTTAATGGATATCACCCTAGAAGAACACACATCAAAAGTAGTTTTTTGAGTATAATGCACTAATTCTTATTTAATCTTTTGTTTTTGTTTTTATGTTTTTTTTTGGGGGGGGGGGCTGTCTCACCTCATGATATTGGATGCATCTTCAGCGTCAGGATCTGCACAATATTTATTGGCTAAGATCAGACAAGCATCGGCCGACTCAATCTAGAAAAATGAGTTTAAAAAACAGATCTCATTTAAAAAGTGAATAAACTTTATAGGATGTAAATAAATGGGCCCCCCCAAAAAATCACTTTTTGCAGGGTTCCCATATTTTTGTCCACTGAATGTCCTTTTTCATGAACTCAGTTTTTGTTATTACCCCATAAAAATTTTCAACACCAGTCAAATTGCTAGCAAATCATTCAGACCAATTAGTGAATCATTTAAAAAAGACTCATGGCACACACACAAAAAAGGCATTTTAAGATCATATACATTTATGACATTTCTACACTCCACTACACACTTTCACACCTTTTTTCCCACTAATTTATCAAAGCAATTTTTTTATTTTGAGCCTGCAGACTGTAGATCAAACCTGTACCTTGACCCGAGCGAGATCGTGAGGGTTGAGGACAGATCCCTGGTAAAACTCCACCTGTGTGAAGTGTCTCTTGAATAAGGCTTCCAGCTCAAGATTAGGGGAAATACTGAAAACACACACACACACACACAATGGCACTGTGAGACCAAGACACCCCAAAAAACAGAGCAGCAGGAGCGTTCTTCAAAACATCTTTTGTGCAGATGAAACCTCTGTTCAATTTCAACATTGTACTTACTTATGGAGAAAAACTATTTCTACATTGACATCATCCCTGTCCTTGTGTAGGAAGTCTTTGAGGAAGTTGGAGACGCTCTCCAGTGTGATGTGACCGCAGACGACTATATGCCTGAGAAACGCAACGGGTGAGTATTCATCAGAAAACATCACAGCTGATCAACAAGAGAGAAAACCACCCAGATCACACGTTTAACACAACATTTAGCCTTAAAATCATACAAAATCAGACTGAAATCCTGTGAAATGAACCCTGAGCATGTGCTAATTCAAAGGGAGTCTGGGTGGATTTTTTCTGGAGAAACTGGATTTGTTCTGTAACAACAAACCTTGTCTTAAGTTTACAACAAATGAGTTTAAAGCAGTAACAGCAATGCAGTGCCACTGAGTTAAAGACCCCATAAAATCACTACTCTACTAGCATATACTGTAGATGAGCTACAGACTAAATCACAAAACACCAATCTTGATTTCATGAGGACTTTAAAGCAAAAGCATCTGAGCAACAAAAAGAAGCTTCACTGACGAAAATAATCCATCAAAATGACTGCTGATGATTAATTATAAACTAATGCAAGCACATATTTCATATATGATGTGTACACTGTTATAGCTAGCATTAAAATAAGATGACGCACAAAACATTGCAGTGACGTGTAGTTGAATTTTGTGATTGTACATATACTATAAAAAATGTGCATATTTGTGACACCTCATAAAATGGCTTATATTAGTGTTATTTAAAATGGGTTTAAATACACCTATATGTATGCATTACTATAATTCAAAAGATTGGGGTGGGTACAGTTCTTTGAGTCTCTTCTGTTCAGCAAGGCTGCATTTATTTGATCAAAACTACAGTAAAAATTGTGAAATATCTTCAAAAGTTCAAAAGAACGGCATTTGACTTCACTGTCACTTTTGATCAATTTACTGTGTCTTTGCCGAATGAAAGAACTAATTTCTTTCCAAAAATAAAATCTTTTGTATTGTACAAAATCTGGCTTTGTGATGAAAACATACAACACGCACACGCAGAAGCCCAAGTGTCACAAGTAGCACGATTCAGCAAGCGGCGATGAGCGACTCACACGACGCCACAAGCAATGAGATGATTTGTGCCATTTGACCCCAGACCCTCATAATAATACTACTTCCTGTGGAGAAGCACCTCTGACGTCACAGGAAGCACTACAGCGACTTCCTGTGAGGTCAGAGTCCACGCTCCTCCATGCCAGACCCTGCAGAAAATAAGAACCTTTTCATTAGAGGTTCGGCGCCTTCGATCCTTTGACTTACTTTCTTCCTCGGGTCGAGTCATAACTCCCTCCATATTTCTTCCGATTAAGGATGAGAGCAGCGATTTCAGGCACGTAGCGAGCAAACATTGCCTACATGCATGGGACAGAGAGAGAGACGGGCATGCAGACGGGCCGAGCGCACTGAACAAGCGCAGCCCAACCCGCGGTACTTACTTTCTCCCATTTACTGCACTATAGGAACCACCATATTTCTTGCGGTTTCCTATTAACTCTATGATTTCAGGAACGTAGCTGGCAAACATGGCCTGGAGGAGGAGACAGGAGACACAGGACAATAGAAGTCTGCCAATGCTTCTACCTTCAGTAGAAGAGAGATTTCATATCAGAAATAAGAGCCTTGAAGCGATAGTTCAGCCGAAATGAGAGTTCGGTCCTCGTTTGCTCACCCTCATGTCATTATAAACTCCTTCGACTTACTTTATTCCGTGAAAAAATATGCATGTATAAAAAAATTAGCATCTCGTTGCAATATAATGAAAATGATGGGTGACCGAGCCAAAACTTGAACTGAATCGAACTGATGAACTTACACGTTATACAAAAATAAATACAAAAAAAAATTACATTTATATTAAAAATAACAATTTAATATATTTTTTTAGATGAAATCAATATGAAGAATTAATATTGAAATAATATATTAATATTAATAATTTATTAATTAATTTATCATTATGCATGTGGCAAATTAAAATAATCTGTGAACTAATGGGTTTTTATGTAGAAAGTATTACCGTAAATTACAAAATTATTAATATTAAAATAAATGTTCATTTTTATTTATAAAATCTTGTATATGACTCATTTTATTCATATTAATGAATATAATTATTTGTATATAAATGTAATATTAATATGAAAATAATGTTTCATTTTATTACTTTAGTTATATGAAAATAAATCCTTAAACGCTCAGATAAGCAGTGAACCGTCTTTCAGAAGTTTACAGTTTTTGTTTGTATTACATTGACAAAATAAATGATTATAAAAGGGGCAAACTGAAATGATCTGTGCATTAATGTGTCCTTTATTTTTTAATGTAGAAAATGGTTAATAAAAGCATTGCGATAAATACTACAATTAATTCCAAAATGACATACACTGTTTAAATGTTTAGATTTCAACAACAAACTGGAGTAGAAACATAAGTATATCAGCAAAAGTTAATATTTGAATTTAAATGAATTATAATTATTTAAATACAACTATTCATAATGAACTAATTATAACTATTTAATTTAATTTTAATGTTTGTTTACAAATCCCCTTCCTATAGTAATGTACCAACAGGCTGGGTTTATTGAACAGTTCCAGCATTAGTTGAATCGAATCGAATTTAATCAAGATCAAATTGAATCGAATCATAAAATGTCTCAGCCCTAAACTGAACTGATTTAAACTGAATAACAACACTATTTTCACTTTTTGAGCTGCTTTACAGCAGAATTTGTCTCATATTTGAAGTAGTTTGTATCACTGATTCTCATATTTTCCTGTTTTATTATTTATTTGTTTGTTTTCTCTATCGTATAAAGTGCTATAGAAATAAATGTGACTTGATTTCTGAAGAACAAGTCATATGAACTGTAACTTTGGTCCCCATTCACTTTCATTATATGGAAAAGTAGACCTTTCGAGTTCCACCGAAGAAAGAAACGACATGAGGCTGAGTAAACAATGGCAATCATTTTAGCACAAACTATCCCTTTAAGTGTTGAATACTGGAGCTTTAAAATGCAGACAGTGAGAGTCAGAATGCTTGTGTACATGCATTGCCCAGAATTTACAGGTTGGAAGGTTTTAGGCTAAAAGTAAAAGCATTCTGTTTGACAAATATCCCTGTTTGAAGGGATATCGGTGTTGTAGAGAAGAAAAGCCACAGATGAGATTCAATCTGCCGTTTTAAGAGGGAAAACGGTGAAGTAAAGGAGGAAACCTCAAGAGCCATGTTTAGTCCAAACAAACTCTTACGCTGGGCAGATATGAGCACGACTGTCACCTGTCCCACTGCTGACCTTCACCTTTTACATTATTTACATTATTACAGGAGTTCATAACACTGCCTCACATCTCAAGCATTGCAATACATACTACAACAGAGAAATATATTTCATTACGAACTTTATTAAAAATTATGAATATTAAAATTCATGTTAATTTTAATACATTTTAACATTTTATTATTATAATTGGTTTAATATATTTATATAACTCAATTTTAATAATTCATATTGAAATAATATTTTAACATTAATCATTTATTATTTTATTTACATGAAAACAAGCATAGCAATAAGCTGGTCATAAAACTTTCAGATAAGCAGTAAATTGTCTTTCAAAAACACTTCATAAATATGGCAAATTGGAAAGATCTGTGCACTAAAGTGTCCTTAATTATTTTACGTAGAATTTTTTAATTTTTATAAAAGCATTACATAATACAATAAATTGTCGAATCTATTTATCTATAAAAACTTTATTAATAATAAAATGTTAATTAAAAAAAATATTTTGGAAATTAATATAATTATGTTTATTTATTGTAAAAGATGTATATAAATTATTAATAACAATTCATTTTAATTAATATAAAATGAATTATTAAATAATAAATTAAATTAATAAATTAATAAAAAAAATGTTTTTATATTAAAAAATATATATATATTTATATGAAAAAATCTGTGCACTAATGTGTCCTTAATGTTTTTTATAAAAGCATTGCAATACATACAACTACATTAATACTAAAACATATCTGTCTTTACAAACTTTATGAAAAATTATTAATATTAAATCTAATGTTTGTTTTAATATTTACAAAATATGATCAGTTTTTCATATTAATTTCTATAAATATTTGTATTTATTTCTAATTTTGTAATAATTTTAATAATATATTTCTTTAAATGCCATTTTAATTTGAGACAGTCATGTATGTGTGATGTATGCTGACATCATGACGGTGTGTATCTCATATCTCAACCCTTCATAGAGTTTGTTGGAGTCAGGGTGGGGTAAACTGGGTCAGGTTCTCTAAAACCGCAGTCAGTCATGATTTCTACAAACAGAATAACTTTGTACTCCCTAATGATGGTTCCACTTGAAATCAACAAATATAGCATTTGAAATATAGAAATACTTAATTGCTTAAGAACCAAAACACACAATGCAGTACAAGCAAAAACACATGAAGATCTTTCCATCATGACAAGCAGAAGCTGGGAACGTTTGGATGGGACTGAAGCTAAATGAAGGGTTCGTTTTCCAGCTCTGGTTGTCAAGGATACAATGATTAAGGAACTGATAATTGGAGGCAGAAATGCAGGCTGTGGGTGAATTATTATGGGATTTCTTCTATTTATTTAGGCTTTTTACCAATCCTCCGAGAATGAAGAAGACCATGAAAAGGCGGCCGAGGGTTGTTTTAGCACAAACATCTCCATAACCCACTGTGGACATGGTTACCATGAGTAAGTACACACACTCCCAGTAGGAAAGCGGTTGGGAATTTTGGAAGTTTTCCCAAGGATCCCCTGAGTTTTCCACCTGAAAACACACCAACAGGCTCAGTATTTCTACTTAAGCTTTATTTTGTCAACATGAAAGCAAAACTGATCCTAGAATAGTTCACCCCAAAATTAAATGTGTGCACTCTCAGACCGTCAAAGATGTAGATGAATGTGTTTCTTCATCAGATTTGGAGAAATGTAGCATTGCATCAGTGTCTCAGCAATGGATGTGAATGGGTGCCGTCAGAATGAGAGTCCAAACAGCTTGAGAAGACAAAAACTGACACAAATCCATCAAGATGTTTTGTAACTAAAATATGTGTCTATAATCCATAATAATGCTTCCTCCAGTGAAAAAAAGCAGAGTTTACAAGCCAAAACAGCTCGAAACAAATATATGTGGCTGGATTTTGATGTGAGAGACAACAGAAGATGCACTTTTTTCACTGCAGGAAGCATTATTATGGATTCTGGACTTGTATTTTAGTTAAAAACGTCTTAATGATGGATGTGTTTCAGCTTTTCCTCAAGCCGTTAACTGATGGACTGGAGTGGTGTGGATTATTGTGATGTTTTTATCAGACTCTCATTCTGACGGCACCCATTCACTGCAGAGCATCCATTGCTGAGACACTGATGCAGAGACACATTTCTACAAATCTGATGAAGAAACAATCTTTCATTTTTATTTTTGGTGAACTATTCCTCTTTCTCAATACATGTTTTTGTCTTATTGTGAATGATTCATTATTCAAAAGAAGAAAAAGTATGTTTTCGTGATCTTTCATCAAAATGTAGCTTTTCACCATCCAGTTCATTCCTGATGCGATTGACTTACCAAATGTATGAAGCCCGCTGCCGTCAGCCATGTGCTTATAAAGATTGAGCACAAATTCACCAACTTTATGGAGTTGCTATGAAAACAAATTTTAGAAATCAACTCACAACTGATACTCACATGATACTAACGCTGCACATAAATTTGAGTTCAACCAGAGCATATTTTGGAAAGCCTGCTAAACCTTTCATACAAACAAAACATTTTCAAAAGAACAGAAATGACTGGGATGACTAAAGGTTCTTTGTATAATACTGGCCAATTTTAGTCCAAAAATCATTTCAGATTGTTTTGGCACAGTCTATTCAGTAGATTTCACCTCTCCATTTGAATGAGTCGCACTGAGATTATTTATTCTGTTGCACAATAAGCTCTCCTGGACATCTGCGCTAAAGCTTTAGACCTAATCTGCAGGGAGATGGACAGATTTCTGACCACAATCTCAAGGATATTCAAGCACGACAGGCAGAAATAAAATATTGGCAACAACAAAATTAAATAATAATAATAAAATCTAAAAATAAAATACTGAAAGAAAAAGAAATCAATAGAAAAAGGAGAATGTACTGGTAATTTTCCAAGACATTTTTAAGAGTAAATGTTTTCATATTAATACAGTACTTTATACTCTATTTATACAGACTTTTTTAAGTGTATAATAGAATACAATAGAATAGATTAGAACAGAACAGAACAGAACAGAACAGAACAGAACAGAACAGAACAGAATAGAAGACGAAATTGCAGTTAAACTATTGTCAATTGATGAACAATTTTTATTCTGTAAAATCATGTTTTGGAAGAAAAAGATCATACTTTGTGAGTACACACTTTAAAATAACTACTCTAAAATTCAAAGTACAAAGCACAATATATGAAATGCAAACGTCCCTAGATGATATAACGATATCAGATGATATAACGTTATCATACTTTTAAAAAAGTATGATTTTCATTTAAGATCAAGGATAACGCAAAAGAACATGCAGGTGAAAAATTATAATTTTTTTCTTACCTTGTTTTTAAGATATTTAAAAACTGTAATATTTCTGAAAACTGGATCAGCCTCAAGGCTCTTAAGAACCTCAGTCCTGCATGAAAGAGCAGAAGCAAGTAAGAAACACAATTAAGACTCATGAAACAACACTGAGATGCAGAACATCATAACACGCATTAAAACAGAGAATTGAGATCAGCTCGTACCTTTAAAGCGTTCGTCCATGTTTAACAACGACACTGATTTCATCAGCCCGTAAAAACACAAACTAATCGCAGCTACAAAAAATAAAACCTTCAAAATATTGCAGGAAATATCAAAATATCAGTCTTTGAAAGTGCTAGAAGTTGAGAGCGCACCGCTGGACTGAACACATCTGGATGGAGTTTATTTGTCTCTAGACTGAAGAGCGACAGACAGTCGGCTCAACACTTGTGACGTAAAGGCCTAAATTTGAGTGCTGGTTTCAGAAGCATTACCGCAAAAAAACAACAACAAAAAAACCTCAGAGAGAATAACATAACACACACACACACACACACACACACACACACACACGTAAATGCATGTCAGATTCAGACAAATATCATCATACAGCAGAGCGATCTACTCATTCACAACTCAATCATTGATTCTTCATTGCTCAACATCATACTTTCCAGAAAAAAGCAGACACTAAACTGGAGCTATGGCTGTGTTCTCAATGCTTGCATTATTTCTGCAGTACAGAATATAAAGTATGCATACTAGACACAGTATGCATCAAACACCTGCCAACATGTGCAATATACAACAACAAAGCATCCTGCACAAAATATTGCATCCCATAATGCAATGCACTTGACTTTCGCTTGATGCGCAAACAAATGCATGACAGCACGTGAGAAAAAGCTTCTCCCTTTGTCCCTTAGCTTGTGGTTTATTTTTATGCATTTCTAGTGGAATACTGATTATGAATGACCTTAACGAATGATTAAAATGATGTTCAGAGTCTTCCGAAGATAAGCTCATAAGCTATGATTAAACACACATGAGCTTAAAAAAAGACTGGTTCTTGAGATCTGGGACAAAAGGTTACAAAAATGAAAGAAACAAATGCAACAATAAATTTTACATAAATTATTAGTAATAATAATAATAATTTATTATTATTATTATTATTTAGATTAATTTATTAACCATGTTCATAGATTCTGTATCAGAAATTTAATTATTACAAATATTGACAAATGTAGTATTGAATAAATTGCAATGGTATATTTACATTCTATTGATCATCTCTGATTATTTTCAAAGTAGAAAAGTTATTTTTAGTGTTTTGTAAAAATCTCATAAATCACTGCCAAATTAAAATTAAGCAACTTTCTCCAAACACAAGAGTAAAGATGCTTAATGCTGCCTCCTTGTTCTTGGACGAGTGGGAAACATCCATCGATCCATGCGGATTCCAGCATCAGTTCTTACCCCAGTACAAGACGGCATGGAAACATGAGGAGAGCGTGTGCTGAGAGTCGTCACGCTCCTCTTTCTCGCAGACAGGTGCGTGGAGCATCTTCACACGGTAGCCGTTGTGAAAGAGCTCGCCGCAGGATTTCTTGCGTCTGCGTGTGTTCAGAAGGGCCTCGGTGTGCGTGGCCCCTTCAGGGCTCCGGTACACCAACATCTTAGTCGGGATCATGATGATGACTGATAAAAACGCACCCAATTTACAGCGTCGAATCAGCAGGAAAGAAGCTCCGTCTCACTCTGAGGAAAGTCATTCTGAGAAGAGAGGTGGCCAAAATGCACCGAAGCCCACCGGAAAAAAACTTGTGGCGGGAGGAGCCAACGACAGACACAGTGGGCGTGGCGTCAAGCCTCGGAGAGGTTTTTATTAAACAATATTTAAAATAAAGTGTCCAAAGGGGGAAAAGTGTCCAAAATAAACAGGGATCTGGTGTCCTCGTTGTGCTGCGGGGCTCGTGAAGGAGGGCAGTGTTCAGGAGGGAAGGGTCCAGGTAAGGGGCGGAGTCCGGCGGCCGCACGCGCTCCCGTCTGGAGGTCCCGGGGCGCGGGTGACGGCGGCTTCTGTGGCGGCTTCGTCCAACTCCTTCATCCCCGGGTGCTCGACGGGATTCCACGGCCCGGCGTCCTTGCCCGACGGCCGTATCGCGGGTGCAGTGTCGGCCGGACTGCGGGTCCGGCCGCTCGCGTCTCTGACGGCGGCAGGTAGTTCCCTCTACGCTCCCTTTCCTGGACCCACGAGGACACCAGCGTGCATGCACGGGGGAGAGACCGGTCTCTCGAGGAGAGGCGCGCTCGGCGTTTAAACGGCGGCGGTGATGAGGCTCCATTCACGTCAGGTGCGCCTCATCACACGCCGCCAGCCCTGCGTGTTCAGCGCCCCTCCTCTCTCACACACCCACTCCCGTCGGGAGCCTGGTGAAGGGCGGCGAATACGGGACGGGGTGGTGATGATGGACAGGGGGGAGGCAGCCGACTCGTCACATTCCCCCCCCCAAGCGACATCCCCGTCCGAGGGTCGCCGCCCACGCAGGAGTGCTACCTTCCTCAACCAGGCTCCAGCGGTCGGAGTGGGCGGGGCAGGGATTCCTCTCCGGGCAACGCTCCCTCTCGCACCGCGCCGGAGCCGGGACAGAGAAAGCGGGTTTTAGTTGACAGCCTCAACCAACCACGGGGTAATGATGACAAATAGACAGAATGTCACTTACCCCATTGGTGGCTGGGAGGCTGTCCCCGTCCTTCCTCCGTCCCCGTACGGGCTCTACGGCTTCTTGCGAGCGAGAGGGGATGACGTCATCAGATGTTGCCCAACTGTGCTGTCTAGGCTCCGCCTGCCCGCATTCTCCACCACTGTGGCGGGAGGAGCCAACGACAGACACAGTGGGCGTGGCGTCAAGCCTCGGAGAGGTTTTTATTAAACAATATTTAAAATAAAGTGTCCAAAGGGGGAAAAGTGTCCAAAATAAACAGGGATCTGGTGTCCTCGTTGTGCTGCGGGGCTCGTGAAGGAGGGCAGTGTTCAGGAGGGAAGGGTCCAGGTAAGGGGCGGAGTCCGGCGGCCGCACGCGCTCCCGTCTGGAGGTCCCGGGGCGCGGGTGACGGCGGCTTCTGTGGCGGCTTCGTCCAACTCCTTCATCCCCGGGTGCTCGACGGGATTCCACGGCCCGGCGTCCTTGCCCGACGGCCGTATCGCGGGTGCAGTGTCGGCCGGACTGCGGGTCCGGCCGCTCGCGTCTCTGACGGCGGCAGGTAGTTCCCTCTACGCTCCCTTTCCTGGACCCACGAGGACACCAGCGTGCATGCACGGGGGAGAGACCGGTCTCCCGAGGAGAGGCGCGCTCGGCGTTTAAACGGCGGCGGTGATGAGGCTCCATTCACGTCAGGTGCGCCTCATCACACGCCGCCAGCCCTGCGTGTTCAGCGCCCCTCCTCTCTCACACACCCACTCCCGTCGGGAGCCTGGTGAAGGGCGGCGAATACGGGACGGGGTGGTGATGATGGACAGGGGGGAGGCAGCCGACTCGTCACAAACTGCATCCCAATTGTGATCATGTAAGCATGTAGTGAAAGCTTAGAGCAAACCCTTTTCAACAGGATATTACAGCATAAGCTCCTTTAGGAATCGTCCTGGGACGCAAGCGGAGGCCGGCAGAAAGCCTGTTTAACATCGCCAGCAGATCTAGAGCCAGAACGATTCTACAATCATCAATTATTCAAACTACAGATGCCTGATGTGCCAAGAAACACAGATTATGAGGTTCCAACATCTTCTGAAGATCATCTGAGTGGGTTTGCATGTGCAGAACTCACCGATACAATGAAACGGTGTTTAGAATGTTGTGATGCGGTCGCTAAGCAACCATTCTATAGCTGCCGGCAACATGAAACTAATGTCTTTGATGTTTAACAACGGATGGAATTACTTGTAACCTTTTAAAACTGCCGTAAAAACACTCCAAACCAGGATGAATATGTCCTGGATGCACGCACGTACCAACAAAAGGACATTAAGTCAATGAAAGCTGAATAATAACTAAAGCTGGATGATGTGACCCTGTGACCTCCTGTTCCCTATAGGAGGATTGAAAACAGACGCGGACATGAAGAACATAAACTGCGCTTCGACCGCGACTCAATTCATGAGGGATATGAAGCATTAAAGCAGTCGCATACAGGCCTCTTCCCCAATCAGAATATATTTGCAGTTTTTATGTAGTGTTTTACTGTTTTATTACCAGCAGAGGACAGCGCTTGTGCTATATCACATAAAGGCCTTGTCCAAATCACTCATGCTAGTATAAGTTTACAAGACAGTATTATGGCATTCATGTATCATGTTTTAAAACTGACTAATGTCTAAAAGTTTGGAGTCTGTAAGACTTTTTATGTTCTTCAAAGAAGTCTCACCAAGGCTGCATTTATTTGATCAAAAAAAATTATTTATTTCTGTGATCTGCAGCTGTATTTTCAGCATCATTCCTCCAGTCTTCAGTGTCACATGATCCTTCAGAAATCATTCTAATATACTGATTTACTGCTAAACAAACATTTCTGATTATTATCAATGTTGAAAACACTTCTGCTGATGAATATTTTTTGGACACTGTGTCCAGCAAGTACAGCATTTATTTCAAATAGAAATCTTTTGCAACCTTATAAATGTCTTTACTCTCACTTTTGATCAATTTAATGCATCCTTGCTGAATATAACGTCCAGAGAATGCCCAATTTTTAACCAACTAAGCTTTTAAAACAGACTTTGTCAGACATCCTGGAAATCTCCTGAAGTACAAGTACAATCCACAAACACATGCTCATTTAGAAAATGGGTTTCAACTCTGCTCCAATAATTACTCCAAACAATTGAATTATCAATAATCACAAAATAATCCAGTGAAAGTCTTTGTTCTGCGATTAATTAAACACGCTTCATTAAAAGAATACTGCCGTTCAGATCAGTGAATGGCATCTGCGTCCTGCTTCATTCCCACAGACAATCATTCTGACCTGAATTAGTAAAAACAGTCTGTAATTGCCCAATAGGTAATGAACCTGTCTGTTTCTGAGCAGCTGAATGATTCCTGCTGTACTTAAATAATTATTCAGAGGTTTAGAAGTGACCCAAGTTCCTCATGTCCTCAAAAAACCTCAAAAATGATGCATGAGAACAAACAATCAGTCATTTTAAACAATAGGAGGATTTCTAGAGAACGTCTCTCTAATTCCCAGCATGCTAGAGATCACAAATCCCAGCGAGCTGCTGAATAAAATGATTTGTGTTTACTGACAGATTAAGCCTAATGTGTTTAATGTCCAGCAGGTGGCAGTGCAGACCTTTATCTAATAATATCTGCCTGTGGGTTTTACATTTCTGACACCCTCTGGTCATAATCTGATGAAATAATCAGGTATTAAATAAAGGTAAAGTGTCAGTAATGGGAGAGTGATTTACCCAGCCAGCTCCTGTTCAGATACACAGACACAAACACAGGCGGGACGGTGAAGAAATCCACCACTGAATTCACCTCCAGCCAGAACCATAGCTTATCATTGGCTGCGATGAACTGTGAGGATGCAGAAAAGAAAGACACAACACATGTCAGATGATAAATGCATATAAATACACCAGAGTTGTTATTGCTATTAAAAAATAAAACGGTTTTTGGAAATTGAAATAAAGCTTAAATAAAATAAAATACAAAATAAAAATAAAAGTATAAATATTAGATAACTTAGCTGTATAGAAATGTTTTTCTAATATTTAAGTGATAAAAATGGCAAAAAAAAAATTATTACTAAAATTAAAACAAAATAGGAACATAAAAGCTCATACAATTAATACTAAAATAACACTGAAATAAACTGAATAATTAAAATATTAGATAATTAAATAAAATCTAAATATTAGATGAAAAACCTAAACATAAAAAAGTGAAAATTAGAAATACATAATCTGAAGTACTAAATTACAAAAACTGAAATAAAAACAAATCAAAACTATACAGAATGTTTTTTCTAATATTTAACTAATAAAAATACATAAAAACACCAAAGCTGAAACTAAAATTAAATATAACAATAATAGCTCATTCAAAATATTAATCAATCTATAATAGTACATAATTAATACTAAAATAATACTAAATAATGAAATAATCAAAAATATATATTTTTTTTAATATTAGAGAAAATGCCCTAAAACTTACTAACACTTAAATGAATATTAAAAATGCGTGCGTTAAACTTAAGTACTAAAATGCCAAAAACTGAAATAAAAACAAATCAAAGCTTTACAGAAACATTTTGTTCTAATATTTAACAAATAAAAATGACACAAAAAATCCATTAAAATTACAAAAACACAAGCTAAAATTAAAATACTGTATAACAATAAAACGCTCATTCAAAATATTAACAAATATATAATGGTATATAACAAATACTAGAATGATACTGAAATAAACTGAATGGTAAAGTTTGTAAAGCACATGTTAAAGGGATAGTTCACCTTCATTTGGTCCCCATTGGCTTGCATAGTGTTTTTTTCATTCTATGTAAGTCAATGGGGACCAGAAACTGAAGGAACTATCCCTTTAAATAAACTTACACGCAGTCCAAAGTACAAGAGGAAAAACACGTTGAAGGCCATATCGATCTGCAATGTGTAGTCCTTGTCGAAATGCTGACAGGATTCGATGGGTCTGTTTAAACACAGAAAAACAGACCTCGCTTAACTTTAATGAAGGTTCAGTGTAATACAGTGCAAATCATTCCCTCACTGCAAGAACCTGGGATATAATGGGTCTCATGTTATACATTATACATCTTTAACATTTGCATTAAGCATTATTTCATTAAAGCATTTGTCTTGATTTGGCTGATCGATCAATACATTTTAGTAATAATGAATTCTCTAATTTCATAAAATTATAATGCCGCTCTCATTCGGGCGTTAAATGCATCCTATTCACGACAGTGAAAACAATTAACATCATTGTAAAGCAGAAAACTATTCAAAAATATTATGAATTATTAACGCAATAATATTTAGATTTTGATGTGTGCTATTATGTGACATACAGTAGGCGTTTTATTATCTCCTGAAGGCAATTATAAGAGTCTTTTTCCATGTAAATATTTACTGCTCATAACTGTTGGCATATGTATGTCATGAATACTCTTTCTTACACCAAATACTGGCAGGTAGATAAGTTAGTGTAAGTTCTGCATCTGAGATGCATTGATTGTCTTTGGTTTCTCGTAACGATGCTCGGGACAGATGGTTTGATTGGGTAGTTGGTGACAGGATTAGATGCCTTGTTTTAATGCAGTCAGAGGCAAACAGAGGATGTGACCAGTCTGTGTGAAAAGAGAGATGAAGAGCAAACATCGGCAGAACCAGACCTCAGCTTTCAGCAAACACACAATACAGAGTAACATAACCGTTAACATAGTAGTAACATACAGCACGCTACAATGAACCACGAAAAACTGAAGATGGGTGGATGGATGAAAGAATGGACAGAAGTGTAACTACACTCTGTATTGCATCATTTTAGGACTATTTAGTATTTTTGTTCTCTGTTATGACTTTATGTTCAAGAAAATTAAGCAAATTTACCCCCAAAGTCTCATTATTGCCAAGTATCTGGAGTGTGTGTTTTATATGCAGTATTATAAAATATAATATAGAGTTCTATATAGAAATACTATAATACAGGATTTCTTCACTGAAAATTCTAAACAGTATATATTCTTATTGTCAATACAACGTTTCACTATGTTTTAGTGCAGTCAGATGATTAATCTCATCCAAAATAAAGGTTTTTGTTTAAATAATACTGTATGTGTGTGTACTGTGTATATTTATTATGTATATATAAATACACGCGCATGCATGTATATATTTAAGAAAAATATGTTATGTATATATTAAATATATGTTTATATAATATAAATTATATGAATATACATTTATGCATGTAAATACATGTAAATATTTTCAAAATATATAAACAAAAACTTATTTATTACTTATTTTGGATGTGATTAATCGCGATTAATCGTTTGACAATGTTCTTGAAAAAAAAAATTAAAAAAAATATATATATATATATATAATTTTTTTTCTTTCTTTCTTTTGGGATGAAGAATCAGGATTGGTGAGACAGATTGACACAATTACAGGAAGTGGTTTAGAGATCAGAGCGCTACAGTAAACTCTGCCCCAGTCTGTTATTCTGGTGGATCGGGTTTGACTCTAGTGTTTGACTCAACGCTCCTGTACAAAGGTTGAGAACATCAAAGGACCCGAGAGAGAACAGCGAGCTGTGAAACTATCAACCTGAAGGAGTTTCAGAACAGCTGCAGGACTGAGAAACGCAACTCTATCCAGCTCTGTTTGCTCGGTTCTGTTCCCGCGGGTCAGAGAGACACATCCGAGCTCTCAGTGACACGACTCAACTGAAACTCAAGCCCGGCTGTAATTAAGAGACGTTTAACGTAAGTAATACTTCACAGGAGGCTCAGGTCACAGGACACATACAGCAAACGCCATAAACAACTCTCAACTCAACAATCAGCTCTGCTACAGTTCAGATCATGAGTCAGAATTTGAACTGAATCGGACACAACACACAGGAAGCTGAACTGGAATGAGAACAACAAGAAAATCAACTTGAAATTCAGATCATGACTTCTGGGAAATTAAGCATTCCTCCACCCTAATCTGTAAAATCTATTTATTCATTCATCCATCCATCCATCACCCATCTATCTATCCATCTATCCATCATCTAACCATTAATCCATCCATCCATCTATCTATCCATCATCTAGCCATTCATCCATCCTTTTATCATCCATCCATCCATCCATCATCTAACCATTAATCCATCCATCCATCCATCCATCCATCTATCTATCTATCCAATCATCCATCCTTCTAGCCATCCAAGTATCCATCCATTAATTTATCTATCCATCTGTTCATCCATCCATCCATCCATTCTGCTTTTGTCTGCAGGCTTTTCTGCATCTGTGTTGCACTTTTCTCATTCACACAATCATCATTCATCACAGTGATATTCACAGGACCTTAATGAACGCAGGAGAGTGTGTGGCTTGTGTTTGGGTCACACTTCTTGCGGGCAAACAAATGTTGAGATTCAAGGCTACAGAGACACAGAAACGGCGCTCGCCCACGTTTGTACCTGCTGTGTCTCTGATAAACAAACCCGCTCATATTCTAATGCGGTTTCAGCACAGCTCTAATGCTGTCCTGCGGCCGTGACCCAATGCCCCACTGCAGGTTTACAGCACTCAGGACAATTAAACACTGCTAGCCAGAGGCCAAAGTCTCAAATGAAATTGCTAAATCCCCCATGATGCACTAATGAGGGAGAGGAAAGGGTCACTTCCTGTGTCAACAGGTCTGTTTTGAGCAGGATGGCATGAGTGCGTGTTTCCAATGCTGAACAGGACATGCTATTCAGATATGAACGATCTGAAAGATTACACCACAATAGGTCAGAACAAAATTTACTGAAACAAGCAAGACAGACATTGCTTTATGATGAGTTAAAGTGCCCCTATTATGGATTTTTGAAAATGACCTTTCATGCAGTGTGTAACATGAATGAAAACATCCTGCCAAGTTTTAAATCTGAAAGTGCTCCGTGTATAAAGTTATTGTCTCTCAAAAGAATGAGTCGACTCTGAATCATTGAAACGAATAGTTTTTAAAACGAATCCCAAGCCATTTCATGTTGACGTCAACATGAAACATTAGCATATTGCCCGCGTGCAGACCTGGGAAAACTTGGATTTTCGCGTTGGTCTGAATGAAAATGCAAATTCAATCTTTGCCACTAGGTGCCGCTTTTGGAGCGTTAAAAGCTCACAACCACTGCTTTAAATGAAATCGACCAATCACCGCAGATTAGCGTCACGCAAAGGAGGGGCTTGGAGAAATGTATCGTTCAGCGAATCGTTTGGGAGTCGTTGGGCAAATAAGGTAAAAAATAAATGCAGATTATAAGAAAATTAAAGTGTTTTTTGACCTTGCATGCATGTCAACCTGTTGTTGGGGACTCCCAAAACCAAAATATGAACCTTTCAGAACCCATAATAGGGGCACTTTAAATGAAACACATTCCAGCTTGTGTTAGATGTTATAATAACAGAATCGTTCACCCAAAAAATAAAAATGTGCTGAAAATGTCCTCATCCTCAGGCCATCCAAGATTAGGATGAGTTTGTTTCTTTTTCAGATCATCCTTCACTCACATCAAAATCCAGCCACATATTTGTTTAGAGCTGTTTTGTCTTGTAAACGCTGCTTGATCTGTGCAGATTTCTCTCCTGATTCAGACCAGACCACTTTTTCACTGGAGGAAGCGTTATTATGGATTATAGACACATATTTTAGTTAAAAACGTCTTAATGCTGGATTAGTTTCAGCTTTTGTCTTCTCCAGATGTTAACTGATGGACTGGAGTGGTGTGGATTATTGAGATGTTTTTATCAGCTGTTTGGACTCTCATTCTGACGGCACCCATTCACTGCAGAGCATCCATTGCTGAGACACTGATGCAATGAAACATTTCAGTGTAAATCTATCCGCCACAATGTCATTTCATACATACTAAATTGTATGTGTATTTAACTGAAGTGATGCAATTAGGTTAATTTGGTTTCCTTATCATTTACACACTCTCAGGGCTTTCCAAACCTGTCAGTGACACCAAAAGTAATTGGTTCTCATGTGTCTTGTAACCGATCGAAACACTGCAGGTGGAATACAATTTGAGAACTCAGATTTTCAGCAAATAATTATTTAATATACAGTATGAAAAATACATAGTGCACAAGTCAAATAAACTTCTTTATAATGGAGCTTGATGGCATCTGTCCCCGTTTACTTTCAGTGAATGGAAAAAACTGATGTTTAATGTAATGACCAGTTCTGCTTTAATTACAGTTTATTCAGAGAAACAAACTGCTCTCGCTCTCATGATGCCCGTGGCGTAACCGGTTGTGTCATAACGCTCTTCACCTTTATGAGCTCGCTGATGTGTGATATGTTTGATGACGTCAGTTTGACCCCTAAAACAGCGTATGTTCAGCGGTGATGCTCTAAACCCTCGCTCTCTCTCTGTGTTTCTATTCCTAAATCTGTCTGTCGAAGCCCAAGGGACGATTCCTTTCGCCTCAGTCCCCATCGCTTATTAATGGAGGGCCCACAACTAACTTCTGAATAGGGATAATGTATCATAAATGTTTATTCCAGTATTTTACATTTTATATATATATAAGACGAAAACCATTTAATTTTTTTTCTCAAATTCAGTGTTTTCCCGTAATTTTTTTCTGCAATCTGTATTAATGGTTTAATTCAATTTTAATACTCAAAAAGGGTGCCTCATCAATTGAATAATTTTAGCAAAAAAATTATTTAAGATCTAAACACCAATAGCACCCTATAAAATGTTTTAAGTTATCTTTTTTATTTTCTTTCGTTTTTCTTTTTTTTCTGAAATTCATACATTGTTTTAATTTTTCTGGAAATTCTCAGTTTTATGAAATTCTGTGATTTATGATTTAATACCAGTGTTATTTTAGTATCTTTGACATACTATTATAGTTGTATTAATTAAAAGTTATTAATATTGTCAATAAAATACTATTATTAAACAAAATGACTTTTGTTTTAAATTTTAATTCTAATTTTAGTTAAAGTTTTAGTAATTTTGCTGTGTTTCTATCATTTTTATTAGGTTTAGTTTTCTGTATATATATCTAAATAGTTTTCATTATTTATTATTTCACTTTTCGTTATTTTAGTACATCATGTTAAGCTAAATGAAAATGAGAAATAGGCAGCTGGCCGAAATAAATAAATAAATATAAATTTTATATACACATTTTAAAGCATTTTAATGCAATCCAGTTAAAATTAGTTTTATTTCAAGTGACACATTTTTGATGGTTTTAGTTTTAGTTATAAACTAAACTATTATAGTAACTATAATAACCCTATTTAATACAAATGTATTATTCAAAAAATTGGTAATCAAATGAATGCATAAAACTTTAACAATTTAATTAATCTTTTAGAATGTAATCAAATAAACTTTGAACAATTTCTTTCATTTCAAAGGCTTTTTTAGACTGAATAAATGACAAATCGCTGTCAAAAGACTTTTATGATTCAATTTAAAGCATATATTATGTTCAACTACCGAGGCTTATTATTTTTTGCATTTTTTTTATGCTTGCATTTGAAAGTTGGTGGATATTTTTGAACCCTGTATGTAAATGCACAGCAACAAAATACACATATACTCACTTGGAGGAGTCGATGAAGTAAATCACAAGCGCTCCAATGCTCAGAGCGAAGACAAGCACCACCTGAAACACACAAGACAAAAAACACATCTGTTACTTTAAATCAAACTCTGTGCATCATCTGTGACCTGCTGTCCATTAGCATCGTTTGTAAAAACGCTAAGTTTTGTTTGTGTGTGTGTGTGTGTGTGTGTGTGTGTGTGTGTGTGTGATTTCAGCTGAACTGGGACGTTGTTCTCATTAGTCAGTGCGTCCTGCTGGCAGAAACCCATTTTAATTGAAAGATCCTGATGAGATTTGGGCAGGAATTGGACGCTGTAAACATCTGTGAATAGAATCTTATTCATCTGAAAAATAGAATGTATCACGGTTTCCACAAAAATATTGTGCAGCACAACTGTTTTCAACATTGATAATAATAAGAAATGTTTCTTAAGCAGCAAATCAGTATATTAGAATGATTTCTGAATATCATGTGACACTGAAGACTGGAGTACGCACACACACACACATATATATATATATGTGTGTGTGTGTGTGTACTGTGATTTTTGGCATAAAAGAAAAATCTATCATTCCCTATCTGTCGGTCACTACGAGTTATGTCGTGACGACATTAGGGGATTTACTTGGAAGCCCCGACTGCCTCTGATAAGAGAAAACGCCAATGAAATTTGGCTAGTGGATTTTGCATACCTGAGCCACTCCCCGTGTATACGGGTATAAAAGGGCGACAGGTGCATCCACTCATCAGATTTTTGCTTCGGAGCCGAGTGGATGAGAAGTCTTGCGATCTCCACAAAGCCTTCTGCCTCAAAGAAAAAGAGTTTGTTCCTGGGTGGCGTCACGGTGCAGACAGCGGTGTCCCTGCAGCAGCGATTCCCCTGGGCACTTCACCTGAAAGAGCAAATTTCTAAAACACTGGGCGGTTCGCGTCTTTTTAAAGATGCCGTTCCGTCCGTGTTCTCTTGGTTGCGGTCGCTTCCTGTCCTCGGATGACGGTCACGAGCGTTGTCTTCAGTGTCTGGGCATCCAGCACGCTGAAGATGCGTTTGTGGATGAGTCATGCGCCTGTTGTGGGCGTATGAACATGGCAACGCTGCGATCTCGCCTTTCCTTTCTGAAAGGATTGGCACCCTCTGCCGCCACCCGTCCCGGTCTCTCTGGCTCGAGCAGAGGACCGCCGGCTGGCGCTCTGGGAGATCTGAGGGTGACGGTAAGAGCTTCTCCGCCGGGCACGTCCCCGCGGACCTCTTACTCCTCCCGCAGCGCTTGTTCCGTCCGGTTCCCGAGTGATTTCGCTGGTTCGCCTCACGGGGCCGCCAGCATTTCATTCGGTGCGCCGCCCGAGGATCAGATGTCGATCGCGGCATCGGGGGATGGGCTTTCGTCCTCTGAGGATGAACGATCGGCGGGGCTGCCCCCCTCGGGTGTTGTCGCCACTGCCGATCCGGACCCAGAGCTGACGGCCATGCTTGCCCGGGCAGCCGTGAGTATCGGGCTGGAGGTCAACAGACCGCCCAGTCCCGAGCCCTCGCGGCTGGATGATTGGTTCATCGGCGCAAAACGCGACCAGCGGCCGCACTTTGCCCCGGTGCCTTTCTTCCCGGAGGTGCATGAGGAGCTGACGAAGTCGTGGACGGCCCCTTTCACGGCCAGAAGCCGCTCGTCTCCCTCCTCCGTCCTCACTACCCTCGATGGCGGGGCGGCCAGGGGGTACGTGGATATTCCCCAGGTGGAGAGAGCGGTTGCGGTGCACCTGTGCCCGCAAAACGCCGCCACCTGGAGGAATCGTCCGCGTCTCCCGTCCAAAGCCTGTAAGCTGACGGCCGCACTCGCCGCCAAGGCCTACAGCGCTGCGGGCCAGGCCGCCTCTGCCCTGCATGCCATGGCCATCCTGCAAGTTCACCAGGCCAAGGCACTAAAACAAATGCACGAGGGTAGTCCCGACCCGGGGTTGATGCAGGAGCTGCGCACGGCGACTGACTTCGCTCTCCGGGCGACGAAAGTCACGGCGCGGTCCCTCGGGAAGGCGATGTCCACGTTAGTGGTCCAAGAGCGCCATCTCTGGCTCAATCTGGCCGAGATGAAGGACGTCGACAAAGTACGCTTTCTCGACGCCTCCATCTCCCAGACGGGGCTATTTGGCGACACTGTCGAGGGTTTTGCCCAGCAATTCTCGGCAGTACAGAAGCAGACGGAGGCAATTCAGCACATCCTCCCTAAACGGCGGGATGCTCCAGCTGCCACCGCTGGCCCAAGGGCCAGGCCCCAGTCTGCTGGTCGCCGTGGGCGCCCTCCTGCGTCCTCCAGAGCTGCTCCGCCCCGTGCTGAGTCGTCACCTAGGCCGGTGCGTCGAGCCTCTCGCAGGAGTGCGGCGCCCCCTGCGCCTCAGCCGGCCGCCAAGTCCTCCAGGAAGATGACAAAGCGGCCCTGACGCGCACAACCCGGAGATGGGGACATAACGACGAGGCTAGCGTCGCTCCTTCCCCCGGAGGAGGGCCGGGTGGAGAATCCTGTGTTTTCTTTTCTTTCTGTTCCGCCACTGGCTCAAGGGCCAGTGGTACCCACATTGTCAAAGAAAGAGCAATTTCCCTTTCCTCCGGGTTCCCAGGTCTGCGGGCTGACAGTGTGCGACGCACTGCCTCCTCACTCTCACCCGAGACCCATATTGCCAGTGGCCAAGAGAGTGCGGTCTGGGGACGCGATGCCTCCCCGCGCACCTCTAGCCAGTCCCCCCGGGGATGAGTCAGAACGCACCGCCTTCTGTTCCATCCAACCTTACTCCCCCTCGCTGCACCACTGCGGGCACGTCGATTGTGCCTTTGGTGCCACTTGCACGGTATCTGGGGGCGTGGCTTGCGCTACCCAGCCCGTCTCGCTGGCTCATTCGCACAGTTCGACTCGGCTATGCGATTCAGTTCGCCAGGCGGCCTCCCAGGTTCAGCGGCATCCTCGAGACTTCGGTGGCAGTCCGAGATGCACCTGTCCTGCGCGAGGAGATTGCTGTCCTTCTGGCAAAGGGTGCGATCGAGCCGGTCCCTCCAGCCGAGATGAGGCAGGGGTTTTACAGCCCCTACTTCATCGTGCCCAAGAAAGGCGGTGGCCTCCGGCCAATCCTGGACCTGCGAGTCTTGAATCGGGCCCTACACAAGCTCCCGTTCAAGATGTTGACACAGAAGCGCATTGTCAAATGCGTGCAGTCCGCGGATTGGTTTGCAGCGATCGACCTGAAGGACGCTTACTTTCATGTCTCGATTCTCCCTCGACACAGGCCGTTCCTACGGTTTGCGTTCGAGGGGCGGGCATGGCAGTACAGGGTCCTCCCCTTCGGGCTCTCCCTGTCTCCCCGTGCCTTCACGAAGGTGGCGGAGGGCGCCCTTGCCCCGTTACGGGAAGTGGGCGTCAGGATCCTCAACTATCTCGACGATTGGCTCATTCTGGCCCGGTCGCGAGAACAGTTGTGTGGTCACAGGGACCTGGTGCTCCGACACCTCAGCCAGTTGGGGCTTCGGGTCAACTGGGAAAAGAGCAAGCTCTCCCCTGTGCAGAGAATCTCTTTTCTCGGTGTGGAGTTAGACTCCGTGAGTATGACGGCACGTCTCACGGACGAGCGTGCCCAATCAGTGCTGAACTGCCTGAGTTCCTTCAGAGGCAGGACAGTGGTTCCGCTGAAACAGTTTCAGCAGCTCCTGGGGCATATGGCATCCGTAGCCGCAGTCACGCCGCTCGGGTTGCTTCATATGAGACCACTTCAGCACTGGTTACACTCACGGGTCCCGAGATGGGCATGGCGCCGCGGGACACGTCGTGTGACCATCACACAGTCGTGTCGCCGCTCTTTCAGCCCCTGGTCAGACCTTGCTTTCCTACGGGCCGGGGTGCCCTTAGGACAAGTGTCCCGGCATGTTGTTGTCACAACAGATGCCTCCAGCATGGGCTGGGGTGCTACATGCAACGGGCAGGCAGCCTCGGGGCTCTGGACGGGGCCTCGACTGCTTTGGCACATCAACTGCCTAGAGCTGTTGGCAGTGCATCTGGCCTTAAAGCAGTTCCGGCCACTGCTTCTAGGCCAGCACGTGTTGGTCCGCACGGACAACACTGCGGCTGTTTCGTACATCAACCGGCAGGGGGGTCTACGATCACGCCGCATGTCACAGCTCGCCCGCCATCTCCTCCTCTGGAGTCAGTCACAGCTCAAATCGCTGCGCGCCGTCCACATTCCGGGGGAGCTCAATCGTGCAGCCGACGCGCTCTCACGACAGCTCACGTTCCCCGGAGAATGGCGACTCCATCCCGAGACGATCCGGCTGATTTGGAGTCGATTCGGGGAAGCTCAGGTAGACCTGTTTGCTTCCCGCGAGTCCTCCCACTGCCAGCTGTATTTCTCCCTGACCGAGGCCCCCCTCGGCACGGACGCACTGGCACACAGCTGGCCTCGGGCTCTGCGCAAGTATGCGTTTCCCCCAGTGAGCCTGATCGCACAGACGCTGTGCAAGGTTAGGGAGGACGAGGAGCAGGTCTTGTTGGTTGCGCCATATTGGCCCACCCGGACCTGGTTTCCGGAACTCACCCTCCTCGCGACAGCCCCTCCCTGGCGCATCCCTCTGAGGAAGGACCTTCTTTCTCAGGGGCTCGGCACCATATGGCACCCGCGTCCAGATCTGTGGAACCTCTATGTGTGGCTCCTGGATGGGACGCGGCAGACTTGAGTGGCCTGCCACAGGCTGTGGTGGACACCATCATTCAGGCTAGGGCCCCTTCAACTAGGCAAGCCTATGCACTGAAGTGGAGTCTGTTCGCGGACTGGTGTTCTTCTCGTCGGGAGGACCCCCGAAGATGCACGATTGGAGTGGTGCTTTCTTCCTGCAAGAGAGGTTGGAGCGCAGGCTGTCGCCCTCTACCTTGAAAGTGTACGTGGCTGCTATTGCGGCCCATCACGATGCAGTGGACGGCCGGTCCCTGGGGAAGCACGATCTCATCGTGAGGTTCCTGAGGGGTGCCAGAAGGTTAAATCCTCCTAGGCCACCCCTGATGCCCTCCTGGGATCTCTCTATTGTCCTGGCTGGACTTCAGAGGGGTCCCTTTGAGCCGCTGGACTCAGTCGAGCTGAAATTCCTGTCGGCCAAGACAGCGCTCCTGACCGCGCTCACTTCCATCAAGAGGGTCGGGGACCTCCAAGCATTTTCGGTAAGCGAAGAGTGCCTTGTGTTTGGGCCGGCCTACTCTCACGTTGTCCTGAGACCCCGGCCTGGATACGTGCCTAAGGTTCCCACCACGCCCTTCCGCGATCAGGTGGTGAACCTGCAAGCACTGCCCTCGGAGGAGGCAGACCCAGCCTTGGCGTTGCTGTGTCCCGTAAGAGCGCTGCGCATATACGTGGACCGCACCCGGAGCTTCAGAAGCTCTGAGCAGCTCTTTGTCTGCCACGGAGGTCAGCAGAAAGGGAAGGCTGTCTCCAAGCAGAGGTTGGCCCACTGGATAGTGGATGCCATCGCCTTGACGTACCAATCCCAAGGCGAGCCGTGCCCCCTCGGGGTGAGGGCTCACTCCACACGGAGTGTTGCCTCCTCCTATGCGCTGGTGCACGGCGCCTCTTTGGCAGACATCTGTAGAGCTGCGGGCTGGGCGACACCGAACACCTTCGCGAGATTTTACAGTCTCCGCGTTGAGCCAGTCTCTTCCCGTGTGTTGGGTAACAGGTAAGTGGCGGGAAGAGTTGGCCGGTGTCACGCTTGCTGCGCCATTCCCCCTTACCCGGGGATACGAGCGCCTATTCTCTCCTCCAGTTAGTTCCCCGAACGGCGAACCCTGGCGGAGTTCCTCCAGCACCCCCGGCAGTCAGGCTGGGCGGGGCAGTCAGGCTGGGCGGAGCAGTCTGACGCCAGGCCCAGTACCGGTGTTAGCTTGCCCGGGTCTCCGGTCAGCCCCTGTACTCGGCTAGGTGCCCGTGCGGCCTGATTCCCTTCGGGTGATCCCACACGTGTATTCATCCACGGTACGGTTTCCCTCATGGTAAACCCGTGTCTTCCCTTTGACAGAGCTCTGTCAGGCCCTGCTGGCAGCCTTCCTCCCTTCTCCTAGGTAGGATCTGCCCCAGGGTCCAGGCGTATGTAGCACTGCCCCAGGCTTGGGCCAGTCCATACCAGTGTCTCCACACGTTACCTCCCTTCGGGCAGGGTGTGGCCTCCGTAGCGCCCTTCTCCGGAAGGCTCGCTTCCCCGTCGTTACTGCCGGGCTGTAACAACAAACAGGAAAGACTTGAAGCAATCTTTCATAGAAGGTCGAAATCCCTTCCGATTTCTGGGGAAAGGAACAGCGGCTTGGCTATCTCCAGCAGCAATGTACTCAGTGGTCCCTGCGGGCACCAAGGTTAGCGAATTTGCGCTGGGGCGACGGGAAGGTTGCGACCTTCGCATCGCATTTGTCTGTCACGCGCTAGCTTGTCAACATCTGCATGCCACAAGTTCGTGACGGGGTTCAGGTTGTGGCGCTTTCCATAGACCCCTAATGTCGTCACGACATAACTCGTAGTGACCGACAGATAGGGAACGTCTCGGTTACGTACGTAACCCTCGTTCCCTGATGGAGGGAACGGAGACGTTATGTCCCCATGCCACAATCTCGAACCATCGCTGGTTGCCAGGGACACGTTCTCGGCTCCTCAGCGGAAAACCTGATGAGTGGATGCACCTGTCGCCCTTTTATACCCGTATGCACGGGGAGTGGCTCAGGTATGCAAAATCCACTAGCCAAATTTCATTGGCGTTTTCTCTTATCAGAGGCAGTCGGGGCTTCCAAGTAAATCCCCTAATGTCGTCACGACATAACGTCTCCGTTCCCTCCATCAGGGAACGAGGGTTACGTACGTAACCGAGACGTTTTGACCCATACAATGTATTTTTGGTTATTGCTACAAATATACCCCAGCGACTTAAGACTGCTTTTGTGGTCCAGGGTCACATATATATATATATATATATATATATATATATATAATTTTTATTTTATTATTATGATTTATGTTTAATAATTGTTTTATAACGGATTATTTCATTCTCATTATTCTTTAAAATTGAAAAGTAATGGACAAAATATCTAAATAGAGTTATTGCAATATCATAATTTGATATTTTGAATTAATAAATATTGAAATTAATATTTTGAATGAGTCTTTATTTACAAATTTCTTATTTACATTAATTTTAGTTAAAGATTTACTCATTTGTGTTTTTTAAATTAGTATCATATGTTAGTTTTAATAATTTCAGTACATAAAATTTAATTAAAACAACATAACTACAGAATAGTATATAATGATTTCTAATGTACTCTGTTTAATTCTCATTATTCTTGATATTAATATTAAAAAGTAATGAAAAGAAGCTTGATATGCTGTATCTCAGATGTGTATGAAGAAAGTCATTCAGGTTTGGAGCAACACGAGAGTGAGTAAATAATGCTGAAGTTAATTTCTGACTGAATAATCTCTGAGAGAGCGGGTGGCAGTGAGGCGATCGTGAGCAAACAGGTGTGTGGATGACCTGCTCTTCCTCTCGCTGTGAGCCTCTCATGCATTTTGAATGAGCAGCTAGATTATTTTCCATGAGGGGAAATGCTATTGTCTGTAAAGCACTGAATCGCTCATACTGAGAATACACCTGCATGTATTTTTAATGGCCACTCACACACAGAAGCGTCCCGCTGCTGAGTCCGAGTCAAAACAGTCCCTCAAACGGCAGATTTTAGGAGTCTGATGCATGCGCTCATGCTTTGACCCATCTGTTTCCATGGTAATGGGCGGCCCTTCGGCCCGTGTGACCAGCAGAGGGAGCATCTGATGCTCACAAACTACACAACAAACCCACAGCTTCAGAGAGAGTTCAGTCGAAACAGCTTCAAACCTCACACCAGCGCAGACGGGTGCTTTCAGAGCATTCATATTAAATATATTAAATTACTATTATTAAGTAATTGTAGTTATATTGAAAGTATATTATAAATCAAATATATCTGTATCAGTTCAGAATACATACAGAAAATATATACAATATATATACACACATACATACATAAATATATATATAGAGAGAGAGAGTATCTTTCAGATACTATTTTAGTTTTTTTTTTGTTTAATTATTTCTTTAAATATTTTATGTAATATGTCATATTTTAATATTAGTTAAATTGTAGAAATTTCGGTTTAATTATTTTAGTACATCAAGTTGAATTGATATTGATAAGGATTGAAATGCAATAAGTTTAAGGTTTTTAATATTTTATTTTATTTCAAGTAAGGGAAACTTTTCTGTGTTTTTCAGTTTAGTTTGCACTTGTGGAAATATTCAGTCATTTAAAATTAAATATTAATTTCCTATTTTAGAATTACAATTTAATAAATTAAAATTAATAGTAATGGTAGTAATATTAATAGTAGACATATTAATAGTAATATTCATGAAAACAATAATTTATATAATAATATATAAATAATCTAAATAATGAATATATAATAATCTAAATTTGCTTAATTTTAAATACATAAATGGGATATTGGGATTTTATTTTTTAATATTATGTTTTATTATTGTTATTATTATTATTAGGGTTTTAGTTGAATTGTTCTTTTCAGTAACAATAGAAGTGTTCAATAAATATCCTATACAGAAATGGACTTGACTGTGACAACTAGCCCCGGTCGTCTGTATAAAGGTATAAAATGTGAATCAAGTGCATGTGAATAATTGAGGATTGGACTGGCCTGATGCGATGTATAATGCAGGAGTGAGCTGTGTGTCTAACATGAGATCTAATCTGCTGTCTGAAAGTGAAACTGAGAGTTGTGTGATTTCTAATCGCTGACTGACTGACAGCAGAAGAGGAGAGGAGCGTTTACTACAGCTGCAGGGGTCAGAGGTCACACGCATTTCATTAATCGTCTGCTCCAGACTGTACAAGGGTCATTCCTGCTGTCAGACCCCATCATATACAGCACACTGGACAACACATGGCATATGACAAAATCACATTAGTTAGTTTTATTTCATCACAGCAACACAATTAACTGATCATTTCACTAGTTTCAATACTTAAATACACAAACATATATGCAATTATCAATATTATTTCAAATTAAATATACATTTGAACAATTATTTATTACGTATTTCTATAAATTACTTGATCTAATAATTAATATTAAGTAGTAAATGGTAGTAATATTAATATTATTATTATTATAATGTAATGTAACATTTTAAAATATAATGTATTATATATTTATTATATAGAACATCTTTATACCTAATTTATAATTAATATGAATAAAATTAAATAAATCTAAATATAATTTATTCATTATAGATTATTTAAAATTATATATATATATATATATATATATATATATATATATATATATATATATAATATATAATTTATACACCTCATTAATAATTCATATTAATTGTAATAGTAACAATAAATAACATAATTATCTAAATATATGTTTCCAGAGTTCAGTCTGTGCTGCAGGAAAGATTGTATCAGGTTCAGAATCCACTTCATGGATAAAAATAAACAAATAAATATAAAATAACAAAAAAACACAGGAGAATGAATATCACATGCTTCATATAAGATTCATGCTTTCACTGTGTGTGTGTCCTTCAGAGAGGAAACAAGGGCAGGAGACGTGTGTGTGTGTGTGTGTGTGTGTGTGTGTGTGTGTGTGTGTTTGTGTGTGTGTGTGTGTGTGTGTGTGTGTGTGTGGGTGTGTGTGTGTGTGTGTGTGTGTGACTGATGGACTGTCACTCACGGCATCACAATATTTCATCTTCATCTGACCAACAAACCATCTGAGATCTGCACCATTTCTGTCATCTTTCCACGCTTCTCTGTGTGCAATAATCTTTAAACAGGACGAAGTTTAAAAACTCACATCTATTAGCTCTTAAACAACCATTCGTTTCCAGCACATAAACACATTTCAACTGACTCTTATTAGGAAAACCCATCAAAACTAATGATTGCATCATGCTGCACGCAGACGAATGCAATTTTATGCTCATCCTGTACTGTAAATTATCAATTCCACCTTAAAAGCTTATTTTTTTTAACTATTTCAATTTAAATCTAAATGTAAATCTGTCATTCTTCATATAAAGACCAGCTGGAAGTGTAAATGTTAATCGTTATTAAACTAAATTATTGTTAACTAAAACTAATATATATATATATATATATATATATCAGTTATTTTATTTTAAGGCAACATTTCTCATTTTGTCTAGTTTAAGTTGAAGTACTGTAATAATTTTACATTTTAAATTAATAAAATCTACAGTTTAAAAACTAAGGAAAGTAACAAAAACAACAAAATTATTAAAATAAAAAATAAAAAAGTAACTAAAATATTTGTGTATTTAATAATTCTAGTACACTGGAATTTTAAATATATTTTCTATTCTACTTTAATTCGAGTTTTTTTGTGTAATTTTGTTGTTTTGTCATTTGTATTATTTTCTTCAATTAAACAATCTATTTTTTTGAGGTTTTGAAGTTTTATATCAGTTTTCAAAGTCTGTATAATCTATATCTGAGCATGAATGTTAATGTTAATATTAGTTAAATTAATAATTATTTTTAATATTTAATAATTGATATTTACTCATTTTATTACTAATTTAAATGAGATTTAATGTTTAAATTAATGTTTTTACTTTAATATATCATTATTGAATGTTAACATTAATATTCAGATTCAGATCAAACAAACTGTGAAAACTGATATAAAATTTTTAATAAATAACTCAAAGGCCAGCCCTAAACAAAACAACAAACCACTTTGGTCAGTTTCTCATTCATCTGAGCAGCTCTAAGAGCGGTGAAGGCTAATAAAGGTTGAGCTCGTTATGGATCAGATGCCTGACGCTCGATTCTGTCAGAAATGTCACTGCGTTTAATGGCTTGAATACAGCAGATAAAGAGAGACGACAGGAGCCTGAACTTCCTTCATCTGTCAACAAACACAAGAGAGAGAGAGAGAGAAGCTAGTGAATTATTGAAAGCCCTCTTCATCCTCCTCATCCTCGCAGCACTCTGTAAATGAGAGGCTGTAGTAAAGAGAGGGAAATGTCACAGATCTTCTGTTCAAGTGCTTTGTGAAGGATGGAGAGCTTTAGTCACCGTTACTCTATAAATTATAAAAGCTGTAAGAACTATCAGTGTGATCTCATTAGTGTTTGCTGGTAATCATGTGTAGTTCTAGAAAACAGAAACACAAATATAAGTTTGGAAAAACACTGATACATACAGTATAATATGAATGGAGGGCCAAGTTTCCAAAGTGTAGCGTTTCATAAAAAAAAATACAAATTAAAAATTAAATATATACATATTATATATATATTGTATTCGAAATTTGATTAAATATATTAATTATTAAATATCAAACAAAATATTTAAATTTTTTGTGAATTATGTTTAGGCTAACAGAATCCTGAATTCTTAACTAATTAAAATAATGATTAAATTATTAAATATTAAGTATAATTCAGATCAATTAAACATTTAAAACAGTTTAATTTAATGCATTCACATCATTTGGCATGTTATAGACATTCATTCGGTTCAGTGTGATTTCTAAACATCTAAACAGCAAATTATAATTTTTGTCAAAGAATTGCTAGAAATAAATAAATAAATGATAAATTAATTAATAAATAATAAAATGTAAAAAATATTTTGTCAAAGCAGTAATAAAACAAAAAAATAAATTAAAACCAACTAATATACTAATTAGAATAAAATAAAATAAACATTTAAAATAAACTAAAACTAAAACGAAAATAAAATAAATGTAAAATAAAATATAAACATGGCAATTAAAATAAAACAGAATGAATGAAAGAATGAATATGAACCGCAACAAAAAACTAAATAAATAAAAAACTAAACTAACATAATAAACTTAAATACTAATATCAACAACAAGAACAATAATAATAATAAAACAAAAATAACAATAAATAGTTTAAAAGCTGCAAACCAAGAAGCTAATATTGGCTGATAAAATATAAAATACCAATTGATGCCAATATTTCATTCCAACTTTCGAAGATATCATTAATATTTTGGTCCTTTAAGAGGAGACTATCAAACTGCATTTGCACATCTGCATATTCAAACTTGCCACAATCAGTCGATGAATCAGAATCTGAGTGTAATCCTAACGCTCTGATGATATTTTGTGTACGAGACTCAAATAAGAGGAATTTCATAACGAGGGTCTGGGATCGAGGCGCCTGCTCCGCTAAAATCTCTGCGCATGTGGAAGAGGACAAAGAGGATTTTCAGTCTCATCTCCTCAACGAGAGCAGATTATTTCATCTCTTTCTAGCAGGTTCTGATAACCTTACTAACTCCCTCACTTTAACCAGCGGTGTAAACACTGACTTCACTTCACCTTCATGATGGAAATCTGTCACCTTACTAAAACATACATTCACTTAGCTAATTAAATCAGCTGCAAAATAAAATAAAACTAAATAAAAAAATCCAAACCTGATGTGAATTTTACTTAATTAAAAAAAAACATAAAAAACATAAAGCTAATAATTCAAACCTGATGTGAATTTTAATTCATAATAAATAAAATAATTAAAATAAATTAAAAGACAGTTAACAATTCAAACCTGCTTTGAACTTTTCTTAATAAAATACAATAAAATAAAACCAACCATGATGTGATTTTACTTAATAATAAATTAAATATATTTCAAAATAATAAAATAAAATAAAATAAAATAACACTTAAAAAAAGTCAATTTCAAAGTTAAAGTTTTAATGTTTTTGAAAAAAGACTCTTTTGCTCACCAAGGCTGCATTTATTTGATAAAAAAAACTATAAAAACAGTAAAATCATGAAATATTATTACAATTTAAAACAGTTGTTTTCTATGTGAATATCTGTTGAAATATAATTTATTTCTGTGATCTGCAGCTGTATTTCCAGCATCATTACTCCAGTCTTCAGTGTCACATGATCTTCAGAAATCATAATAATATACTGATTTACTGCTTAACAAACATTTCTGGTTATTATCAATGTTGAAAACAGTTGTGCTGCACAATATTTTTGTGGAAACCTGAGACATTTTATTTTTCAGGATTCACAGATGAATAGAAAGATCAGAAGAACAGCATTTATTTGAAATAGAAATCTTTTGCAACATTATAAATGTCTTTACTGCCACTTTTGAGCAATTTAGTGCGCCCTTGATGAACAGTTATTAATTTCTATGAATGATCAGGAAGATCCATCAGCACTAGCAGCTCTGTAGAGTCTCTTGTTCTAGAAATACCTGCTATCATTAATGAATCTGGATCAGAGTCTGTCCAATATAGATCTCTGACCTGTGCAGGAGTCTGGAGAACACTTACAGTACAGTCTGTGTGTGTGTGTGTGTGTGTGTGTGTGTGTGTGTGTGTGTGTGTGTGTGTGTGTGCGTGTGTGTCTGTGTGTGTGTGTGTGTGTGTGTGTGCGTCTGTGTGTGTGTGTGCGCGTGTGTGTGCGCGTGTGTGTGTGTGTGCTCACTAAGCAGGACAGTGAGTTTGTCCCAGCAGAGACAGAACTGGAACGACCTGCATCTCTTTCTCATCGGTGTGTTTCCGACTGGGTCAATCTGACGAAAAAAACCTGTCTGGGTCACATTTCATTTATATTATATTTCACATTCATGCTTTTTGGTGATTTCTTAATATTTAAAGAATATTAATATTATTCCATGCAAAATAATAAAATAATATTCTGAAAGGTTTAAACAATAAATTAAAATATAAATTAACATGTTAAATATGAATAATATTAAATATAAACAAAAATTGTTTTAAGTTGTCAATAAAACATTTGATAATACAAGATTATAAGAGTATGTTTTTACAAAAAGTATATTATTTCAGTGTTTCTTGAAAAATTTCACATTTAATTCAGTTTGTTACTTTCTGGTTTTTAATAATTATGAAATTTACTAGCATTTTCTAAGTGAAAACTGTTTCGACATCTTTTTTTCCAGTGTATTAAATGCAATAAAATGCTGACAGTTATCAAGACGGGTTAACTGGTTGATTTATATCTGTTTGTATTCCAGATAGAGTCGGGTTTGACAGGCATGAGAACGAATCAACTAGTAAGTCCCCTCAAGAGAAATCACACACGCACACACACACACAGACGCAGACGCAGACGCACAGACACACACAGACACACACACAGAGACACACACACAGAGACACACACACAGAGACACACACACACACACACACACACAGACACAGACACAGACACAGACACAGACACAGACACAGACACAGACACAGACACAGACACAGACACAGACACAGACACAGACACACACACACACAGACACAGACACAGACACAGACACAGACACAGACACAGACACAGACACACACACACACACACAGACACACACACACACACACACACACACACACACAGACACAGACACAGACACAGACACAGACACACACACACACACACAGATTCACGCTTCATAATGAGCTGCTCTTCTGTTCCTCAGGCAGATCTTTTAACCTTTTCCTCATCAGCTCTTCTGTCTGCCAGGATCTCAGTCCAGGATCGTCCTCACTACAGCTTCAGACGCATGCTTTCTGGGGTACCGTTATTATTTGATTATCCTCTTCACTAATGAAACGAACACTGTGAGACTGCTGTTTTAATTACGCAGGGTTTTGTCCTGATAGAACACTTCTAATCAGGTCAATCTGGAGAAAGAACATCTCCAAGAGCTTCTAGCTTTACAGCCGTGCTGGAATTACTTTCCTTTACTTTCCCAAAATATTCATATTATGGCTTAAAGTTCTTTAAACGGGTCATATTTTGCCTGTTATTTTTGACATAAATTAAATGGACTAATTAGACCAACATACACAACAGATTTTTATAAATGGGGATTTTAAAGGTACAGTAGGAAACAATTGCTTAATTATAAGAGTAATGTAAGGGGGAAATGGTAATGAAAAATTAATTGTCAAATGTTTTTAGTTCAAGAAATGCTAGCTGTATGTCAAAATTCATTAATATTCATGAATATTTTTTTTATTATTATTTTTACATAATTTATTATTTTGGTAAATAATAATAATAATAATAACATTATTTAAAATAAGGCTGTATAAATCTTAGTTAATTGTATTATTATTATTAATAATACAACGTTATTTTAAATTGCTACCATGAATAATAATAATAATAATACTTTAAAAGGTTGTATTATTCTTGGTTAATTGCATTATTATTATTATTATTTATTAATTAATTAAATCATTATTGATAAATAAAAATGATACAAATTAAATCTGTGTCTGTATTTCTTAATGACTTTATAAACGAAGCATTGTCGTTCCTCCACACACGACAGATGAACGTCTCACAGCGTCTGTGAATCATCTCAGATCTTCAGGACCTGAAGTCACGAAAATAATACATCAGCAGAGTCATTAAAGGCGTTTTCAAACACAGCCGGACAGCGCATGAATTAATAACAGCCCTTCCTGAAATATCCCTGGAGTACAGCCCTCACTGGAACAGGAAACGCATCATCACTGCGGACCCTCATGGCCACTGTCACAGCTAATACAGCTTTAATGAAGAGTCGGGTTACACCTGAGTGCAGGGGTCATGTGATCAGGTCATGTTCGTCAAATTAGACACGTGTGTGACATGCTCAAAAACCTGGACCGAAGTAACTCATGCATCTCTGAATATGTGTGTGTGTGTGTGTGTGTGTGGAGCTGCAGGTTCATTCACACACACACACACACACACACCTGCTATGAGGAGGTTAACTGCTGTCTCCATGGTTACAGACTGTTCCTGGCAAACAACAATATAAGGAGCCTAATAATTATGATTATTATTATTATTATTATTACAACAACGCTAACTTTGTAATAATGCTGGCTAATTATATTAATTAACTTATTTATTTATTTAATTAATAATAAAATAACCACTTTAATTAAAACCATAATAAACCCAAAATTTAGTGCAGTTATACTATAGTATGCGTAGTTTCGTTGCAAATTAAACACAAAATGAACCCTGGTTTTACTATAGTAACTATAATGCAGTTTATCTGTGTTTATTGTTTACACATATAAATACTTAAAAAAACAGACTGGCTTGATCAGGGTGAGATTAATAGATAATGTTTGGTGATATGTATTGTATATTTGTATTTGTATATTGTCACTCCAGATGCAAAGTAAAAATGTTATTACAAATAGAAACATAATCCAGCATGTTTTACATTTGTATTTTAGAATGATGTTCATTAATGTTCATTTTCCCCGTTAAACAAACAAACAACAACAACTGAGAGAGAGAACAATAAAAAAAAAAAATCTGAATAAAATATATAAATATAATAAAAAAATTAAGTAAAAATAACAAATATATAAAAATACATAAATATAAAATATATTTTCATTATAAAATATACAGTGGGTGAAATAAGTATTTGATACACTGCCGATTTTTCAAGTTTTCCCAATGGAAAGATCTGTAATTTTTAACGTAGGTACACCTCAACTGTGAGAGACAGAGAAACTGCAGCATCTTGTGGCATATAAATAAGTCATATGATTGGACACATCAGGAGTGTGTGTGTGTGTGTGTGTGTGTGTGAACACTGGCACGCTAGGTGTGTGTGAGAGATACGTTATCCTGCTCGTGATATATGATACTGTATAGAATTGTTTATGTGTGTGTGTGTGTGTGTGTGTGTGTGAGTGTGTGTGTGAGAGTGTGAGTGTGAGTGTGAGTGTGTGTGTGTGTGAGTGTGTGTGTGTGTGTGTGAGTGTGTGTGTGTGTGAGTGTGTGTATCATCAGTCTCTGGACTCTCAGGATAATCTGCAGTGGTTTAAGTCTTTGCTGTAAGCCGTTATACAGTCACAATCCTGGTAACGTTACCCAACATGTGTGACGAGCCCTCTAAACCCTCACACCGTGATGACCAGCATCCACATCCATGAGTGCAGAGACACTCGGTGCCTCAATCCTACTGTACACTTTCATGACTCAACTGCATGATTTGGGGGGAAAAAATAATTTTTTTGACAAAAATTGTAATTTAAAAAGCTATTTAAAACAATCCAGCTTCGCTGTGTCTGCAGGGCTGCACAATTATGGAAAATAAAAATTATGACATTGTACAAATATTACAATATTAATTGTTTTATTTCATACTAAAAACTAAAAAAACTCAAGTATTCAAGAAAAAATCATATAACAATAATCATTTTATTTTAATGTAAAATTAAAACTAGTGCATATATTTGTTTATTTAAATCACAGCCTTTGCTATTTGATAATCATACTAAGCCACATGGCAATTTGGTATTATTTTAATAAATCATGCAGCCCTACCTCATCGTATTTATTTATTACTATGCCTTGTAAAGTATTAAACTATTTACCAATGATCATATTCAAGTAATAGTTCAGCTTCTGTCATCATTACTCACCTGGGACAAAAAGTCAGGTTTGGCAAGATGTGACGGGGAGTATACGATGATAATTTCTGGCTAAACTAATCTTTTAATTATTCTTCTTTCATGACAATATCACAAAGAAGTGAACATGAGCTGAATTATAAATTCTGAAATATTCTAGATCAATGTAATTACAAACGTTATTCTGTTCAGTTCTGGTGTCAGTGTGAGTTGTGATTAATGGAGCTCTAGAGAGAAGCAGACGTCTGGACTCACCAGCACGCGTCCCGTGAGCGTCTGAGCAGAGATCATGACCCCGGCCCAGTCCTTCACTGAGGTCATCCATCCCACCTCGCTGGCCACCTCCACCTCCCGCTGACCGACCACTTTAATCACACCGTCTCCGAGCACCACCGGGTTATTGACCCGCTGGACATCCTGCACACACACACACACACACACACACACCATCAGCATCCTGAGTGAGTTAACATGCACTCAATGCTGAATATCATCAAAGCTGTTCAAAATGTTCAAAAAAGGCCGTTTTTAAGTATTATTTAAAAATATTTACATTTATTTTTATTACTTAAATTAATACATTTCAATAATACTTAAGTATTATTTACGTTTCTGTATTTTATTTTTTATTATTTAAAAAAATATTTTTATTATTATTTAAATTAATACTAATATAAATAAATTACATCAATATTATTTAAAATTTTTAGTTGTGCTAAAATTAATTTATGATTTAATTTTTTTAAATAATTTAATTATAATTACATTAATATGATCAAAATGACTGTATTACAGTCATTAAAATCTAATGATAATTCTGATTTTAGCACTATTTTAACATCAACTGAGAAGTGTCCGGCCTCAAATTCAAATCACTGTATTAAAAAAAAAAATCTTTAAAATTGTGTTTTTAATTATTCATTCAAATAGTTAAGTTTTTTATTACTGTAATGCAAGTAGTATGTATACATTATGGTATTATTAGATGTAATGCAATTCATTTATTCTGATTTAAATAAATAAATCACTATTATAATTAGGCAAGGCAAGTTTATTTATATAGCACATTTCATACACAGTGGTAATTCAAAGTGCTTTACATAAAAGGAAGGGAAATAGTCATTAAAAATAACAAAAACAAGGAATTTAAAAAAAATATAATAATCACAACAATAAAAACAATGATATAAAAATTTATTTAAAACTCATTTAAAACAGTTGATTATACATAGTGCACACAATTACTGTAATCTGGAAAAACATTACTGTTTTGGTAATTAGAATATAATGATAATTATCACCATTGAAAATAATTAGAATTAAAAAATGAAAAGTACAATGTCTGTATGCATTACTCTAATCATAATTTGTGGGAAAACATGGTTAATTGTCATGAAAATAATGTCGAAACGTCAAAATACCTCATGAGAACTAGTACAAGTAGTTAAAAAAAAAATACAATCCTTTAATGCAAAACATAAATATATTGTATTTAAGTGAACAAGCAACCATAAAATATGACATTAAGTTTTCAAAATTGTAGATAATTTTACATATTAAACAAAGAAACACAATGACAGGCAGGACGTCATTTTTTATTCATAAGGTCAGATGATAAACAATGTCTCGATATGACAGACGGATGAAAAACAACAGTGTTACGAACTTTTCCTTTATAGTCTAGAGATAGAAGTAGAAACATTGAGATTGTGACCAGCCTTGTGGCAACGCAGGTGGCAAGAGACAAAGCACAACCAGAAGTGTAATAGAAGATCGTTTATTTTACAAAATTAAGGAAAACAATATTAGAAAAGAAATAACAATATTAATGGCAACAACAATAATATAGATAAATTATAACAATAAAGAAACAAAAAAATTAGTAAATAATATACAATAGTTACTTGAAAATAGTCAAAACAAAACCCTCACAGGAGAAAAGGACACAAGTGGCGCTCAAGAAAATAAAGGAACAGAACAAAACCAATCTAACTCAGTTTCAACCTCTAACCTAACTACAGAGAAACAAAACAAGTCTTCTGCATTCACACGGCCTTACTTTCCTACCCTGTACTAACAGAACAGAGAGATGCATGAACAGCGCTCACTTCTAACCTGATGTATCTATACATTGGGATCTAAGGTGTTTGTAGCGTGTACGTATTACCGGTCCAAAACTCCTGTGGCAATGAAGGCTGTCATCAGCTAATAACAAAGACAGCTAAAGGAAAAGTAATCACAACAGTTAACAAGATGACACCTTAATTCATAACAAGAAAATATAACAACAAGATCAAAACTAAGAGAGGCAAATTAACAATCACTAAAACGGAGCAGAAAACCAAAAGTCGCCTCTCCTTTAAAAGACTGGCAGGAAGGCCATGAAGTCGCTTGAGTTAATGAAGATTGACAGCCTCCTAAGCCAATCACAGTCCCGAGGGGTCGATCCTGAGAAAATGACAGGGAGGGAGAGAAAAACGAAGGCACACCTGCCGGAACGTAGAACAGGAATAAATAAAAAAATCTGATGAAAAGGTTGACATTTCAGATGAATTGTTTTATTATTAAATGTTAAAATGTTATATTATTAGCTATAAATAATCAATGAGTAAACAACAGTGCTTTTATTTTATTTTAGCCTGTTGCACTTTATCTCTTTCTTTATTTTTCTACAATGTCCTCATTTGTATATCTGTATAGTTGTATGTACATATGTTTAAACTGTATTTATCTGTATTAGAATGTGTTTAATGTTAACTGTATGAACCAAGGGTCTGAGAATAACGCAGTTTCAGTTCTCTGTATGTATGTGCCGTACATGTGGAAGAATTGACAATAAAGCAGACTTGACTTGACTAAAAGTCCAGTGTGATGTGCTTCAATTGTCCATGTACTCCAAATGTGTGGCTTAAAACTAGTGAACTCCATAAGATTTGAATAATTATATATTTTACATTTTACTTATGAAATGTGCATTTGTGAAAAAGCATTTGTAGAATCATACGCAGGCCCACATGTGATATTTCTGATTATGTACTGTACGTCAAACACACGCTCCGGTCTGACGGCACACAGCACTCAAACACTCGCAGCGCTGCAAACGCTTGCTATAGAGGCTTATACTGCGTGTCTAAAACAGGCCGCGCTGCTGGAGTCAGGTGTCACGCTCAAACACGCCGGCCAGAGAATGCCACATATGTGAGACACCCAACACGCCACACACACACACACACACACACACACACACACACACTCGGGAAATACTTCACAACCACTGAGAGCTGAGTGTCACAGCCATTAACACATTACATCAGCATTTACAATCCACTTGACTTCCTCAACGTGATTTATTTCCAAGAGACAAAGGATATTGTATAGAAAAATATAGAGGACAACTTGATTTTATACACTAGGAAGGTAAAAAGTGTTAAATGTTTTTGAGTCTCTTATGTTCAGCAAGGCAGCAATTATTTGATCAAAAATACAGTAAAAATAGTGAAATTATTATAATTTAAACAGCTGTTTTCACTGTGAATATCTGTTAAAGTGTAATTTATTTCAGTGATCAAAGCTGTATTTTCAGCATCATTACTGCAGTCTTCAGTGTCACATGATCTTCAGAAATCATAATAATATACTGATTTACTGCTCAAGAAACATTTCTGATTATCAAAGTTCAAAAGAACAGCATTTATTTGAAATAGAAATATTTTGTAACATTATAAACATCACTTTTGATAAATTTAATACATCCTTGCTGGATAAAACATGAAATATCTAAAAAATTTATTATTTTAATGAAAAGTCATGATGAAAAACTATACACACACACACACACACACTTATATAATATATATAAATGAATCCATTTCACTATAGAGTATTCAAGAATAAATTAATTTCAAATAGGCCTATAATAATAGTAACTAATGACCTGTTAACATGTAGTTGGTCTGTAACTACATCATTAAGGTTTTATTATAAAATACTAACTAACTTGTAAGACTAGTCTAAGCATTGTATGCAACAAGCCCCAGATCACAAAAGGAAGTCATTTAAAAAGGTTACAAAATTTTCTCTCTCTGTTATGTATTTTTTAAAGGGATGCACAATATTGGATTTTTGCTGATATCCAGTATGCTGGTATTTTTAAACTCATTTTGGCCAAAAGCCAAATAGTGCCAACAGTGGTATCTCACATTAGTTTTTTTTTTTTTTTTAGACAGATGTAACTTTAACCGTTTATTTGTAGTTTTAACATTTGTCTAAAGCAAGCATCTTTTAGAGCTCCTTGTATTTAATGTAAAATTAGCAGTTGTAGTTACTGGGGGAGTGATTGTCCAGTGCTCTCTCCACCCTCAATACCACGACTGAGGTGCCCTTGAGCAAGACACCGAACCCCCAACTGCTCCCCGGGCGCCGCAGCATAAATGGCTGCCCACTGCTCCGGGTGTGTGTTCATGGTGTGTGTGTGTGTGTGTGTGTGTGTGTTCACTGCTGTGTGTGTGCACGTTGGATGGGTTAAATGCAGAGCACGAATTCCGAGTATGGGTCACCATACTTGGCCGTATGTCACGTCACTTTTTCACTTTCACTAAAGGTGGTTGATGAAAAGGGATTGATGACATCAGCTGAAAAAGACCGATTACTAAGGATTTTAATGAAAGATTATTAAGACAAACATCTTTTTTCTTAACAATAACATCACTGATGTATCATTCACAATTAAACCTTGACTTGATTTAGATTTCAAGTTGATTTTTCCATTTGACCTCATGCATTTACACATTCATCACTGATGAACATCAAGCCGTTTCAGAGAGAAGACCTGAAGCATGTTGAGGGTTGTTTGTGTGCATGTTGAGCAGCAGATCCACCAGAAACCACATTACACCAAACACACAGATCAATTCAGACTTCACCGGGACTGTCAGGTTCTGTTAGCTCAACGCAAAACAGATGCATGATCACAAATATCAATGTGCAATAACAGCATTTATTAATAATATTACATCAGAATAAACCATTCTTCTGCCAGGTAATATAGTTACAGATGTATTTATATCTGCACTTATCCAGGCTAAATCTTTCTGAGCGTTTGTAAAAACAGGACATCCTTAAAGTAAAATACAGATCATTCTCTCCTCTGAGCACGTTTAACAATGCATTCAACACTACATGCATTTACTGTATGCCTGACTGATGATTCACATCCTACCGCTCACCATCACCTAGATAATGGACAAACATGAGTTTTTAGAAAGTAAATAACCCCCAAAACCAGGGGTGACCAATAAGTGACCAATAATCTGTGACCAATATTTTATATGTAGATTGATTTCTCCTCTCGAAACTGTTTCTCAAGTGCTGCGCGTGAATATGACAAATCACAACAACACTATGGAGACCTGAGAAAAAACAGGGATTAAAGTCCAAAATCTAACTTGAAATAACCTAACAAATCAATCGGGGCTAAAGTGGTTATAAACGACAATGTAAGTTCACACAATCTAACTAATTTGCGCACGCTTATTCTTAAGCAGCCCTTAATGTCGATCATGGATCAAATCGCTCCACCACGGCAAACAGAGAATATATCTGTGCTGTTTAATACATTTGAGATGTTTTGTTTTCTTCAGTGCATAACTGACATGTCACGAGTATATTTTTCATCTGTAAATGTTAGAAAGTCATGTAAATATATCCATTCTGCTGTCAGGAGTGAGCTTCTGCGAGTGGACGAGTGCTTCTGTGTGCTATTTATATATCAAATATAATATATATAACAAAAACTATATATAGATTTTTCTCTCTCTAACTTTTTAAAATGACTTTGGGTTTTGCAAATGCGCAATATTAACGGTTTATAATATTTAAAAAAAATAATATTTAAAAAAAAAAATTTCTGTTTAATAAAATATTAGTAAGTACTATAAATAAAATATAAATGTTATCATAAATAAAATTAAATTATTATTATTAGTAGTGTTAGTAGTGGTAGTAGTAGTAGTAGTGGTAGTAGTAGTAGTGGTAGTAGTAGTAGTAGTGGTAGTAGTGGTAGTAGTGGTAGTGGTGGTAGTGGTGGTAGTAGTAGTAGTAGTAGTGGTAGTAGTAGTAGTAGTGGTAGTAGTGGTAGTAGTAGTAGTAGTAGTAGTAGTGTTAGTAGTGGTAGTAGTAGTAGTGGTAGTAGTGGTAGTAGTAGTAGTGGTAGTAGTGTTAGTAGTGGTAGTAGTAGTAGTAGTGATAGTAGTAGTAGTAGTAGTGGTAGTAGTAGTAGTAGTGGTAGTAGTGGTAGTAGTGGTAGTAGTAGTAGTGGTAGTAGTAGTAGTGTTAGTAGTGGTAGTAGTAGTAGTGGTAGTAGTAGTAGTGTTAGTAGTGGTAGTAGTAGTAGTGGTAGTAGTAGTAGTGATAGTAGTAGTAGTAGTGGTAGTAGTAGTAGTGGTAGTAGTAGTAGTAGTAGTGGTAGTAGTAGTGGTAGTAGTAGTAGTAGTGTTAGTAGTGGTAGTAGTAGTAATGGTAGTAGTAGTAGTAGTGGTAGTAGTAGTAGTGGTAGTAGTGGTAGTAGTAGTAGTGGTAGTAGTATTAGTAGTGGTAGTAGTAGTAGTGGTAGTAGTAGTAGTGTTAGTAGTAGTAGTAGTAGTAGTAGTAGTGTTAGTAGTGGTAGTAGTAGTAGTAGTAGTAGTGGTAGTAGTAGTAGTGGTAGTAGTAGTAGTAGTGGTAGTAGTAGTAGTGTTAGTAGTGGTAGTAGTAGTAGTGGTAGTAGTAGTAGTGGTAGTAGTAGTAGTGGTAGTAGTAGTAGTGGTAGTAGTGGTAGTGGTAGTAGTGGTAGTAGTGGTAGTGGTAGTAGTGGTAGTAGTAGTAGTGGTAGTAGTAGTAGTGGTAGTAGTAGTAGTGGTAGTAGTAGTGGTAGTAGTAGTGGTAGTAGTAGTAGTAGTGTTAGTAGTAGTAGTGGTAGTAGTGTTAGTAGTAGTAGTGGTGGTAGTAGTGGTAGTAGTAGTAGTGGTAGTAGTGTTAGTAGTAGTAGTGGTGGTAGTAGTGGTAGTGGTAGTAGTAGTAGTGGTAGTAGTGGTAGTGGTAGTAGTGGTAGTAGTAGTAGTGTTAGTAGTAGTAGTGGTAGTAGTGGTAGTAGTAGTAGTAGTGGTAGTAGTAGTAGTGGTAGTAGTATTAGTGGTAGTAGTAGTAGTAGTAGTAGTAGTGGTAGTAGTAGTAGTGTTAGTAGTAGTAGTGGTAGTAGTGTTAGTAGTAGTAGTGGTAGTAGTGGTAGTAGTAGTAGTGGTAGTAGTAGTAGTGGTAGTAGTGGTAGTGGTAGTAGTGGTAGTAGTAGTAGTGTTAGTAGTAGTAGTGGTAGTAGTGTTAGTGGTGGTAGTAGTGGTAGTAGTAGTAGTGGTAGTAGTAGTAGTAGTGGTAGTAGTGGTAGTGGTAGTAGTGGTAGTAGTAGTAGTAGTAGTAGTGGTAGTAGTAGTAGTGGTAGTAGTAGTAGTGTTAGTAGTAGTAGTGGTAGTAGTGTTAGTAGTAGTAGTGGTGGTAGTAGTGGTAGTGGTAGTAGTGGTAGTAGTAGTAGTGGTAGTAGTGGTAGTAGTAGTAGTAGTGTTAGTAGTAGTAGTGGTAGTAGTGTTAGTAGTAGTAGTGGTGGTAGTAGTGGTAGTAGTAGTAGTGTTAGTAGTGGTAGTAGTATTATATCAATGACACTAAAGTAACCCTGACCAAAGTAAGGGCTTTGACTGATGCAGAATTACAGTTCCAGTGCATTAGAGCTACTGAAGCTTGTTTTTCATTTGTTGAGGACAAATTTTTGGCCATGAGCAGAGAAACATTTCCAACAAAGACAAAACTAATTCAGTAACTTTCATATAAATTCTGGCAGACAAGTTTGAAGTCTGATAAAACACACGCACTGATAAAATAAACTGAATCCTGCCTGAAGCTGAAGGAATCTGAGCCATTTCCCAACAGCAGAAGCAGCGATCGCAGTGCTTTCAATAAACCACGCCAAAAAAGGAAGAAACATCCATTTCAGCTGATAAAATAGTCTAGAGAAGATTTACAAGTTAAACTAGTGTGTGTGACGCCGAACAAACACGAATCTATCTATCTGTATTGTACACACACATAAATAACACTAAACACTCACACACACACACATACAGTACAACATCTCTCTGAACACGTCTGAGATTAAAGACACGGCACACACTAAATCTTATTTGCAACTTCACATAAAGAGCTCTATGCAGCCAGCATCTCAGGCACTGTAAAGTTATAAACAACATATTTTAGTCAATATGTTTCTTTAACAGCAAATCAGCATATTATTATGATTTCTGAAGGATCATGTGACACTGATGATGCTGAAAATACAGATTTGATCACAGGAATAAATTACATTTTTACACATATTCACACAGAAACAGTTATTTTAAATTGCAATATTATTTCATAATTTCACTTTGTTGTTGACCAAATAAATGCAGCCTTGGTGAACAGAAGAGACATCTTTCAAAACATTCAAAATCCTACAGACCCTAAACTTTTGAAGTGTAGTGTATTTTTATTTCAGTATCAAAAATGTTGGTGAAAATAATTAAATTTAATTAAAAATGTATTATTTGACCCAAAATGTGTATGCATTGCCCATTTTGAATGCTTAGAGTATCACATGGTTATATTTACATGATTTTTAATCAAAACAAACTTTTTTACCACTTATATTTACAGTACATAAATTGAATTGCATCTAAATACATTAAATTAAATTGCTTTGGGGTAAAATAAACTTATCTACTCCAAACTTTTGAACCACTTTAAAGACAAAAAACAATGGACTATTTGATCCAATATTTAATGCTTATTAGAGCATCACACTGTTAACATAAGCAACATGTTAATATTAAACTATTAGCGTCACTTATAAGGGTGCATTTCTCTGTTGGCAGTGGTTTGAAACGGAGCCGCTGTTATTTAAACAAATAACTCTGACGCCTTGCAGATCCAAACACAGCAGCGGTCAGAATCAATCGCTCGCTCTCAGCTTTATTAGCCTTCAAAAACACAATATTTATGTGCTACATATTTCTGTGCGTTTGCCGTTTGGCAGGTTACAGCTTCAGGCCGCTGAGATTTAAGAGCCACTTCACTTCCAGTGTAACTCGGCCGTTCGCTGGAGAAAATGGAGAGAAATGAAGAGAAAAGCGAGGACAGAGATCAGCGATCAGTGTTGGACTGAAGAGCCGTTCACAATGACAGTGATTGTATTTCTGCACGTCTCTGAGCGGCTGTATTGTTGTTGTTGCTGTGGACGCTTTTTCTCAACTCACTCTAATTGTATTTGTGAGCTGTAAAACTGACCAGAGCTCTTGAAAATCACATCACAAACGGGACGGCCTGCTGGCAGCCATAAGACGCCATTATAATTCACAAGAAATTAGCTCTTCAATAGAATCTTGCCACTAAAAATAGCAACAAAAAATAAGTTTTTGCTGCCAAAAACTAGCATTTGAAGCAGTGCATTGAAAACATCATATCATGAACAAAATGAATGTTGATCAAGACATTCATCAATTTCACTGCAAATCATTTGTGATGGTTTTCTATACATCTATTTTTACTGTATCCCTGAGACTTTTCAATTGATGCTTTTAAGGAAGAGTTATGAGAAAGTAAAGGTAAGTGTGTCTGAGTTACAGATCAGCAACAGAAACCAGTCAGCGCTTTTCTTTCAAAACTAACTAGCAATTAAACTGATGCACCATTATTTGATTTTTTGTGTGTGTGTGTGTTAGATCTTATCTATTTCAGATAAATGTCATGTAAAAACAACATAAATTGTTATTTTGAACAAGTATGTACATAAACTTTTTGCACATTCATGATATATTTGGTTTTTAATAAAAACAAACTTCTTTACCACTTATAATTACATAAATTACATTGCATCTATATATTGATTACATAAAACAATTTACTTAATTTTGTGCTTGTCCCATACTGTGGTACTACATAAATAAATAAAGTACATGCCTTTTTACTACATTTCTGAAGATACTAAATAACATAAAAAAAAAAAAAAAAAAATTAAATTAAATTAAATTAAATTAAATTAAATTAAATTAAATTAAATTAAATTAAATTAAATTAAATTAAATTTAATTAAATTAAATTAAATTAAATTAAATTAAAAACTTAATCACTTTTATATTACATAAATTATATTGCATCAATATTAAATTAAATTATGTTAAATTAAATTAATAAAAACATTTTAAACATATCTTACATATAATAACATAACATATAAAAAAACACATCTCTTCTCATGCTTTGGGACAAAACAAATAATTCAATATATATGCACCTTTTTGCAGTATGCATTTTTTTTCTATATCCTTGAACAGACAAATCAACAGGTACTTTATATTTTTCACTTAAACCCCCCCCAAAAAACTTCTTTACTTCCATTTACAAAAATTGTCATATTGAAATTGTATTGCTTGTCCCATTCTTTAACTAACTAAATCAACAAAAATATTTTTTTACAGCAAAGTAAACTGATAGACCATTATTAATTTTTTCATGTCGGTCAAATATTGTACTTATTTCAGATAAAACTGCCTCTAAACGGAGTAGAAGAACAAAACAACCATCAATCAAACTGTCACTTCCTGTTAAAGTGGGCGGTCCCGGTCCAGAATAAGCTGCAAAGTGCACTAGTTTATACACACTAGACGAGCACATGAACATGTACGAGGACGATCCAGTCGCAGGATTTGACAAAGTTTGCGAGCTTCATGAAAGTTTTGTTGGAGGGCCGGAGGCACCAATAAACACACAACTTAAAAACGAGCAGAGACAGAGATGAAAGAAAGGGAAGGGCAGACGCCACGAACACACCGCGTCCTCAGATCAGGACTAATTGGCTGCACTGCAGATCTGTCCAGCCTAATGATCTCGCCTGAAAATGTCGCCCAGAAATGCTCGCTCCCTATAAATATTTAATTTAAAAGATGGCAAAGTTCAAAGAAAAATGGCTGGCAGTGATGGCAGAGATCCCACACTCCAATTAATCCAGGAACCGTCCCTCATGAATCAAAGAGACCAGCTGCTAATGGGAAACTACATCCTGAACTCCTCCTGCAGAAATCAAGACTATCAATCTTCCCTCAACAAACAATAGCGTCAGAACACAATCACATAAAGCTTGCATGACTCATATATAACTAATTGTTTTGTGTAATTGAGAGTGAATGGATTTGTTGTGGACACAATCACATTTGTGATTACACTGCAGCTCCAGCATCTGCAACAATCATTTACTAAAAGCACAACAACGCAAGATTTCTTGGGGTTTTAAAAGGGTGAATACAAAGAAATGAGTTTATAAGGTCATTTTGAAGTATTTACATACATGTTAGTGTTACATCTGTTTAGATTAAATATATTGCAACATCAAAACTGAATAAACAAATATATATATATTTTTAAATGGGACAATTATATAAATTAATTGAAAGCAAAATTATGAATATGTATGAATAATAGTTATGATACATATGTTAGTCATGATATTTCTTACATATTTGCATGTTTTTTTATATATTTGTATGCTTTTTAGTCTAAACAAACTTTTAAAAATATTTATTTAAAATATTACCCTTATTATATTGCACCATCTATATTGAATAAATAAATACATATATTTAATTCAATTGGGACAATATCAAAAATAAATAAATAAAAGTAAAATAATAAATACATTAAGATAAATAAATAATTATTTACTAAAAGAGTTCATTGAACAAATACTTATGAAAAGGGGTTATGATAAATAAATAAATAAATAAATTGTAATTTGAAATATTTGCATAGTTTTTAATCACAACAAACTTGTTTTTGACTTCTATTTAGATAAATAATATTGCATTTGTGTAAAACAAACACATATATTCTAAAAAACGAAAATAAATAATAAAATATATCAAGTAATTAGATAATTCAATTAAAAAAAAAAAAGTTCCTTAGGTGAGGCCTTCAGTCCCGTTTCCATCTCTACTGATGGAGAGTTCCTTTGGCATTAATAACAGAGGCTCTGACACTTGCTGACCTCTTGACCTCTCATTGCTCTTCCCTACAATCACACAACTAGTTATTAGTCTTGCTAAATTGCAAGCAATTTCTAGTGTCTTCACTTTCTAAACTAGACAACAGCAGAAGAGCTCCACAGCACATCTGTATTCGTCTCTAATGTAATTAAAGTCTCTTGTTCAATCATTCGGTCATGTCCTCAGATCCTTCAAACATCTTCCATCTGGAGATGCTAAATTAAGCAGAGGAACTTTTCATTTGGCAAAACCACATCCATCCGCATTAAAAGTGAATTCGTCTCATTCATCAGCCGGCGCTCTGACAGACTCATTTATGATTGTGAGTTATTCTGACGAGGCTGAAGTTAAAATCGGCTGGAACGCTTTTCACTGTCTCAGCTCTTGGCCAGCCTGAATCCATATCCATCAGGCCGAATAATAAAGCATAACTCAGAGCTTTGGGCCATTTACTTAATTAAGTGAGAGCGGAAGTGGCTCAAACTCTCTGATCAGCATAATCTCACACATCCAGCAGCAAAACATCCGCAGACCACACGGCCCACTGCCCCAGCCATTCACAAAAATATGAAAATGTGTCCCAGTTTCAGCCGTTCAGACTAAACTGATGTCCTTCTAGAAACTCTTGTTGTTCTAGTTCATTCTAGAACTTCTCTCAGCCAATCAGCTTGCAATGATCTGGTTGCCATAACAACATGTAAACAAGTAAAAAAAGAAGGAGGGTTTCAAAAATAATCTTTCATTTTTTATATTTGGCATGTTTGTGTGCTGCTGTGCATCCCTGTGTGTGTAATAAGCAGAGTGTACACGCATTGTGGACCTGCCTATATAAAGAACATAAAAGTACTGCGCCATTGACTTTAGACCAGGGTTTAGTTGGTCAATGGCGCAGTCTATTTCAGTTGCCTCAAAACAGCAACGCACCAGCAATGCACCTCATTTTCAGACCAGCACGCCCATGGGCGCACAAATGGGCGCTAATGCATTTGTTATTTAAACAACATGACGCAGGATGTGAAAATTATAACTGCATCAAGCTGAAACACCTGGCTCCGCATTGCGTCGGGTGTATGATAGGGCCCATTACGTCTAAACAAAACATATCACACGTATGCGCATGTTCACCTATTTTTAAGTATGCACATTTTTTTTGTATAATTTTGGTTTTGATTGGGATGAGATGAAAAGTTAAACATAAATAGAGAATTATACATGCATATATAAATAAATTATATTGCACCATCTATATTGAATAAACATATTTTGGTTTTTGGTCGCTTCATGCTTTAGGATTAAATTAAATTAAAGTAAATTAAATAAAAAATTAAATTTAAATTAAAAAATATTAATTCAAAATAAATAAAAAGTAAACACCATCTTTATTTATTACTAAAAATAATTCATTACAATTAAATTAAAATAAACAAATATATAAATAAATACATTACCGTAATTTAATAAAATAAAAATAATAGAATACATTGATTTGTTTTTGATTGTCTCGTGCTTTGGAATGAGATGAAAAATTACTAAATTAAATTAAATTAATAAATATCATACAATTTATTTGTTTATTAAGGTATTTAATTTAAATAATGAAATAAACATAATATAAACAAATGAATTATGGAATTCGAATGAATGAATAAATAACTAAAATCACGAGCGTTTAGTGCTCACTGATAACATGAACGCAGTTTACATGAGCAGCTGCCGTCTGACATGCTGCATTCTCATTACGACTAACAAATATTACAACCACTGTTTATATGATAAATATAGACGCAGATGTGTCACAACCGACTGTCAGGAGCTGTGCTTCCATTCAGGGGGAAAAAAAGAGAGAGAAAAAAAAGAAAAAGAAAGAGAGGAGGACGGAAGGGAGGGGAGGGATTGTGAAAGTAGATTTGGCGCTGACCTCCTTCTTAATGGTGTTCCACTAATGGGACTGTTTATGTGATTGAGAGAGAGAGGGAGAGAGAGAGGGAGAGAGAGAGAGAGAGGGAGAGAGGGAGAGAGGGAGAGAGAGAGGGAGAGAGAGAGAGAGAGAGAGAGAGAGAGAGAGAGAGAGAGAGAGGGAGAGGGAGAGGGAGAGGGAGAGAGAGCTTTTATCCGCATGCCAGACAATGTGCAGACAGACCCCATTCTCCCCAAAACAATAACATGCTAAAACACACACACATGCACACTCACATGCTAAACACACACACAACAGATGCTCAAAAACTATGAAAAAATTAGATGGACAGATAAATACACACACAGAGACAAATTCAGACAGGTGGACTGACAGAACGAATGATAGATTGAATTAAAGATTGATAGAATGACAGACATGACAATAGATATAACAGTATAACAATAGGTAGAACGATAGAATGATATAATGACACATATAAGGTATAATGATAGATTTAACAATAGATAGACGATATGTGACCCTGGACCACAAAACCAGTCATAAGTGTCTATTTTTTTAGATTGAGATGTATATACAGGGCCGGCGCCCCCAAACGAGTTACTGTGCGCCCCCTCTTTCCATCCTCTCCCCTCCTTGCTGAACGCGATCGATTTTGAAGGCGAAAGTACCGATAAAACAGCGCATATAAGAAAGGGATTGCACGCTCTGTGATCAGCATAATCTCACACTTATACACACTATATATTAGATATAACGCATGATATGACATAACGAGATATAATGATAGATTTAACAATAGATATAAAATATAACGTTAGATATAAGACAGATTAGAACAATAGATATAAAATATAGGCTAACAATAAATATGATAGATATAAGATATAATGATAGAATTAACAATAGATATAACGATAAATATAAAAGATAACATATATAAGATATAATGATAGATATAATAAATATACGATAGATGTAACAACAGATAGATTCAATAGATATAATAATAAATATGAGATATAGTATAATGATATAGATGTAATGAAAGATATAAGATATAATGATAGATATAACAATAAATAAACAATGATAGATACAGTCATGGCCGAAAATATTGGCACCCTTGGTAAATATGACCAAAGGTGGCTCTGAAAATTAATCTGAATCTATTAATTGTGGCTAATGTGTATAGAGAAAAACATTTATTTCATAATGATATTTCCCCCCCCATTTTAAATTCTTATTCTCCAATGAAAGTTAGATTTTTGTGAATTTTTTAAATAAAAGATCAAAAGGATTAACAATGCAGATTAATTTTCACAGCCTTCTTTGATCATATTTACCAAGGGTGCCGATATTTTTGGCCATGACTGTATAAGAATAGATATAAGATATAACATTAGACATGAGCTCTAACGATAGATATAAGATATAATGATAGACATGCGAGACATGCGATATAATGCTAGATGGCATAACACAGATAGATACACTGTAAAAAAAAAACTAAGTTGAGCAAACTTAAAAGTTTAATAAGGCAACCAGCTTCAGCAGATTTTTGAGTTCTCAACTCATTTTTGTATGAGATTTTTTGAGTTAAAACAACAAGTTGAGAAAACTCAAAAATCTGCTGAAGCTGGTTGCCTTAAAAGTTAAAGTTCTCTCAACTTTTGATTTTTTACAGCACTGTAAAAAAATAATAATAAAAAGTTGAGCTAACTTAAAAAGTTTAAGGCAACCAGCTTCAGCAGTTTGAGTTTTCTCAACTTGTTGTTTTAAGTTTAAATTTATACACCAAAAAGTTGAGAACTCAAAAATCAAACCTTAAATCAAAAGGAGAATGAAATGTGATTCCTCCTGATCTGAACGTTTGAACATCAGCTCATGTGTGACGATGGCTGACATCTGTAACTCAAACACTGAACTCTGGGACGGCATCATGGGTAATGTGTTTGTGGACAGACGGCCTTTGTTTATCCACGTGAGCGTCTGAGACGACCTGCTGCTCAGCGGCTGGCGACACACACACACACACACTGTTCTTATCTGCCTGTTTATCTCCCATCGCCGCTCTGACTGCACACACACACACACACACACACACACAATATAAACCTTACCATTACACAGACACTTGGAACCTGCTGTGTGTCAAACAAGCAGCTCTACTGCCTAGTAAGGTATCCTTGATCGAGAACACAATCCCAGAATGCACTGGTACAAGATCAGTGAAAACGATTAATATGATAAAAATGGAGCCACAGTATGACACAGAGAGTCACTGCCTATGTACCAATTAAAAGTTTGGAAGTCATTTATTAAAGTTTTCAAAAGAAGTCTCTTCTGCTCACCGAGGCTGCATTTATTTGATCACAAATACAGTTAAAAAAAACATATTACAATTTAAAATAGCTGTTTTCTATGTGAATATCTGTTAAAATGTAATTTATTTCTGTGATCTGCAGCTGTATTTTCAGCATCATTACTGCAGTCTTCAGTGTCACATGATCTTCAGAAATCATAATAATATACTGATTTACTCAAGAAACATTTCTGATTATTATTAATGTTGAATACAGTTGTGCTGCTCAGTATTTTTGTGGAAACCGTGATACATTTTATTTTTCAGGATTCACAGATGAATAGAAAGATCAGAAGAACAGCATTTATTTGAAATAGAAATCTTCTGTAACATTAGAAATGTCTTTACTGCCACTTTCGATCAATTTGATGCATCCTTGATGAATGAAAGTATTAACTTCTTTCAATATTACTTATCACAAACTTTTGAATTATGGTCCTATATCACATTTTCCACAAAAATATTGAGTGGCAAATTAAATTGATCAGAAGTGACAGTAAGGACATTTATAATACAGAAGATTTCTATTACAAATAACTTCTGCTCTTTTGAACTTTCTATTCATCTGTAAATCCTGAAAAAAAGTATCACGGTTTCCACAAAAATACTGTTTTCAACATTAATAATAATCAGAAATGTTTCTTAAGCAGTAAATCAGTATATTATTATGATTTCTGAAGATCATGTGACTCTGAAGACTGGAGTAATGATGCTGAAAATACAGCTTTGATCACAGAAATAAATGACATTTTAACAGATATTCACATAGAAATCAGCTGTTTTAAATTGTAATAATATTTCAAATTTTTACTGTATTTGTAATCAAATAAATGCAGCCTTGTTGAGCAGAAGAGGTTATTTAGAGAAGGTAGCTGAGGCAAGTTCATTAGGATTTAGAATTCTGTGTTTGCAGTCATTTATAATGTTTATCCATGCTTTAATTATGTGCAAGCAAAACTAATTAACAAACAGCAGAATCCTGTGAAACAACATCTGAATATGAACGTTATCAAACCCATCTGAAGGAGATCAGACTGGATTTCTATTTCTGGCTCAGATTGTGTGTGAGACGCCTGTAGATTCTGAATGTAAATGTGTTTGTGGTGAAGAAAACACACTGATCACACACTCTGACAGGTGAGTGTGTGTGTGGTCTCTAGAAAAGCACAATTACATAAGGGGATATTTCCCAGCTCAATAATGAATATGCCGCCTGTTGCTTAGCAACAAGCATCTGATTCATGCACACTACAGGAGAGTGACACGGCAGTTTGAATGAGGAAGATGCATGGATGAAAACAGAGAAAGTGAGAGGAGATGGACAGTTTCAGGGCTGCAATTAATGCAACGGCCTGCTGTAAATCACTGCAAAAAAATATATGCTCTAACAATGACAGAATCTTGTATTAAAGAGGCAGTTCACCCAATAACGGACACTCATGTCATTGCAATTCTGTTTGACTTTCTTCTGTGGAACACAAAAGCAGTAAAAGCGAAGTGAGAGGGACAGAATGTGAAGTGTAATACTAGTTCGTTCTGTTCTGTTCTATTCTATTCTATTCTATTCTATTCTATTCTACATGGTTCAGGAAAGACATAAAGTCACTCAAACCACTCTATTGCAGACAGACTGTAACTGAACTGAACTGATAAGCTTGTCACCTTCTGTCAGTAGAACAATAACATTTAGTGCAAAGTAGCTGCAGTGTAGGGGTGTGCGATATTTATCGTCTGTGATAATATCATAATTGTTCTTTTAACGATGTGCAAGCTGACATTAACGAGTATATATATATGAGTATATATAATTTTTTTTTTAAAAACACGTCTTCAGAGTCCAAAAGCATGCATTGTGTGATGAAGCCTGTTAGAACACCCATATAACTTCAGTTATATACGCTAAAAATAATTAGTTTTTTATATTTATAGGATATGATATAGTTTAGTAATATCACGCAAGCACAAGTGCCGTTTTCCTGAGAATCAGCACGTGTGCGTGATCGTGAATGAGAGATTTTATACAACAGTTCAACAAACAAGTTCATATACAGAGTTACACGATAGACATAATATTGTCTGTTTTTTCTTTCACCAATGAAATAGTTCCAAACAAAGCCGGATCAGAATATTTGTGCTCATTCAGATAGGAATATTTTGTGCAATGCTTCTGTTTTTGAATGAATCATTTGAGTAAGTGGTTCAATGAAACAGTTCTAAAGACTGTTGCATGATTCGTTTCTAAACAAATCAGCTGTTTTGAATGAATCGTTTGAACGGATGATTCAATGAATCACTCAGTAAGACTGGGACTTGCTGCCACCTACTGGCGGTTTTAGTGTCTTATTTATTTTTCAGGCCTAAAGTACCAGAGCAAAAACACAGTTAGCGTTTCATTATCATTATCGACAAAGTCCCAAAAATACTGAGATATATATATTTTTTTCCAATATCGCACACACCTAGTTGCGTCATTTATGCACGAGTGGCTTTTTTAATTTCTTTATCTAGATCTTCATAACATTGAACCTTTATAACTGTTTAAATATATGCACATTTGTGTAGGCATGTAGCTAATATTGTAATTGCCATGAAAGCTTGCTAATTATTTATCAAGAGAAACAGGCAGACTTTAAACAACATGAGGGTGAGTTACACATTCAGAATGATTATTTTGGGGTAAACTATCACTATAAGAACAGTGTGGATGTAAATGGGTGAATATATGGCATATATAACATCAAATTCAATAGAAATCTTTCAAATACAAACATAAATAAAATGAATCAGCAAAATACAAATGTATTACAAAAGGTTTTAGGGATTTTTGGGGAAGAAAAAATACATACATTTCAAATATAAAAACTCATATATGCCAAGAGTCTATATTGCACCATAATATCATCTATATTGTAATAAAGCAGTAGATGTTTAGATGTCTGGTTATCATGAAATAGGCTCATATTTTCCCTGTCTGCTGTATTTGACGTCACAGTTCAGGACAGTCACAGATGAATCACTCTCAATCAGAGCAGGAACATGTATAAAGAAAATAAGCAAATGATTGATTTGATGCTGACATTAAATCAGCAAGTTCAATCAGAGCCGTGTGTTTGAGTGGAAACAGGCCGCTGAGGTCTGAACGGGAGAAAAAGGCTTCCTGAAACGTCTGGCAGAACACAACTATGTTTGACAGGCCTGTAATGAAAGCAACAGCTGTGGTGTGTGTGTGTGTGTGTGTGTGTGTGTGGGCAGACTACACAATGGCAGTGAAAACTCAGCCTATTCCTGACCACTGGCTCCATGTCAAACATGGGTAAAAGACGCAAGCGAAGCTCTCGTACGACTCTGCTCTCTGTGTTCCTGTCAAAAACAGCTTTCACACAGATACAGGTGTAAATGTACAACTGTGCACAGCAGATTCTTTCAAAACACTCATTAGTCTTTAATAACTGTTTAGCATCGTTCAAAAACAGATTCATTCAGGAACAAACCACTGCAGTGTTTCTTGAAAATGTACAAATATTCTGATCTGGCTTTGTGTCTACTGTGTAATTCACTTAAAACATCTTGTTTGTTCAAATTGTTGAATAAAATCAATCTAATTTGCAATCGCGCTCACGCACTGATATTCAGGAAATTCAGCATTTTTTGCTTGTATAAACTGAATTATAGGGTCATTCTAACTGCATTTTAATAGGATTCATCACACAGCCAATGCATTAGGACTGTCAAGATGCATTTCTGTTTGTTTTTTGCAAAGTGAATAACACTCCTCCATAATGTAAGCTTGCACATTGATAAAGCTACTCGTACGATATTAGGCCTATCCTTGATAAATATCGCATACTCTGAACACAGAGGAAGAAACAAAACACTGTTTTCAAGTGAATGAAGTGGCAGCACGTAAACTCAGTTCCTGAATCCGCATCTAAAGTCAACATGAAATCAAAACTATACTATATCATCACGTTCCTGGTCATACTGTGAATTATTTAAAAGTTTGCTACTCAAAAAAACATTTTCACCTCTGAACACCTGATGCCATCAATCTCTATTATTTTAGTGCACTCTTTGTCTTTGGTCTTCCACTTTGTATTTCCACATGAAGTAAAGTCTTACAAATTTATAAATTAACCGCTCGTTTTAAAATCTGCCTGGTCTACTGATATTTACTGATCAAACATTACAATGCACTTCACCAGCGATGCTACAGAGCTTTGCAAAAATGGAAGTCAAAGACAGAGTTTTAAAGATGACTGTGCACTTGTTTCTCTGGCGCATAATGTCTATAGAGGAACTTTTCACCATCCAGTCAATTGCCTATAGACTTATTTATTTTTTAAATTAAATAAATTGAATTAACTAGGTTAAATACAACTGAGCGCTGGGTAAAATATGGACAAAGCCAGCTATTGGGTTGTTTTGAACCAGTGGTTGGGTCACTAACCAGAAGGTTGAGTCAAACATTTAACCCAACCACTGGTTCAAAACAACCCAATAGCTGGCTTTGTCCATATTTTACCCAGCATTGTTTAGAGTGTAGAAACCACTTCTCCTTATCAACTGCCTAACAATAATTTAGAAGACTTTAGCAGCAATCCCTAGCTGCCTAGCAACCACATAGAACACCTTAGCAACCATTTGGAACACTTAGAAACCGCCTAGCAATCACCGGAACACTTTAGCAACAGCAGGAGCTGGAGATGTAGAACAACAAGCTACTACATAGTCTTTCATAGACTTTTGCATTCACATTACGCTTTACAGCTCGGTAGCTGCTTCATCTAAGCGACATGTTTCATATTTGATCAGTAAAACGCTCATTTCACACTTCAGTTATCAGGCAAGAAGAGATTCAGAGTTCATCAAGTCCTTTTTTCTCACACTTTTTTAACTATTTATTTACATGACTTTAGTAAGAGCAAGAAATGGTTTTACTCTCCTCAAGCACTCACAAAGAGCAATGTGTGATCCTGGAGCACAAAACCAGTCATAAGTAGCACTGTATGGGTCAAAATTATACATTTTTCTTTTATGCCAAAAATCATTAGGATATTAAGTAAAGATCATGTTCCATGAAGATATTTTGTAAATTTCCTACCGTAAATATATGAAAACTTAATTTTTGATTAGTAATATGCATTGCTAAGAACTTCATTTGAACAACTTTAAAGGAGATTTTCTCAATATTCAGATTTTTTTGGACCCTCAGATTCCAGATTTTCAAATAGTTGTATATTTCAGAAAAAATTTACCCTTATGACTGGTTTTGTGGTCATATGTAAAATAATTAACACTTCAGAGCTTAACAAAACTACATTCACATTCGGCTCATTTCAATCCGAAGTGATTTCCAGTGCATTGGATAGCTATATCATAACAGTGTGAGTGTCCCAATCAAGACCTCCATCAGCTGAACTACAAAAAACATGTTTCATATTTTATCAGTCAAGAGTTTGGGCACAAGCACTCATTCCTCCTGTTGCCCAGCTGTTAGAATAACAGTAAAGTGATGAGAAACACAAACAGGTATGATGTAAAGACTCTTGAGCCTCTGTCAGTCTGTTCATGCATCAGCCAACTTCAAGAGGTGATTTCAAAGCTGAAGAAGGAACTTGCGCGCTTATCATTGTATTTTGTGAAGTAATTTGCATGCGTCTAGTTTTCAGATCACAGGTTTTTAAGATCACGAAAACGTCAGTGAAGCGCGTCCAAACTTTTGACCTAAAAGCAGGTGTCATTGGGGCGTTTTACCTTCTTTTTACCCTTGCAGTGGCAGCACACCATCCACAGGTACTTGAGGGTCCTCCACAGCAGGATGATGAACAGACCCCCGAAGAAAGTGACCATGGAGGAGGCGAGGAAAGCCCACCACATCCTCTGGCCATTGGGGTCACAGGGTATATCACTGGTGTAGGGGATGATCACAGCCATGTTCCGAACCGAGGGTAGATAGGTCATTATTGAGGAGAGCCGCTTCTCATCACCATCATCATCTTCTGGTTCTTCAGTGGGGAGCATCGAGCGTCTTTCTGGAGATCCCTGCAGCGCCCCGCTCCCGACGATCAGCCATGTTTGGCAGGGCAGAGCCCCGCGTGTGCGCACTCTCCTCCCGCTGCGCTCTGCGCTCTCGCCCGCTGCTCGGGTCTCCGACGCGCAGCTGAAAAGTCGCTCTCAAAACGCACGCAAACTGCTACTGGAAACGCGTCGTCGCGTCTTTAAACGAGGTCGCACGCTGGATATGTATCATGATGGAAAACATCCCCGCGATTTAAAGCTTGCGTGAGCGTCGCTCTCATTCAGTAACGTGTTGCGTTCCGCTCCGTTCAGGGCAGATGTCCAGGTGCCAGAGGGCGGAGCCAGTCAGTCTGATGCCCGTCAGAACGTCTCCAAACCCCGACAATAGCCAAAACATCCATCGGTCGCTATTATTTTACAGAATTCGGTCGTGGTAACAGTTTTGAGAGAAGAATCTTTAGTTTTTATGTTGTGGATAATGGCAAGTGAGCATAACAAATATTTAAAACACATATCAAACGTTTAAAAAGTACGATTTCAAGTTAAATTGACACTTTTCGCTCAGAACGTAACCATGGCATCAGAAGAATTTATTATAGATTTACAAAACATAAATATAAACACAAAAACCTTTTTATTCATTTATTTTTAGTTTAAAATGTGAGTTTAAAATAAAAAATTTCGTAACCGACTGGATTACTGACAGGAAGTCATTTACTACCAAAATAAATTATTATTAAGAAATAGGCCATATCATTTATTTTGGTAATAAATGACTTCTTATAAGATATAAGTTATATCTTCTTACATATTTCATATGCTTGTCCTTGAAGAGCTCACATTCTGAGATGTAAAAATAAAACACATTTAAAAGACTTTTGTTGATGTTTATGACACAGTTAAAGTGTTTTTTCATTGTTAAAGTGATTATTGCAATGCTCAGGGACCCGCTAAACCAATAATTCACACCAAAATATGGTATTTTCAAGGACACCATGTTTATCATCATAAATGATTGAAAGGCTCATTACATTTATAACCATGATTTTAAAGGCATACCTCATAAGAGATACGAAAGGCTCAATTATTGTGCACAATAAGATCAACATGTGTTATATTTTGAGACATGTTGCATAAATGCATTTCATTATATATACACGTCTGTCATTATGAAAGGTTTTCCTTCTGAACCCATGCACTTCAGATTCTAGGGAAATTTAAAAAATAATAAACAAGCATGCAAACTTACAAAATCCAACTGAGAAAGTGGAAAACGTTTTTATTTCAAATAAGTTTGTTTTTAACCTAAATGTGTATCATTGATATGTTGCGAGTGAAACCATAAAAGTCACTCTGAGCCACATTTAGGATCAAGGTGAGCTTGTTTTTCCTTTTGTATGATAATTAATCTTCCCTCTATTGTATGATATTTTCCTCTCATCAGCTCAGCCAGTAATAATATTTCACCTGGTGTGATGTTTATATAATCTTGGTTATGGAGATGAGGCTGAAGGAGGATATGACGCCATCTGGTGACTCCTCACAGGAACTGCATCATCATATTATCCACATGAGCTCTGGGACACACCACACATTACATCATGTTTATAGAAAAGTATATAGAATATACTTTCCTTACTGCTCCAAGCTGTCCATGAATTCAGCATAATCTACAAGCATACAGACTCAATACATACAGATGGAAAAAAGACCATCATTTTATAAAACTAAACATGTTTACACAATAAAATATGCTGGGTCATGTTTCATTTAGAGTTTATTAATGTATCAATTACAAAATCATATTTTTGTCTTAAATGTGAAAGTACCAGGGTGTTATATCATTATAAAACATAATGGAAAACAGATTTTTAATTGGAATTATATGCTTGTTTTTTTCCAGCTACAATCTGAGCATCTGCACCAATTCAACATCAGTGTTACTATTGGCAAGAGTAGAAGAACATTAGACATGTGAGACTTTCAATCTTTGTTGATGAAGCTAAACCAGACGACTCGTTTCATTGGTCAACACGGGTCAGAACAGGAAGGGATGTCACTTTTGTAAAGTAAACAGGCAGACTAGTGTAGTACCAAAGCTTTCACTAGAGAGAGAGGATTAACTAACTATTCCTGAACGAGGATTACTCAATCTCCCGTCTGGGATTAATAAAGTAGGTCTGTCTAGTGTCTACCTTTCCTTCCAAATGTGTGCAAATTACAGGCAAAGCAGAAGAAAGCATTTGGCACGTTTGTTTCTGAAAACAAGAGGAGCTTTAACGATATTACGAATAAGCATTCAGCTCTGCCTAATCCTCGACTACAAAAGACATTTAAATTAGAGTTACAAATGAACCAGACAGTAAAAATAATCAGAGCATATAGTAAAATTATCATGCAGCAGACTATTGCATCGTTCATTTAAATAAAAACAAGAAAACAAAATAAAGAAACTGCTACATTAAAGCTTATAGGAATAGTTCACACAAAAATGAAAAATATTTGCATGTTTCTTCAAACCCGGAGATCGCAGAAAGTTCACTCTGCTCTTTTCTGTGCAATGAAAGTGAATCAAAAAGCACTTTATTCAGATTCATATGACAACTTTGAGTGAGAAAACAACCTTAAAAAGCTCTCTAAATACATTATTTTTTAGAAGCATGGCAACCTGTCGGCTTTCATTGAGTGGAAAAGAGCAGCTCAAACATTCTGCTAAACATCTGCTTTTGTGTTCCACAGAATACAGGCTTGAATAAACGATGACAGAAGTTTCATTTCGGGGTGAATGAACCCTTTAACATGATCAGCGATCAGAAAACAAACTTACCAGTCAGTATTTTTAACCTTAAATTGAGCGTCTGTGTCCAACTAGCATATATCGATCAGATCAGACCCATATGGAGATACATGAAGTTAAACATTCAAGTAAGCTGGTTCATAAACCTCACCTCTGTAAACACGAAGAACTACATGAAAGCCCTCATAAATTAGTGTTACCACAGAGAAAACACAGTGAATGGAGGATATTGCTGCTCATCTAACAGTTGTGATCGTTGCCTGAGAGTTTGTGTGCGAGGAGTGTTTGTTCAGGGCTGGGCGATATAATCAAAGAAAAACTGATATTTACATTAAATTATAAGCAACAAGAAGACATTTCTGAGTGAGGATGCAAATCAATGAATGGGAGTTTTGAATCGACTGATTGCGATCCATTATGAAGCATGACCACCAAATAAAAACATATTAAACAATTAGGAAGTTCATAGCTGCTCATAAAGCACTTAATATTTATGAATATATGATATAACGTCCAGCCCTAGAGGTGTGTAGTGAATTTAACAGCAGTGGAGTGTTGAAACAGTGTGAGATCGGTGGCGATGTGTTATTACACTGAAAAACAATTCTTTTCTTACTCAGTATTCTTGTCTTGTACTAATATCTTAAGGTTCTTAAAGGAATAGCTGTGATGTGATTACATCAGTGTCTCAGCAATGGATGCTCTGCAGTGAATGGGTGCCGTCAGACTGAGTCTGATAAAAACATCACAATAATCCACACCACTCCAGTCCATCAGTTAACATCTGGAGAACACAAAAGCTGAAACAAATCCATCATTAACATGTTTTGAACTAAAATGCAAGTCCATAATCCATAATAACGCTTCCTCCAGTGAAAAAGTGCATCTGCTGTTGTCTCTCACATTAAAATCCAGCTACATATTTATTTAGAGCTGTTTTGTCTTGTAAACGCTGCTTGATCTGCAGATTTCTCTCCTGATTCAAACCAGAACACTTTTTTCACTGGAGGAAGCGTTATTATGGATTATAGACTCGTATTTTAGTTAAAAAAGTCTTAATGCTGGATTTGTTTCAGCTTTTGTCTTCTCCAGATGTTAACTGATGGACTGGAGTGGTGTGGATTATTGTGATGTTTTTATCAGACTCTCATTCTGACGGCACCCATTCACTGCAGAGCATCCATTGCTGAGACACTGATGCAGAGACACATTTATACAAATCTGGTGAAGAAACAAACTCATCCTAATCTTGAATGGCCTGAGGGTGAGCACAGACAAAAAAACATTTGATTATATTTCTTATCCCACTGACAGAATTTATTTTCTTGTTTTAACTCGCTTAATTCTTCAGAAAACAAGACTTAATACCTTTAAGGCCCTATTTACACTAGTGCGGGTTTTTTTTTTTAAACGGCGTTTTAGAATGAAAACGATCCTCGTCTACACTGACGTTTCCGCTACGTTTCAGAAACGATCTCCGTCTACACTACACAACCGAAAACACATGTCACATGAAGTTACAACCATAGACATGTATAGGTAGATTCCCTATTATTTAGATGGCGGACGCATCTACATGCTTGGACCGGTCGAATGAGGCATCTACCTATATATATCTATGGGTACAACAATGAGCATGATGTTATAGTTTACACGGTCGTCAAGGATACGCATCATTTTCGAAAGTCTCTGTTTTGGTCCGTTTACACTGAAATGCAACCCCGGAGTTTTCAAACTAAAACGGGGTCTGCAGCGTTTTCAAAAGTCTCAGTTTTCTACCTCGAAAATGAAGGAGTAGTAAAAACGATAACCATAGCAAAAGTTGTGTTTTAAAACGAAAACACACTAGTGTAAACAGGGCCTAAGTCTCTTTCCTTAAATGTAATTTAAGAATCTTTAGATATTTGTAATGAAAAACAACAAAAATGCTAAGAAGGTAGATCATTTTCAGCAGTGTGTTGTGAAGGATGTGTGTGGACTCAGTTTATCGTTCTTCACATGCTTCCATCAGGAATCCAAAGCACTTTGTTCTGCTCCTGGTCCACGACAGCCATGATCTGAGTGCATATGTTGGACAGACTGCCGGCCTGGACGACGCCTGCAACAGAACAGCATCACACATCACTCACCAGCACGCCGTCGTGTGCACAATCCTGTAAACGCATGCGTGTCTCAGACCTGTGAAGTATTTGCTGTAGTCTTGTTCGATCCTCTGCGCAGACTCAAACTGCTCTTTGGAATGTTTTTGGGACACTTTGTCTCGCAGATACACGGGGTCTTTCTGCTCCCTGAGTGAATAAAACACAGACTCGGTACAGACGCAGCTGCTGCAAGGCAAATGCATTTGAAAGCACAGCTAAATGTTTATTTCTAGCGGCTAGGAGTCTAGGAAAGTCCCTCACTAGTAATCAAAGTCACTGACTAATTGAGCTCAGTGTGGCTTTAGTAGAGCGAGTCAGACTGATTCATAATAAAGAATCATTCAAAAATGAATCAGACCTCGTGTTGTATGCGGCCTGCAAGGACAATGCAATATAAAGATGTAAAGTCACTGAATGTAATGAGAGAGAAAGACTGAGCACTAATGGAAAAAGGGATCAACACGAGACATAAATGAGCCTAAATGAGTGTTTATGTAAACATGCAAAGGCAGACGTCACTTACTTGATCTGCTTGGTGTTTCTGTATCGTATGAATATGACGATGGGGTAAATGTTGACGACGTGCAGGCGCTCGATGGCGTAAGGTGCGATGTCCAGCAGACAATGACATTCCTGAGAGAAAGAGAGAGAGACAGCATGACCTCTGCACAACCTCTGGAGTAATACACATAAATGTGAATCTTTTTAAAATAAATGTGCATAAATGTGAATCTTCATAATAATTAGTGCTGGGCAAGGATTAATAGCGATTAATCGCATACAAAATAAATGTTTTTGTTTACATAATATATGTGTGTATACGGTGTATATTTATTATGTATATATAAATAAACACACATGCATATATATATATATATATATATATATATATATATATATATATATATATATATATTTAAGAAAAATAGGTTTTGTTTATATATTAAATACATTTATATAAATTATATGAATATATGCATGTTAATACATGTAAATATTTTCCCAATATATACCGTACGTGTGTCTCTTTATATATACACATAATAAATACACACAATACACACACATATAGTATATAAACAAAAACTTTTATTTTGGATGTAATTAATCGCGATTAATCGTTGCCCAGCACTAATATTAATAGATACATCATTCATTATTTACTTATGTTTTACATTAAGAAAATTAAAATTATTTCTTCAGAAATTATTATTTTAATGACAATTTCCTGACAAATGTCCTCTTTTGTTAGTTGTTTTACAGAAAAAGTATCTAATAAATGAATAATATGCTTGCCAGACGCATATAAATGTAATGGAATCATGTACAGGTTACTTTTCACCACTAAAAAAAAAAATTATCACGAAAAAAAACAATATATATATATATATATATATATATATATATATATATATATATATATATATATATATATATATATATATATATATACACATACATACAATAATAATAATTATATATACATATATAATAGTAGATAAAATTATAATAATATTTATTTACTATTACTATTTACTTATGTTCTACATAAAGAGGAACCACAACCATTTTTGGCCATTGATGCATTATTTTCATGAGTTTCCTGCAAAATTTCCTCATTTGTTAGTTGCTCTGCATAAAAAGTGTCTGACAAATGAATAAATGTATATAAATGACAATTAAGCCATTTTCAACCCAGATTTCTCCATCTTAATGTGACCGGATGTTTTAATTTCAAGGTTTTTGTCACTCTCATCATGCTCAGTGGTGATTCTCATTAGATTCTCTTTAGATTTGGCCTAAATTAGTCACTGTTGTCTTTAATCAAAACGTAACACACATTCATGACATCAGGTAAGGTATCGGTGTTTCCGTTCCCTTCAATTTTCAGCATTTGGAATAGCGTTGTTTCATAAGAGTCTGGTGACTCTCTCACCTTCTCTGTAATTTCCTTAATGGATGCCACCGTCGTCACATCAAAGTGGCCGCTCCGGCGCTTGTAATCGATGAAGAGACAGTCTTTGACGCCTCGCTCGATGGCCTGCTGGGTCGCCTTCATCCCCTCTGAACAACACGAAGAGCGAGTGAGAAATCATGAGACATCATCATCATCTTATTATCCGTCAGTCAAAACTGAAAACCCAGTCATGGTCAAGTTGTTATGAACTCTATTATGTGTCAAATGTCAGTGGATCTCACCAGGTAAACAGCGGCAGTATTTCCCAGGAGCCTCTCTGAGCAGCATGTCTTTGATTGGCTCAACAAGGGGCCCCAGTATCAACACCGGCCTACGATTGGTCGATTCCACTTTTAGCACGCGCTGATACGCCGGACTCAGACAGTCTGAACAAACAGAGAGTACATGAGATGCTGAGGATAAACGTGAAGTTTCGTTCACCACACGTGTTGTTTCTCACCGTCCATGTAGGGCCCGGAGTCTGTGCTGACGGCGTCTGCCGCCGGAGCGTCTCGGCCGTCTTTGGAGCTGCTGCGTTTGTGTTTGAGCTTACGGCGGAAGAAGGATCGGCGCGCCGCGGCCGAGAGCGTTTTACCGGAACCGCTGTCGTCCTTACCATCTGTGACGCTGTACCGCCGCTGGGAATCTTGATCCATCCTACACACAGACAACAGCTTATAAGATACATGCATGCTATCAGTGCTGTCACGATACCGGGATTTCTGACTTCAATACAATATCTTAAAAATTCTTGATATTCAATATCATTTTCAATACATCGGGGCAACAATAAAGGCACAGAATTTTAGATTTTTTCCTCTGACAGTAAACTTTAGGGCTGCACAATTTGGGGAAAAAAATCAATTGCAATTTTTCTGGTTAAAACAAAAAATGTAATTGCAATTTAAAATTGGATTTTTAAAACAAACTAAACAATCACATGAATTTTTTTAATTGCAGGTTTATCGTGGCCTGCACAATTTGGTCAAACATTTTATGATTATTGTTATTACTAAAAAAAATCTAACAAAACTAGAAAAGCAATAAATAATAATAATAATCACAATAATAATTTATTTTAAGGAATACTATAGGGTGACCTGTTAACATGCAAATTATTAGAAACTTTTATTATAAAATACTATATTATCATGATAAAAATCTGTGACAGTCATTTCAATGTTTGTCAGGAGTTACTACTGTATTGTTATTACTATTGTAATAATACCATTTCATATATAATAAAAAATAGAACAAATTTAAGAATAAATATAAGATCATCAAGAATAAATATATTTAGATTATTATTATTTATGGAAAACATTTTATGGAAAACGGCCTACATCTATAAATTGTTAGAAAATGTTGTCACAACACTTTCTTAATTTTTGTCATTTGGAATGCAAAAAAAAAATTCTCAATCTACACAAAAAATGTAGGAACAACTGAAATCACACATATGCAAAAAAAAATAAATTATAATATATATATATATATATATACATACATACACACACACACACACACAGGGAAGTGTTATTGTTTTTATTAATATTTTGCATCAGTTTTTTATTTTTATAATTTCTGTTTTCATCATTTCAGTTAAAGTTTAAGCAATTTTGTTGTGTGTTTTGGTCATTTTTAGTAGATTCTTTAGTTGTTTTTTTATGTCTACATAGTTTTTATTTATTTTTATTTTATCCATTTATTTTTATTATTTTATTATATGGCATTTTATTATATATTATTTTACGGAAAACTATGGAGGAGGCCTACAACTATAAATTGTTAGAAAATGTTATTTGACACAATGTTATGTTATTACGATAAGAAATCTGTCGCAGCACTTTCTTAATTTTTGTCATTGGGTATGCAAAATCAATCCATGCCTTTAATATGAAATATGAGCCTCTTATGAATCCACTAAGAAGAAATCCTATACACTGGAGAAAAACTTATGGATTTGCATGTGTTCACTTCACATTTCTTTAGAGAAAAGTATTTTTTTTCCTATTTTTACTTAAAACAGGGTGGTGTGAGCATTACTGAGCACTATAAACCTAATGTCTGTTTAATTCACACTGGAAGCAGTTTCAGATATATCAGTATCGATGTCTGTGCAAAAACTACACGCTTTATCATGTGCATCATATTTGAAACTAATTTTGAAGAATGAATTTTTCATGTTTAACTGTAAAACAACACCAGTGATGATTACATGAACAGCACATATAGACATACATGCACTTGCTGGGTACGTGTCCGCGCACCAGCTTCTGTGCGTTCTCATCCAGTTGCCATGCCAACCAATAGCCCAAATTCCCTCCGGGCAGCGTGTCGTCCACATAGAGAATATCATCCTTCTTGAAACTCAACTCCTGCTCCAAATCACCAACATGATCAAACAACGCCCTGAAACACAAAGAGACCAAGAGTGAGAATATGAAGAGCATCATGCAGACAAATGAGCAGGGCTATAATAATATATCTTAATATTTACTTTTTGTTAATAATATTTATAATATAATATAATATTTATATTAATAATATTTACGTTTCATTTTAACCAAACAGCTATTGTGCTCAGTAAATATTTATAAGTGACAGGGTTATCATAGTTACTGAAAACCAACATTAAAACCATTTTAAAAAATCATTACTTGAAATAAAATATAAAAAAAACCCAATAAATTAAATAAAGTCAAATTAAATTAGATAAATTTAAAAATACACATTAACAGATGATTATGTTTATATATATATAAATGACATATATATATATTTCTCATTTTCAAGTTGTAAAAGAACTAAAACTAAATACAAAACCTTAATGATTAAAAATGAATAAAAATAAAAAGTATATAGACATAAAAAAGAAAAGGGTAAACAAAATAAATAAAAACGGAAAATATATAAATATGGTAAAATATAGAATATTAATAAAACTATATTATACCTTTTTTTTCATTTTGAGTAGTTTATATATTATAAACTCAAATAACACCGATATGTGGTCTGTATTTAACTACATAAACACATATGGTAAATTTAAACAAACAAACAAATAAATAATAGTAAACAGGGAAAGAACTATTTTTATCCACCAATAAAACAACATAAAAAAATAACATCCTTTTTTTCACGTGTGAATATCACAAGACTAAAGAGGTCCATGAATCTAGTTGTGCTCTTTATAAAATTTAATGGTCGATTAAAATGTCCAGAAAAATAATATATTAATATATCGCTCGGGGTAAACAGTCTGATTATCACATAATTAGCTCAGACAGGTTCATTAGGAATATGAAGCAAACAAATAAATATGCACTTTTATACTTTCTATAAAGGAAAATAATGATTGTACAGTTTAATATTATACACAAATATTACAGCATAAAATGCAGCAAGCGACCAATCAATGCAATAAATAACATTAATCTTTATAATTAATAGAATAATTAAGGAAGGATGATTCTGTATTCCAGTTGAAACTAAAGGTTTGAGTCTGTTACCTGATGTAAAAACCGTCTCCGAGTGCGTCTTTGACCCTCCTGAAGTGTTCGGGTCTGTACTGGACTCTGAGCGTGACGTTCTCCGCGGGTTTCAGCATCTCCAGATACACCTCCTCAGCGGTCTTATTCTTCAAACTCACCGAGTTACACTGCAAACAGGAAATGACATCGCAACACCATCCAGCACACTGTCAAACAGGGTAACGTGAGGCTGCTTCTGATGGACCAGTACCTCCAGGATCAGGTCTCCAGGCTGCAGGCCGTCGGCTCCTCGAGCAGGACTGTCCTCTTCCAGAGCCTCCACGAAAACCCCCGTCAGGTTTCCTCCACAGATCTTCAGCCCCAGATCCACCTGAGTCTTCCTCAGCACCACCCGCCTCGGCTCCGCATGCTTCCTGCCCTCGCTCCGATCCCTGGCCAATCACAGAGCAGAGAGCACAGTTAGACCAATCAGAGCAGTGGGCGTGTTCAGGATGCAACGATGACAGTGACAGAAAATTACCAAAACTATTCTCAATCTACACATAAATGTAGGAACAACTGAAATCACCTAAAAAAAAATATATATATATCCTGGAAGTGTTATTGTTTTATTCATATTTGGGATCAGTTTTTTTTTATTTATATAATTATAATAATATATATATATATATATATATATATATATATATATATATATATATATATATATATATATATATATATATATATATATATAAAATAATAATTTCAGTTAAGTAATTTTGTTGTGTGTTTTGGTCATTTTTAGTAGTTTCTGTTTTTTATGTCTACATAGTTTTTATTCATTTTTATTTTATTCACTTATTTTTAGTTATTTTAGTATATTAAATTATACTAAATTAAAATGAGAAATGTTGCCTTGGCAAATAGATGAAATAAAGTTTTTTATTTTATTTATTTTCATTTAATTTAATTGGGTTTCCACGGGTGTTGTGAAGTTAGACCTTTTAAGACAAAGTAAAGAAAATTTAAGGAATAAAAGGAACCACACAAAAGTGATATTTATCCTCAGTATTTTTGTCTTGCCTTCCAGTGCAAATGTTTTAAGACTCAATCATACATCGAAGAATTCTTGTTTTACAAAAAAAAGAAAAATAAATTGAGTTTATGATTAAAACAAGAACAAATATCAGTCAATGGGCTCAGAAAAATCTAATTAAAAGGGAAAATATATTGGTTACTGTTTTAGGCATAAACACTTAATTTTTCTCAATTTCTCAGAAAACAAAACTTGATTTAAGGATGTTTAGATATTTGTATTAGACAACAAAACAATACTGAGGAAGTATGTATTTCTTTGCTATGTATGCAATTTAAGACTTTCTGCTCTGATTTATTTAGGCCTTAGTTTGTGAAAGGGTGAATTCAGACTTTTTAAGACCACCCTGTTTGTATAAATATGAAATAATCCACGCAATTCTTGGTGAACGAGAGCCAGAGTGTTTGTTACCTGTGAGGGCTGGCTGTGGGCGTGGCCTGTTTGGATGGCGGGGTCATGGTGCCCTCGTCCTGTTCGCTGAGCGTGTCAGGCGTGTCGGGCGTCGAGTGAGAGCTAATGGACGACTCCATCCGGGAGCTGCCAGAAATGAACACGTCAGGACACTCACACAGTGCTTCTAAAGCATGACAGAGTCACGTGTACGGTGCGTTGTACCTCGAGCGGGAGTGATTGCCCAGCTGGTACATGTGTGGGTTGCACTGTGCCAGTATGGTGATGGTGTCACACTGCTGCCCGATGATGAGTCTGGCCTGCTGCTCGGTGGCGTTCCTGAGATTAATGCCGTTAAACTGCGGAGAGACAGACAGAGAGAGAGAGATTCACACGTGCTCAGTTTAACGATAAGCTCTGTATTTCTCCGAGTGTTTTCTGACGCACCTCCAGAAGCTGATCTCCAAACTCCAGGTGGTGCTGCTGAGCGATGCTGCCTCCTGTTACCTTGGAAACAAAGATGCCGCCATTCTCCCCACCCACTATAGAGATGCCCAGAGGCTCCGCCCCTTTGGGGATAGTGACACATCGAGGCTCCTCAATGTATGGCCTAAAACGCAAAAACACACAGTCCATCAAAACAGAAGCAAACTATCACAATCGCTCACACATGCATTTACTACCATTTTCAGTTATTTACAGAATAACAGGTTTGATTAACAGATTCGTGTTTTATAATGTATCAAAATATTCCAGGTTCAAGCTTTATAGATATTATCAGTGACATTCTGACAGACAGCAAAGAAAATCATTTACACTCGTCGCAGTTTGTAAAAGGCAACAGACTTTATTTCAAAGTGATTTAAAACATCCAAGTGGATCAAATGTAAGTGTAATATAATATTTAACTTATATTATATTAAAATATATATAAAAAAAAAAAAAAGAAATTTATATATATATAATTTTTTGTTGTTGTTTTTTGTTTTGTTTAGTTTTTTTCTCTGTAATTAATCATGATTAATCACACCTAACATTAATTCATATATAATAATAATAAATAATATTATATATGTGTGTGTGAGTGTGTGATTACAAAGAGATAAAAATATAAAAGTTGTGCAAACAATGTACAAAATAAAAGCTAATGCTATAAATTGTGAAAAAAAGTGTTAAAATATAAACATTACATTTTTAGCACAGACTAAATGTAAACCTGTAAGAGGTCATTTTATATTTATACCGCATTACAATAATCCCTTTATGCACTATTATAATTTATGCACTCATAAAATAAAATTACTTATGTTACAATGTTGCATTTTAATATGTCTTCTGATAACTTGGTTTATGCACCATCTGTGCCCTCTGGCAAATTTCAGCTTTGTACACAGAAATGTGTTATTCAGGACTGTAAAGTGACATGATAACTGGTGGCTATTTTGCTAATAATTGATAATCAATCACTTACAATGAAAATAATCATAATTTAAATATTTCAGTGTTAAATAACAGCATGTCACAGATGCTTTCTAAAAAAAAATATTTAATCATAATATGAATAATTAATGATGATTATTTTCATTATTATTGATTATTACACATTTTATTGATTAGTTGTTGCAGCCCTAAGCTACCTTTGGTGGTACATAACAGCAGGTCACACTTCAATAGCTTGCATTTAAAGGAAAGTGCCATGACATAAAAACAGGGGGGAAAAAAGCAAACAGATCAAAGAAATTCACTTAAACGGGAAAAGAGTTTGTTTTTTGCTCTCATTGCACAGTGAACAAACCTCAGGGTCCGTAAAGACGCAAACCACGATCTCTGAGCTCGAGAAAGCTTCAGGTAAGACCTGTTACGCGACGCACATCTGGAGCAGGAAGGAGAACAGAGAGAGAAATGTGGCAGAAGAGAAGACAGACTAGAACGGAGAATAAGGAGTCAAGCAGATCTGAGCTAAATAAACTACGAGAGGGAGAACAGGACGACGAGAATGGCACAAACTAACCAAATGCACCATATTTACTCAGCCTCGTGTTATTATAAACCCATATGATTATGTTTCTAACTCAAAACGTGCCATATTTGATTTCAGAGCTTCAGTAAATGCTTATGAATTTGAGTCTGTTCCTTACAGAAAGCATCAGAAGACTTCAGAAGACTTGGAAAGCACAAGTCTGAAAATTTTCCTCTTCTTTGTGTTGTATGGAAAAATATTAGCACAGGTTTGGACCATCATGAGAGTGAGTAAATGATGACAGAGGGTTAAATTTTGATATTTCCATTTCTACCTGTCCCTCCTCCTGTCTATTGGCACAGGACTGACTGACAGCCTGGTCTGGGCGGAGATGGAGCCCTGTGATTGGCTGCCGCTGAAGGAGGTGGCGTCCAGAGGAGAGAGGGGCGGAGTTACCAGACTGGGGCTGCTGCAGTCCGAGACAGACAGAGATCCTGAAACACAATTTGTACAATTGATACATCCATCACTCATGTAACAGCACAGGAAGTATGATGTAAATCAGAGAGATCAGCACCTCTATCCGAGCCGTGAGCGGATCGAGCGTAGCGAGGGGTGGAGGGAATCTTGATGCGCTGCTCGCGGTACTGAGACAAACCTATGGACACAAACACAAAATCACTATCAATCACAGGTCACAGGCTTCAGATTCATCCACAATTACATTTACATTTACTTTTATCATTTAGATCACCAATTAAGATAGAAGACTGCATATTTTAGATTGTGTTTGTCACCCACACACTTTTGATTAATTAATAAAGATTTTATATAAACAGTTATGATTAAAGATTTGCCAATCACTCACAACAGATTTTTATCACTAATTAAATTGAAATTAAAAGCAGGGATGCAAACTCATTAGGATGCAAACAGTGACAAAGTTGCAAACCCACTCATGGGGCATACTTATTATAATAATAATAATAATAATAACAACAACAACAACAACAACAACAACAACAACGACAACAACAACGACAACGACAACGACAACAACAAAAGATAATTAAACTAAATTAATATATTATAAGAATACTACTGCATTGTAAAGTACTAAAAACAGAGTATTTAATAATAATATTTTTAATTGTATAATTTTAAAAAATTATGATGATAATAATAATAATAATAATAATAATAATTTACTAAACAACATTATTTTTATATTTACTTACATTTTTTAAATACACCAATAAAGAAATTATTATTATTATTATAGTATTACTATTGTACTGTAAAATATAAAAAGAGTATTTTATATAATAATAATAATAATAATAATAATAAGTAATAATAAGTTATTTAGCAAATTATAATTATTTTTAAAATATTATTTTCATTTAACTGCATTATACAAATTAAACCAATAAATTATTATTATAATGTTTTATTATTAGCAATATTATTACTATAATAATAGATTTCTTTATTGGTTTAAGTTTTATTATTATTATTATTATTATTATTCAAATTAAACCAATAAAGAAATGGTACTATAGTAATAATGCTACTGTACTGTAAAATAAAAAAATAGAGTATTTAATGGTAATAATAATAATAATAATAATAATATAATAATAATCATCACCATGATCATTTTACCAAACAAAATTTATAGCAGTCTTCATTTTTTTTTTGCTTTCAAACATTAAACCGTAGAGCTTCCATTGTGGCAGAAAAAGGTAGGGGCGTGTTAAAGTTTCTCTAGTGTTGACAAGTGTTAGTGCAAGTTATGCTCACTACAGAACATCATCAAATAACAGCGACTGCAGCATGAGAGAGCAGTGCTGGTGTGGAGTACAGACCCTGTCTCGCGCTGGAGGGCAGGGAGTTGGTGTTGTGCTGAACCGATCCGCGGGAGCCGTCGAAGAGCTCACCGGAGCGCTTGTGGTTGAGATCCACACTCCATCGGCCCTGGTGCTTCGGACTGAAGAGAACAAACAGAGATTCAGCGTCTTGCATCAGAGCAGACGCGATGCATCAGAGTGTGTGTGTGTGTGTGTACCTGACTTGAGTGTGTGTGTGTGCTGGAACTGAAGCAGAGTTGGTGGTTTTGACGCAGTGACTCCAGGCCGTATACACTGGGTTCCTCATCACTGCGGTCACAGCGGGGTATGGAGACAGCATTCTAGGAGTGGTGTCTAGACACACACAAATACACCAATAAATGTTTTTGGCATCACACAAACAAAGATAATAATAAAACAGCTTTTATAGTGCTTTGCATTTATAAATGTATTGTTTTATCTTGGTTTAAAAAGTCACAAGGGCCTTTCGCACCACAGGAACCTTTTCATAGTACCCGAACTAATTGTGGAACTACCCACTTTTTGGCGTGTTCGCACCGCGGGAACTAGGAACTGTTTTAATTCCCGGAACACCTACTTCAGAGTAGGGTCTAAAACAGTTCTAGGAACTATCGGTGACGTAAGTGTATGCTGATTGGCTAAATGCGTACGAAAACGCCCTCACCCGCCATGATTTAAGACACCGTGTGAACATATACTGTGTAAACATTGCATCATACTGAGAGCATTTATAAACAGCATTTACCTGAAGACTTCGTCTACGGCGTTTTGCGCTTCTATCTGCCTTAATGGAATGTAATACTGCAAACCGTCGTTGGAGATCTTAGTCCTCCTTTCCGTTCTTTCAATCGCTTGACGTATACGTCGAAATTCCATGTCCATTACTGTGAAACCCGCGAGACACAACAAAAGTACAGCGCCGATCACATCCTCCTGTTGTTACCGTTGTTCTTCTTTGTTTACGTTGTTGAACGCCGTGTACAAATGACGTCGCTATCGACCGGCTAACGTCACGTCTTAGTACCCACTGTCGGTGCGAATGCAACCCTTTAAATGGTACTGGGAAATAGTTCGCGCAAAATCGTCCCAGTACTTTAGTACTTTAGTTTCTGGAACTAAAGCAGTGCGAAAGGCCCTATATACAGAGGAAATTAATATAGATTTCACTGAACAGAAAATAGCATGAACATTTACTTCTGTGGTCTACATTTTCATTTTTGACTATTTTTTCAACTAACATAATTGTGTCAAACTCACGTGCTTGTACAGGCGAGAAGCTGTGACGGTTTGAACGGAAAGGAGAAAACCGAACCAGATCCACAGGTTCAGGAGACTGTTCATCATGAGAGAAGCTCTGCTGCAGAGGAAAACAGATTGAGTGTTATAAACCAGGTCGACTACCTGCAACGCTGCTTCTGAATTAGAGGTACAGTACCAGTTAGGAGTTGCACAGATCAGTTGGCTAGTCAATATGATATATGTGACGCTGGAGCACAAAACCAGTCATAAGGGTCAACTTTTTGAAATTCAGATCTATACATCATCTGAAAGCTGAATAAATAAGATTTCCATTGATGTATGGTTTGTTAGGATCGGACGATATTTAGCCGAGATACATCTATTTGAAAATCTGGTGCAAAAAAATCTAAATATTGAGAAAATCTCCTTTAAAGTTGTTCAAATTAAGTTCTTAGCAATGCATATTACTAATCAAAAATGAAGTTTTTATATATTTACGGTAGGAAATTTACTAAATATCTTCATTGAACATGATCTTTACTTAATATCCTAATGATTTTTGTCATAAAAAAAAAAAAAATTATAATTTTGAACCAAACAGTGTATTGTTGGCTATTGCTACAAATATACCTGTGCTACTGATGACTAGTAATCCAGAGTCCCATGTCAATTTAATAATAATAATAATAATAATAATAATAACTACTATTGATTTAAATAACTGAAATAATAAGGAATAATTTGAATACTAATAAAATAAATATTTTGAATAATTAAAAAAAAAATACAAATATAAATATAAAAATATAAAATAATATTTTGTTAAATAATAATAAATTAGACAATTATTATTATGAATAACTATATCATTATTGATATTTTTATTGATATTAATTTATATTTAAGTCATCATTAGTTTAGTTAGTTAACTTGAAGAGCGGTGAATGTGAGAGTACCACAAATATATTTTTTGCATTCTTATTTGACTTTCTATAAAAGGAAAAATACGGAGCCCGGCACGTCACCTGTAGGGGAAAAAAAAAACAATCCGTGGGGACGGTTTTGCAATCCATAAATCACGAATTCTTAAACTGTTCCCTCGGTTTAACAAATCGTACCCACGGATTAATAAACCGTACCCACGGATTTCCAATCCATGCGCTCAGATTTTGTAAACCGCTCCCGCAGGTTTGTAAACTATACTCACAGATTCATTTTAGAAGAGCAGGAAGCTCCTAGGTAGCTCGTGTTAACGAATCATATTGTAGCCTATTATTGTTATATTGCATATTATTATGTGGAATAGGCCTACAGCAAATTGTCTTAAGTGTTTTAAGTCTCTTTAAATTTTTACATACAATCACAATAACTATTGCATTGTTGCTTCAACACTAGTTGACATGTAACAATAATTTGTATTGGTCTGTGTTTTTTTAAGGCGGGCAGAGTGTTACATGAAGCTTGTCAGAGAAATTGTAAGGTAATAGAGCCTGACATAGAAAATTTCATTAATCACTAACAAGGGTACTAAAGCAATTATAAGTAAGCTTACCAACAAAGCAAAGGTTTATGAACAATGTTTTGACATGCTCTTTCAAATAAAAAAAAAATAAAAATTTATAAAAGAAACTTAGATTTTTATGAGTGTGGATCATGGTCTCATATGCTACTACGAAAAAAATAATGTTAAATGAACACAATACAGTGCATCTCGCACCTAAACAAGTGGCATGGTTGAATCTGGTGGTGGGGACGGGGCCACAAATCCGTAGAAAATAAATTGAGAGACTCCCATAGACGCTGCACTAGAAACACCCTTGCATTAACAAGTTTTTTTGTAATTTGATGCAAAGGTAATATAATACAAAGAACAGTGTTATAAACGTAAATACATTTAAAAAAAACACAAATATGAAAAACTTTCGAGGATTTACGATGCCGATGACTGTTAAACACATCATCACAGTCATGTGAAAAGGGTCCATAACAAATAATTTGAATAACAAGAATAATATTTTGAATAATAATAATTATTATTATTATTATTATTAGTGTTGTTGTTGTAATTCAAAATATTTGTATTTAATATTGAAATTAGAGAAATAAAACAAATCAATAAAGAATATTATTATTAAAATATACTACTACTATTGCAATAAATGTGTATTTACTAATAATACTACTACTAATCATAATTAGTATTACTATTATTATAAGTTACTATTATAATTATTACTATTATTATAGTTGTTGATGATATTTATAATTCTAATAATAAATAATCAGAAAAATTATAAAATAAAAATTGTGAATGATAATAACAATAATAATAATGATAATTATTATTATTCACAAATTTTATTCAAACCAATATTTTAATGATTACTTCAATTCTAAAAATTAAACAGATCAATAAAGAAATATACTGTTACTGTGGTAATATTGTTGTACTGCAAAAATAAAAATAATATTAGTTATAAGATTAAATAATAATAATAATATTTTATTTTACAGAACAACTTGCATTAAACACACCTGCATGGAAGCTTCTAGTATGCCTAGTAAGAGCTTGATTAGCTGCTTCAGGTGTGTTTGATTAGGGTTGGAGCTAAACTCTGCAGGACACCGGCCCTCCAGGACCGAGTTTGGACAGCCCTGTTCTATATGGTGACAGCAGGAGGAAAAACTCCACTGGACGACTAGTTGATTAGTAGTTGAGCAGTACTCATGCAAGTCTGATAACCTGTAGCAGTACAGGTGTGATAAAGGCGCAGTACCTGTGGATACGGCATCTTAAGCGGCGTGAGGCTGCGGCGCTGGGCCGGTGCAGAGTTTGGTCTTCCTCTCCTCACCTCCAGTTCATCTGATCCCTTTCCGGACACGTCCTCCGCAAACGACCCGCCGCCAGAGCCCTGTCTCTGAAGCACGTTCCCATTGCGGCCTCGGCTTTCAAAGTCAGGACAGGGTTTGTCTGTGGGCGTGGTCTGAATGGGCGTGGCCGGGGGCGAACCGGTGGTGATGGTGGAATCGGAGGCGGAGCTTCCCTGCGGCTTGTGTTTGAACTTGAAGGAGTCACTGCGTTTGGGCGGCTCAGGCGGGATCTGCGGCGACGCCTCCGTCCAGGAGCTCTGCGGGGAATGTTTGGGCATCTGGGACAGACTGAGGTAGTCCAGCTTGGAGGGCGTCTCCGGCCGTTTGAACATGTCTGAGTCGAATATCGACTTCCGCTTCTTTGGGGTCTTAAAAATAGAGAGCGGTGGGATGCTGTCGGCTGGTGTCATTGCAACTGCAACCATTTTGGGCCACGTGCCGCCGCTTTGCTTCTGCGGGATGCACTGTCTCTCCTGATTCATCTCCACGGTGATGCAGTCGCCGGGGGAAACGGGGTGAAAGGTGAGGGGTCGTTTGGAGGTGGGATGCGGGCAGCAGATCTCATGATACGGCTCTGAGCAATACAGCGTCCCGCGCTGACCGCGCTCGCTCTCCACGTCACGCGTGGGGCTGTACATGTCTTTATGTGTGGGCTGCTTCCTGCAGGGCCGCAGCTGATCCGCTGACTTCCCGTTAGAGCTTCTCTCACAGTCACGCTGACTCTCAGCGATGCTCTGACCAGACAGACTCTGTGGGAAAAACTGGGATACGATAACAGAGTAAGCTGACTGAATTCCTCTCATAAAAAAAGGAAATAGACAATCAATAATGTTTCACCTTCAGGAGGGAAAGAGAAACCGAGTCTCTGCAGCTCCGCAGGAGATTCTCACATTCGCTCACTGATTTGTTATCCAGCGAAATCCCGTTTATCTGTCAGAGAACATTTTAAACAGTCTTAAAATAATCACAAAGGATATGTTTAAAATACAGCGTGACATATTCATTTACCTTAGAGATCTCATTCTGTATTTACTGTATTTATTCTAATCAGCCAATATACATGCAAATCAACCTCTGCACTAACCACCAATCAGAGCTTCCCATTGTAGAAGTACCGCCCACTTTTTTGCTCTGACATGAACATTACAAACTATGATGTGAAGGAAAAAAGTATATGAAATGAATACAAGGCAGAAATCTTCGTACTTTAATTGTATCTGTATATAAAAGGTTGTGTATTTAAATTCGTCAATGATTGAACATCCCATGAAGCACTGCCATGAAAAATAATGGCAAACAAAGCAGGCATGTGATCAAAATGACAAAAAAAAAGGAGAACGTGCTTTCTCTCATAATAATAATTACTAATAATATCATTTTTATTATGAGGGAAAACAATAATAATCATCATAATCATAACAATGTTTATTATATTATATTATTGATAAAAAAAATAATATAATAATTATTATTATTTATTATTTAAATTATAGAAAAAACTAAACGCGGGACACTAAACACCATCGAGCTGCTCTCAGTCGCGGCACGGTCTCGTGTTGTTTCCACCAGCGCGGCAATTTTTTTCATCACTAATCGATAGATGTCTACAGTATAAAAATAAGAAGAAACACAAAACAGGCCCGAGGCCCGGCCCACGTCTGAACTATGACGTGGAAATTGGCCCGAAGCCCGGCCCTAGAGGCGTAAAAAAGTCGGGGCCCGTCGGGCCCGGGCCGAAATGCAGGGCCCTAGCATAGAGCCTTTATTTTGGCAGAAAACTGCTGGGAGACATTAAAGCTTTATTTATAAACAGATTTAGAAATAATTTCATTTCAAATTTGGGAAGACGGTTGGAAAAATTAACTATGTTTAAATAAACTGAAAATTAAAATGCAGCAGTTTTTTCCTCAGATTTATGCAATTCATGAGTCATACTTTAAGTAACAAAAAAAAATACATGTACAAACACTCAAAAAGAAAAGCACATCCCTGATAAAACTACTCCCAATAAGTTATTTATTATATATATATAAAAAAAAATAAGTTTACAGAAAATAAGTAGTTTTCCTCAAGCAGTTTGAGAGTGTAGGGATTAAATCGATTACATCATTTTCAACAGCACTATCTGCCAATCAGAGATTCCTGGAGAACTGATGCTGATGAAAGGAAAAGCACACGAGTCGACTCACATTGAGAAGCCGATCGCCGGGACACACCGACCCGTCTCTGGCCGCGGGACTGCCTGGAGAAACAGACGACACAAACACACCGCTCTCCAACCCAACACCACAATCTGAAAAAAGACAGACAGAGAGTAGTAGTATATATTTATTTTATGTCATGTCAGCATCTTAGGCTATTTTCATGGCAAAACAATTTAAAAAATACAATAAAAACCAGCAAACAAACAAGCGTTATATTACAAAAGATTTTTTACATTAACATATGATAAAAATTCTAAAACTTTTTCTGGCATAATTATACTAAATAAGTGAGTTCACTTTATAAAAGAGTTTTCTACATGTATTAAAAGCAGGACAGTCCAATAAAATATGTTTTTAGACAGAGAGAGAGACTGTAGAGATGAAGAAAGCTGATCTGCTGGACACAATCTGACCTTTATGTCCCGCCAGCGTCAGATGAACAGAAGTGACCATCCGTCCTCCCAGAGACTTCCTCCTGCGCACCACCATGTTGATGACTCCGCCCCCGCTGAACACCACCTTTATGACCTGCTTCCTGTCCTTATTGGCCAGATCCACGTCATTTATCTTCAACAACCAATCATTCACTCTGCCACGAGAATAAACGCTGGTTAGAATTAGGGCTGCATGATTAATCGAATGCGAATGTCATGTGCAGCTCGTCAGTAAAGCCGGCTCTGTGATTAGTAGTAAATCTCCATCACGCGCTTTCAGATGGAGCAGCATTTACTACAGCCGTAGTTCACTGACAAGATGTTCATGATCATAGACGATTTAATCACGCAATAATAAAATCGAAGATATCGTTCGCGATAATCACAGCTGTTTGCGTAGCTTCTCAATGAACTACGGCTCTATGTACATTTAGAACACTATAATTTGTATTATATCACCTTTGCATCAAATTACAAAAAAACTAGTAAAGCTAATGCGAGGGTGTTTCTAATGCAGCGCCTGTGGGAGCGAAGGTAAGTTTGACATCGTTCTCTCTTCAGACTGCCGTTTTCAATCTCTCTCAATTTTCTTTCCTTTTATTGAAAGACATGAAAACACTTTTGTTGAGTTTTTCTTCAGTGTGTAACACAGCTCTAAGTGAATGAAAACATCCTGCAAAGTTTTAAATCTGAAAGTGCACCGTGTATAAAGTTATTGTCTCTCAAAAGAAAGAGCCATCAACATGAAACATTAGAATATTGTCCACACACATGTTGGTCTTTTTGCATTGGTCTGAATGAAAATGCAAATTCATTCTTTGCCACTAGGTGCCGCTTTGAGCGGTTTCCCCAGTAATGCTGTACTCAAAGCAGCACTGCGCTCACAAACGCTACTTTATCAGGCGTTACAGGCGAGATGAAATGAAAATGAGACCAATCACTGCAGATTAGTGTCACACAAAGGAGGGGTTTGGAAAAATGAATCGTCGAGCGAATCCTTTGGGAATCGTTGCGCAAGCAAGGTAAAAATAAATGCATATTATAAGACAATGAAAGTGTTTTTTGACCTTGCATGCATATCAACCTGTTGTTGGGGACTCCCAAAACCAAAATATGAACCTTTCGTTACCCATAATAGGGGTACTTTAACTCAACTAATGACGACTTCCACTGCTGAGAAACCCGAAAATGTGAAAAAGGTCCATAGGGATTTCCTGGATTTCTTCTGTGGGGCATATTTGGAGTTTCCGCGTGAGAGCGCCCTCTGGCCTTCAGATGGAGATTTACTGCTGATCACAGAACTGTGCTTCACTGACAAGATGCACATGACAATTCTTTATTTCGATTTATCGTGCAGCCCTAGCAGAGGTTGCGTTAACCACTTCGCTTGATCTGAGGTGTCTACAGACCGCCAAAATGGTATTTATTGATTGAATGTCCTAATAAAATGGACAGAATTTGAAATCTGAGACTTTGTTTCATATCAAAAGTAACAACGCACAAAGCTTAGCCCATTGCGATTTATTGGGAGGTGCACTATGTACTGTTTATTCATCAACAGAATACAGCATAGACCAAAAGATCGACTGTGATTTAAGAATCAATGTTGGTTCATAAAAATGAAAAAAATTCTATTAAAATCGAAAAACTTTTTTTTTTACCCAGCCCTAGCATAGTTAGTTGTTTTTAGTGTCCTTTGCTGTCACTGCAGGGTGTTGAACATGAAAAGTGATGCTGTTCTCTTCAAAATAAATGCATAAGCCTATATCGTCCTGTAGGTTCATGATTCAAAATAAAAATGTGTACAAAAATAAAAGCAATTAAATGCGCTATTATAATTAAAATATGAAAATGATGGGTAATAATAGATTATGACAGAATTTCTACAACCCTGTCCGTCAAAACGACTAATAAAGTTAAAGTCTAACGCAACCTCTGAGCCCTAGTTAGAATCAAACACGACCGTTTCACAGGAGACACTGAAAGCAGAGTCCGCCTACCTTAACCTGCCCTCCGCAATACTTCCTTTGTCCACCTTGCTCACGAATAACCCATAATCCCCGGGTAGATATGGGTCGCTCACTCCCTCGGCGATATCAAAACCCAGAGCGCTCAAATCCATGTCGTCCTGTACGTCAGATCAGAGACGGTGAGGTGTTGAACTCATTTGGAGGTTCGTCACAGCTGTGATGACTCGATTACGTACCGTACTCCTCTCAAACTCCACCGTCTCCGTCTCCCACTCCAGAGAGTCTGTATCGATGGCCGAGTCGTGAGAATTGTGGGCCATCAGCTGGCGGTAACGCACCTCCTTCTCCAGCTGCTCCTCCATGCATTCTCTGAATACACATTTCAGGAAAATTCACCCAACTTTTGTCATCATTTACCTCCACGGCTCTGAGACTGATTCAAGATTCAAGATTCATTCTTTAAAAGAATCAGAGTCATTTGTTTGGGAAACTACTTTGATCACACTTGTTAGTTTCTTTTATCACGGTGTTATAGATTTAAAGATTTTAAATTTGTGTATTTTTTACATAAATATATATATCAACTAAATATCTAATAATAACAGTGTGTGTGTGTGTGTGTGTGTGTGTGTAAACTAAAGATATCTAACCTCTAGCCTTGGAAGTTTCACCATGACCACTCCCTCTCCTCGGTCTTTAAAGATGGCTAAACTTAATTTAGTGCAAAATTGTACATCCTTATGGAAATATGATTATATTTTGTAATTGTCATTTAAATCTGAATAATTTTCTAATTGTTTGTCATAAGCAGCATCTCAGGAAAATGTTGTGGGTTTTCAAATTCAAACATGACTTCCTGTTATGACACAGGACATAATTTCATACATGTCCACTGTAGAGGACACCAGGACTAAAAGCATGTTTATTACGCATTTTGGGAGACACAACAATTAAATAGGAAAATATTGAAATATTAGATATTGTTTTGAAAATCTGGCTAATTATTACTCCCATTATGACAATTCTTTTTTTCAACATGCAACAGCAACACATTAATATGCAAATTAGATACAGTGTATAGATACACTCTGTTTTATGGGAAAACTAGTTTATGGAAATTTTTACACGCATACTGCATAAAACAAAATGGTACATTTTGTTATATATTTTATAGCATAGTTGAGAATCATCTTTAAACAAGGTTTGGTATAAAGAAATCCTGAAACCTAAAAATTGATTGGTGATTATTGTTTTTGCCTTTTTGATGTCTATTCATGACATTTTATTTTTTACAGACGATATAGAATAAAATATAATTTTTAATAATTGTTTCTTATGCTCTAAACAATGTAATGACATGAAAAAATACTAAATTCACAAAACTTTTTGGGGGGGGGGGGTCTCAGGACTAAATATTAATATTTATAAAATATTTATATTTACTTACATTTACAATATTATTATATACATATTTACATATGTATTAGTTATTTAGATTTAATTATTAATATTTAATTTAATATTTAGTTTATATGTATTTTTTATTTATTAATTAATGCACTGCAGGAAACTGTCTCTGAGTATTCATGAATCATTAACAGAACTGCACATCATCACAATAATTTGCTAGATGCACATGTTGTCAACAGTCCCTGATCGTGATCGTGTGTGTTTTGATACTGATACAGAGTTTTTCTGAGACTCACTTGAGCTCCTTCAGTTCTCGCACTGCGTCGTTCTTCTGTTTGCGCAGGTCGTCCAGGTTTCTCAGAGCGTCGGCGAGATCGCTCACGGCTCGGTCCCTCTCGCGACGCAGGTTATCACACAACGTCCTGATACACAAACACAGTAAATATACAATTACTGTTTCATAGGACTTGATGAACACTACTGGGCCTGTTTTTGGAGCTAAAATAGTCTCAAAATTAATGCATTTACATATGCAATATTATTCAATGTGTAAGATAATTCACATTCACAAAATACAGTTTGCCAAAAAAGGGAGCTGTATTATTAAACTTTTGTTTTGATGCTGTGATGCTCGTCGTTGACTCATGTTTAACAGAATGAGAGGTATAACAGGACGTTGCCGTTGCATTTACTCACCGTATGCTCTCTCTCTCTGCTACGATCTTGTCTCTCTCCTGAAAGGCCCAGTCTCTGCGGCACTTGGCCACTTCTGCCTCCTGCACAGCCTCCTGGAGCTCCTCCGAGACGGCTTCGCACTGCTTCCTCAGAACCTCCAGTTCCTTACTGACACGCTCCATGTCCAGCGTCGCACTGTCCTGCTTCTGCAGGGAGACAAATGCGATTAAAAAAGACCCCTAGCGCACATACAGTGGTGGCCAAAATGATGAGAACACTAGTATTTTCAGCAGCTAAACAATGGTTTTAAGTCAGTTATTTCTATCTTTTGCTGTAGTGTGTCAGTAGGAAATATCAGTTTACATTTCGCCATTAATTGTAATAATTCAGTGAGATTTTTGTCTGAGAACAGAGATCTGATCTGATCATCATCCAGAAACGGAAAAAACGGAGACAGACTAAATCCAGAAGAACGGTCTCCAAGTCGCTTCAAGAAACCTCCTGCAAAGATGCAGTGCTGTTAAAAGTTTTAGGCACTTGTGTAAAAATGCTGTAAAATGAGGATGCTGTCAAAAATAATGTCATAATAGATTTTCTTTACCAATTAACTTCTATTAACTAAATGAAATCAACATTTGGTGTGAGCATCCATTGCGTTTAAAGCAGGTTTTGTCCTCGGTGCACTTGAGCAGAGTTTCTCAGGAGCTTTGCAGGGACAGGGCTCTAGACTCATTCTTCCCACTTTCTACAAGAATACCAGCATGTTAACCTTCTCTGGTTTAAGAAGCAGTCTTTTACTTTAGTTTGAAAAGCAAATCCTCTGTTGTGCTCAGTCTTCGATATTTCTTCAAAAGCAGATCGTGGAGACATTTTTATCTTCCACGATCAAAAATCGTCTTATCGAACAGCCCTAGCTCTTTATTGTGTTCTAATAATAATTATAAAATATTGTGTTCTAATAATTTTGGCCACTACTGTATACAAGTCCAGGTTTAAGTCAGTGTACCTGTCTGGCCTGGTAATACTCTCTCAGGAGCTGGTCTCTCTGGATGATGGCCTCTGTTCGCTCTTTACGGGCCACGTCGCGCTCCTCTCGCACCATCTCGATGTCTTTACAGGCCTGACTCAGCTCCTTCTGTGTCTCGGCCTTGTCCTGCACCTCGTGACAGTATTTCTCCAGGAGCTCGGTCTTCTCTCGGATCGCCCGGTCCCGGTCCAACAGAGCCGAGTTCAGCTCCTGCACACACAACAAACATCAAACCACCAATAACTAAAATAATTCTATTTTAAACAAAGTTTGTTATAAACAAAGAGGCTGTGCAGGGAAGGCCAGGTTTTTTACGAGGATATTTGGGATTGGGGGTTCACCTCAAACTCATAACCCTACATATAAGCAATAGCAACAGTGATTAAAGCCTGAGCAAAAACAATATACCACTGAGATTAAATAATCAATTCAGTTTTACATCATATTTATAAATACATTATTTTACATAAATATACATATCATATTTAATAAATTAGTTACTAGATTAACACGGAGAAATATTTTTAATTACTGAAAATTTGAATAATTTAATAAATATTTATTTAGTTATATAAACAATATTATTATATATTTAAATGTATATATTTAACTGTGCATGTTATTCATATTGAATAACTTATTTAACGCTTATCTAAATTATTTATGTAATATTAAATAAATTAACAACTAAGATTAATATTGATATGTTAATTTTGTTATATTTCATAATTTGTTTTATTTTATTAATATTTTATAAACTTGCTTAGCAGAAAGAACTAAAACTCTTAACTTAAAGAATTAAAATATATCCAAATTTATTTTTATATTTACAATATTATTTATTTATTTATTTATTTAAATATGTCTTATTTAAATTAATTTAAAACTAATTAAATATTTCAATATTAAATAAAGTTATTTTGTTAAAAAATTACTTTAAAAACATTCACAAATGACACACATGGACTTCTAAACACTTTTGTCTGAGAGTCTTTTGAATCTTTTAAATGAATCTTCTGAATGAACATTTTTTGAATCAAATGGATCGGACTTTAATCACGTTCAAGGAGAGCATGTTTGATTATTGCCTCTACAAAAGATTACACCAGTAAGAGAAACCATTCACAAACATGTTTCATATTGACTGTCGTCTTCAGTAGTTGCGTGTGGTTGACCTGTCTGAGAGCCTCGATCTCCTCGCTGGCGACCCTCCTCTCGCTAGACGTGTTCTTGAGTTTGGCCTCGGCCGCCTCCAGTCCGGTCTGGAGTTTATCCACCTCTTTGATGACCTGATCTCTCTCGCTCATGATCAGCCTGTATTCGTTTAACACTGAGTCTCTCTCCTCCTTCAGCTTCTCGGCGTCTTTCACCACCTTCAGCTGCAGCGTCTTATAGCGCGTGTTCTCCATCTGCAGCCGATCGGTTTCTCTCTGCAGCTCCTCGTTGTGAATGGACACCTTATTCAGCTCCTGCTGGAGACTCTCAAACCTGAAAGAGACCAAGACGTCCTCCTAAAGGCTTTTTCACACTGAACGCGACAATTCGGTGCAATGACATTTTTGAATCGAAACAATAGATCCCTATGGGGCTATTCACACCAGTTGCAATCAAAATGCAAGGATTTTTTTTTTTTTCATCCTGTGTGTCGATTTTTCCCCCAACCCTCCGTGGCGAAATGGGCTGTCCAATTACATTTGAGCTAAGATCACGTGCCCAGAGCAGCTGCTGTTGCACAAAAGGGCGAGAGAGGTGGCGCTGTTGCGAAAACCAGTGTAAACAAACACAGAAGAAGAGTAATCTGAGTAGGGCTGCCCCCTAATAGTCAACAAATCGTTAGTCGACCAGAAGAGGCTTGGTCGAACAAAATTTTATTAGTCACAGATAAAATAAAATCAAATAAAAATCCACATTGGCAAAGTCACGCAGATCGTTAACGGCTGGTCTATGTGGTAGTACATCGGGCAGGACATCCAAACGCTCACCTATCATCGACCTCAAATATGACTTATCTGAAATATGTCAGTATTAGTAACTTTACATGTCCGCTCAATCTAATGTTAACCTAGATAAATGTGCGCTATTGAAGTGTCTGAAGCTGAACAGTAGCGCTCGCTGCAGGACAGATGGATGCGCCGGTGCAGTCACTTGCTCTTAAAATACTCCTGCATGTGTGGTCACACAGATAAGAGTAATACATCTTTTGAATCTGTAAAGACTCCACGTTTATTTGTGTGCACTCAGAATAACAACAAAACATTGTGCTTTTGTAAAATAATGAAAGCAACAGGATGCGCTTTCTGCCGTCTCGGTCTCTGTGAACTTGAGCACGAAACTCTGAGACTATACTCACCTGCTTTACAGACATGAAACATCTACTGAGAGTGAAATGTTTACTTTCAAATAAACCAATTCAAACGGAAGACAAATATTCTCAGATTATGTAATCCGTATGAAACATGCATACAGGTGCATCACTGCTGCGGAGATGACGAGTCAGTGTCGCCGACTTCATCTCTTAAACCGAGAACAAAGAAAGCACTAGTTTAGCAAATTATTCAAATGTTAATGCAGCCTCCTCACAGTTTTTCCCTGACACATTCATAATCATTACTTCTGCGGCATGCTGTGGCAAGCTTTATGCATGCGACTGAGTGCTTATTACGCAATGTAGGCATTTAAAGGCTCATTATTATGATTGAATATTAGTCGACCAGAAAAATCATTACTCGAGGGCAGCCCTAATTCTGAGAGAGAATAGGATGCAGAGTTCTTGTTATCATTGGTATCTGAGAACAGACATGTTCTTTATACAGAATATCATTTCTATTAATGATTCTGAATTATGTGATCTGAAGACCACTGTCCGTTTTCTTCCACTTGTGCGAGTATTATGAGTCAGAGAGCGTTCACTCTAGATCTGTCAATCATGGGATAATCTCTCCTGCCATTACGTATGAAAAATACATTTTTGCTATAAATGAAATATGAAAGCAATTAGACATTATGACTATATATTTTCTGTATGTGTTTTATGCAGCTCATGATATTTTTATAACAATAAAGGATGTTTATAACAAATGAGAAGCAGGTGTCATGTTCAATCCAATACAAAACATGCCTATAATAGAATAAAAATCCACTTTAGATCTCAATCTGAAGTTATTACAAAAACTCGATGATGGTTTAAAGTGGGTTTTAAGCAAAAATATAAATAAATCACATATATTTTCAAATGTAGCTTGATGCTAATTGTACCTGTTTGTATTTTAAGATGTATTCTTGTAAGCATTATAGAGAGTTTGTGTTTCTGGTGTAGAACTAAACTTTATTTATCTTAAATTAATGCTGTATATGGAGCAGTGGACCATATACGAGATACATATCTGAGGGGAAATGCATTGCTGGTCGGCGTCACCTAGTGTGCAGGCGTGAATTAGCAGAAGGAGATCAATCGTTTCACGCTCAGTGTGAAAGCGCCATTCGTCGGCTGTCAAAACAAATTTCAATTTCGGATATCTGTCAAATTTTAAATAAAAATCCACATTCGAATGCAAAAGAAAGCCATGTAAAATTAATGTAAGTTCAACTTTTAAAAAAAACATGTTTTTCCCCGTGTTTTTAAATGAAAAAAGGACTTTGTGATTGGTTTTCTGTCCTTTGTATTAAACTACACATACATACATGATGCTGTTTTGTTTCTAATAGTTTAAGCAACTTAATTACATATGGTTTATAAAAAATGTTTTTTAAAAATTATGGACTTTTTTCAAAGATAGTCCTGTTATTTTATTGCTTTGAAGAAATGTGCATTAGTAATATTTTGCTTGCTGCACCTTTTTGTGCCCCCAGGAGAGAAACCAAAAGCTTTTTTCCCCGTAACTGAAATTATGCCTTTTTAATTCAAATATAATTTGAATATTGATCATATTTAAGTACAAATTATTTTAATTGTACATTGTTTTAATTAGAAATTTTAAAAAGCTTATAAATATAAATTTTTGAATTTGACATAGATGACATATTTTTTATAAAATTTGAAAAATGCCATTACAAAGGTAGAAAGAAAATGCCCCTGTAAATCACTTTGAGTCAAATATCACCTCGTATTAGGAAGGCAAATTATTTTTTATTTTTTTATTTTTTTGATGAAATCATTAGAATGTGCTCCTACATTTTTTAAATTAGCGATTCTAAAAAGAAATATTATCAATATTCGAATTATATTTGATATGCTTACTTTTAAGTACAAAATTCAAATTGAGATTTTCAGCCATTTTGACAGCCCTAGTGTGAAACGGCCTTAACAGAATCGAAACCTGTTAAATGACTGATCTGGAAAGCACTATGTAGGCAGCGAGAGGAGTACCTCCTGATGGAGCCGCTGTACTGCTGCTGAAAGTGCAGCGCCGAGTCTCTCTGCTTCAGCAGAACATCCTGCTGTTTCTGCAGACGCCGGTTCTCCTCCTCCATCTGCTCCAGGCGGCTCAGATCGGCGTTGTGGCTCACCGTTTTCTCATTGTATCGTTTCCTCAGGGCGTCGTACTCTTTCTTCATCCCCTCCAGCTTGTTTAAGGCCGTGTCATAAAGTTTATTCAGCAGTTCAGAGGAGCCGTTCTCCCTCATGACCTACAGAGAGAAATAAAACACCTTCAGCTCAAAAGAAACTGAATCCACAACTAAATCAGAGTTGAGTAAATTTGGACGGAGAGACAGCAGCATCACACCAGCGGATGGTGCCACTGAGTCACACGTCTGCTGACACGGAGGTCAAATGAGTCCAAAGAAAACCAGAGAATTATCAAATGAAGCATACACAGCATTTAACTACAATATAGATTATTAAGAAGGAAATCATGGATCCATCATCATTTGATTAGAATGTAAAAATGCAAATGATTCCACTGGTAATATTATTTTCACGCTGGCATTTCAGAGATTTTGAAGATCACATTTAAAAATCACATTTCAATAAAAGATCAAGAACATAGTCTTATTTTTGTATTATTTATATACTACTATAATTTTCATTAATATTTTGATATGTTTTATTTATACTATTTTTTATCCGTTTATACTATTCAGGTTTCTTTTAGTTATTTTTTTATTTTTATTTCAGTTTTAGTTTTTTTCGATTAAGTAATTTTAGTGCTTTAACCTAAATGTATTAGTTACATTTATATATCATATAATAATATTTATATAATTTATTTAAATATGTATTAATTATTTTAATTAATATTTAAATATTTAATTAGTTTTAAATAAGTTCTTAATTTTTTTTAATTATTGTTATTTAGGTAGTAAAATGGATTAATTTTTATCAGTTTACTTTCTTCCTTTATTTTTTTAAATATTACCATTGAGGTTTCCCTCATTTTTATTTTTATCTTAGTTTTTGTTTTGGTTATAGTTCAGGTTTATTTTTTATTATCCATTTTGTTAAGTAATTTTAGTGATTCAATTCAATTTAAACTTCTCAGTAAACTCTCCACTTCCATTTTTTCATTTGTTTTCAGTTTTATATCAGTTTTATGTCGATAAGCAAATATGTTTTAGTTTTGTATTATTCATAAGAATATTTTATATTAATATTTTGAATTAGCATTTAGATTTTCAGTTCTCATTTGAAAAAAATATATATAATTTTATGTGCTTTTGACCTTTTTTTTTTTTTTTTTTACTTGTAGTTCAGTTGTAGTTAATTTATTTTACCTTAATGTCAATTAACAAAAAAATAATGAAGGTTTTAGTTTATGATAATAACCTTTGGGTTGCATAACTTGCATTCAAATGTTTTGTGTCAGAGTGCTTTGGCTAAGGAAGTCCTGTGAAGTCTGACATTTCTGCACAGTGGTGTTTGTGTTTGAGTGCGAGTCCGTCTCGGGTTGTTTCTCCATCCCCTCTTCTCACTAAGCGAGCTGCTGAAGTCTCCTGAGTGTTTTCATAAGCACACAGACCTCATCTCATCCACCACGGTCTCATCTGTCATGTTTCTCAGCATTATTAATAGATAAAGTGCTTTTCCTGTTCCGAACAGACAGAAATACGGACCAGTCGTTTCTTGACCTGAACTCACTGACAACTGAGAGACGCGCTGACAGACACAGACAGACAGAGAAATAAACATGCAGTGACAGTACTAGGCTGAACAGATCGTCTAGTATTGTGCTTTCTAACATCAACCCGACTGCAACCTCCACGCAACACTCTGACAACGTCATCACTGCCAACAGATCAGACTTACAGGCTATAAAAGTAGCATATCAGCACAGCCAAATGAGGCTTTGAGTCTGTATAAATGTCAACAAGCTGAAAAAATAAAACCAAAAAAAAACACATTGGTGTCTCACAGTGGATTCGAACCCGGGTCTCTCACACCAAAGGCATGTGTCTTATCCACTGCGCCATCACCACCCCATTTATAAATTAAATGCAAAGAAAGAGGTTGCACGTTCAGTTCCAGACGTTTGTGACCCTGAGCAAGACGCTAAACCTCATCAATCTGCTCAGAGTTGTGTGTGCATGTGTGATTTGCACCTGTTGCTGCTGCAGGCGCATATCTGCCACCTCGCGCTGGTCGTTATCGTGGACACGGCGCAGCTCGTCGCAGGTCTGCTGCAGCTGTGAGTGCTGCTGCAGGAGCTGAGAGTAGTTCTGCTTCATGGCCTCCATCTCGTCCCGCAGCTGCGTCTGTTCACCGACCGCACGACCGTGAAGAGTGCTGAGAGACGGAGAGAGGAGCACGAGTCAACCAATGCATCAGTGAACGGAACAACAAATTAGGCTCGGTTAAATGTGCCAGATAAGATGACATGAGTTTACAAAATAGTCCATAATCCATAATGCTTCCTCCAGTGAAAAAGTCCATCTGCTGTTGTCTCTCACATCGAAATCCAGCCACATATTTGTTTAGAGCTGTTTTGGCTTGTAAACACTGCTTGATCTGTACAGATTTCTCTCCTGATTCAGACCAGAACACTTTTTCACTGGAGGAAGCGTTATTATGGATTATGGACTCGTAGTTTAGTTAGAAAAGTCTTAATGCTGGATTTATTTCATCTTTTGTCTTCTCCAGATGTTAACTGATGGACTGGAGTGGTGTGGATTATTGTGATGTTTTTATCAGCTGTTTGGACTCTTATTCTGACGGCACCCATTCGCTGCAGAGCATCCATTGCTGAGCAAATGATGGAATGATACATTTCTCCAAATCTGATGAAGAAACAAAACTAATCCTAATCTTGGATGGCCCGAGGATGAGCACATTTTAAGCAAATAGTCATTTCTGAGTGAACTATTCTAATGCTCACAGCAGGCGATTCAATTCAATATATCAGTAATGTGAAATTACACTGAGAGGAAAGTGAATTAAACTAAAGCGTTGGGTAATCTCAGATGAAGATGGAGGTCTCTAATCTGTGCTGTGTGTTTGCTTCAACACCAGATGTTACCCTGACTCACAGCAGCCAATCAGAGTCTTTCACATCATGCTAATGAACACAAAATGCTGTCGGCTGATCCTCTTGTATTCAAACCCTCCTGTTGTCCACCTCTACAGCGTCTGGTATTTGATGATTTGATGGAAATTAAACTCAAATTCATGTTAACTGATTGATTTGCTTAATAATAATGGACACATTTAGTGGTTGACCAATTTGGATTTTTTTAAGGCCAGTGTCGATATCTTACAGAGCAGGGTGTCTGACGGTCAATATAAAGCATATTACACCATTTAATTTAAATACCATGAATAACATTTGCAGCAATGAAATTTGAATTGAACAAAATCACTAAATTAGAAAAATTTGTAAAACGAGTCAACATAAAAAAATATCACGCACACACATGTATGAATATATCTCTGCTTCAGCAATTTATTGAGTGCACATGTGATATATATTTATATATTTAATTCATAAAAATATTTTAAATATATTTAATTTATATTAATATTTAACAATTAATATTATTATTCTTGATAATTCATAAAAATGTCTACTATATAAGTACTTAAAGACTTAAGATTTATGCTTTAGCAACTTATTCTGTAATCCTATTATTATTTTTCACAAACTAAAGCAACAAATATGAATAAAACGCACTAAGAGTCATATTTTAATAATAAAAGCTTAGCAAATGAAAGCTTAGTCAAACGGATCAATTTATCAGTCGACGCAGGTGACAAAATGAACAATTGTAGCCAATATATCGATCTACTACTAGACATGTTATGAGTTTTATATGGTTAGAAGAAGAAAATACCCTCATAAAAGGTAAAAACTGCCCTTGATAATCAACTGTAGGTGGAAATATCTATACGGTTAAAGCGCTCACTGGTAGTAATCTGCGTCTCTCGCGGCCTCCTCACATCTCTTCAGGGTTTTGGTGTGCTGGTTCTGGAGAGACTGCAGGTCTGACATGGCCTTCATGCACTGCAGCTTCAGACGCTCGTAATCGTGACCCGGCTTCACACTCGGCCTACACACACAAATATATGCAAACGTCTCACACTGGGCAAAATCATTTGGTTATCATTCACCATATACAGGTCTAAATCCTTTCACTGGGAGATTTCATCAAAATCAACACACACACACACACAAACAAGAAGTGTGCGTTTTTTCAGGTTCTATCAACATTCAGGTGAAGAGACACAACAACAAAGTAAAAAGCCTCATTTATGAAATAGTAATGAAAGTAAACATACTTTATTTATACATTTAAAGCAATCTGTTCAATCTCACGCCCAGATAAGAAAAGATGGACTGTCTAGCAGGGTTACAGTGTTTGAAGGACTGAAACTAGACACAAGAAAGATCTGAAATCTCCAGTTCAGTAACAAAAACCCTGTTCAATCTCTTCTACAGTTAGCCGGCTCACAGCATGAGATGAGCTACTTCAGCTACACTTACAGCCCAGTGTTCATTTAGAATCATTATATACTTTTATAGTATTTTTTACATTTTAAATTAGCTTTTATTTTTATATTTACAGTATTTATTTTTATAATTACACAATTTTAGTAATTTCATGTTGTTTTGTGCTTTTCTATTCAAATGCAATTTATTTTTCTTTCAGTTTTCTTTCAGTAATTTTGGTATTTCAACCTAAACTTATTTTATTACAGTTAGCTGCCAAGGCAACATTTCATTTTTTTTTTAAAGATGAATTTTTTTATTTAATATCTATATTAATTATTTTTTTTGGTAACACTTTACTTTAAGGTGTCCATGTTACACATGTTACATGGACTTACAATTATAATAACAACAATAAATTATGCATAATTGCATGCACATAACTAGTGGTCGACCGATATTGGTTTTTTGACAGCCGATGCTGATGCCGATATCTAGGAAAGCGGGGTGGCCGATATAAAGCTGATATCATTTTATTTATTTTAATTAATATTTAAGAAATTTTAACTCATTTGAAAATGGATTAAAAAATAAATTTGTAAAATATAAATACTTGTGCTTTAGATGGCAAATTATTTTTCACAAATAAATAATTATTTTATAAAAAATATAATTAATAAGTAAACACTGTAACCAACAGGGCACTCAGTATTCTGGGAAGTTTGTGTGCATTGGGAATCATATTTTTTCAAATAAAGCCAAAGTAACACTCATTTTACATACAGCACACAGTGAAAATGACATGAATATGACAGTGGGAAAATGGATAAAGTGCAGCATAATTTTAAATCACGAGTTTAAATTTTGCCGATCACGCGTCTCCAGTGAAGCTGAACTCTCCTCCTGTCTGCATTCAATTCACAAGAGTGTCACGCAGACCACACGTGATCATGCAGGATACAAATGCACAATTCACACGATCTCACGGTCACAGCTGGATCCGACTCAGTTCGCAAGGTTTGTGAAATTAAATGTGCATTAGTCATTCAATGATTTGTTTAAATTATGTAAATGCATATTTGCTGAATGCTAACAGCAAACGAGAAAGTATTATAATGTTTGCCTTTCTACTTCAAATAATATCAAATCAGTCGTTATAATACTTCTTGTATACATTTACTTCCTTTGTTTAATCGTTCTATCTGATTATTAGACAGACTTCTATCCGTATTGGACAGAACTGTTAAGGATGACAGCAAACAAGAGGGATAATGTGAGCACTGTGTGCTCAGACGCTGCCGTTCTCAGTATCAAAATAATAGTCCCGCCTCAAACACATCGGCCAAACAGAAAAACTTATCGGCTAATGCCGATATTTGAAAAATGCCCAATATCGGCCTTGACAATATATCGGTCGACCACTACACGTAACCCTAAGCCAAGCCCTAATCCTAACTATATAGTAAGTACATGTAATTAATTATTATTACTCAGTACTTAAATGTATGATTACACTGTAGCAAGGACACCTTAAAATAAAGTGTAACCTTATTTTTATTTCATTTTGGTTTTATTAATTTTAGTACTTAAACCTAAATACTAAGCTGAAGTTATCTTATTTTTTATTTTATTTCAATTATTGAAAACATGTAATATTTTTAGTTAACAACAGGGTTAGTAACTAAAGCTAAAATACTACAGTTAACTCAAACTAAAACCCATTCAAATAAAATAAAAAAATACATTAACTGAAACTTAAAAATATTAAAACCTAATTTTATTTCAACAAATTGTCAAGGCAAAAATTCTCTCTTTTTGTTAGTTTAACTTTACATACTAAAATAACTAAAACTAAAAAATTTATTAAAACTGTATGGACTTAAAACATACATTTAAAAAAATATGTCTCTAAAAATATAATAAATGAATAATACTAATAAAAATGAAAAAAAAAAAAAAAAAAATTCTACAATTTTAACTAAAATTAAAATGAAAAAAATATATATAAAAATAAAAACAAATAATTTTTTTTATAAAAAACTACAATAGTATCTCAATGATACTAAAACCCTGGTTAGTGTACCTGCAGTCGTCGAAGGTGGTGCCAGGCGAGGAGAGGGCCAGGCGTTTGCGCAGGTCATCTCGCTCGCGGGTCACCTGTCTGAGCTGGAAGATCACCGTCTCCAGTTTCTCACTCATCACATGCTTATCCAGGTGAGCAGGAGGCGGCGAAGATGCTGGGAAAGACAGACATGTGTATCAGTGAATAAAATTACAAATAATATATTGTACACTATGTATGTACTTCTGAAGAGGGAAATGGTAGGCAGGTGTAGATGCACAGAGCTTTCAAACGCAGATCTGAAGACAGTAGCCAGACATGTCGGGTTCATAAACTTTTGCTTTCAGTTTGAGATTCAGCTCTGTTGTTCGTACAGATGTTATGAATAAACAATGATTTTATCTGGGCCACTGACGACCCGTCCCACATCCCTCACTGCACAAAACAACAGATCCGCCTGTCTCGTTTTAGACAGCTAATGGACAGGAGCGTCTCTCAGCTGGTGTCTGAGTCCGCTCAATGTTTTTCCCAGTCAGTCCCAGATTTCTCCGTTTCAGACCAGCAGGATGTGAGGAATATGTGGAGCACTCTAAATCATTCACTACCACTGAGTTTGTGAAAGATGTGTCCTATGCTCAATAATGATGCATTTATGTGAAAATTTAAAATAGCTGCTTTCTGTATGGATATATGTTAAAATGTAATTGCTGTGATCAAAGCTGAATTTTCAACATCATTGCTCCAGTCTTCAGGGTCACATGATCCTTCAGAAATCATTCTAATATGCTGATCTACTGCTCAAGAAACATATTATCAATGTTGAAAACAGTTGCTGCCCAATATTTTTGTGGAAACCGTGACACATTTAATTTTTTAGAACTCTCTGATGGATAAAAATTTCAAAAGACATCAACATTTATTGTAAAATCTGAAATCTTTTATAACATTGTAAATGTCTTTGTGATTCTTTTGAACAATTTAATGTGTCCTTGCTGCTATTTTTTAATTACTGACCACAAACTTCTGAACAGTAGTAATCCTGATTTAGAAAATAATAATCCATAATTTATCATTTCTTTATTTCTTTATTTTTAAGCCACACCAGAACAGGGCGTTTAAGACCCATCGATTTCTTTGGGGTGGACAAAAAAAAAAAAAGTGGATTATATCGCCTCCGTGGTGTAGAACGTAAAGCGCTTTTGACATGATCCGCCTTCTGCCGTAGCCTCTTTTTTTTTCATCACACATCAGATTGGAGAGCCTTTTTTTTTTTTTTTTTTAAATGAAGAAAATATTTTAAAAGATCAACAAACAAAAAAGTGAATTTAATAAAGTGTTTATCGGGTAGGTGTAGGTAGGGATCTATTGTCCAAACATAAGGTGGCAATATTTAGCAATTTTATATGATAATTTACAATCAATATGTTATAACTGCATACTGTTCAATAAATGCACTACAATACTGATGTAAAAATATCTGCCATTTTTGCACTACATCCTATTTACACTTATTGCAAATGCTGCTATTTTTACAGGCTAAATAGAATCTTGTTATTGCACTATAGTGTAAATAGCATATGGCTAATAAAATACTGATATTTTCACTAAGTGTAATTAGAATCCATTTATATTTGCACAAAGCATCTAATTGCTATTTACATTTAGTGTTGGCCTAAATCAGGGGCAAGGCCAGAAATCTTTAAGTGGGTGGGCCAAGTATGAAAACTGCATGTCAAATTGCCAACCAGCACAAAGGTTCGATATAGGCTATAATACTTGCTAATTATAAAATTAGCATAATACTATACTAATAATAGGGTAGAGTGGGGGGGAAACGCCACCCTTAAGGACTGTGTAAAAAACTTTTTCTATAAAACAAAGGTTAAATGTGTTCAGAAAAGCCTATTTGAAAAAGAAAAAAAGTGAACTAGCTACCTGATGCTAACTTGGTAATTTTTAAATATAAAGTCCAAATATTTTCATTAAACTAACTAGTTAGAATATATTTGATGGAAAAACTAAAGATTTGATGTTCAGAACAGAATAACTAGAATAATTGCCATTGCCCCCTGGGGGCGTTTTACCCCACTGACTATGTTTGAGAAAACAATTATGTCATTCTGAAATAATAATTATGTTTTTATTAAATAACACGTACTCCCTATCTACTGGCCCAACTGTTCTCATATCATATATAACCGTGATGTTCTACAAAACAACAAGCTTTAAAACACTTTTTTTCTTACTGTTGAAAATGAGATGATTTAGTGTGAAATCTGTTTTCTCTCCAGTGCATCACCAGTGTAAACTTCATGGTGAAAACTTCCACATCACTCTTGTCAACGTAGTCCATAGTTACAATAAAAATTGATCTTGACTTTATCTTGTGGTTATTTATTTAGAGTACTTTAAAAATGAAACTGAAAGCGCCAGTAGGTGGCAGCAAGTCACTGTCTTTGTCACTGAATCATTCATTCAATCGATTCGTTCAAACAGCTGATTCATTTAGGAACAAAACAAGTGACTCTCTTTATGAATGGGTCATTGAATCATTGACTTGCTAGATTTGTTCAAAAACGCAGATTCATTCATAAACGAAACACAGCTGTATTTGCTTGGAGATGCGCAGTGGCTCAGCTGTGAATTAAAACTTTTTGTACTGTGAAATTATTGCCATGACAATTAAATGTGTCCCTCCAAAAAAAAAGTCATTTCTCATTATTGCAACGCCAAAAAAAAAAAAATATTAGAGCTTTAAAAAAAAGTGAGATGCAATATGATGCTTCTGTAAGATAAAATGACCAAATTACCCTTGCCTAACAAACACACACAGACCGCACTCACCGACGCTGCTGAGAGAACTGCTGCTCTCCGAGTCCGACGGCATCGCAGACAGAACGCTGCACGTGGAACCTGAAACAAACAAACAAACATCAGCATTTACTCCAGTGTCAGAGAGGGAATGAGATATGAGAGCATCTGTCCAGTGCGGCTGCGTCTCAGTCTGCGTGCATCAGTATACACTGAACATGAATACAGGCCTGATCCTCTAAACATGGAGACACGTGAATCAAGTTTCAGTGCGCTGGAACCACGATAACAATGAAGCGGCCTGGAAACGGCCGACTCCCTGGGCAGGGAACTTACTGCACGAGACACACCTGTGAGAGCGGTCAGACATCTCAACTTCAGCGCAGTCAAAGACACACAGAGGCCTCCGGCTGCATCTGAGTAACTCGAGCTGGTAATTGGGCTTGAATGGAGACTCAGTTTCTCTCTCTCTATTTGCTCATCTTTCTTTCATTTCACTCCAGAGCAACCCATATCCTTCAATTATTTATTATTGAAATTATTTTGAAATACAGTTAGTTTGAAAACGTTATGATTTTTAAAAAAGTCTATTCTGCTCATCAAGAATGCATTTATTTCATCAAAAATACAGTAAAAACAGTAATATTGTGAAATAGTATTGCAATTCAAAACAGCTGTTTTCTATGTGAATATACAGTATAATGTAATTTATTTATTTGATCAAATCTGTATTTTCAGCATCATTACTCCAATGTCACATGATCCTTCAGAAATCATTCTAATATGCTGATTTGCTGCTCAAGTATTATTGGTGTTATTAATCATGTTTTATTGTGTGGAACATATTTGTCATGATTTTTTCATGAATAGAAGGTTCAGCAGCATTTATTTGAAACAGAATGTGTCTTACAATGACTTTTACTCAATTTAATGCATATTTGCTGAATAAGAGCATTCATTTCTATTAAAAGCACACACATACCCCAAACATTTGAATAGTAGTATATCATGTCCTCTGCATCAACATTGATAATAATCAGAAATGTTTCTTGAGCAGCAAATCAGCATATTAGAATGATTTCTGAAGATCATGTGACACTGAAGACTTAAATATAAATATACAATTTAACAGATATTCAAAAAGAAAACAGCTATTTGAAATTCTAATAATATTTCACAATTTTACTGTATTCTTGAGCACATAACGCAGCCTGGGTGAGCAGTAGAGACATCATTAAAAACATTTGTTTCCAAACTTTTGACAATTAAATTAAAGCCAGTGGGGTCCAGTGTTGTTTTGAACCCCAATGACTTTCATAATAAGGACAAAACATTTCTGAAACTTTTTGTGTTCTGCAGATGAAAAAACGTCATAAATGATCACAGTTCTGACTGTCAGCACATTGATGTCTGTACAGCGGGGCGGGTTTTGTTTACCCAGCACCATCAGACACATCCTGATCCGGTCTGATGCGCCGTCCACCTGCTGCCACCCATGAGACGCCGACAGAATGAGCTCGGATCAACTCTGGTTCACACACACGCTGGAAATACCACGGAATATTTACTAATAACCACTCAGTGCAATGATTATACCATGGTAAAACCATATGATATCACCAATGCACCATGCTATTGGCAATTATATGTAAGTGATGGTGATGGAAAAAGAAACTGAAAGTACCGTGATAATACATGATATGCATTTACTCAGATGTTTCACTCCTAACACACCCATGCTGAATGCTGTTAAAATATGCAGGGAAATAATTAATACATCAGAGTTAATTAACACCTGAAGTTAATTATGATCGTTATGTTTGTGAGGTGTGGTAGGGCTGTGTTACTATAGCGACAGATCCACAGAGGCTGAGAGGAACTGGGTCAACAGACGAGAAAACAAGCACACTGTGAAGTGATGCTGAATGTGTGCAAAATATTGACTCCTCAAAGTATGATTCTAACCATAATCATCTGAGTCTGGTTCTCAATCAGGGAGTCTGAGTCTGAAACTGAATCCATTCAATCAATCCAGATAGTGTTGTCACGATACCAAAACGTCTGTAGTCGGCACCAAAACCAGTAAATTTTCACGGTTCTCAGTAGCAGTTTCAGTACTGAAGCAAAAACCTTTGGAACTATTTTATTTAACTATTTAAAAAATAAAACATTAAATAAATGGGTTAATCAGTGCTATTATTAACATTATAACTAACTGAAAAAGTTTAAGGACAACAATTACTAACTGAAGTAAAACTAAAAATGAAATTCAAACTTTTTAAATATTTTAAAAACAAAAACTAATAAAAAATTAGAAAAGCACAATAAAATTACTAAAAAAGTAAACAAATTAAAATTAAAACAAATAATATAAAAATAAAATGTATATAGATATATAAAAAAACATCACTTAAATGTATATAAAAAATAAAACATCAAATAAAATGTAAAAAAAAATGCTGATTAAAATTAATAAAAAACTATAATAAAATTATACTAAAATAATGGAGTAAATTGTAATGCTAATAACACTAACAAGTAAATAAAGCCTTAAAGGATTAGCAAGCAGTCTTAAGAAAACATGCTTTAATAATAAAACAAACAACAAATTAATACATCACATGAAATTAAAAAAAAAAAGTAAGTGTTAGTCTGCATTTACACCACAAAATGTTTTGTCCATTACTTCATTGATAGTGAATCTCAAAGCTCATATAGCACCATCTCTCATATGAACTACTTTTATGAAGCTTAAATTATTCCTTTAAGCCATCAGCCTTGATAACGGAAAGCTGTTCATTCATCTTGTGACACCCTAACCATAATTCTGGGTGTGTAAGGGCGTTTTGTGTGTGTGTGTGTGTGTGTGTCTGTGTGTGTGTCTGTGTGTGTGTCTGTGTGGTGTGTGTGTGTGTGTGTGTCTGACATTTAAACCAAGTACATGAAGCTTGGCAAAGTACAGACCATAAACTGGACTTCTATTTGATTCTCTCCCACTCACACAGCTGTGAGCCGGACAACGGAAACTTGGACCTGACAGAGAAAGGCGCTCGATCTGTTGAGCCCTCTCTGTGTGTGCCAGACGGCATGCTGGGTAGAAACTCTGTGTCCTTCATTACTCACAGCCCTGAGAAACTGACCCCTCTATATCAGCGACTGGACAGAGTCATGACAGCTCATCTCTCCAGACCAACTCTAAACTCGGCTTCCACAAGGGGCTTCATTACAGGTCATCTTCATCAGCCCGAGACTAATTCACTGATATGACTGGAGTTTGAAGTACCACAGCATTACCAACGCTAAAGAACGAGGAAAAGAGGAAAGGAGTTTGTTTCCTCATGAAAAAAATATTTGGAGAAATGGATACTCAGCAATGGATGCTCTGCAGTGAATGGGTGCCGTCAGAATGAGAGTCCAAACAGCTGATAAAAACATCACAATAATCCACACCACTCCAGTCCATCAGTTATTACAGCTTGAAAAGATGATGCATGCATTTTAACTTTGTTAAAGTTAAGTCCTTTATCCATAATATTGCTTTTTTCAGTGAAAAAAGTGTTCTGGTCTGAATCAGGAGAGAAATCTGCACAGATCAAGCAGCGTTTACAAACCAAAACAGCTCTAAACAAATATGTGGCTGATTTTGATGTGAGAGACAACAGGATTGGACTTTTTCACTGGAGGAAGTGTTATTATGGATTATGGACATGGCATTTTTGCCGGAAGCAATGGTTTGAAGTTAAAAACATCTTAATGCTGGACTTGTTTCAGCTTTTGTCTTCTCCAGATGTTAACTGATGGACTGGAGTGGTGTGGATTATTGTGATGTTTTTATCAGACTCTCATTCTGACGGCACCCATTCACTGCAGAGCATCCATTACTGAGACACTGATGCAATGCCACATTTCTCCAAATCTGATGAAGAAACAAACTCATCTCGGATGGCCTGAGGTTGAACGCATTTTCATTTTTGGGTGTTCTATTCTTTTAAACATGTTTTTTAAAAACCTGACTCATATCTCTTGTCAGGTTCTGTTTTGAAAGGTCTTTACTGCTAAAAATCAATGGGATTTTATTTCTGGAGCATGGCAGTTGCACTCTATAGCACTTTTATATAATTGAGGCAGTCAGCTGGCCAACTATGGACACAATCATTCAGGACCCTATTTTTTTTAAATTGATTTAAGCACAGTTGATTTAGCCCAGAGCGACGGGACACATCAGTGAGAGTGGAAATGATCAGAGACTCTGATAAATTAAGCTAAACAGACCCCCACTGAGGTTTATACTGACGACCATCATAGATCTCTAACTTGTCTAATTGATCGGCAACGCTCCATTTAACAGACAGACTCTAAATGACTCTTTCTTTCTTTCAGTCTGTCTGGAACGGCCACACTGGTGCAATATTACTCACATGTGTTTCTATGTCGTCCAATCAGATTCCTGTAACATGGGTTTAATGGCTTTCTAGGTAATGTTATTTGATACAGCTTTAAGCTGTATTATTTTATAGTCGGCAGCTATTTCTGGCTTACGGCTAAATCCCTGCACGTCTGATGAGTTTTTCTGGCCGCAGAAATCTTTGAAACATCTGTAACACATTTACTGTATGATGTTTTGCACGGCAGATTTACACAACAGGTCAGTCGCAGCTTTATAAAGCTTTACGCACCGGCGGGTCTGTGTTTTCTAGAAGGAAACACATGAAATGAACATCTCAGTATCTGTCGGACCACATCCAGCTCATCACAGACCGCAAAACACACGCCAAACCGCTCTATTTAAAGAATGAATGCTTCTGTCATAGTCAACTAAATATTATATACAGCACATAATCCCAAACATTACATGTGGCTACAACCCTGTTTGACATGTTGAACTGTTTTAAACAATATTAACAAATCCATGCATAGTTGTTTATTATCCATGCAGTTTTTATAATTGTATATAGGCTATATATATATATATATATATATATATATATATATATATATATATATATATATATATATATATATATATACACACATTTTTGAATATTTGTTTGCACTTAAAATACTGCAAAAAATTAAGGCATCAGAGAGATAAATAGATAGATATTCAAATTATATTTGTGTCATATTATTATATTAATTTATGCGCATTAGACAGACAGAGAGACAGAAAAATAGATAGATAGATAGATAGATAAAAGTTATTAAAAACTCCAAATAAAATCTATTAATATTCAAAAGTTAATAATATTCCAAATACATGTATGGCATATATTCAGATAGATAGATAGATAGATAAAAAGTTATTAACTATTCAAAATACATGTGTGGTATATATAACTTTCTGCATATATGCGATAATATCTCTTATACAGCTTGAAAATAGCTCGTATGAATATTATTGGTTCGTGTATTGTTTACAGTGCATTGTTGGTCCTGTCAGAAACCAGCTTATACGACACTTCTCTCCACTGCTGGAACGACAACCAACCTAAACTACACTAAACTAGTATGGTTTGACTTGTAAACATTGCTAGAAGGTTCTGCTAGTTTTCCCTCTCGACTAGCCGAGGCTCGGTGGAGGTTTTACCCGTGTTGTGGTGGTTCTCCACAGGCAGCAGAGCGCTGAGCAGCACCGGGTGGGTTTTCTCCAGAGCCCAGCAGAACTCCTGGAAATGGTCCCTCTCCTTCTTCTCCACCAGCGTCTTGAGGAGCAGATGGACCTTCTCTGCGCTGCTGGAGCAGTTGGCGTCGAGCTCTGCTCTCTCGGCCGGGCTCAAGCTGCCTGACTGGGCCAGCAGCTCCAGAACCACATCCACATCTGTGACGGACTCCGACAACTTCTGCTGGCACTGCTCTAACAACTCTTTGTGCTTGGGATCCATCACAGCCCGTCGCTACAGAACGACACAAGGCGCTGAAAACAACGAAGCTCCGGTTAAAGAGTTTTCTGAGTGAAATTGAAAGAAACAAGAAGCCATATTTGAGACTTTTGAGAGACTCCAACGGTTTTTTTTTTTTTCTTCTTCGGCTCCGGAGAGTCTCACATCTTTGCCAGCTCTCGGTTTCAGATCGTTTGACGCTGGTCCGACGCCAATCGCAACTTTAACTCGCTTTCGATCATTTTAGATTTGTTATAAAGTTTGACAGTTTATCACAAATGATCGCCGTAACTCCTGCGATCAGAGGCGCGGCGGAGCTCCGCCATGACTCCACAACTCCGCAGCTGCTATCACCTGCCAATCAAAGGCCAGCGGCGGGAGGGGAACGGAGGACGGGGCGGGGCTTCCGCCTGCCAATCAAACCGGTTCAACGAGAGGGGAACGAGATAGGGGCGGAGCTGTTTCGTGCCACTCAAATCAGTTAAATGGGAGGGGAACCCGAGAGGGGCGGGGCTTCCGATCAAACACACCTAGGCGTTCACTGGCGAGATTATCGATTTACAGACGAGTACAAAGTACAAGTTTCATTTTTCTCTGTTTATATGGGTTTCCTGTTATTGTCTAGTTTTGGGTGATGATGTCATCTCAATAACAAAAAATGACCTCAAAAAATGTTATGCTGTCCAATTTTAGTTGGAGTTTATAATAAATGTCTGATATTAACATTAATTTTATGAATGAAAAAAAAAGAAAAACAATACAATGGAAAGTAGTTCAGATTTCTAATATGAAAAACAAATAAATTACACATACACTGAACATATAAAACTATTTTAAATAACCTTTTTATGTTTGTACTTAAAAAAAATCATTGTATGATCACTGATGTAACTAATGAAGGCAAAAAAATAAAATGGTGAAAAAATGTACAAAATACGTATAAGGTGTATATGTAAATTGAACCTATATTCCTAAATATAACTCAAGTTTAAAATAAGAAAATATAGCCATCACTGCTCATTTTTAATGCTCAAAAACAGATTTAGTTTGCTGTTGCTCAGGTTATTTGTCATTTAATTTGGTTGTGGTTTAAACAGTGAAGTCTGAATATGTAATATCTGACTTTGATAATGTTTGATTTTGTGTAATGTGTAACAGGAAGGCCTCCTGTATCCTCATCACAAACACAGACAATAAAACACATGCAGACGGCTCATATTCATATTAATACACTCACCTCATATAAACTTGAATTATCAGGATGGAAATAATGAGCTAAAGTTGACGGATGGGTAAGTCCATTTGTATATTTTGAACTTTTTACATTTTTATATCTTTTAAAATAACATTAAAGCATGTGTGTGTAAAATAATTTATTTTATTTATTTATTAAAATAGTATATTTTAGGTATTTTTCTATTATCACTAACGTATGTAATTTGATCAAACAGGGAGAGAGCCACAGACCTCACAGAATCCATCAAATCCTCACTGATGATGTCACTTCCTGTAGGGAACCGTAAAAGGATTTTACAAATGAAAAGACAAACAGGAAGGAAAGTGATGTTGAGGAAACAGGAAACAGGAAACTGATCAACAAACGAAAAAACATTTTCCAAAATATGCAATTTTAGACACTGGGAAGTTACTGCTTACTGATATATTTATGAATACATCTAAAGTATAACAAAACACATATTATAGGCTATTTATATATGCTTTTTTAGCAAAATCTTAAACAGCAAAACAACTGTATCAGAGATCAGATATATTTTAGTATAATTAAGATATTATGTTTTTTAAAAAGTATTTTAAATTAGTTTTTAGTTTTAGATTTTCTGTTTTAATTTATTTAGATTTTATCTAAACTTTTACAGAAGTAGGTTATTTTAAAATGTTTATTTTTAAGGTTTTTCCTGGCTATATTTTTTAATTTTTATTTTAGTTTTAGTATTTTAGTACCTCAAATTTATCTCAATAAAAACTAGCTGAAATCAGTTAAAGTGTTTATTTAATTATTTGTTTGTTTGTTTACATTTATTTAATTTGAAGTATCAGATTTCTTTATTTTTTTTTTAGTTTTAGCTAACTATAATACCCTCATACATACTTCCAAACTGTTCTGGCCAAAGGAAAATGTATTTAATCAATTGACCAATATTTGAAAGACGTGACAACTTGCCCCAACGTTACATTTATGAAAAGAGCTGTCATCTTATCTTTCCACTTTTAAAACTGTATTGTCTTTGCATTTGTGTTTCTCACTGTGAATTGATTTAAATGGAGGCAGAATCTGTTTGAGAGGATTTGTTGACGTATCTTCATGCATTATTCTTGTAGTGGTCAGTATATGTTAAAGCTGCATGTGCACTGAATGTTTGAATGTGAAGCTCTGATGATCAGATTACAGATTCACATCATCTCCATCAGACAAACTCTCTTCACATGGCATCTGGAATTGTGTAGATAAACGGCTTCACATGATTATAGACAAAATACACAGACAGCAGACCTGAGGTCATCAATACTGACCAGTTTATCCAATAAGCCAATCAAATCACTTCATTTACTGGCCATCAACCAGGGGTTACATGCTGATAACGGAGAAGACACAAAAACAGAAACGTCTGAAATCTGCAAATGAATAATAATCTAATCAAATCTACAGCACAGCATAAATGAGTACACCCCTCTAAAACTTAACAAATTCAGCAATTCATCTTTACATGTAAGGGTTCTTTGGAGATATACTGTTCCAACAAGCCTGCTTGATCAATTACCAAAGAAGAATGTCACAATCATTCAGCAAAATAAGACTTTCTTATCAAAGTGATAAAATGCTGTGTTGCAAAAATGAGTGCGCCCTCCTGAAAGTAAAAAAAAAAAAAAAAGTGTTTAGGTTTAAGGCTATTTTTGATCAACAGGGAAGTATATTGAATCAAAACTTTTAAAGACAAGTCATTTCCTGACAATTAAAAGTGTTATATAGTGCACTTAATCCTACTCTTGATTTAATGTTGGCAGCAGTGGAAGCACTTGGGAGAGAACTGCCAGCTGACTTATTTATTAGCATAAAAGAGGATAATGTTACAAGAGGAATACTAAATTATTGTTTTAAGTGTGAAAATATAGCAGAAGTAGCACCGACATTCAAAAACAGTGGACTTGTGACAATGCTCCTGAAATAATCAGGACTTCACTTGAAGTTTTCATTTAGTTATTATGAGTGAATTTTTGCTTGAAAAAGAGCAGGAGAAATAACATGCAAGTGTCTCAGAGCCAGCAAAAGCTATGAAGAGAGTGAGACTTTACCTCACAGAGTATGATCAGCCTGCAGAAGTGACATGCATGGTTGTTGTCACCACTAGAATTACCTACTGTAGCCAAAGCAAGATAAACTCATCTGAGGCCCATATTTACAAAATAGAGACTTCTGGGAATCCATCTCAAGAGACCAGGTCAATCATTTCGGATCCAAAAGCACCCAAAATGTTGTGGTGTTGCTAGAGGAGGAGTACAGTGAGAAGTGCTTGGTACCCACAGTGATGTTCAGTGGTAGTAAAGCTCTTCTATGGGGATGAATGAGTGCTGAAGGTGTGAGGGAGTTGTGCTTTATCAATACTGTCATGAATTCACACACTACTGTGTGATGGAATACAAGAACTTGAAACAGAAGATGCTATCCTCCCCTCATTCCCTGCATTATTGGGCATTTTTTCAGCATTACAATGAAGATATTCATTCTCCCAAGGTGAAATCCTTCAGTGGACATGTATTTGACTCAATCTTAAGCTCTTGAGCAGCTGTGGGGGATTCTGTAGAGACAAGCTGAGCAGAACTCCCCGTTAAAGACCAGAGCATTCAAAGAGCTCGTCCTCAGGACAGATGTGAAAAGATGTCATGAACTTGTAGACTCAGTGCCAAGAGGGTCAGAGCAGTATACCTAAAATTCTGGAGGACATACTAAGTACTACAATATTATATATTTGCTGAATTCAATCTAGGGTGTACTCATTTCTGCAATCCTTCAATTAAACAAAATTGGCTAATTTACTTATCTTACAGAAAATATTGCCATTTTGTTGTTTTCATTAAGTATATGTTTAATACATTTCAATTTTGCCATCTTTCCATGAATTATATTAGTGATCATTAAGAAAATACATCTTTATATTTATTCAGAGGGGGTGTACTCATTTATGCTGTGCACTGTATATATTACAGCAAGAAACTAAAAAAAGATTTTCAAAATTTCTCTTTGATTAAAAAAATCTATAACTAAATCTGGCCTCACTTCACTAAAAATATAATATAACATAACATATATAATACAATAACATGTATGATAATATAAAAGAGCTGGAGTTCACTGAGAATCATTCATTAAGTGTTTTATTAACCAGACACAAATGTTACTACACAACAGTACAGATTAGTTTGAGTGAACAAACTAAAAACACAGGCTAGAAATCCCTGAAAAAGAGTAGTCTTCATGTTAAATAACAGGTCAGAATCTTCCGTTTAACTAGTGATTATCAGGATGAAAGATTGCTGACTTTACTGCCCTCTACTGCTGCAGCGATTCACATTCATGCGAGTCATGGACGATGACAACAAACAGGGCCAATCTCACAAAACTGAGCAGATTTCATCCCAAACTCAAATAAAACAAACGTCTGTTTTAGAGCCACAGATATGCATTACAATGAAGAAAAAAAACAAACAAAAAAGTTAAGCAATGCTAGTATTTGTTGTATAAAATATGATTAAATTAGTTTTTACTATAAAACAGCATTAAAAATCACTATTCAGAAAAATGAGAGTTACAAAAAACATGTGAAAAGAAACACCTATTATGCATTAATGAAATTTAGCAGACAAATGTGCCTAATTGTCATGAAAACGTGTGATAATGCAAATAGATCTCAGTGTTCCTAAAATGTGACCCTGGAGCACAAAACCAGTCATAAGTGTAATTTTTTTAAAATTGAGATTTCTACATCATCTGAAAGCTGAATAAATAATATTTCCATTGATGTATGGTTTGTTAGGATCGGACAATATTTGGCTGAGATGCAATTATTTGAAAATCTGGAATCTGAGGGTGCAAAAAAATCTAAATATTGACAAAATCTCCTTTAAAGTTGTTCAAATGAAGCTCTTAGCAATGCATATTACTAATCAAAAATGAAGTTTTGACATTTACGGTAGGAAATTCACTATATATCTTCATGGAACATGATCTTAATATCCTAATGATTTTTGACAATTTTCTTTTAAATAATTTTGACCCCTACAATATATTTTTGGCAATTGCTACTAATATACCCCAGTGACTTAAGACTGGTTTTGTGGTCCAGAGTCACAAACAGGCTTGACTTTCTTTAAGCAAAGATCATTTCTAATTTTATATTTTGATTTTGGGGTGAAATATGACACGTTTTCATGAGACTGACCTGTCAAGACCTTCATGATGATTGACATAATCCTATATTCTTCTTGCATATAAGATCATAAAGAGTATATAACTATATAAAAACTATGGCATATAGTTTTGCCATATATAAAAACTATATAAAAACTATGGCATATATTTCAGTACTTCAAGAGACTCAGTCATCCAAGGCATTTCAGATTTTAGATTTTGTATTTTTGGTTGTGAGTGACCGCACAGATTTGGCATCAGGCACTGAAGACACTGTACAAAATATAGCTTCTCTAGTTATCATGCATAGTCTGAATAGATAGCAAAATAAAACTTATAATTAACTGTTTTATAGTAATAATTTTTCTAAGGTACAAATTAAATCCTACTTTTGGCTGTGAACTTAATGAAGCGGTAAAGAGCGATTACAGTATTAGTTAATATGACACTAATGATATTATTTGACATATTGATATCATATGATTAATATGATGATATCCAGTCATCATGGTAACGCATCTGACTTCCTGGTTCTTCAGTCACTTCCTCCGCACAGCTTCAGGAGCAGTTTCTTGTAATCGCCAGAGGTGTCTGCCTGAAGATTTAAGAAAAATAATATGCAAAAAAAATATTCAGAACAGTCACAATTCTATTTCTAGCTACAGAAGCATAAATAAATGTATTACTTAAGCTTAAAAATTACCACATAAACACATTGCATTACACCAAATAATATTATTTTTAGCAATTTCATATGACCCCTTTAATGAAGTGATACCAGATTTTGTTTTCGATTTTTTTTTTTTTCATTTTTAATAATTCCAAATTTTAAAAAAATTAAACACACACACACACACACACACACACACACACACACACACACACACACATACACACAGTTCATCTTTGACAAAAAAATCTAAAATAAAATCTGGTCTCACTTCATTAAAAATCTGTTGTTGTTTTTTTTGGAATAATACAATATAATAATGTTTGTTTGTTTATAATTTAGCACCATGCTAAAAACCACAGCAAATAGTGGAAAAATAAGTAAAAAAAAATAGAAACTGTTAAAATAATCTATGTATTTTAGTGTTGCATATGCTTGCTAAAGCAGAAGAACCTCACGCGTGTAATTTAGCGGCAGCACTCATGCATTCACACAAATCTGTGGTCTGTAGCTGAATCAGTGGGCGACACAAATTTCCCACAGCCACATGTTGTGTGTGTTGTACATATGTGAATAAAGCATAAGGATTGTGCAGTGTATTGTACATGTGTGTGTGTGACGTACAGAGATGGCAGTGTACAGCGACTTCCCGTACAGCCGCAGATACTCCTGCCTGATATCCAGCATGTCCACCTCAGAGCGGGACACCATGACACGGATCAGAGTCCTGTCTTTGGTTCCTGCACCCTAAATAAAGGTAAACATCAACAGGTCATGCATGCTTATCGACCCACAGCGGAATTTTACTAACATACAGTACATGCATATAATTAAAGAGTCATGCATATCAGCGCTGGGGCAGAAAAACACAGCGTACATAAAAAAAAAAAAAACCCTTCTAACAATCAGACCTGCTTCTGGATGACAAAACCATAGCAAAACAACCACATAATCGCACATTCTCTACCTGCATGGCTTTGTGGAGACGTTCAGCAAAGTAGGCAGGAGTGTTTTTAATGCACTTCACTGAAAAATACACAGATGGAACATGATTAGAAAACTATACACATTACAGAAAGAGGAATAGTTTATTTAGATTATTACTAACACATTTAATCAGTTGCAGAATACAATTTTGATCATAATCAAGTTGCAATATTTTTATTGTAATATTTTAAGTAATAAGCCTTCAATTTCACAATGTTTAAAAAAGAAACGTGATCAACTTTGGCTAAAAACATTCACATAAATCAAAGACACTGTAGAAGTGCAACAAAAGTGTACTAGGAATATGTATACAGTGAATACATTTTCTAAAATGTTATGTTTAAATATGCAAGTTATCTTTAAGTTATCAAATCTGAACATTGGCTAAAGCCTGGTTCAATATATGTTTTATTTTGTTGACACATAAGAGTTAAAGGTTTTTACGAAGAGGATTTTGGATTTCTCTTTTTGTAACTCCAGAAAATACTGTCAACAGCCAGGAAAAATACATTTTCACCATGCTTTTAGCAATAAAAAAAATTCTATATAAACTAGATCGAATTATATATGAACAAACCCCACAGTAAAAACCTTTAGAATATAAGCAGGAATAAAAGTGCTAAGTTTGGTGTGTGTAGGTGCTGCTGAAGTGAAGAAAAAACCTTTAGAGATATGTATTGCAATTTAAATCTACAGACACAAATAGATAAAGTGCAATAATAAAATCAGGTCGAATGGGATATGAACAAACCCCTCAGTAAAAACATTCAGATTATATATTGAAATAAACCTGCTAAGTTCAGTGTATGCAAATGATGCTGAAGTGGAAAAAAATAAACTTTTAAAGGTTTGTTTTGTAACTGAAATCTACAGACACAAGCAGATAAAGTGATATGATGAAATCCAGCCAATCATATATGAACAAATCCTTCAGTAAAAACCTTCGGAGTATAGAGAGGAATAAAACTGTAAGTTTTGGTGTATGTAAGCACGGCTCAAATGGAGAAAAAACTCTTTTTGAGAAAACCTCCTTTAAAGAAATGTATTATAAATGAAATTTAAAGCCAAAAACAGATAAAATGCAATAATAAATCAGGTCAATGATACAGTATATGGACAAACCCCTGAGTAAAAACCTTCAGATTATAGACAGGAATAAAACTGCTAAATTTGGTGTTTGTAAGTGCTGCTGAAGTAGAGGAAACAATTTAGGCCCGGTTTCACAGACAGGATTTAGACTAAACCAGGATTAGGCCATAGTTCAAATAGGACACAAGTAATTTTTATAAACATGCACCAGTAATGTTTTTTTTCTAAGCATCTTGAGACAAAGGCACTGATGTATTTTAAGATCAGTCAGTGCAAGTTTATTTCAGTTGAAACAGCTAAGACTTACATTTTAGACTGGGACTTGGCTTAATCCTCGTCTGTGAAACCGGGCGTTAGAGATATGTATCGTAATTTAAATCTACAGATGCAAATAGTTAAAAATGCAATAAAACACAAACATGTGTATTTAGGATGTTTTACTTTCCCTACTCTAAAAAAAAACAAGTTTTGGAAGCAAAACAGCCCAGAATCTTAGAATTGAGACCTGTGCATGAAAAAAAACAATGGTTTTGCCTATTGTGTCCTGTTTGCATATGCAAAACATTTAGGCATTTTACTCATCATAACCTCCGATCTGCATCTTATTCAAAACAACTGATTGTATTCCAGGGCTGTAATTGGCTGTTTCTCTGCCTGCTTCATCTAGGTCAGCTGTTGGCTGATGTTTCTGCTCTGGACCAATCAGAGCTCAGTACCCACCCACTGCCACCATTCCAGACTCCACGTTTCCAGACATCTCACTGCAGATGCTCTTCTCAATGTCTTTGCCACACATCTGCTGGTACTCATGAAACACTGCGAAAGACATCATGTCCAAATGTTACGGACAATCTGTACAAACCTGGCATCATTTAATCTGCATTATCAGTGAATAATGACTTCATATTCAGTCTGTTCCTTACACAAAACTATCATACGACGTATAATATAGTGCATAAGTCAAATGTCGACTCATGATATTTTAAGCTTTTATTTTATTTTTTAGAGCTTGACAGCTGCATTCACCATGAAATGTTTAGTGATAGAAATAACAGGTTTGGAATTTCATTTTTGGCAATTATGGTCTAAGAAAGAGCAAATGAATATAATGAAAATTAAAATAATTGAAAACAGCAAATGAATAAATCTCTTTCTAGTTGACTGCTTTTGAACAGATTGCCCTAGTTAGGGAAATAACAGCAGTTCTTGTGTATTTCTGTGGCCGTCTAACCACAGTGTGCTGATGGTTTTTACCTTGTCTCAGATGAGGTTTACTGCGAGCGCACAGAATCGCATTAAACTGAGACTCGTCCGTGCCCACTTTATTCTCTCCTGCAGTGTAGAGTTTCTGCAACACAGAAAAAATAAAAAAACACACAAATGCATGTGTGGACGACAGCAGAATAAATGCACATTTACATTAACACGTGAATTTGTTTAAGCAAATCAACTCTTTTCTCCAACCTGAGCGTCCTGTTTGGCCAGAGAAATGTCCACAGTCTCTCTCTCATCTCGATTGCCCTGAAAACAAATGATAGAAAGCATTTTATCTACACAGTTCAGATTTCACTTCTAGTTTTCAAAGAGAAATGGATATTTTGTGTCGGTCTGCATGCAGTGTTGTGATTGTTTCTCTTACATATTTTCTTCTTTTTCCTTTTTATTGAAAAAATAATATACATTTTAGTAAATAAATTATATAGTAAATAAAATAAAATCTAAATATTACGTGAAAATTGGACTAGACTAAAATAAATGCGCTAAAATGATCAAAACTAAAATAAATTAGTAATTAAACTAAAATTTAAATGAAAACTGACTATATAAAAATAAAAGCAATTAATAGTAAATTAAAAGATATTAAATTTGATTTAGTGTTGCAAATTTAGTTTAGTATGCATTACTATTATATATAATATAATAATCTTATATATATACACAATATATATATAAGAAATAATACTAGCTCAAAGTATTACTTAAAATATTATAATAATAGTCAAATATTTATTTACAAGATTACAATGTTTTATAAAATCACCCACATTTCCATTTGTATTGCTACTTTTTATTTCTGCTTAATGTTAAGTTAAATTAAATTACATTAAATCAAATTATTACATTTTAAGACAAAAACAACTGTCGTTCAAGAGGTTTTGGCTATCTGAAAAAAACGCTGCACGTTTGATTTACAATGAACTGTAATCAGGAATCTATTTTTGTGTAGATATTTTCTTGTTATTGTTCATATTTTTAAAGATATGGCTAAAAATGTATGATTCTCAATACATCGAATGCCCAACACGAGTAATCTGTAAGATGTAATGAAAGACCCAAAGCTGACTGTAGTGTGTGTACCTGAGATAGAGAGACGAGCAGCCGGCGGAAGTGTCCAGACGTGTCGCTGTTGATGGCGTCCTCCAGAGATTTACCGTACTCTAAACAACAAACACTCATCTGAAGCGGTTTCTCATACACCTCTACTAACTCAACACGTGATCGGAGATCTTCAGTAGGTTTGTGAACACAGACTCACCTGCTTTATAGATCTTGGTAATCTCCTGAATGTCAGCATTGCTGCGAGAGGACAGAATCTCTATGAGACAGGCCTCGTCGGTTCCTGCACCCTGAAAACACCCACAAAACACTACTTACAAATACAAAGCTCAGTTTTTAATCAACTGAAAAGTGCTTAAATTCCAAAGCAACTTTTATAATGCAATTAACATCAAGCACACAAAACATTTGGATCGGCGCTGAATGAGAGAAGTATAAGAGTCTGTTTAATTATTTCACACACCCTCATAGATTCAGTTTCATGTTCAATACATTTGATTAGGCTTGAGGTTTATAATAAATGTTCTTTATAACGAATGACATTCCTCTTGTCATCTGAAAACTGTTCAATTTAAATGATTTGTTGTGCAGTGAGATAAAACTAAGGTACATTTATGTTTGGTTTTAAAAAACATTTTCATTTACTGCTATTTTACATTATTTCTGAATATAATAATAAAACAGTTTTTGCTCTCAACAATGCAATTTTGACCAGCTGTGACTTAGAGACAAGTCCTTTTAGAGAATGTATTTTACAGGTGTATTATAATAACGTATTTTCTGAAAACCAGAGCTGGGAATCAAGGTTTTTAAATCAAGATACATGATTTAAAAGTTGTAATCATTTTTTGTTTATTCACTAAAAACTATTAAGCATCCTCATATTCACAGCCTGATATTTAAGAAAGCTGTTTCCGCCACAAACTAATAATAAATTTTTTTTTTATTTTTTTCCCCCTAACAATTTAGTTTATTTATATCTCACAATTCTGAGTTTATATCATGCAATTCTGAGGAAAAAAGTAAGAACTGTGATAAAAGGTTGCAATGGCCTTTTTTATTCTGTAGCAGAAACAAATAAAAAAACTGCAAACTCGTAATTCAGAGAAACAAAGCCTGAGTCTTGTTAAGAAACTGAGAATTCATAGGGAACAAATTCAGAATTGTGAGATAAAAAGTCACAATTACCTTTATAATTTTTTATCCCGTGGCAGAAATGAGCTTCCAGATATATTTAGTTTTCAGTAGCTCAATCGTCAGGATTCTTTCATATTTTCAGCATATATTTCCAGTGTGGGATGATAATCACAGACTCAGAGCGTGTCATTCATTCCAGTCTGGCAGTATTTCTGCTCTCGACTCTGTAATTATATGTCTGTGTTGCATTAATGAGTGCAGCAGCATATGAGAATAAGTGAAAGCACGCTTGGCTTGTATATTGGTATGTTTCCTTGCATACTACACAGGGAGGAAGCGCTCAGCTTTTATCAGCATTGAATGTACAATTGGCCAAATCATTGTACATCGTAGATGGCAAGGCAGCTTGCTAGGATTTGGAAAAGAGATGTTTAAACAATTGACCAATATATCTAGTATCTGAGTGGATTTGCACATATTTTCCTAAAAAACTTAAGAAATCTCACCGATATGGCCTCCCTGAGCTCAGCGGCATCGAAGTGCGTCGGAGCCTTCAGCATAACCAGCACCAGATTTTCAAAGTTTCCAGTCAGCTCCGACTTCAGCTCGCTCATCAGATCCTGTAAAGTTACGCAAAGTTACACGCACGAAACCACAACACAGTCGTTCACATTATTAGGTATTTGATGCTTCATTCCTCATATGTTCACCTTGCCGTAAGTGGTTTTATACGCTGCGGTCAACGGCACACGCTGCTTGCTGGATCGACTGCCGAGAAGCTCAGTAATGGCGTTTTCATCGGTTCCTGCGAGCAAAACACATTCAGCTCTCTGTATTTTAAGACATGTGAACACACAGTGTACAAAACATTTTTTGTGGTTGAAATAAATGGAAATCATTTTTTGGTGAATTTCTTCTCACCGAAGCCCTTCGTGGCTTTCCGCAACACCTCGACATCTCTGAGCGGATCGGCGCCAGGAAAGTCCTTGATGGTACCGCGGTAACCCTTCTAAACATAAACAACAAACACTTACAGTCAGTCACATGTTACAATGTGAGTTTACATTTTTATATTTCTATTTTTATGTATTTTATAAATTGTAAATAAATAAATAAATAAAATGCTTTTAAAAATTAACTAATTAATTTTTCTATAATTAATCATGATTATCTAATTAATTGCAATATCTGTTTAATGGCATCTTTTTACTAAGTACTGATACTGATGCCTCTGTTACTGATGGATTTTTTTATTGATCAATTTCTGGGGATAAATATAACATTACAGTAAAGTTGTGGTATCATTTTAAACATTTAAACAGGCCTGAACTGCGTAGAACTTTAAACAAAAAAAACTTTTAATTTAAATAAACTAAAAACAATCATCACATAAGTCCATTATAATTAATGTTACATTTAGCTGTGTTAATTGCTTGAATTGTTTTAATACATTAATCAGAAAAAATCCACTTGGAAGTGGTTTTGGCAGTGTGGACAGGTGCTAAAGTCCTGCTGGAAAAGCAAATCAGCATCTCCATAAAGCTTGTCAGCAGATGGAAGCATAAAGTGCTCCAAATCTCCTGGTAGACGGCTGCATTGACTCTGGACATAATAAAACACAATGGACCAACACTAGCAGACATCACGGCAGCCCAAATCATCACTGACTTCAGAAACTTCACACTGGACTTCAAGCAGCTTGGATTCTGTGTCTCTCCACTCTTCCTCCAGACCTTGATTTCCAAATGAAATGCAAAATTTACTTTCATCTGAAAAGAGGACTTTGGACCACTGAGCAACAGTCCAGTTCTTTTTCTCCACAGCCCAGGTAAGACGCTTCTGATGTTGTCTCTGGTTCAGAAGTGGCTTGGTAGCCCTTTTCCTGAAGACGTCTGAGCGTGGAGACTCTTGATGCACTGACTCCAGCTTCAGTCCACTCCTTGTGAAGCTCTCCCAAGTGTTTGAATCTGAGGTGCCCTTGAGCAAGGCACCAAACCCCCAACTGCTCCCCGGGCGCCGCAACATAAATGGCTGCCCACTGCTCCGGGTGTGCGTTCACGGTGTGTGTGTGTTCACGGTGTGTGTGTGCACTTTGGATGGGTTAAATGCAGAGCACGAATTCTGAGTATGGGTCACCATACTTGGCTGTATGTCACTTTCACTTTCACTTTACTTGACAGTATTCTCAAGCTTGCGGGCATCGCTGTTGCTTGTGCACCTTTTCCTACCCAATTTCTTCCTTCCAGTCAACTTTGCATTTAATATGCTTTGATACAGCACTCTGTAAACAGCCACTCCTTTCAGTAATGACCCTCTGTGACTTACTCTCTTTGTGGAGGGCATCAATGTTCGTCTTCTGGACCATTTCCAAGTCAGCAGTCTTCTCCATTATTGTGGTTTCAAAGAACAAGAGATACCCGGAATTTATACTGTAGGGATGGTCATTAATTGAAACTCAAATGTAAATATTCTAATATTTTGAGATACTGATTTTTGACTTTCAAGAGCTGTAAGCTCTAATCATCAAAATTAAAACAAAAAACTTTTGAAGCGTTTTACTTTACATGCAATGAATCTAAAATATATTCAAGTTTCACTTTTTGAAATGGGTTACAAGAAAAAATGAACTTTTTCACCTTATTCTAATTTTCTGAGATGCACCTGTATATATACACACACACACACACACACACACACGTGTGTGCATGTATGTGTGTGTGTGTGTATATGTATATACAGGTGAAGTAAATGGATTGTGAAAGCTATTTCACATTTTCTTCAAACTACAGAAAACAGTTAAAAATAAGACATTCAGCATGTCCAGTTTCCTGTTTCAATAGGAAGTTATCAAACCACTGAGGTCAAGTGTTGTTATTTCCTGTTTTCTTTTGTCTCTCTTGTTCTACCTGCCCAGGACTACAGCTGAAAAATAGTGGTTAGCTGGGCAGATTAATTTATTAAAGTCAAGGTTTCTATACTGTCTGACCAATACATTTCCTTGACAGTTTGTTCTTGGATTACTGGATAAGGTTTAATTTTCACTATACACATAAGAGCAATTCTAGATGATGAAATATTGTAATTTCAGGATTGTTGTGACCATTATAGTCTAAACCAAACAAAAGCTCCTAGTAGCTGATGAAACTGACAGTCCCTCACATTGACAGCAGGACCGGCCGGTGGTGTCGGTCCGGTCGGGACACCCCCTCCGTACCCGGGCATAGACGGGTTTGGAGCACCTGGGTACGCTGGCATGGGCTGCTGTCCCGGCGCTGGGACCCCGGGGTAACCCTGAGGCATTCCTCCACCAGGCTGCACAGATCACAGGACATTTATAAGACGAGTCACATGATGCAGACTTCAGTTGTAGAGCTTAATCGATCTAATTCTGTAGTGCATTTAAAAATACATCACACAACTGATTATGCACAATAAAAGAAAAGGGATTCTTACAGCTCCAAAGCCGGGTTGGCCGCCCCATCCACCTGCTAACAACACAAATAAAATATATAACAATACAGACACGAAGCCAATCAAAGCACAACAAACAACGAAAAGAATTATGTAAATATATCTTTTTTTTATTATACATGATGCATAAAAAACAGAAACAGATGCATTTGAAAATAAACACTTTCAAGGCCATATGAAATCCGTTTGATTTTTCCAAAAAAATTCTGTTTTACTTTTTCTGTATTCTGTTTTCATGTTTAGATTAAATTTTAATAATCAAAAAGGATGTCTAAGCGATCAAATTAAAACTTTAACAATTTTAAGATTATCTTTATGAAATGTGGTTTATTTTTTTAAGAAATTCTGTGTAGTCTGATTAATTTTTTTTGGATTCTGTGTTAGTATTATTATCAAAGAGGGCAGCAATCAAATAAATTAATACAATTTTAAATAAAATGTATTTAAAAAAAAAAATGAATAAAACTTAATAAAAAATAATTTTTTATTAAGAATAAAAAATGAAATACAACAATGTAATAAACTTAAATTTGAAAATTAAATTTTTAGAAAAAGTGATCCACAACTGTTTTAATTAAACCATGTAGGAAAAATATGTGAAAATGTAAAATAAACGGTATTATTATTATTATTGTTGTTGTTATTACAGTACATTTCATTTTAATGATAGGATGCTGAGGTTTTCTGCATCACAGAAATAGCTGTATTTTTATCAGCTATTATATATATATATATATATATATATATATATATATATATATATATATATATATATATATATATATATATATATATTTATTTTTTAAATGATGCATCATAGACAGGAACTGATGCATTTCAAATTAAATGCAAAGACAAAGATTTCCCCTCCAATCTTATTTTTTTACAACCATGCAAGCTGACATTAGAACTCACATTATGACTCATTTTTAATTGCCAATACATCTGATTAGTGCTCAGTTTTTCAGAAGCTGTGGTCAGTTGTGAAGCCCATTAATAACTTCAGAGCATCCAGCATCAGGAACACACACTACGACAAACAACAGACCCATGATGCTCCTGCGTGGAGAGCTCAGACTAACCGCACTGACCTGCAGGGGGCATGTTAGGGTAGGTCCCGGGCTGGGCGGCGGGGTAACCTCCTGCCTGGGGCGGGAAGCCTCCTCCCGGGGCAGCTGGGTAACCGCCGGCCTGAGGAGGGTATCCTCCGGCCTGGGGAGGGTATCCTGCTCCGGGGGGAAACGCTCCGGGCTGAGGGGGGTAGTATCCGCCCTGGGGAGGATAGGCTCCTGGTTGGGTTGGATATCCACCCGGGGCCTGCTGATACGGGCCGGAGGCGGGTGGGTAACTTCCACCTGCAGGAGGGTATCCGGGGTAACTCATCTCTGACACCTGCACACATCAGGACATTTACATGCTTATATATGACCCTGCGTGGAGCACAAAAGCAGTCATCAGTAGCACGGGTATATTTGCAGCAATAGCCAACAATATATTGTATGGGTCAAAATAAATGAATTTTCTTTTATTCCAAAAATCATTAGGATATTAAGTAAAGATCATGTTCCTACCGTAAATATATCAAAACTTCATTTTTGATTAGTAATATGCATTGCTAAGAACTTCATTTGAACAACTTTAAAGGAGATTTTCTCAATATTTAGATTTTTTTGCTCCCTCAGATTCCAGATTTTCAAATAGTTGTATCTCAGACAAATATTGTCCGATCATAACAAACCATACATCAATGGAAAGATTATTTATCTTTTATTTTATTCATCTTTCAGAATATGTATAAATCTCAATTTAAAAAAATGTACCCTTATGTAGGGATGTAACTATGTTTGGCGATAAATCATGATAAAATTCCCCACAGGTAGTATCACAGTTTCATATTTAAATTATCATTAAAACCGTATTCGATTACCACGATTTGAACAACTCACCATAAATAAATACTGTCCAGCATAAAGCAGAGTTTTCAGTAACAGTCTCAGGTGCACACAGCAGCAGAGTAGTTTAGTTTTGAGTGAAAACAGGGCGGAAAAGCCGGGAGGTTTTAAAAGAGTTATACAAATGAATATATGAATGAATTAATTATATGAATCTCTGAAGGTCCTGAATGTCTTCAGAAACGATTCGATGGCATTTTGTTTTAATCTTCGCTCCATGTAACACCTAAAGGAGTGTTTAATCGCAAGACTGCTTTGTCAATGGAGGACGAGGTTAAGGGAAACAGCTGTTATTCAGCTTGTCCATAATCACGGTCATTATAATGAACAAATCGATCATCATCAGCAAATCAAATGTGATAATAATTGCGATAAAAAATCAGAGGACAATATACAACACCTGGCAAAACTTCAAATGGTGGTTGTGCAGCATCCTTCTGTATTTCGGTCAATTTATGACATTCACGTTATCTTAATTTACATCTGCATAAAGTCTGCAGTCAGAAGTTCAGATGTCATTCTACCGTCTCATATCATTTTTTCTTTGTTTAATTCATTCACTTTGGTTAACATCCCCGAAAATGTTCTGTTTTTTTTAAAGACAACTTGTAAGAGTGTTTTTCCTTCTAAAAAAAATGTAATGGTCTATCATGAATAATGTAGGAAAGTAAAATTAACACAAACAAACATCTGCTTTCTCTTGCTCTCTCCAAATACCATAATACCATAGTTATTTTATCCCTCATTTTTGTACCTGATTTGCTGCAATTGCACGCTTTGTTTGTTTACAAAAAACTGCTGTAACTTTTGTACATAGTTCTGCCATAATATATTTAATTATATAAAAATATAATTCATATGTTACATACTCCATAATCTACATATTTTTAAGTACAAAGATTTTTGAATAAAATAAAAAGGTCCCATTAATTTCTTTGTAATTTTCTTCCCATTTTCATAATTTTGCTTAGAGCCCCGTCTGTACACATGCACATCTTAACCCAGAAGACATTAGCATAAGGAATCTTTAAAGGAGTGAATATTTCAACATTGCAATCCAACACCCAATGTGTATATACAGTACCACTGACCAAACAATACGTGTGTGTGTGTGTGTGTGTGTGTGTGTGTGTGTGTGTGTCGGCTGCAAGTTTATCATGTGTGTTCTGCTTATATAGGCCATAGGTTAACAGTAGGCCTGTCACGATAACAACTTTTTGTTGTGCGATATATTGCCCCAGAAATAATTGCGATAAGCAATATTAGTGTCATTTTAAAGACCATTTTATGCCACTGAATATATAATCATAATATAACAGCATAATAATGCAAGAAGGCCTACACATTACTCATTTAGATCATGGAAATTAGGTATAAAAATATTAGATACCTTAAAAAACTTGAATAAATAGTAAATAAACATTTTCTAACAAAAAGTGCAGAGTAGAAAAATGCACAAAGAACTTGTTTGGAGATTTTTCCATCTGCAGATTTTTCCCTGGCCTTCTTTTCTCTGTAAATTAAGGGTGCACACTAAAACACAATCACTACTTAGCAGTCAGATGTCCGTATGCACAAAGGTCCCTAAACAAGACCATATCTGCAGATGAAACTTGTTTTGTAGAAGCATTTTTTTAATGTGAACTAGCAACTCATGAAGACACCACATTATGAACGAGAAGCTGCAAAAGACACGGGTGCAAGTGGAAAGTAAAAACATGGTGACATTCATTTTTAAGTAAATATAATGGGCGATATATTGCGTCACCAAAAATGATTGAGGTCATGTGCATATATTGTGCGATAAGTCGATATATTGATTATTGCGACAGGCCTAGTTAACAGAAGACTAAAATAAGTTTGAACTTTGACATCTGATTTTCATTTAGTCAGTGTTGTTTACAGTCAAGCTGTTTTATGGATGGTAACTGTAATATTATTACTACTAGTTACTGCTAAAAGTAATATTACAGTAACTAAGTTACTAGTAACACTGCAGCATATAAATACTTAATGGTCTAAAGCTGCTCAGCTTCACTTGATTACCCAGATGTCTAAACTTATAAATTAGACCAGTGAGAATCACACATGATCATCAGGCTGTGTTAATCTCTCAATCATCGCTGGATTGCATTATATGTTTTGATCATTTAAATCTCGTCATATTATTGGAGATACAGAGTGACGACTGATATTTATATAATTTTATATGAGTATCTGCTGTACTGTTATAAAGACCTCATTGATTTACATCACAAGAATCAGAATTTTGGTCATAAATATCAGCATCTGCATCAAATTGCATAGTTTTGCCTCAGTTAATCAAAAAGTCCAGTGGCGTAGATAGTAAAGCGTGTGCCAAAGTCATTTTTGATGCGATCAACCCGATTCCGCCCTTTACCGAACTTTTTTTTTCCATTTTCAAATCTCATATCACATGGGGTAGATGTAGAGAGGGCTTCTATTGCCCCAATACGGTGGCATCCATTTAATAATTTGAATTAAAATGATCATTTACTCTCAATATGTATTTTATAATGTTTTACAATTCTAATGTGCAGATAATTGCCACTATTTGCAATAAGTAGTATAAATAGCTATTTTAACAGTGTAAATAGCATCTAACTAAGATTAATTAATGCCGGGGAATGCCTTTGTTTGTTTTTTTTCTAAATATGCTCTTTATTTTAGTTGCAGCCATAAAATGACTGGCTTCTTGAAATATTGTAATTGTAAATTCTTGAAAAGATGTAATTATTCATTGTGTAATATAGAAGAACGCAGATGTGCAAGAAAAAAAAATCTCTCTGCTTTTATTATTTCCATACAGTGTATGGCATTTATGCCGTAAACAATGTTAATGTTCATGTTAAGTATGTTAAAGATACTTAAACATTTTCAAACATACATATTTACCTTCCTCAGTATTGTTGCACTGTACGAACAGTCGTTTAAACAACGGAAGTTTGTACAGTGCATTGTGTTGCACACTTCTTGCACACAGCAGGCTTTCAAGAAAAAAAGTGACAGAAAAAGTAATGGGGGCCTGTGCCCCAGTAGAGCTTCAGGTCTAGCACCGCTCCTGGTTTTGCTCAGTTTGAGTCTCTGAAAAAAACTGAGCTGTTTTTCTTCCATATTCTCACTGTATCTGAGCCATAAAAACCTGATGGATCAAATATGACACTTGATACAAATAAGCTTAAACACATATGCAAACATTTGTATTTATATCTAGTCTAAAGGTTCAATAAACTGTAAAAAAAAACTATTATTTCATACGTCAGGGTTAAAACACCCTCTATTAGATTACTTATTTCATTTTTATTTCAAATAAATGCCTTTCCGATATGATATTTGAACAGGGAGAAAAAAAAGGTTTGCCAGAGGGCGGATTCAGAACCTGGGTTGATCGCATTGAAAAGAGTACAACACACGCTATATCCACTGCACCACTGGAGCTGATGAGCACCGGCCGTCTTTTGTAGTGTTGACTAGGCCCAATCACATATTGGTGGGCGGAGTTAGTGTAAATGGCCTCTGCCAACAAGGCAGGCTATTTGTACAGTGTAAATAGACACTACAAAAAAACTTATTAACAAAAAATACATATATACCGTAGGAATTTCACTGACTTTTCCAGAACACACTATTAACCCTCACTGATATTTCCAGATTTTCCAAAACCATTTTGTACAATTGTGAATTATTTAATATGGTTCTTTTAATCTAGTTACAGAATCTGTATATTTAGTTTAACTCACAGTTTGTTTACTAATTTATACAGGTTTGGATCAACTTGAGGGCTAGTTAATGATAACAGAAGTCTCATTTTTGGGTAACTTCCCCTTTAAGGGTTCACTAACTTTCTAGCATGACTGCATGCTGCTAGTGAGCTGTGGTTTAATTCTGCGTGCTTGTTAAACCAGAGATGAGTGGTTAAACCTGAGATCTGCAGTCACGCACACGCCTGACATCCTGCTTTACATGACCAGAAACCATCACCATCTCACTGCTTTATGGGAGAAATGCAGCACATCTCATGTCTGAACATGTAGGCTGCTAAAACTCAGTATGTGAGTCGCATACTACATGCTATAGCATACTACACACTGACCCTTAGGCTAAATCAGCATCGCTCTCTGTCTACAGACAGAAAAATGGCAGCCGAATATTTCGGATTACGCACCCAAACCATCTGAAAACACACATCTTAATCCGCTAACATTTATAACATTCGACATTGTTTTGCTAATAAACATCTAAAGAACGTGCTTAACACGGAATCATGAACAAAAAGTAACATTATGTTACATTGTATCAAGTGCGTCACGCTGAAAACAGCACAAACGCGGGAAACGCTCGATACATTGTATAGCCTATTGTCGTTTTAACGCAGTAAGAAAGATTGTAAATGAAATACTTACTGTGGTGTGTGTTGTGTGCTGTGATGTGATGGTTGGAGGTCGTAAGAATAGACTGAAACGAGGAAGTGGAGGGCAGGGTGTCTCGGTGGGTGTGACCCGATCATCCGAATGAAACGTCCCTGTGCTGCAGGATTACTTTAGCACTGGTTTTTAGGAAAAAGAAAAAGATTCTAAGCTATTGTGGGTTGTTACCAGGGTGTTTTAAACATTGTTCCTTAAATATATTTTAATTTAGGTACTTATTTACTAGTATGACTACTTTTTAATTTTAATGACTAATTAGTAACCCAAAAGTTTTAGTCTGTAGCAGTCATATTTCACAGCTAACAAAAATATGTTCTAAGTATGTTTTGCTAAAGTTCCCAGTTATAAAAACGCCTTTAAGTTAAAAACGTTTTTGTAAATGTTTTTTTCTTTTTCTTTGGGATACAGACATTAAGGTAACATTGAATTTTATAATTTAGAAACATTACGGGAACTTTCCTTCTGAAAGTTCTCTGAATGTTCTGAAACATTTAGAAACATTAGACGAACTTCTAACCAAAAAGTTTAGGGAAAATGTTCCGTGATTGATGTATAAATGATGTTTCAGTGCTCACTTTTTGAGAACATTGTTACAGCCCAGATAACTCTAAACAAACGTTCTATTAACGTTAAATAAGAATGTTTGTTCATAACTTTAAGAGAACGTTGCCGGAACGTTCTGAGAACGTTTCCTGTTAGCTGGGTTATGCCCTTGTATCAGGTTTCCAAATAGTGACAACTCTTTCAATCTGGAATTTTTTTTTTTTTTTTGCTGAAAGTTATGGTTATGACATTTTGTAAGGATGCTAGACATCTGAACATATTATAGGCTAATATTTGTATACCTCATGGAGAACTTCATAACATTTGGTTTTAATGAGTGCAAAAACTGGTTTGTGTGTCAGATCCATATAAAACTACAGGGAAAAGCCTCTTCACATGCCTAATGCTGACCATGACATTGAATTTGAAAGAAGGTTGTCCAACATAAACAAACCATTTGCATGAAAACGACAAACTGTCCTCTTCTCTTCAGACTCACGTCTGTCCCGGCCTCTCACTCATTCAGATAAACATGTATAGAAATAAAAGCGTCTTATGGGTTTGGCTTCAGTTTTCTTCTGAAGCATGTGTGAACAGCAGTGGAAAAACTGGTCTCGGTTACGTCAGGTGTGTCCTGATAGTTGCACATCCTCCACTTCCAGATCAGGGAGGAAACACCATTTCTAAGAATTTCCAAGGCTTGCCCTGAGCTTTACAAAGCATCCCACAAACCATAATAAATCACAGATTTCTTTTTAGAACTCCTTTCATTCTTACAATATGAAATAATGGAGTGTCACATTTCACAAAGTCTGCTCTGCTTTAAACATCCTGTAATAGATCGACACGAACACCAGAGGGCAGAATCTGCACCTGATCACATTGAGTCAGGGTTGGGTTTTGATTTAAACTGATTTCATCAGATTAAGTCACAAAATTAGTTCCATACATCTGACACAACAATAAAACACACTGGGATTCAAAAGATGATGGAAATAAACACGAAGCTTATTAAACTTTGAAAAACAGAATACAAAGCAGTTATCAAAAATTTAGAAAAACAGTTGTACACTAATAAAATGTAGTCAATTTGAGACTGATATACAATACAATAATGTAAAGCAAAGCAATATATTATGATTATTACAAGTATGTATTTACCATGTAGTCCACAGTCGTAAGGATGCCAGACATCTGGATGTATTATAGCCATAGGACCGTATATGAGAACTTTATTGCAATAGGCTTTAATGATGCAAAAACTGGTTATATTACAAAAAACAACAAAGAAACTCCCCCTGTTCATTTTATATATATATATATATATATATATATATATATATATAAACAAGTAGCCTAGTAAAGTTCAACTGTTACAAAATTGTTCATTTTAATAAATCACGAATGAAGGGGTTTTTAATTATATCTCCCTGAAATGTAAAAAGGGTCTCAGCTCATGAATATTAATTAGTGCTGACGCTCATCGGAATCCTGGAAATGGGGAAGCGCGTGTTTTTGAATATTGATTATATTATGATGACGTTTCTTGGTAACCTTCCAATGGCGACACCACAGCTTATGAATATACATTATCCAGCCCCTGCGCTCAGCAGGATGAATAATATGCGCTTTAACTTTCCTCCTCAGAGCTGCACGAGCTGTCCCGTCTTGTCATTGAGTAACAATGAGTACCAGCACCAGATAACAGTACCAGAGCCTGCTGGCACACATCTGAGCTGGACCGGTCCATAAAGAAGATGAGTTTGGACGCGGTTTATCAGCCCGCGCAACTTTTGAACTGGGTTTATCTGTCGCTGCAGGAGTCTGAGAGAAACTCTGAGTCTGATGGGAACTACAGCAACAAACCAAAGGAGGATCTGGACTCACACCTGAACTCCAGCATCATCAGCAGCTTCATTCACGAGCGCGCAGAGGTGATGAGGACCTCACCACAGCCTCACTGATGCTCTATCTATCTATCTATCTATCTATCTATCTATCTATCTATCTATCTATCTATCTATCTATCTATCTATATCTATCTATCTATCTATCTATCCATCTATCCATCTATCCATCTATCCATCTATCCATCTATCAATCTATCAATCTATCAATCTATCCATCTATCCATCTATCCATCTATCCATCTATCTATCCATCTATCCATCTATCCATCTATCTATCTATCAATTGTAAACTTATTCAGTGATTTGTAAACGCCAGTGTATTGTAAAAGTAATTTATTTATTTGTTTATTGATAACTAGGCCTATGCATATACTGTAAAAAAAATGTAGTTGCATTGCATACTGTAATCATAATCTGTGTGTGTGTGTGTGTGTGCCTTATATTAAGTAGTTGTAGTGCTAACTTTAATGTATTTTTTAAATAGTTCAAAAATTGGCACTTTTTTATTCCATTTGTTTTTTGAATGTTCGTTTTAATATTGTTTAATCATTAGTGTAAATGAGCCAGAATCTGTACTTTATATCTTCTATGCTGGAACTTCCAAGATCTGATTATGACTGGAACTGGATACAAATTTAAAAAATATTTAAAGAAATAAACTGGATAGATAGATAGATAGATAGATAGATAGATGCTTATTTTTCTCTCTCTCTCTCTCTCTCTGTGTGTGTGTGTGTGTGTGTGTGTGTGTGTGTGTGTGTATGTGCGTGTGTGTTCTGGTACAGTGCCATGATGTTTCTATGAAAGCCACATGTTCAGACAGATGCATATGGTCTTGCTGTCATTAGTTATAGTTACAGGAATATATTCTAGTCCTGCAGAACTGGATGCATTATAAAAACATGCATAAAACTTCTGGATTTTTGGCAGATACATTCCCTGAAACATTTTCTTCAGTTCATCCTCTGGCTGTAACAGAACAGCAGGAGTTCTGGGTTGCTGTAGAGCTCCATCATGTGTATTTGTGCAGAGAATGACTGGTTTCAGTCGGGTTCAGCTCTGCTTGATAGCTCTTTTCTCTGGCTCGGTCTGAACTGGTCCCTACCAGAGGAGAAACTGTAGAGACTAACTCAGCTCAACCTAAACAGTTCATCTGCTTTTTACTAAGCTGTTTAGTTCCAAATTACTCTACAAATGACTAGCTTACTGTAATTTGGGCTCATGATAATAATGCACAGTCCTTTCAGTAACAAAAATGTATTAACATTTTAAACCGCAGCATTGAAAAGGTGTATCATTCAACCACAATTCAACAAAGTTTGTTGAATGTATTAAAAAATGATAAATTCCTTTGGTTTAGAAATAGACCAGGCTGAAGGAGAATGACTGAATGAAAAGCCACAGTTTTTGTGGTTTGGCTCCACATAAGCAATGTGGAAAAACATCTGAGTTCAGGATTTTTATTATAGGTGCTTAAAATAAAATTCAAGGTTCTGTAAAAGAATTTACTTAGATATGAGATATGATGAATGCATATCCCTGATGCATGTGAGAATTACACATAATGTTGCATACTATACATAATTCAAATATACTTTTAAATTCTTGTCATTGCATATTGCATGCTATTAACATGTAATTTTTAGCATGCAGTTTTTAGCAGCTCAATATATAAGCAGTTGGCTAATATTTCGTTCTGAACAGCATGGACAATCTCATGAGATAGAATGAGGAAAAGGGTTTGGAGAATCATGTGGCAAAGTCTGTCTTCCTGAGGAAAACGGAACATTCTCTCTCACACAGATCATCTGCAGAAAGGAAAATAGACCACAGAAAACAATTATAATCAATCAAAAACAGAAATACAGACAGAATCACTGTCAGTTTAAAGGGAGATTTTTGTGATTTTTCTTATCAAAAAACAACCGTCTGATACTAAGAGTAACATTTTAAAAGTGTTATGCTTATGATCTATGCTCTTATTTTTCTATCTAAACAAGCAAAACTTTACAGTGACTTTACAGCATATTGACACTTACTGGTTTGGAAAAAACACTTAGTAAATGCTTACGAAATTTACATATTAAGAGCATGTTAAATAATCTTAACTGTAAAAAAAAAAAAAAAAAAAAAAAAATTATGAATATGAAATAAAATAAAACCATAAAGAAATTATGTTTCTTGAAATAAAATAAACAGTAACTGAAATAAAATAAAATATTTAAAAAACCCTTTATTTTACTTCAGCTAGTTTCCAGACATTTTTCATTGTCGTTTAATTTAACTTAAATGGGACCTATTGTGCCCCTTTTTACAAGATGTAAAATGAGTCTCTGATGTCCCCAGAGCGTATATGTGAAGTTTTAGCTCAATATACCCCACAAATAAATTTTTATAGCTTGTTAAAATTGCCACTTTTAGGGTGTGAGCCAAAACGCGCTGTTTTGAGTGTGTTGCTTTAAATGCGAGTGAGCTGTTGCTCCTGGAGAAGAGGGCAGAGCTTCAAGAGCTCCAGCTCCGCATTAGCAGTGCTAGCCTTTGCAAATAAACATTCCACTATTAATACAAGCCTGTTATCTTTACAGAAAACTACTCTGTTTCAAAGTCAGTCATCTGATTATACTGTGCATAATAAATTAGCGTTTATGAATTACACGATCGACTCACATTGCTTTGATATGCAACTTTTAACTACCACATTGCTATCCACGATCATTCTGGTAGCATTTGAAGGCAGCATCAGTGAAAACACACAAGAGACAATGATAGCTTTAGCAATAAGCCTTACAGAGTGCCAAGAAGCTCTTTCAGAAACGCCAATCGGAAAACAAACGCGTGACACTTACTCTGTCTGGAGCTGACATTCGTGCACGAAGCGTTGGTAATAATTCCTAAACATATAGGGGACGTTACCGATTTTTTCTGGGATATTTCCTTCGAAAATGAAATTTAACCACAGTGTCCTCGGCTCAGATGAGGGGAGATTATGGAGACTCCTATGTTCATTAGTGCATCCCCAAACACAACACTTGTAAAGCCTCTTTGGTGCTGATATTGTATATATCTCCAGTAATAGCGGACCGCAGCTTCTCACTCAGGGCTGTGTTTATGCTAATAGGGCTGAGAGCGTCACAGATGGGCAGGACTTTTTCCCCTCAGTGACGTGAACAGAGTCTGAAACAGCTCGTTCTGAGAGACTGTTCATGATTTATTGGTTTTATACCAAAATGAGTGAGTGGAATTTTAACATTATAGGCTGGTTGTTTTCACACACTGCGGTCACACAACTGTGTTCAAACACCTTATAAAAGTGATTTTTGCATAATAGGTCCCCTTTAAAGGACTAAAATAACAAAAATGACAAAAATACAAAACAAAATTTATAAAATATTAAGATTAAAGTGAAAAAAGGAAATATAAAAATAAAATCTTATTCAGAATTTTAACAAAAAATATAACATTAAAAAAATGATACAAAAAATAACACTGATTCAAGGCATACCTTTTATCAGTTCATGCATTCCCTGGAAATCAGACCCATGATGTTGTAACCACATATTATATTTCATATAGATTTTAAATATGGCAATGCTTTTTATATTACATTCAATATTTCATAAACGTTTAATGCATTTTTTTTTTCTCTCTACAGACTCTGTGTAGCCACTTATATAATGGCTCGTCTCCCTATGGCCCATTAAACAACATCGTCGAGGGTCGGAGTTTACTTACGGACAGCTTCTCTGACCTCTCGCTGACCTCTGAACCCAGAAAGCCCTGCAGGAAACCTCCACCCAACTACCTGTGCCACCTGTGCTTCAATAAAGGCCACTACATCAAAGACTGTCCGCAGGTAAACACTCACTGCCTGTCAATCATAATGCTTTTATTAAAAATGTAACAGTGAGACATTTTGTGGAGTTTACAGATTACTTTTAAAAAATGTTAAACTATAATATACAACTGAACTGATGCTCTGGTCACTGTTGGTTAAACCGCATTGCATACACCTAGCAACACCTTAGTAACCACCCAGAACACCCTTGTAAACACATAGCAACCATCCAAAGCCTTCTAGCAACGGCATAGCAACCATCTAGCAAAAATGCACAATACACTAACAACTGCCTAGAAACCACACAAAACACCCTAAGAAATGCATATCAACTCCTTAGCAACCACCCGGAACACTCTTGCAATCACATAGCAACCATCCAGAACCCCCTAGCAACCTCCTAGCAACGACCCAGTACAGCCTAGTAACCATCTAGCAACGACCCACAATACTGCCTAGAAACCATACAAAACACCCTAAGAAATGCATATCAACACCTTAGCAACACTCTAACAACCACCCAGCGTACCCTAGCAACCACAAAGAACACTCTAGCAATTGCATAGCAACATTCTTGCAACCACTCAGAATACCTTAGCAACCGCATAGCAAGCACCCTGGCAACTGCATAGCAGCACCCTAGCAGCCACCCAGAGCACCCTAACCAGTTCTGTGATACCAATGGTGTGATTATCTGACAATCTTTTACTGTAACTGACCTGCACTGCAAAATTCACTGCAACAAGCACCCCACCCACACGAGGAGCCATTATGAACACCAGGTGAAGCTTTCGTGTTTATGAAAGATGATCCAGTTTCTTGCCTTTTATGATATCATTGGCTGTCAGAGATGAGAAAAAGCCCCTCGACACCAAATCCAGCCAAACACAGATCAGTCAGCCGTGCGACAGCTCCAGAAACGGAGGGGAAAAACCTTTTATAGAAAGATGATGTGATTTAGATCTTTGCCCTCCACTATATTTACTGTTACAGCATTTTAATTAGTCTCAGGTGACATGAGAGAAAAGATGATAACAAGAGAAGAAACGTCCTAAGTACAGGGAAGGACACTCTTCCGACAGCAGTTTAAAAATGTTTGTGCAAAGCAGATGATCTGGATCTGAGTCTGAGTCTGACTAGACATTAGCTTCATTTAATTGAGTTACATGATGATTCCTGCTTTAAATCAAGACAATCAGATCATGTTCCTAAAGAGCTCAAAACACACTTGTCACTATAATTTCAAAACATACTGAAAGAACTTCAGAAGAACAGAGTTTGAGGATTCATGACATTAAGTATATTATTATAAAAGGTATTCAGAGTTGGAATGAGACAAGAAAATGAGTAGAACTGCATATTCTGCACAAATTTGAGCAATTTTCTGCAACACTCAAGAAATCATCCAGAACCCCCTAGCAACCACCCAGAACAGCCTAGAAACTGCATAGCAACCACTCTGGTAACTGCATAGCAACACCCTAACAACCACCCAGAACACAATAACAACTGCATAGCAACACCCTAGCAACCCATCAGAATATCCTAGCAACCACCCAGAACTGCCTAGCAACACCCTAGCAACCACTCTTGCAACTGCATAGCAACACCCTAACAACTACCCAGAACACCATAAAAACTGCATAGCAACACCCTAGCAACCTCTCAGAAAACCCTAACAACCACCGTGCCATCTGCATAGCAACACTTAATAACCCCCAACTACTTAACAACCACCCAGCATGCCTTAGCAACACCCAGAATACCTTAGCGACTGCCTAGCAACACCCTAGCAACCACACAGACATAGCACAGCTCCATTTAAGTGCCAAGGATCTCAGATTTTTCTATCCCTAAATGCTATAAAACCAAAAATTCTCTGGTTAGTCACTTCACATGTCAGTCAGATGATCTCTGCATGACTAAAGGCCATTGCACACTGAGTCCAACATTTTTGCACGTTAAAAAATAAATACGACCTCACGTTGTGTCAATCACGTTTACACATTGCCTCCGACAATTTCATCCGTCATAAAAAAAATCGGATCAGGTTTGATTTTCTGCGTTTTCGCATCTGTGGCATGCATTTTGATAGGAAAGGCTGACGAATACGAAAAAACTGAAAAACGCATGTGAAAATTTCAGATTCAGTGTGCAAGGACCTTTAGTCAGCAGTTGATGCCGCAGAACATGACAGATTTTATTGATGTAACTAAACAACCATCCGTAATGGCACATCTGCTCTGATTTTATATATATTTCAATAAAGAGTCACTATTACAGCATTTTCAGACATACAACTCTGATCTTCCACCATCTGTGTTCAGATGAGATCTGACGACATTTATGACACAAAACATCTCCGTATGTCGGTGTGTTCACCCCACACATCTCTGCTTCAGGAGTAGGTGGGAATTTTTCATCCAGACGTTTAGTTGTTTTTGTTTTGCCTGCCCACCTGTTAGTGTCCGTCTCACTGAAACCCAACACTGAATCACAGCTGGACACGTCTGGCCGAGCTGCCCCAAAGACCTGAAGAATGCAACTCCTTATGTCAGTTTTGCACAGTGCTTTGCCTGCTTTAATATTTAAACATGCAATAAAATGTGGTGTGTATACAATACAATCAGGACCCATCACACACATTTTGCTGTATGACTGTACTTTGCAATGCAGTGCAATAAACTAAACTAAAACAAAATATTAAACTCTAATGTGTTACATTAAATTATTAAATGTATTAAATTAAATTTGTGTGATATATATTTATGGCTTAATGAACATTTATTAATTAAGCAAAAAAAGGAAAACAAAATTTTCTAACATCCACAAAAACCATCAAGGTTTTAATTAGATGGTCTGTTTTCATTTCTGATTTGGATAGTTTGAGGTTCAAATCATCAGTTATAATTTAACCATGTAACTGGTGAGTAACTTTTTATTTACTTGCCAATTTTACTTGGCAAGAGCTGGTTTGGGACCCTGAATGTAAAACTGACAAAAATCTGCTCCTCATTAAAGGAATGAGTCACTGAAATAGTAAACTCTCTGGTGACCTTCTCTGCAGTATGTTATATTTTAGCAGTAATCATATAAACCAGTGTCTTCTTTCCCCAAAGTGATCAAATATACCTGAAGAAGTTTAAAGTGCTGAAGACATCTGTTGTTTCTGCAGGTAGTCGTGAAACTGATCCTCAAAATTCAATTGGAAACATACTGTACACAAGTACATGAACTTCTAGAAGCTCAGTTATAACACAAAATCATTCAGAACGCAATTCATGATACTTTCTTACTTTCAAAAGTAAAGCAGCAGATTGAATGTTGAGCAAGTTATTTAGACATGTAGCTAGAAATAAAAAAAATAGCATCTGGTTTAATGGCACAGACATTAAACTGAGCCTGGAGTACTATAATGCAAGAGTGCATGTTAAGGGTGTTTGATGGGAAATGCATCTGTGTTTGTTTACGTGTGTGAAGTATGTTTCTGTCGGTTTGAAGCATGAAGTTTAACTGATCTCATTAAAGCATCTGAACAGCCATTAAACTTCTGGGTGTAACCAGAATATAAGAGACTTTTAAGTGGGTTCTGTTGACTTGAGTTAGTAAGCAACCACCTAGCAACCACATAACAACATACTAGCAAATCAAATCTCCATAGCACTTTTGTACAGTGAGTGTTAATGTGAGCGTGTTAAAGGAATTATGTGCTGAAAATGCGCTCACCCTTAGGTCATCCAAAATGTATATGAGTTTGTTTCTTCATCAGATTTGGAGAAATGTGTCTCTGCATCACTGTTTCAGCAATGGATGCTCTGCAGTGAATGGGTGCCGTCAGAATGAGAGTCCAAACATCACAATAATCCACACCACTCCAGTCCATCAGTTAACATCTGGAGAAGACAAAAGCTGAAACAAATCCAGCATTAAGATGCTTTTAACTTTAAACTGTTGCATCCAGCTAAAATATGAGTTCTCTATCCTTTATAATGCTTTTGCCAGTGAAACAGTCTGAATCAGGAGAGAAATCTGCACAGCTCAAGCACCATTTACAAGCCAAAACAGCTCTAAACAAATATGTGGCTGGATTTTGATGTGAGAGACAACAGAAGATGGACTTTTTCACTGAAGGAAGCGATATGAAACTTACTTGTATTTCAGTCATAAGCAATGGTTTGAAGTTAAAACGTCTTAATGATAGATTTGTTTCTTACAAACACACAGCTTTTGTGTTCTGATGGACTGGAGTGGTGTGGATTATTGTGATGTTTTTATCAGACTCTCATTCTGACGGCACCCATTCACTGCAGAGCATCCATTGCTGAGACACTGATGCAGAGACACATTTCTCTAAATCTGATGAAGAAACATCATGGTGAGTACATTTTCAGCATATTTTCATTTTTGGGTGAACTATTTCTTTAACAGATTGTCACAGTGTTTTATTCAGTTAAACTACTCTCATAATGTTAAACATCATCTGTGTAGGAAAACCCACAGAAATCTGAATTTAAGCCAGAACACAGAGAATGTAAATCTGTCATGCGGTGGGACGGACAGGAATGACATGAGTGGGTGTTTGACAGAGACGTTACTGTACTACAGATACTGTCAGACATCCAACGCCATAAAAATATCATAACAGAAGTGTCTTAACAAAATATCTTAATAAATAAAAATAAAAAAGTAATATAATGTCAGGGTTTGACCACTGTAGTACCTGCAGTGCAACTATAAAAACAGCAATGTTTAAGAGCATATATAAAAATATGTATAAAATATAACTCCATATATAATCCATGCTCTCACACTTTGGCATTCTTGTAAACTTGGTTCACTGCCATCAGTGAGGTGTGTAGATTTAATTTATTACATGTAGAGCAATTGTTGGCTGTGGAAATGCAGGTTTTTGGACATATTAAAGGCTTAAAAAGTGTTATTGAAGAACACAGCCAGACAAAATGGATCTCACAATAACTGTAAATTCATAAAGCGTGTTACCTGGAGGAATAATAATATTTCTCCTTCATTGTTCAAGCAATGTAATGGAGTTTAATGTAATGTTTTACTAAGGTATCAACTTTGTCTTTTGTCAACTTTTTCTGTTAAAAATTCCTGAGGAGAAAAAAGATTTATTTTCAAAGGTTAGAAACACAGAAGCGTTCAAAAGTTTGCGGTTGGTACGATTTTTTAATGTCTTCAAAAGAAGAGTCGCAGAGGCTGCATTTATTTGATCAAAAATACAGTAAAAACATAAAAATTGTGAAAAGTATGTAAAATGTAAAAAAAGCTGTTTTTTAAATGTAATTTATTTCTGTGATCTGCAGCTGTATTTTCAGCATCATTACTCCAGTCTTCAGTGTCACATGATCTTCAGAAATCATTCTAATATACTGATTTACTCAAGAAACATTTCTGATTATTATAATGTTGAACACAGTTGTGCTGCACAATATTTTTTTGGAAACTGATACATTGAATTCTTCAAAAGAACAGCATTTATTTTAAATAATAATCTTTTGTAACATAATAAATGTCTGGCACTTTTGATCAATTTAATGCTTTACTTAGTGTACTTTCTCTGAATTACTAGTTCTTGTGAGTGTAGGTCAGTAAAGTTAAACTCACTCGTCTAAAACAGCATGTGCATGTTCCTCAGTGTCTTTAATGAGAGGCGTGGACTGTATTTGATGGGGTTTGAAAAGGGCTGTTGGGAAATCTTAAACTGACACTTAAACATATGGCTGGGAATTATAGGCACTGCGTCAGATTTCCATCAGGAGCCATTCCCAGAGTGCACTGCAACACAGTATGTGCTGCACCTACTTACAAAAACATAGTATACATTTTAAAAAATTGCGTTAAAAAATAAGTGTTTGCTCGTGCAAAATATTAATAATTATTTGCTATATGGTCATGCTGAGTGGTTTTTAAACATTTGCAATTACTTCTTTATTACCGGCATCAACTACAATGATTTTAGCATCTAAAATTAGTATGCTACACCACTAGTAATGATGGTCTAAACAAATAAAAACTATGACAGATTGCTTCTACTGTTAGAAAACGTTCTAGTGTTAATAGATCAGTGCAGATGTCTCTGCTGCGCCGCTGCCAATGCAAACAGAGCAGAGCGAAGACATTTGTGTCTGTTAGGGAGGAATAATTGCACACATGTTCTCTGCTGGATCTCATGAGAGCCGTGGCTCGGCATTGTTCGCTCTGATGGGCTCCAGATGGAGGAGAGCCATGCGATGGCCAATCCTCACGCGGAGAAACGCCGCTGTGGAATTCTGGGAAAATGAGGCCGTGCGGGAGATTGAGGGCGTTTGCAGAGAACCTCTGAGCAAGGACAGAGGAAAATATTACAGTGCACAGCTGCATTAATAATCCTAAAACAAATGTCCACAGGTTGTGTTCTGAATTATTCCACTAATAAAAAAAAATTCAGGCTTTGTTTTGTGGATAATTTCAGTCTTAAAATCTTGATCGAAAACTAACCAACAATGACATAATTGCAATATTTCTGTACTGAATTGCAACTGTTCTGTTTTATCCATACTGTACCTTCTTTAAAACATTTAAACAATTTGCTGATTGTAAGAAATAAATTAATACTTTTATTCAGCAAGGATGCATTAAATTGATCAAAAGTGACAATAAAGACATTTATAATGTTACAAATGATTTCAAATAAATGCTGTTCTTTTGAACTTTCTATTCATCTGTGAATCATGAAAAATAAAATGTATCACAGTTTCCACAAAAATATTGTGCAGCACAGCTGTGTTCAACATTGATAATAATCAGAAATGTTTGTTGAGCAGTAAATCAGTATATTATTATGATTTCTGAAGATCATGTGACACTGAAGACTGGAGAAATGATGCTGAAAATACAGCTGCAGATCACAGAAATACATTACACTTTAACAGATATTCACATAGAAAACAGTTATTTTAAAGGTAATAATATTTTAGAATTTTATTTTATTTTTGATTAAATAAATGCAGCCTTCACTATAAAAAAATGGTTGTTTCATCTTAAAATAATTTGTTACCCTGTTCGCTTAATTTTTTTAGTTTAGTCAACTAAAATATCCAAGTTGTCACTTAACATTAAATAACTTAAAATTTCAAGTTGACTAAACTTAACATTTTAAGTTAGTGGGGTAACAAACACCTTACATTCGATTAAGTTGAAACTATATTTTTTTTATTTTACAGTGATGGTGAGCAGAAGAGACGTCTTTCAAAAACATTGAAACATTTTGCTGACCCTAAACTCTGTATATAAACATATATATCTATAAGACTAGCAGAGGAATCACTGACACTCACTCTCATCTGTATTACAGCGCACGTGTGTGTGTGTGTGTGTGTGTGAGTGTGGGGTGTGTGTGTGTGTGTGTGTGTGTGTGTGGGGTGTGTGTGTGTGTGTGTGTGTGTGTGTGGGGTGTGTGTGTGTGTGTGTGTGTGTGTGTGTGTGTGTGGGGTGTGTGTGTGTGTGGACAGTGGAAAGAGTGAGTGCTTTGTCTTCAGCTCTGGTAGGCTTTGTGTTTCCTCCAGCAGGAAGACTGTGTGCATGTGTACAATACTGTATGTGTGTGTGAACTTTTTTATCATCAAATAAAAAAAGACTGAAATTCATCTACTGTACCAAAAACTTCTTAGAGGGACAGGTTATCCAAAAATGACAAGTCTGCCATTCACTCATACTCAAACTGTATTTCATTCAAACTTTGTCTCAGTGTTTTTTATCCATACAATGAAAGCCAAATGTTGTTTCGACCCCAGGTTTGGGGATCAGATGAGGTTGAGTTTGTCAGTTTTGTTGTTTGATTAATATATTTTGTTGTTGATGTTAAAGGCAGTGCATCCATTTAAACTCAATGGGATTTAGATGCTAAATCAATCATCAACATATACATGCACAGGTCATGTGATATGAACCTTTACGATTGGAATGGTGTTGAGCAGGGTTATTATACAAAAAATAAATAAAATAAAAAAACTATAAAAGTATATTTCATTGATCCTAAAATATCCCAGGTGTTGTAAAATCCGGAAACAATGAGTGAAGAATCAGTTCCTCAGACACTCGTACTCTCAGTGAATGTTTGGTGACCTTCTGTTATGATTCAACACATCAATCTGTCCGGTTTACACGCTGTAAACTATCCTTTAATCTGAGTTCAGTGAATGAAAACAGGCTTTGACTCTCTGAAGGGTGTGTGTGTGTGTGTTTGACTCACATTTCCAATATTTGGTCGTGTCTCCGCCAAAGTCCTGCAGCTGGACTCGATGATGACGATGATGATGATGATGACGGCTCCTCCAAAGTATTCATCATATAGAGTGGGGTTACAGGGGCCCCTCAGCGGCCCCGAGGGACACAGAGTATCTTATATCTTGCCATTTTGACTTTTTTTTCTTGCAGTTCTGTTTATATTTTGCTATTCTATTTTTCTCTGAATTCTGGGTTTATATCTTGCAATTTTGACTTTTTCTCTGAGAAGTCTCTGTTTATGTCTTGCAATTCTGAATTTTTTGTACAGTATGTGTGACTTTTGGCTTTTCTTATCAGAATTGAAAGTTTATATTTTGACTTTTTATCTTGGAATGGCATAATTGTCAAAATTGTGAGAAAAAAGTTCCAATTACTACTTTTTACTCAGTGGCAGAAATAAGCTTGCAGAGATAGAAATTCTCTTGTCATTTACTCTCCATTGTGTCGCCTCACAGTCACATGATTTTCTCTTGTACAAAAACAACTGGAAATGTTTAATAGAATAACGGAGTTTAATTTGCAGTAGTAGATCAGGGTCGGTTTTTATGCCGTATGAATCACGGGTGTTTTGAGGCGTGAGGCAGCACTCGTCTTTCATGTGGCTGTCAACATCTTCCTTTCATTCACTCACATTTCAGAGATTGTTGGTGGTCAGAAACGCTCATATTCCAGCTGTGATTACAGACCACCGAATAAACATCTCCTCCCTCCAGCAGCGCTTTCATGTCACTGTTACATCACAATTCAACAACGTCCTACAAATCAAGCTACTTTATTTTTCTTTTTTGGAAAGAAAGAAATGTATACTTTTATTCAGCGAGGACGCATTAAATTGATCAAAAGTGACAGTAAAGACATTTATAATGATACAAAAGATTAAATAAATGTTGTTTTGAACTTTCTATTCATCTGTGAATCCTGAAAAATAAAATGTATCACGGTTTCCACAAAAATATTGTGCAGCACAACTGTTTTCAACATTGATAATAATCAGAAATGTTTCTTGAGTAAATCAGTATATTATTATGATTTCTGAAGATCATGTGACACTGAAGCCTGGAGTAATGATGCTGAAAATACAGCTGCAGATCACAGAAATACATTAGTTTAACATATATGCACATAGAAAACAGCTGTTTTAAATTGTAGCACTCGTGATTTATTTCTATTCAATATGGCCTGTTAGATATACTCAAAACAAATGATATCTCATATTTAACCACTACAGAGACATCAGAGCGAGCGGCAAATGTCTGAATGACTAAAGCTGAGGTTTTTCGCCTGAAGAACTCTTAAAACTACATTTCATGACACAATAGCAGTCGAATTTTGAAAATGATGTGGGTTTTCTCCTCTGCCATTAACGCTCATTGGTTGGTGTGAAATGCATTCTGGGATACCTGGCTGCCTCAGGTTCGCATAAGTCATCTGTTGACGTGTCCTCAATAAAAGGGGCGGAGCAAGAACATATCAGAACTGTACTGACCAGATATGAGCTTTGAATCGGAATGACCGAGGATGTTTCGCAAGTCCACAAGAACAGACAAGAACGCATGTCAAGGAACAGCTTCTGAGTCCTGGTTGAGAAACTCTGGTCAAGTCAATGCTTTCTGTGTCTAGTTTGTGATGGTTATTTCTCTGTGTAAGCTGTATTCTGGTTCTCATGTTTTATTGGATTGGTTTGTTTGTAGCTAGCATGCTAACGCTTGGCTCTATGCTTTATAGAAGGACTCTTTATATAAAACCTATCGTCTTTGGCTGGCTTTAAAAAACAAAGTATTAAAAATGACTAAAACTTTAAAGTTAAATTGAAAACATAAAATATGACAAAAATTATATCCAAAATAAATAACAAATTGCACCGCTTTCATATATAGTAAATTTCACATTCACCCGTTCACAATTGAACTGATTGTCTGCTGAATTTTGATTGGTTGTTTTAGAAAAGGTGTTTCTCAGGTGTTGTTGTGAAGCAGCAGTGAAGGTAAATGAAGCAAAGGCTTAGTAAAGCAGCAGGTGCTTTCTATGAGTGACGTGAGAGGATCAGATGTGTCTGATTAAAGCCGAGCAATGCCAATAATCATAATCATACCCACACAGGCCTGAACCCGTCCAACACCGAGGGGCAAATCAGAGCTCTGGAAACCATTAGAAATGCATCATGAATGATTTCAGAATTCCCAGTGATCCTGAGCCAATCGCAGACACCCCTAATTGTTATGCGTCGGGTGGTTGTAGCAGTAAAGGCGCTCGACGAAAGAATAAACAAAGGAGTAGTCTTTATTAAACAGCATCAACACACTCTTGAAATTAATATAACTCACATATGACCATTACTAACTTAAGATCCGACAAAGGACTAGGGAAAACTCAGGACTTATAAAGGGAAGGAGCAAACAAGGAAACAAGGTAATTAATTAAACACAGGTGATGACGATGACTGATTAACAAAATCTAGGACAGGAACTAAAACAGGAAGAACCAACAGAAACATACACATTACACTAATAACCTGTGAAGTAAATCTGAAACAGACCTGAAAGAGAAAAATGAGTGGAGAAAAAGACAGTTTGCAGTGATTTCCACTGCAGCTCCTCCTATGGCGACACTGACAATGTTACATTTTGAATTCCATTACACAGAATGTTAGAATGTTACTTTGACGTTACTTTAAACATTCCAATGCAACAAAACTGAAACAATGTTACAGTGCAACATCATTGACAAACACAGTACTGCAGCTCCAGAAAACATCATCAAACCAAAAACCTTACACATCTGACAAGATATTGTGAATAGAATTTACACTGTTAAAAAACAGTAAAGAACTGGCAGCATGGTTGCCAGCAAGTTACTGTAAAATTAACTGTGTCTTGTCTTACTGTTGGTGAAATTTACAGTTGGCTACTATTTTTGCAAATACAGCATAACTTTATATTATAATAAGCTTTTTATTTTGCTCTTCTTCACAACTAAACTAACAATGTGTAAACTACAATACAAATATACAATACTATTGCGTACGCTATTGAGTAATGGCCTGCTAGTAAAAAGGACAAGATTTTCCTCTTGGTAGGGCTAGGCGATAAATCGATTTTATCGGAAAAATTGTTTTTTCTAAAAAAAAAGACGTGTACTACAGAACTCCAATAAATACGAGATAGGAGATGAATATCAATACTTTCTCTCACAGTTATATCATTAGGTAATCATAATTGCGGGCATCATGGAGCCGCTATTATGCATGGCAGACTGCTTTTGAATGCACGATGGCTTTTTAGTTTCACTTTCGAGATTGGCGATCGCACATACTCTGTTTTTACTATGGAGCGGCAGTAGCCTACTTACCACATATTTTACAAGATTAGATGTTTGTCATGGTGCTCATGATCTGCAAATCATTCGTCATCGTCCTCTGTCATCTCTATGTGTTAGGCAGTGTTTCCCATACATTGATTTATTTGTGGCGGCCTGCCACAATATCAAAACTGACCGCCACAAATAGATAAAAAAAAAAAAAAAAGCTTTGACTTTGTTGAATAAGCAAGCGCTGCACGTTTCAGAATCGAATCACGGTGCGGATGTCTTTATATCACTGCATGTCTGAAGGAAACAGACTGTGTTCAGAACATTTTAAATGTCATTTTCATTTCATCTTGCATAATGTCTGATAAAGCAGCGTTTGTGAGCAGAGCTAATTTGTGTACAGCGTTACCGTGGAAACCGCTGTTTCTCCTGCTCTAAAAGCGCCTCCTGCTGGCAGAGAATGAATTTGCATATGTGCAGCCACAAATAAAGTCCAAGTCTGTGGGAAACACTGGTAATGTAACAGGCAATCGTTAGCAACCGTTATTTGTTTTCTGTGCCTTTCTGAAAACTGATTCACGATTCAGGCCAAAGGGCATCACATAATTTTATGTCTTATGCCTACGTTACATTTTATGTTATGTAACGTTATTTTATGTTACATTTTCACTGTCTTTTTGGCTTGTTGTTTCTGAATGCACTTTAACCCCAAGGGGGCAATCCAGATCAAATCCCAGAAGGCAAAATCAAAACAAATAAAGTTAGGGCAGCGGCTATCAGTGAGCACTGAGTGTAAATAGCAATTAGATTCTATTTATACTAATAAGTGCAAATAGCTATTTTTATAGCTATTTTATACTATTTATACTATAAGTGCAAATAGCATATTTTCTTAGCAATAGATACTATTTACACTAAGTGCAAATAGCGATGGATTCTATTTACACTGTGTTAAAATAGCTAGATTTTCTGCTATTTATGCTGGGCTATTTATTGCAAATAGTGGCAATTATCAGTTGCACCTCAGTATTGTAGTACATTATAAAACCGTACGCAATAATAACGAATTGAGTGTAAATTATAGTTTTAATTATTATATTTTTATTGAAAATAAATGCTTTTCCGATGCGATATGAGATTTGAAAAGGGAGAAAAAAGATATATGAATAATGAGATAAAAGGCAGGCTCGAACTCGGGTCGATCGCGTCAAAAAGCATGCACCTTACCAGCTACACCACTGAAATTGATGCTATACGGGCGTCTTTTTGTTGACTAACTCAATCGCACATTAGTGGGCAGAGTTAGTGTACATAGCCTTTGCCAACAAGGCGCTTTATTTGCACTTAGTGTAAATAGACACTCCGTAAAAGTTAGAACTTGTTTTGAACAATTTCTTTGTCATCTGCAGATTGATTTTAAGTAGGGGGGAAAAAAATCCATTTAAATCGTAAATCTGATTTTTTGGTGAAAAATCAGGGATTTTTTTTAGGCCATATCGCCCTCTTGGTGTTTAATATATATTTGTTCGCTTTGAAATAGTGACTTGAAATGTAGCACAAGGAAAGCAGCTTTAAAGTGTTGTGTCAAAACATGTCTCTGCTTTATTAAAAAAAAAAACTTTCTTAGAAAACACCTAAATAACATTAAAGAAAATAATTCAAATTTAAGGGGAAGAAGTGGACATAACAGAAATAAACTCAAAATATTCCCCAAATCAGACTCTGACTTACAGAACATTGGTACAAAATGAAAACAAATAGTAAAATAAAGCCCAAAGCTTATTACATTTATGACAATAAACATACATTTCAGCTGTATAAATGATAAATAAATTGCTTTAACAGCTCTTTAACAGGTCATGCAGGCTGTCCAAAAAATGAACTCTGGACACAAAGATTAAGTGAAACACTTAGACAACACCTGAGTAAATGTTTTTGAGTGAATAGAAATTAAATAAATGAAATAAAATAGAGATCAAGAGACTGTGTGTGTGTGATGTGTGTGTGTGTGTGGTCTGTGGTGTGTAATACTTGTATAAAATCCCACTCAAAATCCATCATTATTTTAAGCAGACTGGAGACACGAGGGTTCACGGTTTTCTTTTTCTTCCACTTTAATATGACTCCTCCAGCCTTGGTCCCCTTTTCCAGATTTATCCCGATGAACCTCCTGAAAAACAAATGTGTGTATTTAGAATTAGTATGGAGGGAAAAAAGGATGGTAACACTTTATTTTAGGGTCTCTTAACTAGTTGCTTATTAGCATGAATATTACTAGAATATTAGTCATTTATTAGTAGTAATTAAGCACATATTAATGCCTTATTCTACATCCCTAATCCTATCCAATACCTAAACTTAACAACTACTTTACTAACTATTAATAAACAGCAAATTAGGAATTTACTGAGGGAAAAGTCATAGTTAATAGTGAATACGTGTTGCCTATTCTAAAGTGTTACCAAAAAGATTACTCAAGGATAACATATAAATATTAAAACTATATTAAAGTCTATTCTTGTATCAAGAACACTTAGCTTTACTTTGTCAGGAAAGGACAGCTTTCTTAACCAGCTCCACCACTCAGATATTTTGGGTTGAATGATGTGTTTCAGTCTAGATTAAAGATATCTCTTTGTTCAAGCACTGACATAACACATCTTATACGCTACTATTTCATCCATGTCTGATAGAACTGTAACATATGCACATGAGCATCATTTTAATGCTATAGAAGGATGGGTCCCAGATGAATCCGCTTCCATTCAATGTTTCCACCAACACCTCAGCACCGATGGGCATTTTAATTCCTTGACATATTCACCTACTGCTCACTGGAGCTCAAATATTTGATAGTAAATTTCTCTATTTGATGCTAGATTCCCTGTCTATTAGGGCCAAATGTTTCAATGAAACATACATTTTCTGCAGGCTCGTCCTAAAGGAGAGGGTCTGACGCCGTATCAGGGGAAGAAGAGGTGTTTTGGAGAGTACAAGTGTCTCAAATGCAAGAGGAAGTGGATGAGTGGAAACTCTTGGGCGAACATGGGTCAGGAGTGCATCAAATGCCACATCAACGTCTATCCTCACAAACAGGTGAACACATTATACATCTGCTTTCCACTTACAATATCTGAACATCCTTAAAAACACTGCTATGTTGCTATCATTGATATACAACTGTAGTGTTTGTAAATAGTTTCAATTAGATGTTTTTTGCTTTCACTTTGTTTAGATAAAAGTTTTGTAATTTTGTGTTTTTGTCCTTAAATATTGCTATCAGTTTTATTTTAGTTTAATTTATTTATTCATCAAGTCAAACTAAACAAAAATGTGAAATGTTGCATTGGCAACTATCTCAAATAAAGTGTTTTTAATAGTAGTAGTGAACTATAAAAACCATGCCTTAAAACTAAATATTTATACGTATTTATTTTTTGTTTTCACTTTAATTTTAGTTAAATTCTTAGTATTTTTGTTCACAAAAAATGTATGTGTATATAGTTTTTATTTATTAGTTTAAGATTATTTAAGTTATTTTACTACATCAACTAAACAAAAATGAGGAATGTTTCCTTGGCAACTAGCTGAAATGAAATAAGTGCATTTTCAAAATACAAAAATACTTTTTGGTTTTATTTTTAGTTAATAACCCTGGCTTAAACAAGATACTTTAGCCAAATTATATGAGATTTAAGAATGAAGTTATTGTTTACCCCACTGGCAAATGATTTAAAGTATAAATCTAACAAAAAGTTTCTGCTTGAAACAAGAAAAAACTATTGATTAGCTGTGAAATTTTCCTTCTTAAGTAAATGTATCTTGCTTTAAGATATGTTTAGATATTTTTCCCGGAAACAAGACAAAAACACTGATTTCTGAGCTTTGTTTTTGTGTCTCGCATCACTGCTGATGGCTCAGGAACCCAAAGGGCCTCTGGGGGAATGTTTGGATCGTTTCTGCTCACTTTATTGAAGCATCTGTATAAAACGAGCTGCAAAAGAACATCTAAACTGACTGGAAGCAGTTAAAGCTGGAGAGCATCTGTTAGTTATTAACTCCAGCGAGGACTGAAGACTGGTAGATGTAACAGTGTTGTTTTGGCTCAAGATAAAGCTACTTTACTGTTAGTTTGGCAGGTTTTGAAGTTCTGAGCCGGTGGAAATCACTCGATGAAGCTCTCGTCAATGCTTCTGACTTCTCTTTTTCCTTTAGTGTTCACCACATGTTCTTCTGTATTGTAATTTATCTTCTTTTAAGACGGATGTCATGGCTGCTTTGACCTGCTAAACTCTTTCCTGTGATTGTCAGCGTCCTCTGGAGAAACCTGACGGTCTGGATGTATCGGACCAGAGCAAAGAACATCCTCAGCATCTGTGTGAGAAGTGTAAGGTGCTCGGATATTACTGCCGTCGCGTTCAGTGACCTCTGACCCCTGAAGACGCTCCTCACGCCAGCATCACCGTATTCACTGATTCCTCCCTGACTGTGCTCCGGTTCAAAAGTTGATTACCACAGAAAATGACTTTTTGAATAATACATTTGTGGGTGTTAACGTAAGCAGTGCACCATAATTAAAACTCACATGTTCACAATTATGATTAAATCACTCACCGACCTCGATTAATTTAGTTCGGTGCACGAATGTGTAAACAAAAACAAAATAAATAATTCTCTATTTTTTTTTTATTATTCTCTGTGGTTATCAACATTAGGCCACAACTCACTGCTGATATTTTATGATACCTTTCAATATAAAATGTTTGTATTAAAAATTCATTTAAATTGGCCCTCGGTTTAGCAGATTTTAATACACCACTCACACTGATATATATATTTGCTTATTGGTGCAAGTACTGGATATTTGATATCAGGTTATTTGCTGTGAATTCACATCATGTGAAAATTAGAAATATTCTTATAAAACACATTTCAGGGCAATAATTGACAGGCAGGGCATCAATGTCAAATGAATCTGATGTAAAGTCTTGGAAACTTTAAAATGGAAACTGTGACTCATTCCTGTTCTTCAGAACCCATTTAACTCCTTTTCAAAAGAAATACTGGATATTTACACAATAAAGAGATGAAATGATATTCAAAGATCTGATGTTAATCACTGAGTGAGAGATCCACACAGAACATGACAGAATCCACTGATAATCAAACACCCGCTGATGTTTGTGCTGCTGAGTTCCCTCCAAAATGATGTCACTTCCTGTAGGGTGATGTGATCAAGGAAATGGAATTTGTTGAAGTGATTTTACAAAAGACTAACAGGATGGAAAGTGATATTGAGGAACTATAAATTGACGATGAATATTGTTGTCATTAAAACATTTTGATGAAAAATTCTAAATTGCCAGGTTTTTATGTAATATTTTGTAATATTCACCCCATATTAACTTAAATGAGAAATTGTGCTCAGTGAAAACTGATATGATATGCATTTTTAAATAGTGATTTTTCCAGCATATATGAAGGTCGTGAGAACATACTGCAGAACAGGAATGACCTGATAAGCCTTCTGCATATGAAATGCATCCATGTCTATGAAATATTCTCATTTTGATGCTGCATAAGCTACATGGTTTGTCGTGTAGTTGCTCAAAAGGCTTTTATTTTCTACATTTTGCATACTGTGTGATTTTATGTCGTATCACTCAAGTGCCTGTTCATCACAAAGATGTTTGTGTATTTGGGTAAAAATATGAACAATAATAGTGACAGCAATAGAGATCAGAACATTAACAGTATTAATACTCTGAATAAATGAAGTCTGTGCTTGCGTTTTTGAAAAATGCTTTATAATATCTCATATTCAGTGGCCTCAAAAACTATCTGTGAGATGCAAAAAACACTGCCTGGTCTGAACGGATAAAACAATCAAAAGTTGAAAATGAAGACCAAAAGCATTATTTTTTTTGGTGTTTTTAAATATCTCTTGATGAATGTGCATGTGTGTTTTGTTCACTTATAATTTTCAATTTTCAAATGCAAAACCAATTTATAAGACTGAAGTGCATTTGGTTTCAAACCGGCTTCAAGCACAAACTTCAGAAAGAAATGTACGAATGCAGATTCAGTTCATCTAAATGGTTCAAGATCTTCTTCTGCATGTTCATGAGTGACAGTAACTCAAGACTGTGAAATATTACTGCTCATATGAAGGCAATGTGCCATTAATAACCTGTGAACCAGAAATGTGCCTCTCACTGCTCTTTCTCAAGAGCGGATCAATCTGTAAATACAAATAAATCACTGAAACATCATGTCTTATTGCTCTCGGCTTTATTAATCAAACTCAAGTGATGAATAGTGAAGCACACTGGCCATAATTCATAATTCATGCATGAGAAGCAGAGGTCTGGTCAGACATGATGTTACGATCTCAGTCCAAATTAAACATGGTTATTAGCAGTATTACCTGAGAATGATGTTAAACATGTAATGACTGTAGATTTCTACTGTAGCCTGCTGCATGTTAGAATGTAAAATTACATCCTCCATCAACCCACTGTCCTCCACCGCATTATCAGCAGGAGACAGCTTGAATTTTTGCTATTCTAACAGGCTCCTAACAGGCTTTTCTGAGAATTATTCTGTTTTGAGTTTAGATATATCACCCCATGTTTTTTAATTTTATTTTGTAATATTTAAGAATAGAGTTTTGTGTAATTTATGAGGTAAAATGTTGTGTTTTGCATAATTTAAGGGTTAACAAATACTCTCTTATATTTTATATACCATGGCAGGGCATGTTACAGTGAGCTCCTGATATCTTTTATTATTCATCTCCATGCTTTACTCGCATCTCTAAAATACAGTATTCCCAAGAATATAAAAAAATAATTAAAACAGCATCGGAACCATTTGAACTGATATATTGTTGTAAAAATACAACAGATTTTACTCTGTAACAGAATTATATATAACTTGATAACAAACGTGTTTTTCTGAAGGTGTTCCTCAGGGCTCTGTACTTTACCTGCTGTAGTTTCTGGATGCCCAGTTTCTGTTAGTGAAATAATGCTCCCATCCATTAACATGCTTCTCCTCCTCTTCTCCCCTCATCCGCCCCATGACCCCAGCCAAGAAGTCAGCCTACAAGAGAATGCATCTGGCATGTTGTGTAGCTTGCGGTGGGGCAGAACGTGGCTGCTCGTGCATGTCAGACAGTGTGGCTAGTAACACGGAGGTTCTGCACCGTGGCTTCCCCCCCAGGGAAATGGCTATACTGTATAGGAGAATTATACAGTATATGTTGTAAATATACATAGCGTATATCTTTTGTATTAGAGGTGTAGAGCGTAAACATGTAAAAGCTTATACCAGTCTAAGGTAATTAGCTGGTGTCCCAGCCTGGCCATGCTGGTTAGATTGGTCTGGTTTGATGGTTTTGGGGGCTCTTTGGGTTAGCTGGTCAGGCTAGGAGACTAGTTAAGGCAAAGTGCCATTAATAACCTATAAACCAGAAATGTGCCTCTCACTGCTCTTTCTCAAGAGTGGATCAATCTGTAAATACAAATAAACCACTGAAACATCATGTCTTATTGCTCTCGGCTTTATTAATCAAAAAGTCTCTGAAGGGTGTGTGTGTGTGTGTTTGACTCACATTTCCAGCTACTAATTTTGTCGTGTCTCTACCAAAGTCCTGCAGCTGGACTCGATGATGATGATGATGACGGCTCCTCCAAAGTATTCATCATATAGAGCGGGGTTACAGGGGCCCCGAGGGACACAGAGAATAAACTCTAAGAGCCCATGATCTATACTGTAAAAAAGCAATTGAATTTTAGCTTCTCTCAACTGCTGTCTTATTAAAAATCTTTAGTAACACTACTTTGTTTGCAACTTTTTTCTCACAATCTCAAGTTTATATCTTACCTTTTTTTTCTTGCAGTTCTGTTTATATTTTGCAATTCTATTTTTCTCTGAATTCTGGGTTTATATCTTGCAAACATTTACAGTATGTGTGACTTTTGGCTTTTCTTATCAGAATTGCAAGTTTATATTTTGAAAATTTTCTTGGAATGGCAAGACAAAAACAGTCATAATTGTGAGAAAAATTTGCAATTACTACTTTTTACTCGGTGGCAGAAATAAGCTTGCAGAGATAGTTCACTTAAAAAGGAAAATTCTCTTGTCATTTACTCTCCATTGTGTCGCCTCAAAGTCGCATGATTTTCTCTTGTACAAAAACAACTGGAAATGTTTAATAGAATAACGGAGTTTAATTTGCAGTGGTAGATCAGGGTCGGTTTTTATGCCGTATGAATCACGGGTGTTTTGAGGCGTGAGGCAGCAGTCGTCTTTCATGTGGCTGTCAACATCTTCCTTTCATTCACTCACATTTCAGAGATTGTTGGTGGTCAGAAACGCTCATATTCCAGCTGTGATTACAGACCACCAAATAAACATCTCCCTCTTTTTTTTTATTTAATTTTATTTTTTAAACAAGAATTAAGAATACACAAATAGAGTCATTAATACAGAGAAAAAAAATATATAAACAAGAGCAGAGCCAGGGGGAGTTTCAAATAAATACATTAAAGATAGAGCACAACTGAATGGTTTTAGCAGCCTTCTTATTTTTTGAATCATGGATGGATTTGATGTACTGTTCCGTCTCCTTACCAAAAGCAATAAAAGAAGGTTTAGAACTACTAAATTTGGCTTTGTGAATATGATATTTCCCTAAAATGATCAACAGATTAATTAGGTATATTTCTTTCTGTTTTTTACTTTTATTATCATGGAAACCAAACAGTACATATTTCCACAACAAAGAAAAATCAGCAACAAGTTTAACAGTAATGTATCGGGACTGATCTTTCCAGAAAGTGACGGTGTAGGGACATTGCCAGAACAGGTGTACCATTGTTTCTGGACATATTCCATATAAAGAACATTTAACACGTGTGACGTTTACCGCTTTCAAGTCTCTGGAAACAGTTCAGCCCCGTTAGCAAAGGCTCGAGCTCCCACGAAGCAAGCAGCTTTCTCTTGTTCACTCGCTTTGGCCACAGTTGCATCCTTCGCTCTCTGACTGCTGGGGACAGGTCTTCGGCAAAACGTAGCTTGTTGTTTTGCAGGAAGGTGGACTTGTTTGCAGCCTTCCAGACAGCGTCGCGGTAAATACGAGCACCAAACTGTCGAATTATCCCTCGAGGCTTGGTGGCATCTTTCTTTAGTTGGCCAAGACGGTGCACTGAGTCAATAACATCAAGGAGTTTGGCCTTGTGCTCCGGCAGGATGGACTGACAGATGTGTATAACCTCTTGGCGGACGTTCTGGTCTTTGTTTTAAGCCAAACCGTAGAGTCTCAGGTTCCACCGTCGCGAATAGTTTTCCAGCTCAGTAATTCGTTGTTCCAATAGGCTCGTCTTTTTCTCCGCCACGTTGACTCGGTCATCAATGTGTGTCACTTTACCTTTCACTTCACGAATCTCAGCGCAGGCAAAATCAACAGTCTTCTTTAGCCCCTCAATCTTCAGTGTATTGTTGGAAATCATTCTCTCCACATTCTTTTCCAGAGAGTCGAGTCTCGTGTTGAAAATGACTGAGATTCTCTGCACAATACCTTCACTGTCTAGATCCACGGAGCGCTGCGGCTTCATTTTTTTTTGGTGCAGGAGGTTTGGAGGGAGTTGTGGAAGGAGTTATGGGGAGAGAGGGTAAATCTGGGTCCCCGAGGGAGAACACAGGGGCATCCGCCATACGGTAGTCGTGTAGGTTGTTCACAAGCGGATTGTCCGTCGGTACCTGCATGCTGCCGTAGTTGTGGTATGCTAGCTAGCTATGCTGATAGCCGAGGTTTTCCCCCACGTGTGTCGTTAAGAGGCGAGAATTCGACACGATACAACATTAACAATAAGTTGACACGGTGCACTCAAATCTGTATCAATGTCTCTCCAAAAATATACTTAAAAGTAACTATGATTCACTAATATGCAAGTCTGAAGGTGAACAGCTCCGAAGCATACGTGCACTTGGACCGCCTCCAAAACATCTCTTCTTCTTCTTCTTCTTCTTGTTTAATGGCGATTAACTCCTAAGGAGCATTATCGCCACCTACTGTACTGGATGGCAAATTAACCTTGGGTGATAAGTCTGAAGTTTAAAACTGTTTCCTTTTCCTTCTCACAAATGGGCCATTGACTATCTATCTATATTTCCTTGTTGAACCTTACTCTATCATCCCACATACATCATCATTATTCAACATACCTGCAATAGAGGTTTCATTGAGCTTCATCCGGCGCTGCGTGTTCAGCTCCTCCGTCCACACTCATCCCCCATGGCGGGTTCAACGTTTTCAAGCATATTATATTCTAAATCCAAAACCTGAATCATATATAAACGCAATTAGTGCTCTATATATCTGTCTGTCCATTAAACCTTTTCCTAAAATATCCCCATTCTTTATTCTATCCTCTCCATTCTTCAAATAACTGACTAATACATCCCGAAATCTATTATACTTACTACAAATAAATAATACATGACATACACTTTCAGATACACCACACACATCACATAATCCATTTTCATGTAACCCCATAATTGCCAGTGTTGGGTTTAACCCTGTATGTCCCAGTCTTAACCTAGACAGCAATACTTCTTCTTTCCTATTTTTCCCTGGCAATTTATCCTCTCTACTGTCTGTGTGATACTATAACACCATCTCCCTGTGCTACTACTGCCCCATCTATTTTGCCACTTATTCATTAACTTTCTCTTTAAAATCGATTTTGCCTCCTTTTTCCCCATAGGTACTTTAACATCCACCTCCCTCTTGTCTAGTGCTTTTTTTGCTAGTTTATCAGCAACTTCATTACCAGATACCCCAACATGTGCTGGTACCCAACAGAAATACACCACTATTCCAGCCTCTTTCAGTCTGTATAATGATAAATATACTTCCATTAACAAATCTTCTCTGTCTGATCTTGCATGTACTATACTAATTAAAGCTGAAGAAGAATCTGAACATATTACTACTTTATTTGGTCTGACTTGTTCCACCCACTGTAGTCCTATTATTATAGCTGTTAACTCTGCAGTGTACACGGACATCTCATCAGTCAACCTCAAACTAATCTGTTTTTTAAAATGTGGAACATATACACCTAATCCAACCTTTTGACTGATAGGTTCCTTAGAACCATCTGTAAATATTTGTAGTACTGAATAAAATATGTTATTTAAAAAAGCATTAACCTCATTTCCAATGTACTCCTCTTTGGACTTGTCTAGTAAGCTCAAATCTACAAGCGGTTCAGGGACTTTCCATGGTGGAGTTCCAAAACATCTCCTCCCTCCAGCAGCGCTTTCATGTCACTGTTACGTCACAATTCAACAACGTCCTACAAATCAAGCTACTTTATTTTTCTTTTTTGGAAAGAAAGAAATGTATATTTTTATTCAGCGAGGACGCATTAAATTGATCAAAAGTGACAGTAAAGACATTTATAATGATACAAAAGATGAAATAAATTTTGTTCTTTTGAACTTTCTATTCATCTGTGAATCCTGAAAAATAAAATGTATCACAGTTTCCACAAAAATATTCATTAGCAGAACTGTTTTCAACATTGATAATAATCAGAAATGTTCCTTGAGCCGTAAATCAGTATATTAGAATGATTTCTGAAGATCATGTGACACTGAAGACTGGAGTAATGATGCTGAAAATACAGCTTTGATCACAGAAATAAATTACATTTTAACAGATATTCACATAAAAAACAGTTGTTTTAAATTATAGCACTAGTGATTTATTTTTATTGCGATATGCCAGGAACAAATAATAGATTCATGAGACCAAACATTGCCTGGTAAATATACTTAAAATGAGTGATATATCTCATATTTAACCATTACAGAGACATCAGAGCCAGCGGCAAATGTCTGAATGACTAAAGCCGAGCGAGGTAAGGCTGTTTTTCGCCTGAAGAACTCTTAAAACTACATTTCATGACACAATAGCAGTCAAATTTTGAAAATGATTTGGGTTTTCTCCTCTGCCATTAACGCTCATTGGTTGGTGTGAAATGCATTCTGGGATACCTGGCTGCCTCAGGTTTGCATAAGTCATCTGTTCATGTGTCCTCAATAAAAGGGGCGGAGCAAGAACATATCAGAACTATACTGACCAGATATGAGCTTTGCATCAGAACGACTGATGGTGTTTCACAAGAACAGACAAGAACAGCTTCTGAGTCCTGGTTGAGAAACTCTGGTCAAGTAAGTGTTTTCTGTCATGGTTATTTCTCTGTGTAAGCTGTATTCTGGTTCTCATGTTTTATTGGATTGGTTTGTTTGTAGGTAGCATGCTAACGCTTGGCTCTATGCTTTATAGAAGGACTCTTTATATAAAACCTATCGTCTTTGGCTGGCTTTATATTATGCTGCTGTCTGAACTCATTTACCTGGAGTTTGAGAACTCTAAAGACTCTTCCTCCCTATACGCAGAATACGCAAGCTGTGTAGGGCCCCCCTTGTTCTCAAATATGTTTTAATTTTAGTTTCGTTTTTGAGTTTGGCCAGCGGTTATGAAAATATGAATGATCATTTATTTTAATGCGGTGCGCTGTCACGCTCTCTATGTAAAAATCAGTCAAATCATGTAATGTGAATGTCATATACCCCTTTCACACTGCACGTTGGTCCCGGAAAATTGCTGTAAAATTGCCGGAGTGCCTTCTGTGTGAACGAAAACACGTCCTGGGATTGAACCCGGGTTGGGGACCTAGTAACATTGCTGGGGTCAGTCCCGGAACGAGTGCTGTGTGAACAAAAGCCGGATCAATGCCGTAAAGGGTGTGTCGTAGTGATGACGCATTTTATTGTGAGACTGTTTTACTGGTTGTTTTGAGGCAGATCAACATTCCCATGACTAAAATATTTCAGAAATGCACCATGAATGAGTCCAGAATTCGCAGTGATCCTGAGCCAGTCACAGACACACTCATCCTGACTAAACACCCACGGTAAAGACTTCCGTCAAACAGCTTACACTCGATTAAGAAGCTTCATCCAGACAAATCTGTGAAGTAAATCTGAAACAGACCTGAAAGAGAAAAATGAGTGGAGAAAAAGACAGTTTGCAGTGATTTCCACTGCAGCTCCTCCTGTGGCGACACTGACAATGTTACATTTTGAATTCCATTACACAGAATGTTAGAATGTTACTTTGACGTTACTTTAAACATTCCAATGCAACAAAACTGAAACAATGTTACAGTGCAACATCATTGACAAACACAGTACTGCAGCTCCAGAAAACATCATCAAACCAAAAACCTTACACATCTGACAAGATATTGTGAAATATATTATAAGAATTTAGGAATAGTTGTTTTCTATGTGAATATATTTTAAAATGTAATTGATTCCTGTGATCAAAGCTGTATTTTCAGCATCATTACTCCAGTCTTCAGTGTCACATGATCTTCAGAAATCATTCTAATATACTGATGTACTGCTCAACAAACATTTCTGATTATTATCAATGTTGAAAACAGTTGTTTTAAATTATAGCACTAGTGATTTATTTTTATTGCGATATGACCAAGAACAAATAATAGATTCATGAGACCAAACATTGCCTGGTAAATATACTTAAAATGAGTGATATCTCATATTTAACCACTACAGAGACATCAGAGCCAGCGGCAAATGTCTGAATGACTAAAGCCGAGGTAAGGCTGTTTTTCGCCTGAAGAACTCTTAAAACTACATTTCATGACACAATAGCAGTCAAATTTTGAAAATGATTTGGGTTTTCTCCTCTGCCATTAACGCTCATTGGTTGGTGTGAAATGCATTCTGGGATACCTGGCTGCCTCAGGTTTGCATAAGTCATCTGTTGACGTGTCCTCAATAAAAGGGGCGGAGCAAGAACATATCAGAACTATACTGACCAGATATGAGCTTTGCATCAGAACGACTGATGGTGTTTCACAAGAACAGACAAGAACAGCTTCTGAGTCCAAAATTCAGATACCTGGGTGTTCACATCACGCAGGACTTGACTTGGTCCTGTCATACCAGCACCCTGGTGAAGAAGGCCAGGCAGCGTCTGTACCATCTGAGACGCTTAAAGGACTTTAGGCTTCCCTCTCGGGTGCTTAAGACTTTTTACACCTGCACCATCGAGAGCGTCCTGACGGGCAGCATCACTTCCTGGTTCGGGAACTGCACTATGCAGGACAGACGAGCCCTCCAGAGGGTGGTGCGTTCAGCGGAACGTACCATTCACACCGAGCTCCCTGACCTGCAGGACATCTACAGCAAGCGGTGCCTGACCAGGGCCAGGAAGATAGTGAAGGACCTCAGCCATCCCAACAATGGACTCTTTTCTCTGCTGCGTTCAGGGAGACGCTTCCGCTCCATGAAGGCGAACACAGAGAGAATGAGGAGGAGCTTCTTCCCGCAGGCCATTCGGAGTCTTAACCTCTCTCCACTCTCATCACATCACCCCACACTTCCACTTTGCACATTTTCAAATACAATCTGCACTAATTTGTAGAAGGTTACGTAAGGATAAATGAGTGGGACTTACATACCATTTGTCTTTAGTATTCCTTTTACTCACTTATACACTTTACTGCACAGCACACGGACACTTTATCACTGACATACACTTTACTTTTTATAGAATCTATATAGAATCATATTCTATTTTTATTCTCATATCTATTTTTATTCTCATATCTATTTGTATTTTATTTTATTGCTAGTTTATTTCTGTATATATGTTTACTGTACTTTTTCTATTTGTATTTTTGTAAACTTGAGGTTTTTCTTAATTTTGTTGGACAATTTGTTGGACAGTCGTACAATACATTTCACTACATGTCGTACTATGTATGTATATGTATGTGACAAATAAAATTTGAATTTGAATTTGAATTTGAGTCCTGGTTGAGAAACTCTGGTCAAGTCAGTGCTTTCTGTGTCTAGTTTGTGATGGTTATTTCTCTGTGTAAGCTGTATTCTGGTTCTCATGTTTTATTGGATTGGTTTGTTTGTAGGTAGCATACTAACGCTTGGCTCTATGCTTTATAGAAGGACTCTTTATATAAAACCTATCGTCTTTGGCTGGCTTTATATTATGCTGCTGTCTGAACTCATTTACCTGGAGTTTGAGAACTCTAAAGACTCTTCCTCCCTATACGCAGAATACGCAAGCTGTGTAGGGCCCCCCTTGTTCTCAAATATGTTTTAATTTCAGTTTCGTTTTTGAGTTTGGCCAGCGGTTATGAAAATATGAATGATCATTTATTTTAATGCGGTGCGCTGTCACGCTCTCTATGTAAAAATCAGTCAAATCATGTCATGTGAATGTCATATACCCCTTTCACACTGCACGTTGGTCCCGGAAAATTGCTGTAAAATTGCCGGAGTGCCTTCTGTGTGAACGCAAACACGTCCTGGGATTGAACCCGGGTTGGGGACCTAGTAACATTGCTGGGGTCAGTCCCGGAACGAGCGCTGTGTGAACAAAAGCCGGATCAATGCCGTAAATGGTATAGTGATGACGCACTTTATTGTGAGACTGTTTTACTGGTTGTTTTGAAGGCAGATCAAAATTCCCATGACTAAAATATTTCAGAAATGCACCATGAATGAGTCCAGAATTCGCAGTGATCCTGAGCCAGTCACAGACACACTCATCCTGACTAAACACCCACGGTAAAGACTTCCGTCAAACAGCTTACACTCGATTAAGAAGCTTCATCCAGACAAATCTGTGAAGTAAATCTGAAACAGACCTGAAAGAGAAAAATGAGTGGAGAAGAAGACAGTTTGCAGTGATTTCCACTGCAGCGCCTCCTGTGGCGACACTGACAATGTTACATTTTGAATTCCATTACACAGAATGTTAGAATGTTACTTTGACGTTACTTTAAACATTCCAATGCAACAAAACTGAAACAATGTTACAGTGCAACATCATTGACAAACACAGTACTGCAGCTCCAGAAAACATCATCAAACCAAAAACCTTACACATCTGACAAGATATTGTGAAATATATTATAAGAATTTAGGAATAGTTGTTTTCTATGTGAATATCTGTTCAAATGTAATTTATTTCTGTGACCAAATCTGAATTTCCAGCATCATTACTCCAGTCTTCAGTGTAACATGATCTTCAGAAATAATAATAATAATAATTCATTACATTTATATAGCGCTTTTCTGCTTTTCTAAGCACTCAAAGCGCTCTACATTGTGAGGGGTGGTGTCTCCTCATCCACCATCAGTGTGCAGCATCCACCTGGATGATGCGACGGCAGCTACATTGCGCCAGAACGCCCACCACACACCAGCTTACTGGTGGAGAGGAGACAGAGTTATGAAGCCAATCAATGTAAGGGGATGATTAGGAGGCCATGATGGTCAGAGACCAATGGGGAATTTTGGGATTTTTAATGACCACAGAGAGTCAGGACCTCGGTTTAACGTCTCATCCGAAAGACGGAAATCATTCTAATATACTGATTTACTGCTCAAGAAATATTTCTGATTATTATCAATGTTGAAAACAGTTGTGCTGCACAATATTTTTGTGAAAACGTGATACATTTTATTTTTCAGGATTCACAGATGAATAGAAAGTTCAAAAGCATTTATTTGAAATAGAAATCTTTTGTAACATTAGAAATGTTATTACTGCCACTTTTAATCAATTGAATGCATCTTTACTGAATTAAAGTATTTAAAAAAAAAAATGAATCAATCTTTTGAATGTTAGTGTTTACTTTTGCATCTGTTTGTATGATTCTCGTCTGATGATCTAAGAATGGTTTTTTGAGCAGGCTCGTCCTAAAGGAGAGGCTCTGATGCCGTATCAGGGGAACAAGAGGTGTTTTGGGGAATACAAGTGTCCCAAATGCGAGAGGAAGTGGATGAGTGGAAACTCTTGGGCGAACATGGGTCAGGAGTGCATCAAATGCCACATCAACGTCTATCCTCACAAACAGGTGAACACATTATACATCTGCTTTCCACTTACAATATCTGAACATCCTTAAAAACACTGCTATGTTGCTATCATTGATATACAACTGTAGTGTTTGTAAATAGTTTCAATTAGATGTTTTTTGCTTTCACTTTGTTTAGATAAAAGTTTTGTAATTTTGTGTTTTTGTCCTTAAATATTGCTATCAGTTTTATTTTAGTTTAATTTATTTATTCATCAAGTCAAACTAAACAAAAATGAGAAATGTCGCATTGGCAACTATCTCAAATAAAGTGTTTTTAATAGTAGTAGTGAACTATAAAAACCATGCCTTAAAACTAAATATTTCGAATTTATTTGTATTTATTTTTTTTGTTTTCACTTTAATTTTAGTTAAATTCTTAGTATTTTTGTTCACGTAGGCCTAATTTTATTTTTATTTTTTTATGTGTATATAGTTTTTATTTATTAGTTTAAGATTATTTAAGTTATTTTACTACATCAACTAAACAAAAATGAGGAATGTTTCCTTGGCAACTAGCTGAAATAAAATAAGTGCATTTTCAAAATACAAAAATACTTTTTGGTTTTATTTTTAGTTAATAACCCTGGCTTAAACAAGATACTTTAGCCAAATGATATGATATTTAAGAATGAAGTTATTGTTTACCCCACTGGCAAATGATTTAAAGTATAAATCTAACAAAAAGTTTCTGCTTGAAACAAGAAAAAACTATTGATTAGCTGTGAAATTTTCCTTCTTAAGTAAATGTATCTTGCTTTAAGATATGTTTAGATATTTTTCCCGGAAACAAGACAAAAACACTGATTTCTGAGCTTTAGTTTTTGTGTCTCGCATCACTGCTGATGGCTCAGGAACCCAAAGGGCCTCTGGGGGAATGTTTGGATCGTTTCTGCTCACTTTATTGAAGCATCTGTATAAAACGAGCTGCAAAAGAACATCTAAACTGACTGGAAGCAGTTAAAGCTGGAGAGCATCTGTTAGTTATTAACTCCAGCGAGGACTGAAGACTGGTAGATGTAACAGTGTTGTTTTGGCTCAAGATAAAGCTACTTTACTGTTAGTTTGGCAGGTTTTGAAGTTCTGAGCCGGTGGAAATCACTCGATGAAGCTCTCGTCAATGCTTCTGACTTCTCTTTTTCCTTTAGTGTTCACCACATGTTCTTCTGTATTGTAATTTATCTTCTTTTAAGACGGATGTCATGACTGCTTTGACCTGCTAAACTCTTTCCTGTGATTGTCAGCGTCCTCTGGAGAAACCTGACGGTCTGGACATGTCGGACCAGAGCAAACAACATCTTCAGCATCTGTGTGAGAAGTGTAAGAAGCTCGGATATAACTGCCGTCGCGCTTAGTGACCTCTGACCCCTGAAGACGCCCCTCACGCCAGCATCACCGTATTCACTGATTCCTCCCTGACTGTGCTCCGGTTCAAAAGTTGATTACCACAGAAAATGACTTTTTGAATAATACATTTGTGGGTGTTAACGTAAGCAGTGCACCATAATTAAAACTCACATGTTCACAATTATGATTAAATCACTCACCGACCTCGATTAATTTAGTTCGGTGCATGAATGTGTAAACAAAATAAATAATTCTCAATTTTTTTTAAATTATTCTCTGTGGTAATCAACATTAGGCCACAACTCACTTCTGATATTTTATGATACCTTTCAATATAAAATGTTTGTATTAAAAATTCATTTAAATTGACCCTCGGTTTAGCAGATTTTAATACACCACTCACACTGATATATATATTTGCTTATTGGTGCAAGTACTGGATATTTGATATCAGGTTAGTTGCTGTGAATTCACATCATGTGAAAATTAGAAATATTCTTATAAAACACATTTCAGGGCAATAATTGACAGGCAGGGCATCAATGTCAAATGAATCTGATGTAAAGTCTTGGAAACTTTAAAATGGAAACTGTGACTCATTCCTGTTCTTCAGAACCCATTTAACTCCTTTTCAAAAGAAATACTGGATATTTACACAATAAAGAGATGAAATGATATTCAAAGATCTGATGTTAATCACTGAGTGAGAGATCCACACAGAACATGACAGAATCCACTGATAATCAAACACCCGCTGATGTTTGTGCTGCTGAGTTCCCTCCAAAATGATGTCACTTCCTGTAGGGTGATGTTCTTCTTCTTCTTCTTCTTCTCAAGTTTAATGGCGGTTGGCAAACCAAACTTAAATGGTGCATTCCCGCCACCTACTGGATTGGAGTGTGGATAACGTTATGGTAGTAGTGACCTAAATCCTGTTACTTAAATGAGTGTCTTTTAAGAAATTAAATACTTCTTCATATATTTTAAATTGCTTTGGGCCATTACCTAATAATGCTTTAATAGAAAAAAACTTCCATTTCCATTTCTCTTAATGCTTGAAATAATTTAAATCTTTCTCTTGCATAAGCCTCACATTTTAATAATACATGTTCTACTGTTTCCATATTTTCGGAACTACATTTGTCACAATACCCAGTCTGGTGTTTCCCAATCCTGACCATACTTTGATTTAGTAGACAATGGCCAATGCGCATTCTTGAAATTATAACATCCTTCCTCCTATTTCAAACGTTTCTTCTTTCAAAACCAACTGTTCCTTGAATTTTGTATAAATGTCGACCCTTATTTCCACTGTCCCACTCCTTCTGCCATTTCTTCCTAATTTCCTTTGCTATTATACTTTTTATCTCAGTCTTACTCAATGCAATTTTAATATCAACTTCTTGAAATTTTATGGCCTGTTTGGCTAAACTAGCCACCTCTTCATTTCCTGCCACCCCCATATGAGCTGGTATCCAAAGAAAATAAATAATGATACCCAATTGTCTGATTCTAAAAAGACTTTGTAATATTTCATAAATTAAGTCCTGTCTAGCTGTAGAAATACCACTTGCTAGACTTTCAATTGCAGATAAAGAGTCTGATCTGATTGGCTGAACTTCTTCGACCCACTGTAATGCTAATATAATTGCTATTAATTCTGATGTAAATACTGAAATGTGATCTGATGTTCTTTTCAAAATGTTGACTTTAAATTGCGGTATAAATACTGCTGCAGATGTTGTACCAGAATCTGGATCTTTTGAGCCATCAGTATATATCTGGATGGCACTATAATATACATGATCTATGTAATCTTGTACCTTTACGCTATCCAGGATATTCTCCTCACTTTGTTTATCTTTGTGTAACTGGATATCTACAAAAGGCATTGGAAAAAATCAAGGAGGAATTGCTGGCAGAACCACACATGTAGCAATATTAACATCTTTAATTATTTCTCTTGCCTCCTCATTAATAAACCATCCAAAACTTGTTAGTTTTTTATAGTTATATTCCCAACAGTCACTTAAAACATTCTTAACTGGATGATTTTCCAATTGACCTTTTATGTTTGCCCAGTATCTCATTCTTAACTTAATCCTTCTCATTCCTAGTGGCATTACTCCCGTCTCAACATTAAGTGATGACACTGGTGAAGATCTTATTGCTCCACAACATATCCTTAATGCTTGATTCTGAATTGCCTCAATCCTAGCAAGCTGAGTTTTTGAGGCAGAACTATACACCATGCTACCATAATCTATAGTTGCTCCAATTAGTGCCACATAAATACTTTTGAGCGATTGCCGATTAGCTCCCCATTCAGCTCCAGCAAGACATCTCATTATATTTATCACTTTTTTACATTTATCTATTATTTTCTGTATATGTACTCCGAAATTTAATTTTGAGTCCATCCATACTCCTAAAAACCTAACAACTGATGTCTGCTCCAATGTTTCTCTATACATTTTAATATTTATATTAGGGTTCGTCTTGTTTTTTGAAAAACAAATTACTTGTGTTTTTGCCATAGAGAGCCTAAAGCCCCATTTATTAGCCCATTTTTCTATCAAGTTGACAGCATTTTGAACCTTTTCCTGTACAAACTTAACATTCCTACCTCTTTTCCATATTGCAGCATCATCAGCATATAAGGATTTCCCTATCCCAGGTTCTATCTGAGAGAAAATGTCATTGATCATTAAACAAAATAGGACTGCTGACACTTCCTTGAGGTGTTCCATTCTCGATTACATAAATCGGAGAATACTCACATCCCACTCTGACTTGAATAGTTCTATTTAACAGAAAGTTCATAACCCAGTTATACATTTTACCTTTTATTCCCATCATATCCAGCTTAATTAAAAGTCCCTCCTTCCACAGCATGCCTTTTCAACATCAAGAAAGACACCTACCAAAACTTCTTTATTAATCTGAGCCTTTCTTATGTCAGCTTCCAAACACAGCACAGAATCCATAGTGTTTCTCCCTTTTCTAAAGCCACTTTGATAAGAGGAGAAGATATCCCTCCTCTCGATAACATAAACCAGCCTGCTCATTACCATACGCTCCATAATCTTACATATATTTGAGGTTAGAGCTATTGGCCTATAATTAATGGGTTGCATATGATCTTTTCCTGGTTTTGCTACTGGGACAATTACTCCATGTTTCCATTCCATTGGAAGCTTTCCTGAATTCCATACCTTATTATAAAGATTTAAAATGACATTTAATGAAGAATCTGATAAATGCTTAATCATTTCATAGCATATCTCATCCCTACCTGGAGAAGATTGTTTAGTCCCTGCCATTGCTCTTTTTAACTCATACAAAGTTAATTCATAATCCAATGAATCTCCAGTTGACTCCTTAACTTCCAATATATGTGGATTCTTCCTCACACTCTGTTCCCTTATCTTCATCATGATATTTTCATTACTACGTACTTTCACAAATGTTTGTGCTAGTATCTCTGCCTTCCTGCTATCAGACACAACCTCAATATGAATTATCGTCGGAATACTATTATTTCTTTGTTTTCCTCCCATCTTTCTAATCATATTCCAAACCTCATTGATTTCAATGTTTCCCCCAATATTATTGCAGTACTCTCTCCAATAATTTCTTTTTGCTGTCCTGATAACCCTCCTCACAATTGCCTGAGCTTTTTTTATAAACAATAAAATCATCATAGCTAAAAGATCTTCTTACTTTTTTAAGCATTTTGTTTCTTTCTTTAATTGCCACATTGCATTCTTCATTCCACCACGAAACAATTTTCCTCCTACTACATGCCTTCTTTCTACCAAATACTTCTTCTGCTGTGCTCCTAAGAACCTCACTGATTTTTGAATTTAAAACATCAATATCTTCCACAACATCATCATTAATTTCAGCCATTTTGTTATGGCATATCTCTCGGTACAACTCCCAATCCCCTGACTTAAAATTCCACTTAGGGATTCTTTCCATACCTGTTTTTATTAAGACAACTCCAACTGTACTACAAACAGGAAAATGATCACTACCAGTAGTACTTTCATTAAATACTTTCCAATCACATCTTTGAGCTAAATTTTCTGACACTATTGTCAAATCTAACACAGAATATTTGCATTGAGAAAGATTAACTCTTGTGTAGCTTCCATCATTAATGCATACTAGCTCTCCCCAGTCCAGCATATCTTCTATGATCAATCCATTATAATCAGTATTAGAACTCCCCCATAAAGTACTGTGTGCATTAAAATCACCACACCACACCATTTTAAAATCCCCAATTCCTCCAATATTTTCCATCATATCCTTAGTTAGCTTGTCACATGGATTATAAAAATTGATTACCCTAATACTCTGATTTCCTTCCCATACCTCCACTACCACAGCCTCATACTCATTGTTATCTTCAACTTACCTAAACCTGCTTAATAAAAGTTGCTACTCCACCACCATTTCCTTTATTCCTGTCTTTCCTAATTGTCTCATACCCACTAATCAGAAAATTTAACTGTGGTTTAAGCCACGTTTCCTGAACACAAATAATATCTGGGTTCACATCACAATTTGCTATAAAATGCTTAAATTCTTGCCCATTTGCTATTAAACTTCTTGCGTTCCACTGCAAGATTACAAAAGCCATTATGAGCCCCCACATGATGTCTGACTGTTTGTTGTTTGTACCACGAGTCTTTCATTTATCATGTCAACTGATATGTTCTTTAGTTCCAAATATTTTTCTGCAGCTCTAATGATTATCTTAATCCTTTCAGATCTACTTTCAGTCTGCGCTGAACAATTCACCACTTCTGCCACAAAAGCTATAAATGAAACTTTGTCTTCAATCAATTCAATTCTTTTTCTTGGTGTTGGCATCTTACTAGGTTGTGGTTGTATCCTAACAGGGGCCTCCTCTACTATGCTTACTTTGGGGGTATGTTTTACTTTTTTAAGTGCTTCAGCATATGATATTCCTTCTTCCATTCTCACGTTTTGAATCTTTCCTTACTTCACAACCTCCATAAACTGCACTGTGCTCGCCCCCACAATTACTGCATTTTGGGGTTTTACCTTGTCCGCATTTACCATACTCATACTCATCTCCTCCACATCTTGCACATCTTTGTTTGCCTCTACAGCAGCCACATGTCCGTATTTTTGGCATTTGAAACACCTTATTGGAGGAGGAATGTATAATCTGACTCCATAGCTGACAAATCCCAAAAATACTCTTTCTGGTAATTTGATCTCATCAAAGACCAACATAACTGAAAGACTGTCCGTTTTCTCATTGTTTCTGAAACATTTCAATCGTCTTACTTCCTTAACTGCTGCTCCCTTTACATTTCTTTTAATCACCTCATCTGAAACATCCAAAGGCATTCCAGATATTACACCTCTAATCCAGTTTCTCTCTTCTGGAATTGAGCATTCTATTTTATGTCCGATCAATGATTTAATTCCCAAAGTTGCTTTTTGTTGCCTACTATCTTTACAAAATAACAACAGTCTTCCATCCTTCATAGTTTTTATATGCGCTACAATCCCTACACTTTCTTTAATTGCTTTTGTAATTTTCAAAGGGTTGATGTTACTCACGGAGTCGGTAGCAAACTTTACCATTACTTTATACTCCTTCTTCTTTCTTTGTGCCAGTTGACTTCCCTTGTCGCTTTCCGAGTCTGAAATTAAATCACGACTTTTCTTCCTTTTCTTTGTTTTAACTACGTTCCACCCTAAACTTGAATTTCCCCCACTATCTTCCTCAATCCTATCATCCTCCATTTCCGGATCGCTTCCGGAATCTACGTCAGTTCCTACCATCCGTACACCAGTCACAATCCAGCCGTTTGCCAATCCGCTCAACAGCTGACAAGCTGGGCCTACCTCACTCCCTGCTCTGCGTCGTCCGCCTGTAGGGTGATGTGATCAAGGAAATGGAATTTGTTGAAGTGTTTTTACAAAAGACTAACAGGATGGAAAGTGATATTGAGGAACTATAAATTGACGATGAATTAAAATAATGTTGCTGTCATTAAAACATTTTAATAATAATAAGAAAAAATGAAGAAAAATTCTAAATTTTTTAAGATTTAATATTCACCCCATATTAACTTCAATGAGAAATTGTGCTCAGTGAAAACTGATTGTGACCCAGGACCACAAAACCAGTCATAGGTTTTTCAGATTTATACATCATCTGAAAGCTGAATAAATAATATTTCCATTGATGTATGGTTTGTTATGATCGGACAATATTTGTCTGAGATACAACTATGTGAAAATCTGGAATCTGAGGGAGCAAAAAAATCTAAATATTGAGAAAATCACCTTTAAAATTGTTCAAATGAAGTTCTTAGCAATGCATATTACTAATCAAAAGTTAAGTCTTTATATATTTACACTAGCAAATTTACTAAATATATTCATGGAACATGATCTTTACTTAATATCCTTATGATTTTTGGCATAAAAGAAAAATTGATCATTTTGACCCATACGGTGTATTTTTGGTTATTGCTACAAATATACCCCAGCGACTTAAGACTGCTTTTGTGCTCCAGGGTCACAAAATTGTGATTTTCCAGCATATATGATGGTCGTGAGAACATCAGGAATGACCTGATAAGCCTTCTGCATATGAAATGCATCCATTTCTATGAAATATTCTAATTTTGACACTGTATAAGCTACATGGTTTGTCGGTGTAGTTGCTCAAAAGGCTTTTGAAATAACTGTGACACAATAGGATGCGGTAATGAAATTTTGATAGCTCTCATTTTCTACATTTTGCATACTGTGTGATTTTATGTCGTATCACTCAAGTGTCTGTTCATCACAAAGATGTTTGTGTATTTGGGTAAAAATATGAACAATAATAGTGACAGCAATAGAGATCAGAACATTAACAGTATTAATACTCTGAATAAATGAAGTCTGTGCTTGCGTTTTTGAAAAATGCTTTATAATATCTCATATTCAGTGGCCTCAAAAACTATCTGTGAGATGCAAAAAACACTGCCTGGTCTGAACGGATAAAACAATCAAAAGTTGAAAATGAAGACCAAAAGCATTATTTTTTTTGGTGTTTTTAAATATCTCTTGATGAATGTGCATGTGTGTTTTGTTCACTTATAATTTTCAATTTTCAAATGCAAAACCAATTTATAAGACTGAAGTGCATTTGGTTTCAAACCGGCTTCAAGCACAAACTTCAGAAAGAAATGTACGAATGCAGATTCAGTTCATCTAAATGGTTCAAGATCTTCTTCTGCATGTTCATGAGTGACAGTAACTCAAGACTGTGAAATATTACTGCTCATATGAAGGCAATGTGCCATTAATAACCTGTGAACCAGAAATGTGCCTCTCACTGCTCTTTCTCAAGAGCGGATCAATCTGTAAATACAAATAAATCACTGAAACATCATGTCTTATTGCTCTCGGCTTTATTAATCAAACTCAAGTGATGAATAGTGAAGCACACTGGCCATAATTCATAATACATGCATGAGAAGCAGAGGTCTGGTCAGACATGATGTGACGATCTCAGTCCAAATTAAACATGGTTATTAGCAGTATTACCTGAGAATGATGTTAAACATGACATTTATTCACAGTGGATGTTACTGTAAAGGAATATCGCATGTAAAAATGATCATTATGACAATATTTACTCATCCTCTTGTCATTTCAAACCCATAGATTGTGTTTTTCCCTTGCAATACAAAAGAATAATCTGTTTTTCTGCACAAAAACATTTCATAGTGACTGCAGCTTTAAAATTGCATGACTTCGGAAGACTGAATATAATGCACAAGTGCTTTTATGCTGCTCTTTGGTCACTGTGAATTGTTGCTATATGGAAAAGAACATCTTGCAGAGTCTTAAAAATTCACCTTTTGTGTTGCATGGAAATTTAACACCACACAGCTTTGCAGAGACATGAGAGCGAGTAAATAAAGACTATTCCTTTAACCCAAAAGTGTCTTAAGTTTCACATTATAGAGCTTGTGGCTCTTCTGAACATGGAGTAGTCTGTGATTCTGCAGCAGGGCAGTAGAAATGACTCGACTGGTGACTCTACTTGAGTTCTCCGCAGTCGGTGATGCTTATTCTCTTGGCAGTTCTTCCCGAGCGAGAGCCGAGCGCCTCCACCTTCCTCACCACATCCACCCCGTCTTTAATGCTGCCGAACACCACGTGCCGCCCGTCCAGCCTGGAAAACACACTCATCATCATCATCACATTCACACACTCATATTCACAGGAAATGAAAGTAGATTCATGAAGAAGATTTACATACCACTCTGTTTTGACTGTGCATATGAAGAACTGGGATCCGTTGGTGTTCGGTCCGGCGTTAGCCATGGACAGGATACCTGAACACACAAAGAAAACATTAGGAGGAACTTTATGGGTCATAACCAGTGCTCAACTGTGTTCAATGACTGATGCTGATTTAAATGCATATTTGCATATAAACACATATATTATTACATATACAATATTTTTACAATCACAAAAAATAATAAAAGTATTTTTTTTATAATAATTATAAAAATTAAAACAATTATAATTATAATCTAATGCTTTAAAAAGTTAGTTTATGAAAATTAAGAAAGCAGTGTCATTTTAGTATTATTTATATACTATTACCGTATATTAAAATAGTTGTTTAATAGTATATTAATATTTATTTAAACAACTTTTTATCTTTTTATCAGCTCAAGTTTTAGCCATTTTGTTGTGCTTTTGTCATTTTTATTATTTTTAATAATAATTAATTAAATAAATAATTTTTTAATTTTTATTATTCTTTTTCTATTTAGCTTAATTTTTATTTCAGTTGAAGTTTTAATATTAATGTAAATAGATTTTATTTTTTTATTTCAGTTTTAGTAATATTGTTGTGCTTCTGTCATTTGTATTATTTTTTTTTATATTTCTATTGAGCTTTTTATACATTATAAATGATTTGATAAGTTTTCAGTTTAAGTTTTAGCAACTTTAGAACTTTTCAGTTAGTTTAGTCTAATTTTGCCTTTTAATTTCATGTTTTTTATCTAACATTTGTATTTTATTTGAGCTTTATTTCAATTAATAAAAGCCCTTTTAATTAACAGTAACACTAGTTGACTTTTAGCAGTTCTTATAGCGCCCTCTAGAGGCGTCGACATGTTCCTACAGAAAACCTGAATGATCTTTGTACAGTAAAGTATGAACAAACTTCCTGACATTTACCAGGTCAAGAACACATGAAAACCTTCATAGACTAAAGAAAGAAACTCACAGCATCTGATGAACATTTAAGAGTGTTTTACCTGGTCCGGTGTGTTTCAGTCTGAAGTTCTCATCTGGAAACCTCGGCCCATAGATGGACTTTCCTCCGGTTCCGTTGTGATTTGTAAAATCACCTCCCTAAGAGAAACACATTAGAGTTAATAAAAGCAAACACGTGAAAAGCACATGTGTTTTTCAATGAATCACACGTGATCACATGCAAAACGCATTAAAGGCTTAAAATTTGCACGAATGAAAGAAAAATGTGCAATTAGTCATGCAGGATTAATGCAGTTCTTCTGTAAAGACGGGAAGAGCAACACGGTTTCATTCACGTGGATCATTAAAGGGATTTTGTAACATTAACACAATGCAACTGGTTACATTTGCTCAAGATTCACCATTTCAAAGCACATTTTAGCTTGTTTGCAATTTATAAAAGAGCAAATATACAGTCTATCAATTAGATCAACACATGCACGTTGCATAACAGTTATATAAGAACTGGAAAAAAGCATTAAAATGGTTGCATAAGATGCTACACTGCTGTAATTGTTTGAGATGTCTGGATTTGAACTAAATAAGCTTGATTCATTCCTCTGGTGTGATGCGTTTCTGCGGACAGAGCTTCATCTAAAGCCAAGCCCAGCAGTGTCATGAAGCTCATGGCGTGTGTGATCTTGATCTTGATGAGGATCTGGTCACCTGACACATGAACTGTGGAATCACTCGGTGGAAGATGGAGCCTTTGTATCCGAATCCATGTTCACCCGTGCACAGAGCTCTGAAGTTCTCTAGAAAACACACAGAAGATCACATAAGACACCTGTCAAAGAAAAACACACTGGCCTTTCTTTTCATTTCTATTCATATTCATAAAGCACATTCAAAACCAGAGAGCTCTACAACACTCATATACTCCAGCAGAACTGAAAAAAAACAGTACAATGTAATGAATATAAAATGTTCTTTACCTGCTGTTTTGGGCACAACATCCGCATTCAGCTAAATTACAGTTCAGAAAGAGAGTTAAAGGTCATGAGAAACAATAAAATAATCACATTGTGAAATAAATACGCATAGAAACTGCTTGAACATCTAAATAATTTAACAACATTTTCAGAAACATGTTACGCGCTAAAGTATTATAAAGTAAAGTATGGATCATTATTAAAAGGTTGTAAATATTCCACCATGGCGAAGGCTGAGCTCATGAATATTAATCAGTTCAAGGTGCCGTTACTTTGTTTCTTAACGGCTCTGGTCCAGTCACGCGTTCCAATTAATATTCATAAACCGTATTCGTTGATTCGCCAACTATATAGCGGGCAGCGTTCTTTCAGCCAATCAGAAAAAACGAGCTCGACGAACGTCGCGGTGCGTCATTAATATTCATAAGCCGAGCCTTCCTCATAGTAACTTCTCTCGCACTCACTTCGAAGGTGACTCTACCGAGCGGCTCGTTATCCGCCGCGATGTCGAAGAACACCACCGGGTTGTTGTTGGCTTGAGCTCCGGTGGCGTACATGCGCGCCGCGGTGAACGCCAGAGAACACAGTTTAACCCGGTTACTGATGATTAACATGCTGACTCCGGTTACCGAAACACAGGAAGAGATGAAGCGTCACACGGAAGCGTTTAAGTGTGTCAGTCACGTGCTGATTCATAAACATAAACAATGTAAATTAATATAAATAGATTATAAACCTATATAGGATATAAATTATATAACATATAAAAACAATAGTACATTTTTTTTTGATAATTAAAATTATTTAATTTAATTAAAATGTGTAATGTATAAAATGTAATTAAAATACGTCAAATAAAAATTTAAAATATGTCTTGAATTGTAGCTTTATAAATATAAAAAACAAATAAAAATATAGATATTTATATAATTTTATGACTACTAAATAAACCCTCAGACGCATGAATTATTAAATTAAAATGCACATAGGGCCTAAATTATGTTTATATAACCTAATATTATTACTATTAGTAACCTGAGTTTAAAAATATAAGTGCAATGTTAAATATGAAAATATAATAATGTATAAACATAAATAATAAATACATGTGAATATAAAACAATTATAAACATATGACATAAATTATTTAACATATATAAAAACATTCAAAAGTACAATTAAACTTTTTAATACTTAAATTATTAAATTTAATTAAAATATGTAAAATAAAAAATACGCCAAAAAATGTAGCTATTTATATAAATATAAAAAGCATAAATAAAAATATAGATATTTATATAATTTTATGACTACTAAAATCAAATAAATCCTCAGACGCATTAATTATTAAATAAAAAACATAAATTATATGTTTATATAACCTAATATTATTACTATTATTAACATGATTTTAAAAATAAAAGTACAATGTTAAATATGAAAATATTATAAATATATAAAATGTATTTTGAGCTTTAGGTACTATCATCAGTCAAGTTTACGTTGTCATTAATGCACAATTACATATAGAGACATATAGTTATAATAAGATTAATCTCTTTTTTAAAACAGACTTCAGTCATGGCAAAAATGAAATTTGAACTGCACGTTAGTACATGATTATCCACCGAAAGCAGCTCATGAACTCAATAATTCAGCTTCATAACAGAATAAATATCAGACGAAGGGCATGGGGTTTACTGAGGTTTGGTCTGTTGAGAACCTGTGTCTGTATGAGCGGTATGATACAGATCTGAACCAAAGAATCACAATCAAATGCTTTATTTCTGCTTCACACAGGGTGAAAATGACAGCCATGATCATAAACATTTATCTTCATGGCGACAAACAGAAAAATCATCTATTGTGCGAGTGAGATGCGTCTTAGAGCTGTCAGGACATCAGATGTGGTGATGCAGCCTGGATGATTTCACAGATAAAAGTCATTCATAATCAGATATTAAAATCATCCGTCTCTTTCATAAAAAAGGGAAGACTTGTGTCACGTATTCAAAAATTCTTTGCATGTGTATCATTTTTTTTCCACGCGATGTAATCATCAGAAAAAACGTTAAAGTATAAGAACAATAAAAAATAATTTACCAAAACAAAGAGCAAAAATAATATTAAAAATCTATTAAAATTGCCGTTAGCTTTAACATACAGCTGCCCTTTCTACAAATAAACAAACCTGTATAGATTTATTTCACATAAGGCTGTCATATTTACTTTTACATATTAACAATATTTCTCATATTAACATGAAAGTCCGTATATCATTAAAATATCCTTAACTGAGCCTCCAACAGCTTCTTAAATGGAAGTGTATTTTTTTAGCATTTCATGTATCACTCCGTCTGGATGTGAAACGAATGAGTAACACAGGCTGCGCTCATAATTACATACCATTTATATATAGATGTGTGAAAATCTAGTGTAATTTCCTCTCACAGCTGTCATAATTATGAAGTGAAATTTGGTCGAAATTACTTTAAAAGTGGTAATTATGGCATACTCAGTCAAAATTAGGACATAAACAGTCAAAATTATGAGATTGAAATAAATCAAAATTATAATATAGTCAGGTTTTTTGCCTTATGTATCTCATAATTTCGACGGTTGCATTATTTTACGTTTTTGTCATATTTTTAACTTTTATCTCATAATTATTATGTAGTCATAATTTCAATTTACTGTCATAATTTCGACTCATCTCAATTATGGCTTACAGTATGTCAGAAAATAGTGTGTCAGTTTCAACTCGTCTCATAATTATAACTTTAGTATGCTATAATTTTGACTTTTTACCTCATAATAATCAGTCATCATTTCAATTTACCGTTATAATTTTGACTTTTTATCTCAAAGTTTTGACTAATGAATTTCAAATTAGTATGTCATAATTATGACTTTTTATCTTATAACTATGACTTTAGTCAGAATTATGAGATAATTTTGACTTTTTATGACAATTTTAACCTAGTATGTCATAATTTCGACTTTTTATCTCATAATTATGACTTTGTCATAATTTCAATTTACAACGTCATAATTTTGACTTTTTATCTCATAATAGATGTATTTCATAGCTAGTTGAAGTATGTAATAATTTTGACTTTTTATCTCATAATTATGACTTTGTCATAATTTCAATTTACAACGTCATAATTTTGACTTTTTATCTCATAATTATGACTTTGTCATAATTTCAATTTACAACATCATAATTTTGACTTTTTATCTCATAATAGATGTATTTCATAGCTAGTTGAAGTATGTAATAATTTTGACTTTTTATCTCATAATTATGACTGTCATAATTTAAATTTACAACGTCATAATTTTGACTTTTTATCTCAAGGTTTTGACTAATGAATTTCAAATTAGTATGTCATAATTATGACTTTTTATCTTATAACTATGACTTTAGTCAGAATTATGAGATAATTTTGACTTTTTATGAGAATTTTAACCTAGTATGTCAATTTCGATTATCTCATTTTTATCTCATAATTATGACTTTGTCATAATTTCAATTTACAACATCATAATTTTGACTTTTTATCTCATAATAGATGTATTTCATAGCTAGTTGACGTATGTAATAATTTTGACTTTTTATCTCATAATTCGGACATGTCATTATTTTAACTTTTATCTCATAATTCTGATTTAGGCATAATTTTGACATTTCATCTAGTAATTCTGATTTACCAAAGCATGATTTTTTTCTTGGCAGAATATGGCAGAAATGGACTTACTTGGTGAGCAGAAGAGAGACTTCTTTCAAAACATTAAGAAACTTTACAGACCCCAAACTTTTGAATGCTAATGTAAATATATTTCAATGCAAATATATAAAATAGTATGCAGTATAGCATTGCATTCTGAACGCAGCCCATGTATTTCACACATGAACATTCATGGACAGAAGAGACATGGATGACCAATCAAAACAAATGTATTCACAAATATTTACATGAGCGTCTCAAAAATAATACAACTGCATTATGAACAGAAGTGAACTACTTGATTTCCATTTTTTCTCTTTATGTTTCCAAACAACGTGATTTATTTTGAATAAGAGCTGTGCTTTGAGAAACGTTTGAGAATCACCACTGAAACGCTGCTGAACGTTAAAATGAAGCACAAAAACAGCTTATCAGACGTGGAGGAGTAACATGAACACAGTACGACAGCGGACGGATGCTTGTCTGGTTCTTCGTATCAAAATCAATGCGAGTAGAAAAAAGCTACCACACATATTGACTAGATTCACTCTCATGTGCTAAAAAAGACTGAATTTAGCTGGAAAGTTCATTGCAGCTCCGCTTTTCTTGTGTTCATTTGCTGACAAAGGTTTTAAAAACATTGAGCGATAATCGAAATGCTCTCTGTCGTTCTGACAGATAAAAATAAGGTATCTGGATGCAGAGATAATGGTTACTGTCTGCCAACGCTGGTTTTGAAATCTGTAGTCTGTACAGGAAGAGGAAGTGACGGCAAGTGCATTTGTGTCTAGAGGAGGGTCTGACGTCTCAGTTATTCTCAAAGAGAGACAGCAGGTCGTCGTTGCTGCTGCTGGGAAGGTCTGGAGGATCCAGGTACGACAGAAGATCGTCTGGATTCATCAGATCTGGCAGCAGCTGCAGGAGGAAAACAAGCAACACTGTTTTTTTCTCAGCTTACACACATACCAAACATCAATCTTTTCTGCTGTAGATATAATAATATATATAAACATACAGAATTAGTTTGGTTTGTTTTTGTTGTTATTTGTAAGGTACAATATACAAACATGAAATAAACTAATGAGTAAAATTAGTATTTATACAGTGTACATTACTGTTGTTGTTATTATTATTATTACTACTGTTACTAATATTGTTATATGTTTTTGGTATTATTGTTGTTGTTGTTTTTTTCTGTTATTTTTAAGGCAGAATATACAAATGTAAAGAAAAGTAAATCATAAAAACAATTAAAAAGTTTTTAAAATAAGTACAATAAAAGTGTAATTTAAATAAATAAACAATATATATAAACCAAAAAATGTAATGTACAATTTGTATTTATACAAAACAATTAACATAATTTTTTATTTAATTATTATTTTATTATATATTTTTGTTATTATTATTTGTTGGTTTTTGATGTTATCTGTAAGGCAGAATATACAAATATACAAAAGCAATAATAAAGATCATAAAGATAATAAATATAAAATATAAATATCAAAAAATCATTAAAAATATAATTTAAACAAAAAATTTAAATGTACAGCGAAAATAGTATTTATACAAAATCATGTGCATTTAAAATATACATTGACGAATATTTATAAATTATGGATGTGCAGCATATTAGTATTGGCTGATATCAATGTTTTTTTTAATTATCACATTATTTGATTGATCAGAAATGTCTATTTTTTTCTCATTAAAACAGGTTATAAACATGAATGTTAATGAAATCAAGATCAAGAGTGTCTGGAGTCAGTCTGAACTCACATCTAAGGAGGCCTCACGCATGTCTGCGCTGCTCTGACCTCCACACTGACCCTCCAGGTTGGCCGAGGGGTTAAAGGTCATCTCTGGGTGCATGTGGCTTCTGGGGGCGGAGCTGTGCTGATTGGGCGGTGGCCTGCAGCCGTGGGGCGGGCCGCTGTGATGTAACGGCTGCATTCTGTGCTGCAAAGGATTGTGGGATTGATCTGTGTTGAGGGGGTGAGGCGTCTGTGACAGAAAACAGAAAATACACATGAATGACATAAAGGATGCTCAACATCGCTATCATCTGATATCATTTTTTTTTTTATTGTATCATATGATTAAGATCTTTTCTAATTCAGTCGGTAACAAAATAAAAATGGAAATAAATAAATTATATATATATACTGTAAAAATATTTTTATACAGAAAAATTAGTTTAAAAATGAAAGAGTAAATTAAAAGATTTATAAATTAAGGATGCACAACATATTGGCATTGGCTGATATTAATGTTTTATGTATCATGTTTTATCGTATTTTCCGATTAAAAAGAAATATATATTTTTTTCCTGATTCAAACATTTTCTCTCAGGGTACAGATATACAAAACAGTTATCAATATTTTCTGCTTTGCATATAATAATATACATACAATAACGACAATAAATATTTAAAGTAAAAAATATTATCCGAAACCAATGAAAAAAGACAAAAAGTATAATAAAATCTACAGTAAAAGTGCAATAGTTTAAAATAAATAGCAAATAAATGAACAAAAAAGGAAATAAACAAAAAATATAATAATATATACATTATATATTTATATATATACAGTTATACAGTAGTCAACATTTGAAGTGGATCAAAACCTTTCATCAAAGCTTTTAATTATTATGTTTTTTGTATATTCTGCCTTACAAAGGATAATTATAATAATAACTTTTTATTTAATTAGTTGTTTGTTATTTTATAGTGTGTGTGTGTATATATATATAATAAACTAAATAACTAAATAAATAAATAGTTATTATTATAATTATTATCCTTTGTAAGGCAGAATATACAAATATAAAAAAAACATAAATACAATTAAAAGCAATAAAAAATAACTACAATAAAAGCTATAATGGTGTAATACTTAAAAAATAATAAAAAGTAAATAAACAAAAAAATATTTATACAAAACTGTGTATATTTAAAAAATTAACAACACAAATATAAGTACAGAACATCATGAATGTAAATAATACTGCATCAGTAGTTTGTGTGTGTGTGTGTGTGTGTGTGTGTGTGTGTGTGTGTGTCTGTATGTGGTGTTGTGTTCAGAGACTCACGGCATCCTGCAGCGTGTGCGTCAGGCTCTCAGAGGTCGAGAGGTCAGCGGGGGGGTGAGACAGGTGAGGCCTCTGAACGAACTCACTCACTGATGATGATGATGCTGCGTTGCCATGGGGATAGTCACCAAACTTACTGTGGCCCTGGAAACGGTTGCCTGGGAAACAGAGGTTACATAAGAACGTGCACATCTGTATTTACATAAGCTGTGTCCGAAACCACTCCCTATCCCCTATATAGAGCTCTATATCGGACGTGGCCCATTTTGTAGTGCTGTCCGAATTCTGAGTGAACGACTTCATTCTCTATATTCATTCACTACTTTTTTACCCACAATGCATTCTGATTTCGAGTGTACAACTGATGTACACTCACTGAAGCACTATTTCCCACAATTCAATGCGGCGATCCGATGAGCTGGAATAGAGTTTGAATGAGAGATGCCGCTTACATCTTTCTTTTTTCTGCTTTAACGTTTATTTCATGCATTATTAATAGGTTATTCAAATTTATGATGCCGGCATTAATTCAGTTTAGTATTTCACTAATTTACTGGGGTTTCATCGTTGTTAACTTAAAAAAAAAAAGATACTTTGGTGGATGATTTAAGAATGTTTGTTAATCACCTATAGGTAGAGTATTCCTTCTGATGTAAAATTAGTCGCTCTAACTGCCCGTTCACACCAAGGACGTTAAAGATAACTATAAAGATAACGATATTAGAGTTCACACCAGTAGATGATATTGTCTGTTTATTCTAAGCACACGCTCGTCTGCCGCTTTAAATTCTTGAGCTCGTTACAGCAGGATTGATTCTGATTGGCTTTCAATGTTTGTATCGTTCATCAGCTGGAAAAAATCATTCTGAAAGTGATCCCAATGATATACAGTCATGGCCAAAAATATCGGCACCCTTGGTAAATATGATCAAAGAAGGCTGTGAAAATTAATCTGCATTGTTAATCCTTTTGATCTTTTATTTAAAAAAATTCACAAAAATCTAAACTTTCATTGGAGAATAAGAATTTAAAATGGGGGGGAAATATCATCATAAAATAAATGTTTTTCTCTAATACACGTTGGCCACAATTAATGGCACCCTTTTATTCAATACCTTTTAAAACCTCCATTTGTCAGTTTAACAGCTCTAAATATTCTCCTGATAACACCTGACAAGAGATCAGAGACCATTCCTTCATCCAGAATCTCTCCAGATCCTTTAGATTCACAGCTCCATGACGGTGCTTCTTCTCTTCAGTTCACCTCACTCATCTTCTACAGGGTTCAGGTCAGAGGACTGGAATGGCCAGCAGAAGCTTGGTTTTGTGCTCAGTGACCCATTTTTGTGTTGTTTTTGAGGTTTGTGTTTGGATTATTATACGGTTGGAAGATCCAAACATGGCCCATTATAAGATTTCTAACAGAGTCAGTCACTTATTGATTTTTTATCTGTTGGTATTTGATAGTATCCATGATGCCATGTGTCTAAACAAGATGTCCAGGACCTCCAGCAGAAATATAGGCCCACAACATCACAAATACAGCAGTATATATCATTGTACACATGGGGTACTTTTTATCCCTGTGTTCACCAAACCCATCTTGAGTGTTTGCTGCTAAAAAGCTCATTTTTTAGTTTGATCTGACCATAGAAGCCAGTCCCATTTGAAGTTCCAGTCGTGTCTGATAACTGAATATGCTGGAGATTGTTGTTGGATGAGATGGGAGAATTTTTCTTGAAACCCTCCCAAACAACATGTGGTGATGTAGGGGCTGTTTGACATTTTATTTTAAGGTCTTCTGACCCCGAGACTCAACTATTTTCTGCAATTCTCCAGCTGTGGTCCTTGAAGAGTCTTTAGCCACTCAAACGCTCCTTCTCACCGTGCATTAGGACGATATAGACACATGTCCTCTTCCAGGCAGTTTCCTAACATTTTCTGTTGATTGGAAATTCTTAATTATTGCCCTGATGGTGGAAATGGGAATTTTCACTGCTCTAGCTCTTTTCTTAAAGCCACTTCACTCATTTGTGAAGCTCAATTATGTTTTGCTGCACATCAGAAATATATTATTTAGTTTTTCTCATTGTGATGGATGATTAAGGGAATTTGGGAGTGCTCAAAATTGTGAATGGGAATATACTTTTGAGATATTTTACTCATAAGAATTTCAAGGGGTGCCAATAATTGAGTCCAACGTGTATTTGAGAAAAACATTTATTTCATAATGAGATTTCCACCCATTTTAAATTCTTATTATCCAATGAAAGGTTAGATTTTTGTGAATTTTTTAAATAAAAGATCAAAAGGATTAACAATGCAGATACATTTTCACAGCCTTCTTTGGTCATATTTACCAAGGGGGCTGATATTTTTGGCCATGACTGTAGTTTCTCTGTGCCTTTTTCGTTATGGTTGTGGTGTGGACTCTGCTATTCTTTAATATTGAGAACGATTTTTAGACCTATATCTTTATCGTTATCTTTATAGTTATCATGCTTGGTGTGAACGGGGCTATTGTCATTTTATCTGAGTACAAAATACTGCTTGGGAGAGTTTCAAGATACTAAAAATAAAAAATGAACATGTTTTTTGTTGACAGTATTTTAATAGTATTTAATGAGTATGAACATATAAGCATTACAAAACAAATGAATAATATACCATCGATGAAACCACAAAGCTGTGTAATGTATGTATAGTTACAATAAAAAGTCATTTTGAGTGTTGTTGTTATTAATATGATTTTATAAAATAAGGTACATGTAATATAAAAATACTTTTGTTTGCTAATTCGTTCACTTCATTTCGTTCACTCCTTTCTGGTATAGTGCACTCAACTGCCATATACTATATAGGGATTAGTGAACGAGTAAGCGATTACACAGCTATAGAGTGTCCGTCGTGAGTGTTTCTGGGTAACGGGCCGCACCTGGGCTTATGTACTGGATAGTGCTGTTGTTCTGCTGCTGAGGGTTGGGGTTGGGGTATGGAGACGCTCCTGGGCCGAGCTGAGCGATCATGTCCATCACGTTGGGCAGCACCATCTGACTGGGACTCGTGGTTTTGAAGCGTTTGCACATCAACCCATCCGGATCTTCCTTTATGTGCGGCTCAGATTTGATCCGCACCGGCCTCCAGCCACAGGACGGGTCTATCGTGACCTCCTCAAACTCTGAGCTGCAACGACAGGAAGTAGATCTGTGCAAAACACCTAAACCTACGGTGGCCAAGAGAGCTCAACGCGCTGCAACTTGAAGTGCCCCTATTATGGATTTTTGAAAATGACCTTTCATGCAGTGTAACACAGCTCTAAGTGAATAAAAGCATTCTGCAAAGTTTTAAATCTGAAAGTGCACTGTGTATAAAGTTATTGTCTCTCAAAAGAAAGAGTCGAAAAGAAAACGAGACGTTTTTAAAACAAATCCCGTCAACATGAAACATTAGCATACTGCCCGCACACTTGTTGCGCGCGCAGACCTGGGAAAACCTGATTTTCGCGTTGGGCTGCATGAAAATGCAAATTCAATCTTTGCCACTAGATGCCACTTTTGGCGTTAAATATAGTGGTTTCCCCGGTAATGCTGTACTCAAAGCAGCACTGAGCTCACAAACACTGCTTTAAATGAAATCGACCAATCGGACCAATCACCGCAGATTAGCGTCACGTAAAGGAGGGTTTTAATTGAAATTAATCGTTGAGTGAATCGTTTGGGAGTCGTTGAGCAAATAAGGTAAAAATAAATGCATATTATAAGAACATGAAAGTGTTTTTTTTGACCTTGCATGCATGTCAACCTATTGTTGGGGACTCCCAAAACCAAAATATGAACCTTTCATAACCCATAATAGGGGCACTTTAAGAAAACACATGCAAACAGAAAAAGCACCATCAAATTAAGAAAACATCTTCATCAGTTTGACAGCACGTGTGCTGCAAATACAAAAAAAGCAAAAACAGAAACGTGCTGCAAACACAACCAAACACAAAACCAAAATTGACCATGGTTTTATTATAGTAAAAGTGTAGTACATACCACGGTTAAACTATGGTTAGTGTTTTTAATTTACCATGATTTAAATATAGCATTAATTATGCATTAATACTATTAACTATACTATTTTTATTTTTATTTAAAAAATATATAATACGTATATACAGGCTATTTATTTGTCTATTTATTTATTTTAATAGTAAAACCATGGTTAATTTGTGTAAAGGAATTTGTAAAAGGAGCCAGTTTACATAACATTTCAGAGTTACAGTAATTGTGTATTTCATCAGCTTATTCAGGCTAAAAAAACTAACAAAAAAAGCTAAGGAATCTTATAAAATCTCACCTTTCAGAGTAGACATTGATAAGCATGTCCCAGTCATGTGGTCTGTGCATATTTGCATTTGTATTTGTCTGTGTATTCACATATGCTGTCAAACTGATGAAGATGTTTACTTAATTTACAGGTGTTTTTTCTATTTGCATGAGTTTTTCATTTGCAGCGCATTTAGCTTTCTTGGCCACTGTATAAACCAGCTGGTCTGACTTCCAAAACGTCCAAAGTGAGCACTAAATGTTGACTTACTTCTGAAGAGCGTTCAAGATCCCCCACATGTACTGATCCACCTCCAGACCTTCTAACAGAGCCGCTTTACTGAAGAAGAGAAACAGAAGATCAGTTCTGCATCACTCAAGCATCTCAGTCGTGATCTGAGGATGAACTGGAGGATCTTACTTGCACACCGGACAACTCCACGTGCCCCGCTCACAGTTCAGCTCTAGATAAGACTCCAGGTCAAAGCACTGCAAGAGAACATTATCACAACACAAACACAACGTTTAGACAACATTACCACACATTTTTTGATGCCAAATACTATTTTAGACCCCAAATATAATGATCCTGTTCCCCTTTTAATACTTTATTACTTTAAAATGAATACTTTTAATCAGAAAATGTGCATTAAATTGCCCAAAAGTGACAGTAAAGACATTTATAATGTTACAAAAGATTTCTATTTCAAATAAATGCTGTTCTTTTGAACTTTCTGTTCATCTGTGAATCCTGAAAAATAAAATGTATCACGGTTTCCACAAAAATATTGTGCAGCACAACTGTTTTCAACATTAATAATAATCAGAAATGTTTCTTGAGTAAATCAGTATATTAGAATGATTTCTGAAGATCATGTGACACTGAAGACTAGTGTAATGATGCTGAAAATTCAGCTCTGATCACAGAAATAAATTAGAGCAATATTACTGTTTTTACTGTATTTCATGATCAAATAAATGCAGCCTTGGTGAGCATTACAAATTAATAGTGTTGGCATGGTTATTGATATGTAAAAACTATTTTTTATATTTTATACTTTACTGAGGGCAAAGCAAATTATATATATATATATATATTTTTTTTTATAGAATATGCAAAATCCAGACTGTGCATTAAGCATTGTATTTGCATCTTTTTCTACCCACTTTTAGACTAATTCTAGAAATATTTTAAATTCAATTAAAATGTATTTGCAATAATTTTCACAATAAATATAATTCCCAAGCAGATCTGCCATTAACAGCCATAAAAATTAATTTTTAATTGTTTAAAAGACTGTTTAAAAGACTTCCGGACCTGCACATGTTTGCAGTCGTGGCCTCTCGCCGGCAGCTGAATGCGCCGGAACGTGATTGGACATTTCAGAGAGATTTTGATGGCTGTTTGTTCCACTCCATCATCACCGTTCAGACCGGCACCGGCGACAGACACGGCCACACTGCTGAAGTTCCTCTTCACTGAGAGACAGAGACAGGCTCATAAATACATTTACATTTAGTCATTTAGCAGATGCTTTTATCCAAAGCGCCTTACAAATGAGGACAATAGAAGCAATCAAAACCCTTTGAACAAGCCTTATTATTAAGAATAGAATTAGAATAGAGAGTGCTAGATTTAGAGGGTCAAATAAAGATGGAAGAGATGTGTTTTTAGTCGATTCTTGGAGATGGCTAAGGACTCAGCTGTAAATACAAGACTAATCACTGAGACTGACCAATAGAGAGACAGACAGACTGAAGCGGTACCTTTATTGATGCAGTGTTCGGCGGTGAGGAGTCTCTTCCTCAGTAAACCCTGCAGCACCGATCGAACCGATGGCCGATGGACCAGCTGGAGGACAAACAGGTGCGACTGCAGAGAAAACACCACGCAGACGCTCAAGCGACATTCACCGGATGAGCACAAGAGGAGTGTGTGTGTGTGTGTGTGTGTGTGTGTAAACTCACACAGCAGCAGGCCGACACTGTGATCTGGATGGTGTTTCGGCCGGGCTGACACACGTGCTTCAGGTGCAGGGCTTTGTGGGAAGTCTTGTTGTCGCCCCGTTCGATGGTGAGCGGTGTGGCGTTGACGCTGACCTGCACCGATGCCGGCCAGTTCGTGTACGTCTGCCTGTCTTCATGATGATAACACTTGAACTGAAGATCCAGATCAGACCTGAGACACAAACACAAGCGGATGTGAACAGGAAGTCTTTGTCTGGCTGTTTATATATATCTATACGTGTGCCTGTGTGTGTGTGTGTGTGTGTGTGTGTACGTATTTGTGATAGAAGAGTGGTAATAAAACACAGGGCTGGGAATTGCCATAACTACCTGATTCGATATTTCATTATATTCAATATTTAGCTACCAGATTCAATATTATTGAAAAAAAATAAAATAATATATATATATATAAATATATATATGTATAAAATATACTTTAACTCTTAATGATCAGCATGTTTAAATATTTAATAAACTTAATAAAATATATAAAAATATAATAAAATGTATATTGTAAAATATAATATACTAAAATTAATAAATGTTTTTTTTTAATAAATTTAAAAAATGTATAATAAATAAAAACAGTGGTGTTGTCCAGTATTACAGTGACTTTTTTATTGCATCAATCATTTTATCATAATGTTATTAGAATATATTATAATTAATATTATTATACTAAAATAATAAAGAAAATTATAATATATTAAAACAGTGGTGTGTAACCCAGTATTAAGGTTACTTTTTTATTGTACCAAGCATTTTATAATTTTATTAGAATTTATTATAATAAATTACTTCAATTTTATTATTATAATTATGATTAATTATAATAAATTAAAATATTATAAAATATAATAAATTAAAACAGTTGTTTGGAGTTCAGTATTACAGTTACTTTATAAAAATTTTACTAGAATTTAAAAATCAATTTGTTATCATGGTGTCCATTTAAAAATCCCATTGGTGATGGTGTCTGACCTCCACATGAGCGTCTGGTGGACGGTGGGCCGCAGGTGGAAGATGTGATTACTGACGGCCAGGTTGTGTTCCAGTCTGAACGGCTCCAGAACCACACCGTCCCGAACCGGGAACGTCAGCCGGAGCTCCTCGTTAGGGTTACCTAGGAAACAAGATGGAGATTAAGCCTATTTAATGATTCGAGATTCTAAACAATCATTTTACTTCTCAAGTAAATGTATCTTGATTTAAGAATGTTTAGATATTTGTATTGGAAAACAGGAAAAAAACACTCAGGAGAATCATTTTTAACAGCGTGGCCAAGATGATGTATGGTGATGTAGCGGCTCATACCTGGAGGAGGCGGCAGTGCATTAATGTTGGGTTTGATATCAGGAGGAAACAGGGGCTTCATGTCCTGGTTCGGCGACAGATACGGTGGCATATTACTTCCTGGGGTCACGGGGGGCGTGGGGTCGCCCGGTAATGGAGAGTGAGGGTAACTGCCCACCGGCCGCGGAGGCTACAAACACAAGAAAACACAACAGGTAAACGCCTGAAACTGTGAATAATTCAACTGCTGACTGAACATCTGACTAACGTACCCCACTGTAATGAAAGTTTCCTGTGTCGAAGTTACTGCTGGGTTCCTGTAGTAGAGACAGAGAGAGAGAGACACACTCAATGAGCTAAATATTATGGGATTGGATTGTTTTTGAGATATATACACTACCTAAGAATTTGGCTATATAATATATATATTATATATATAAAATTAGAAAATGTTATTACGAAAATATAAAATATATTAGAATAAATGATTATTCTTATTATTATTATAAAACAATAAAATGGATGATAATTTTAAACAGTGGTGTGTAGTCCATTTTTTATTGTAGCAATCAGTCTCATTATTTTCTTTTAATTTATTATAATAAATTATATATATATACACACACACACACAAAAGTCTAACATAAAATATATTATAATAAATTATTTTATTACTATTAATAAATAGCAATAAAATAAATGATTATATTAATATAATAAAAATTTAAATTGAAAAGAAATAATAAAAAAATATAATACATTTAAACAATTTGTTATAATAAATCATTATTCATTTTATATAAATAAAATGTAATGAAATATGTTTATATATTTGTGACCCTGAATATATATATATATATATATTTTTGCACCCTCAGATTCCAGATTTTCAAATAGCTTTTAGATGATGTATAAATCTCAATTTAAAAACAATTACCCTTATGGATGGTTTTGTGGTCCAGGGTCACATTTGTATTATAAAATTTAACATAATAAAATACATGATAATAAATTATTAATTACATTATTATAAAAAATTATTTTAAGAAATGCATCAAATCACACACACAAAAAAATATTTTTCATAGTGGTGATGATTTAAAAATCGTATATCTCAAGAATCTACATTTTTTAAACATAATTTGTAATAAAGTATTTTGTTATTAAAGGAAGGTGTTTTGGAGGGCAGCATGATGTTAGTGCAGAACCTTGTAGAACTGTCCCATGCCGGCGGTCTGGTACTGTGCGGGCGTCCCGGGCTGTGCGGGCATCCTCTGAGCGGGGTAATGCGGTGACGAGACACCTCTGCTGGCGGCAGGGTTCGGATACTGACCCTGCTGAGAGGAAAACTGCCCGTTTGGTCCGTACTGCTGCCCGTAGCTCCCCTGAAGAAAACAAACACCTTCAGAGAAATCTCAAACTCATCTAAGAACATAAAAACACAGACTCTGGTTTACGGGGGTCAGGTGCATCACCATTAAAGATAAAAACACAACAGACACAGCCACTCATTATCTTTACTATCATATGCTTATTAATTGGAACTGTATTTTTATTAACAATAGATACAACAGGCATAAATGATCATCAGTATTATGCATCTTCAACTAACAGAAAATAATAAACACCCAAAATAATTAGATTTTTCTGATTTTATATAACTTTATGCAATTTAAATAATTTTCTACAATAGGCACAGAGGCCTAATTTTGTGATATTACTGGGGTGAAAGATTTGTGGCACTTTTTTGCCATTTAATGGGCCATTTTATCTTGTTAATTAAAAAAAACAAAAACACAATATAATATAATAGAAACAGAATATAAAAATATAAATACATATATTTGTTAAAATATGTAAAAATAAAAATAATTAAAAATTGCAAATCATTATATTAAAGCAAAAATATAGGTTTTAATATTTTATGCGGTCTACACTATTTTGATATAATATGCAAATGTATGTATATTTAATAAAATGCCAATATTTAGCATATTTGTTAAGTTTATATGAGAAAAATCAGTGTACAGTGACCATTATCATTATTATTATTATTATTATTAAAAGTCAAATTAACTGTATATTTGACCAGTGTTGGGTAGGTTACTCTAAAAAAGCAATTACTAGCTACAGATTACATTAGCAGCCATATCACCCTGCAGCCCAAGACTGGTTGCCTGCTGAAGCTAAGCAGGGTTGAGCTGGTCAGTACCTGGATGGGAGACCTCCTGGGAAAACTAGGTTGCTGCTGGAAGAGGTGTTAGTGAGGCCAGCAGGGGGTGCTCACCCTGTGCTCTGTGTGGGTCCTAACACCCCAGTATAGTGATGGCGACACTATATTGTAAAAAGCACCGTCCTTAGAGGTTATATTTTGATGTTAAATCCTCTATTGTTTTATATATATTGTTTTTTAGTTTTTAGTTTTTTAAACATCAGAAGTAACTGTAATTAAATCAAGGAAAGTAATCCCTTACATTACTTTTGCAATGTAATGCATTATATCCAGTACTGTATTTGACACCTAAGCTGTTTTCCTCACCTCTCCAGGATACGGTCTCTTCACCCCCTGCACTGGCCGTGGCCCGTAGCCCTGCTGGGGCATCCTCTGACCCCCGTACGGCCCCGTCTGGACCCGCGGCTGCCCCATGTTCATGGCCCCAGGGTGGGCAGGGGGCCCCCGGGGGCCGGGATGATTCACAAACGGAGTGCTGTAAGCCTGGTTTGGTCCCATTTGAAAGGAGGAACACATCTAGAACACAAACAAATGAAACTCGTCGTTCAAACTCATTGTTTCAATCAGAAATAATTATCCAATTAGTGTGACGATTATAGACGCTCCCTCACCGGGCCGTATTGGTTCATGTCCTTGTGTTGCGTCTCCTGTAGCGCGGCGACCGTCGCCGTGGCCGTAGCGGTCGCCGTAGCAGCAGCAGCAGCCACAGCAGCGGCGGCAGCGGCAGCAGCTGGTTGGCTGAAGTCAGAAGGGGGGTGTGTCTGTGCAGGCAGGCCCATCCCACCTGTGCGGTTAGGACCGGCCCCGTAACTGCACAAGAGAGAAGAGTTTGGATTCATGAAATGTTCGACAAAAATAAAATTCTTTGTAACTGCTATTTTCTTCTCATTTTTAATTTAAGAATAAAGCTAAGTATATGCAGGTTCTCTTTTTTCTTTAAATTGTTCTAAAGACAAAACCTAAGGGAGTGTTTATTATTATTATTACACGATCTGCAATGAAAGCAAATCAGTGTCAATCAGGACAAATCGCTCTGCAGTGAATGGGTGCCGTCAGAATGAGAGTCCAAACAGCTGATAAAAACATCACAATAATCCACACCACTCCAGTCCATCAGTTATCATCTGGAGAAGGGAAAAGCTGAATAATTAAGACGTTTTTAACTAAAATACGAGTCCATAATAAAGCTTCCTCCAGTGAAAAAGTCCATCTGCTGTTGTCTCTCACATCAAAATCCAGCCACATATTTGTTTAGAGCTGTTTTGTCTTGTAAACGCTGCTTGATCTGTGCAGATTTCTCTCCTGATTCAGACAAAACCACGTTTTAGTGACAAAAACACTTTTTTGGTTAAAAATGTCTTAATGCTGGATTTGTTTCAGCTTTAGTCTTCTCCAGATGTTAACTGATGGACTGGAGTGGTGTGGATTATTGTGATGTTTTTATCAGACTCTCATTCTGACGGCACCCATTCACTGCAGAGCATCCATTGCTGAGACACTGATGCAATGCTACATTTCTCCAAATCTGATGAGGAAACAAACTGACCTGTTCCCGAATCCTCCTCCTCCAGGGTAACTGGATCTCCCGTACATCCCCGGCTGCATGTAAGCCTGGTTTGGATTGACCTTGGAGGAAAACTGCTGCTGTCCAGTAAACTGTCCCGGGTTCATACCTCCATTACCTCCCGTCATAGGGTTCATGTGGCTGTTTGGGTTCATCATGGGGTTTCCCAACACCTAAACACACACACACACACAAACACGCACACACACACGCTTTCTGACATGCACTCAAACAGCAGCATGTGCTTTGAACGGTGTTAAATACACTCTCACCTGACTCTGTGATGTATTGGTGACACCCCATACAGTGGTCACCACGGAAACAGAACCCTGCGGCTGATTGGTGTTTTGTTGCCAGGAGACGGAGTCATATTGAAATGGTGCATCACTATGGAGATTAAAAAGGATGTAAACAGTTAACATGTGCAACAGTGTGTCAATATGTGTGTGTGTGTGTGTGTGTGTGTGTGTGTGAGACACTGACCCGTGTGACAGCGCTGGTTTCATATTGTTGATGTTGGCCTGCATCAGGTTCTTGGCCACGGATGGATCGGCTTGTCTGTTTTTCTGATGACGCAGCAGCAGAAGTCGACCCAGATCCTCACACCACGAGGACAGCAACGCTAAACAAACACAAACACACTTTAAATGGGTCATATTTGATATACGGGTCATATCATTTGAGTTTTTTTCCCTGATGTCCTGGAGCTCTTTTTTATTTTCTCTCAAAAACATGTTTTGAGTTCTGAAAGTTACATGTTTTCATAGTCACCCCCCCCCCCCCCCCAAAAAATCAAAAGATCAAGACAAATTAGATTTCTCATGACATGAGGAATTTATCATGTTTAAAAATAAATAACTAAATATTTATTCTAAACATTGCAATACTATTATAGCTTGTTATTTTTAATTGTTTTTTATTTTTGTATTTTCCATTTTCTTTTTTTCCATTTTAGTTAAAGATTTAGTAATTTTGTTGTTTGTATTTATTAGTTTTTGTTTTTTATTTCTATAGATTTTATCATTTTTTTTCAGTTATTAGTTATTTTATTGCATCAAGTTATGAAAATGAGAAATGTTGCCTTGTTGGCAACCAGCTAAAATAAAACAATATGAATTTTTTTATATTTTATTTTATTTTAGACAGTGTTTTTATGTCAAGTAACGAAAATGTTTTTGTTTTTCCTGCTGCAGGATCTAAAGCATTTGACCATTTTTACTGTATTTCAAACAAATTAAACAATAAAGTAAACATTATTACATAAACATTATGAAGGGTGAAGAACTAATTACACACTCTCATTGAGCTGTTAATAACACATTTTCACTAAATTTCACTACATTATCACAATATTACCACTATATTTCACAATAAATCTGTAGTGCAGCTTCACAAGCAGATACAACAAACACTTTTGAGTCTGAAATAACCACTAAATCTGAAATAGTTTATCAGGTTAGTGGCATCAAATCTACAAAACCGTTGCTACATAGCAAGTAAACAAGATATCCACGGGCACAGAAGTATATTTCGCTAAGTTTTCAGAATTTTATCAGATTTGCCAGAAGAAATGGTGAAGTGTGTGATTTCCCTCAACACTCAATTCATCTGCCATTGGTCGAAAAACAGTTAGCCCCGCCCCCAATGAATGCCACTGGTTGAGCCAAAGCTGTTGTTTAGATGCAATTTGACATTTATCTGGTTCTAAGTATTGCATAAAACCCATTTTGTGGTAAGTCAGTTGCTGGCTGACTGAACAATATCAAGGGTTAAATGTTAATCGTTGTAAAAGGCAAGTCATTTCTGTGCATTTATTGATTTATTAATTTGGTAAATAGCTGTAGTGGGATCATGTACAGTCAACCTCTGATTTGCATCAGGGTTTAAACGAATCTGTCGGGTGTTTTGTTTGCTATGATACCATCAGACTGTAGCAGAAGCTGTATGATGTGTGATCTATCAGAGCTGAGACAGATACGAGCAGACAGGGACAGATCTGCAGTCTGATGAAACACACACACACACACACACACACACACACACACACACTAGAGGGCTGCTGTCAGCTTCACTCACTGATGTCTGTGTCATTTTCTATTTAGGAAAACCACAGTTTAACTATCAGTTTCTACCCTGAGAGACACCCGGACAAAATTACAGACTGTGTATAAGTGTGTGTGTGTGTGAGAGAGAGAGAATTAGATCACCACACTGAATTAGAGCTTATCTTTAATTATATACAGGTTTCAACAGCATGATCAAGTCATTATTAGAGGTAGTTAACGAACTGTGCTGGTAACCACAAGGTTGCAGGTTTAAATCTTGTTAGTTTGAATGAACCACAGAGCTCAATGGAGACTAAAAACTCATGCATTTTCTCCATAGAGATGTCCAAAACAACAAAACAAACATCTGAGCTGCAATGAAGAGGAAGAATTTTAGTGCAAAGAAAAGATGCAGGATAATTATCACAATTAGATTAATCTCAATGAATCGATTCAGAACTTTAATTCAGTAATTCATTTACATAATCACAGCTTCAGGGTAGCATTTATCATCCATTCAAGTGTTTTTGTTTTACAAACGAAAACGCTGACCCATATGACAATGTTTTTTTTTTGGACAAAATATATTTTAAATACATGCTAAATATATGTTGAAAACAGTGAAGCTCAATTTTTTTGGAATTGAAAATATATTTAGTATCAAACTTTATATAACAAAATATATAGAAAATACATTTCCGATCTAACAGTAGCCTACATTTAGGTTAAATGCAAATATAGCCTATAATGATTTTGTAATATTTATATTTTATATATTGTATTTATTGTATGTTCCTGGCTGAATTAATTCAAATTTGTTACACGTTCAGACAACAAATAAACTTTTTCTTCATTGATATTCATTATTCATTCAAATTAATTCATTCATTTTAAAAGTATTAATTCATTTTTATGATGATTTAAATAATTACTAGCTTTTCATCAACACACAACCCCCAGTTTGGGAAGCCCTGCAGTAGGAAACACTGATGTGTGTATGTGTTTAACTCTCTCTGAGCCGCTGGCTGACTGACAGCACAGATACACACAGCTTCAGTGAGAACAGAGACGCTCTCTGGCCGTCTGTCAGAATGATTCTCCGTAACACTCTCAGAGTTACAGTAAGAAACACAAGCCTCGTCCTCTAGAGTAGACAAGTGTTCAACGCCTCCACTTAGAACAGCGCGAGTGTGTTTTACATTCCATTAAGGTTTCATTCATGCTTGAACTAGTTATAAACCAGCAGTGGAGTCTGAGCTTGGCAGAGACCTTTCATCTGATCCCTCATCTAACCTGAACCACGATAATGCTGCAAACACACACACAAGACAATGAAAACACTCAAGCTGTATTTTAGCCATTTTGAACAAAGCTGTGGTAAATGAAGGGTTAATGAGTGTCTCTATCTTCCACAGGAGCAGCTGTGAAATTCCTGCCGTCTACTGAAGCGAAAGCAATTAGGAGCGATTGATCCGCAGGGAAAACCACCAGTGAGATACAGACTCCAGCAGTGTATCAAAGACATAACCGAGCTTCTTTCAATTAAAACATCTTTGAACAGTTAAAAAACTGGTTGAACAATTAAAAATACATAAAATATTTTTACAATTATATTTCAATTATACATTTTTTTTTTCAGTTTTAATTTTAATGATTTATTTTTGGAATCATGTACAATGAAGGATTGTGTGTAACTTTTAAAGGGATTATTTTCTGATATTGACTGTACATTATCTGCTCATTTCATGAAAACTTACCAGATAATGTATAATGCATATATGTGACCCTGGACCACAAAACCAGTCATAAGGGTACATTTTTTTAAATTGAGATTTATACATCATCTGAAAGCTGAATAAATAATATTTCCATTGATGTATAGTTTGTTAGGATAGGACAATATTTGAAAATCTGGAATCTGAGGGTGCTTAAAAAATTTGAATATTGAGAAAATCGCCTTTAAAGTTGTTCAAATGAAGTTCTTAGCAATGCATATTACTAATCAAAAATGAGGTTTTGATATACAGTGCCCTCCAAAAGTATAGGAACAGTAAAGACAAAATTGCTCTATTGGCTGTGGAGTCAAGACATTTGAAATTTACTAAATATCTTCATGGAACATGAACTTAATATCCTAATGATTTTTGGCATAATAGAGAAATGTATAATTTTGATCAATTCAATGTATTGTTGTCTATTGCTACAAATATACCGGTGTTACTCATGACTGCTTTTGTGCTCCAGGGACACATATATACATCTTTACAAATGTACATATAAATAATACTTAAAATTAACAGTTGTTTTGAGCTATATTTGATATTCACAATGATTTTATAATTGTAGAAAAAAATGAGCAACCTGAATTTCACAATTACTTTTATGTCCTTTTTATGTAGTTATTACATTAGGATTAGTTTTGCAATTATAACTTCATTATATTTTAATTTGTTTATGTAAATCAATCAGTTCAAACTGTTTGCTTCAAAGAATCGATTCAAAACTCTGATTTAAAAATGAATCATTCAGATACATTCAGTCTCTCCATAGCATCTCTCACATAGGAATTACTATATATTAATATTTTGAATCAATTATCTGAAGTTTGGAATATTTGAAATGATTCTCAAATGATTCAGTGTTTGAATCACAGTTCATAGAAATCCTCTTTTGGACCCATTTACATTATCAGAGCAAAACGAAATATAAGTTAGTCAATATTAACTTGTTTAAGAAGTATTGTATTAAAGCAATATCACTCTATGATCATCTGCAGCTGAATTCTGCTTTAAAACATCTGTATTAATCTACTCTTTATTAATACCACAGCTACTGACTGAATATACAAATAAATGGACATGAATATTAATTAGAGTTAACTGATTGTATTATGTGTGAAGAAAGAAACTAACACAGCTATCAAATATTTAACCACATTTGACCACAGAACGTTGACCAATCAGAATCCAGTTTTCAAGAGAGCCGTGATCTTAAAGCGTACCGTGATCTCCAGGCTGGTCTCGATCATCAAACAGGAGGTGTCAGTGTCATACTGCAGGATAACACAGATCGATCCCCTTACTGTCAGACGCTCAGCAGTGAACTGAAGAAGTGCAGAAAAACCCCAAACACACACCCAGTCTAGACCGGCATCACACAGCTATAAACCTGACATTGTTTCCTCTGAGGGAAGACTCATTCTCAGACAGTACGAGAATCTCAATCATGCAAACACCCGACACAGCGGCTTTCACTGACCAGAAATCTGTTTCCTATGAAACGCATGACTCTCAAGTTGTTGGATAATCCGTTTCCATCAACACAACGAGATAAAGTCCTCAAAACACAAAACCAGATGCTCAATTATAGATGATTAGATGCTTAATTATAATTAATAATTCTGTCTACACCTGAAGAACAACAATGTGACGCAAAATCAGATGTCGAATACTTAGTTTCTAGTTTTGCTTAGTATATCATACATAGGCAATTCATACTAATTTATTTTCTCAGAACTTATTTATAAATATAATACAAAATAATTAATTACACCAAATTTTATTCATTATATATGAAGTGTTACATCGAAGCTCTCAATGGCATAGGGTTATTATAGCTAGCTAAAACTAAAAAATAAAATGAAAACCATTTTAAAAAAAAAAATTGTTTATGTTTTGAAATTAAAACGAACGTTAACTTAAATAAAATGTTTTTACTTCAACATTTTTTTAGTTAAACATTTAGTTAAAATAAAATACAATTTTAATTAAATTTTTGAATAAAATAAAATAATATTTTCAAATAAAAATGTACTTTAAAAATAAAACAATTAAAATTAAAATACAAATTAACAAAAACTATATAGACAAGTATAAAATAACTAACTAAAAATGACAAAAACACAACAAAATTACTAAAACGTTCATTCTTTAATTTTTCATTTTTAATGTTACTTTTTCATTTTTGTTCAAATGAAAAAATTTAAACCGATTGAAACTATTACTAAAGACTATAAGAGTATCTTAATGATATTAAAATAACTCTGATGCAGACTGTGTCTTAAATGTTTATGGAAGTAAAAATATGTTCTCTGAACTACAAGCCTCAAAAACAGACCATAGCGTGCTCTGCTTCTTTGTGGGTAGGTGATGTAGAAGACTAGTTAGTTACGTCATCGTTCTGCTCAGCTTCTCCCAGCAGGTCCAAAAGCACCATTTCAGCTCATATGGACTCTGTCACATTTTACAGTTTGATAAGGGTGCTGAGACAATCGTAGAGGATGGTGGAGTCTCACCTGCTGATTTGGGGGTGAATTTGTCCCTGTTTGCAGCACAAACGGCCAGCAGCCGATACCCCAGATCCATGTCAAAACCCTGCTGACATGCAACACGACTCACCACCTGACACACAGACACAAATAATATTCAAACATCGCTGAAATCTCAGCATTCACACAAGCATGCTTTGTCATAGTTAAATTGGGTGGCTGCGGTTTTGGGGTTTTTTGGGAATAAAATCTCTGTCCTGATTTGCAAAGCCTCGTCAGGTCGGCCCACGTTAAATAGCACCACACCCTGAGGCCTGAAACACAGACGTACAGGAAGCAATCTTTCATATCTGCGTCTTAATTACAGTTAAACACACATCATGTGTGTCTAAAGCGCCTAATTAAACATCTGAGGGAGGTTTGATTTAGCCCTTTTTCCACATTCTCCTTAAATGCAGCTCAGATCTGCACGCGAGAGCAAGGACATTCTGCTCTTTCTCTGCTGTAGAAATGTGTCGGAGTTCAAACGGCAGAACGCCTAAATCACTTCATAGAATAAAAGTTAAAAAATATAATAGATTTGAACAGAATAAATTCAAGCAGAATACAAGAGAAAAGTAGAATCAAACAGACTACAATATAAAATGAATAGAATAAATTGGAGCAGAATAGAACATAATGAAATAAAAGTGAATTAAAGCACAATGGAATAGAAAAGTAGAATAGATTAGATTACAATAGAAGAGAGCAAAATAAAATAAAATGAATAGAATAAATGTGATGCAGATTAGAACAGAAAAAACAATACAATACAATAAATTAAAGTACAACAGAATACAATAAAATAAAATATTAAATTGGAGCAAAATAGAAAATAATAAAATGGTATAAAATAAAGTGCAATAGGACAGAAGAGTAGAACAGAAAAGACAGAAGAGATCAGAGCAGAATAAAATAAAATGTACATAATATAATAAACTGGAGCCAAACAGAAAAAAATGAAATAGAATAAATTAATGCACACCAGAACAGAAGAGTAAAATAGAGCAGAGTAGAGTAAAATAAAAATAACAAACTGGATCAGAATAGAATAGAATTAATAGAATAGAATAAATAAAAGCACAAAGGAATAGAAGAGTACAATAGAAAATATTTCAATAAAACAGAGCTGAACAGAATAGAATAATATAAAAAGAATAAATTGGACCAGAATAGAATAAAATGATATATTAATCTTTATATTGATCTTTACACAAGGTAACTGTTGGAGCTGGTACAACCAACTGTTCATATTACTAACAATTCGATTCAATTCAATTCAAGTTTATTTGTATAGTGCTTTTCACGATACAAATCATTGCAAAGCAGCTTTACAGAAAATTGTAATTTTATATTTAGGAGTAGGTTATTAGTGGTGACTATGGCAGAAATGTGCAGTTTACACATAATCAAACAGACAGTGAACACTATTAACTGCAATGATTATATGTTGCGATTGCGGATAAACGTTTTGATTAAGTAGCTTTACATATTGTTCATGGGTTAGCATCATCTAACAGCGGATGAAAGCTGACTGCTGATTGGTTAAGTGACTGAAACGGATTGATTTGCCCTCACCGTTAGGCATCCCATCAGGCTTTGCTCAAAGGGCCGCTGAAACGCTCGTGGATCTCCACACCAGTCCAACAGCTCTGTCGCCGCCGTCTGGAAATTTGCTGGATTTTGCAGGTGCTAATAAAATAAAATCACACTCAAATATTATGCTTGTAACAATGTATTTAGTTGTTATTGTTTATGTGAGTTTACAGTTTTGAGGTGTGAATGTGTGAAAGGCCCTTGAAATACAAATATATTCATCACTAATCTACAGGAAATTACTTTCTATTGTTCCTGGCAGTCTAACAATTGTGTTCAACCTGCTCTCCAGGTGTCCTGTAGGGGGCGTCACAGCTTATGAATCTATTCAAACACTCAGAAGAGGGTGACAATCTTATTTTAACTGCAGAGTAACTGGCCAGTGAGATGAATGGAGATCCTAAAGGTGTTTTTAAGCTCTGGGTTTTCTCTTACCTGTTTGATGCAGTGGAGCCGGTCGTTGGTTTGCTGGATGTGTCTGTCCATGGACTGGAGAGAATTCATCCTGCCGGACCGTCTCTGACCCTACCGCCCGGCCATCCAATGCTCAGACCCTGAAAAACACACTCCGTTTAGACACAGTGCCAGATTCAGTGATCAGACGCACCATCTTCAGAAGATCACAGAGGCTTTTTGTCAAGCCAGACAGGAAGAGACCACCTAACAACCAACTAGAACAACCTAGCAACCACCTCACAACAATCACACTTTCTTGAAAAATGTGTAAAAATGAGTCATTCAATAAAATTTTTAACCAAACTGAGAGTTTTCATTTAGCAGAAAAGCAAAAACAATATTTTTAATAATCAATTTATTACGTATATTTAATAATCAACACTCTAATAAAAACGGAGTTATGAAAATTTAAACTGTGGCTAAAATAAAAACCTGTATTTATGGCAGATTTATTCAAACATTAATTAAACAATGAAGACAACAGGTCAAGAAAAAATCAGGGTAATTATAGGTAAACTACAAAAACTAAAAGTACAACTTAAAATTTTTATTTTTATTTTTGCTACTTGAATTAAAATAAACATTACCTGAAAAAAAATTTAACATAATAAATTTTGCTTTGCAGTTAGCTAAAATGAATTATTTTAATTTAACCTGAAATACTAAAATAACTAAAACTAAATAAACTATAGCTAAATAAAAATTAATAAAAACTATTTAGACATTTAAAAAAAAAAAAAAATTATAAAATGGCACAACAATGTTAATCAAATTAAAGTGAAAACAGAAAATATTCGAATAAAAATCGAATTCAAAATATTAACAAAAACGATAATAGTAGGTCAATGATATTAAAATAACACCAGTAAAAATCTAATGAATTATAAATGCATGATATATAATGTATATATTTCATAAAATGCTGCTCTGTAAAGATGTAATTTTCCCCCGACGTACTTTAGTTTGCATGTTTTCTTTATTATTAAGTAGTACATAAATGCACGGCTATTTATTCAACATTTAGATAAACGTGTGTGTGTGTGTGTGTGTGTGTGTTTGAGCAGCAAGCTTTTCTGCTGTAAAATAGACCCTGTTAGGGCCGACATCACAATTACGTCACAGCACTAGCTGGAGGCAAAACAAAGGAGGCCAATTCAAACCAGCACAGATTCGGCTACATGAGGAGCTATGTAATATATCATCTTGTAGTGATGTAGGGCGCCTGAATCGATGTTATAGAGGCTTCAATTAGAAATCTTAAGGCATACCTGCTGCCACTGCCAGACAAAAGACCGACGACAGCTGTGGTGAAACGAGATAAAACAAGAGGACTGGACAGAAACCATCGTCAAAAATGCTCACGTTTGCAGCACACTTCTTATCAGAAAAGGTTCAATAAAGTATTGTCTTTTGTTGTTATGGGCGCATCTAAAGATTTCTTATGCATCTCACTATGTCGTGTATGACATCATGTCTGTGTGCATGTGTGTAAAACAACAAACTGATGATTTATATGCTTAATCATATGTAATTGTATATACTTTGTGATTAATTGTGGCTTGGAATAATAATGTAGCTGTAAAAATAGTTTCCTGCTGAAACTGAAATATATACACATCTTCATGACTAGATAGACACTGAGTTTGTCTTAACTATACACTTTAGATGTGAGACACTCAACCAAAGGGAATCCTGTCAGATCCTCCATCCTTTCAGTAAAAGTGTTAAAGTTAAAGTTAACCTTCTCAAATAACAATCGAGGTCCTGGACAGTGCATCTATACCTTACATATGCAGGTAAAATCTGAATTTCTCCAGTTATTATTAAAAAACAAGCTAAACAGACTTTATAGCTAGCGTTAGTGAAGCGGTCAGGGGAATCTTTCTCAAGCTCTGCACACAGAAAAACCTCACAATGTTTACTAACAGAAAGGGTCTATAATGAAACCAGGTCAGAATATGAGAGCCGATTCTATAATCACATGATATTACAGCAGCGCGTCCCGTTTACATCATCCGTCTCAGACGCTGAGTGATATTTATAGTGTATGTGCCTCTGCAGACAGCCAGACTGAAGCATCCCAGAATGCACCATGCAGGATCTCTCGCGGGCTGCAGCGGCTGGAACACTTGCATAACTAACAGACGATGTGCCGAGACAGGCCACATCACACACACACACAATCACCCCTGGCGCAGAGTGAAGGATGATGGGAAACATGTTGAGAAGCAGAGGGAGTGTTTCCTGCTGTTTAGTGAACGTCAGTAACCCTCCACAATCACACAACTCTCGTTTGTGTTACATCACTCAGTAACAAGACGGCATGTCAGACGAGACACACACTAAAGCTCCAGACGTCTGAGTGACACACACACACACACGCACACACACACACACACACACACACACACACACACACACACTGGATTAAGACGTTTACAATCATCACTTTCATACAGACGTCAAGAACCAGGAAGAGTCATAAATTAATCTGAAAAACATGGCTAAAAATATAAAGATAACAAATGGAGGAAATAAATATATGTAGATGGATTTCTGCAACTAGAAAACACAGAATACATACAGAGTATCATATTCATATTCCATTTTACTAATGATTATCACATTCTTAAACTTTCATACTAAATTATTATCATATTCATACACCAACACATGAACAATCATCATATTCATACACCATCATACTGGACAATTACCATATTGAATGATTAGCATATTCATACACCGTCACGCTGGGCGATTATCATATTCATATACCATCACACTGGACGATTATCATATTCATATACCATCACACTGAACGATTATCATATTCATACACCATCACACTGGACGATTATCATATTCATACACCATCACACTGAACGATTATCATATTCATACACCATCACACTGGACGATTATCATATTCATACACCATCACACTGAACGATTATCATATTCATACACCATCACACTGAACGATTATCATATTCATACACCATCTCACTGGACGATTACCATATTCATACACCATCACACTGGACGATTATCATATTCATACACCATCACACTGAACGATTATCATATTCATACACCATCACACTGGACGATTATCATATTCATACACCATCACACTGAACGATTATCATATTCATACACCATCACACTGAACGATTATCATATTCATACACCATCTCACTGAACGATTATCATATTCATACACCATCACACTGAACGATTATCATATTCATACACCATCTCACTGGACGATTACCATATTCATACACCATCACACTGAACGATTATCATATTCATACACCATCACACTGAACGATTATCATATTCATACACCATCACACTGGACGATTATCATATTCATACACCATCACACTGGACGATTATCATATTCATACACCATCACACTGGATGATTTCCGTTTTCATACACCATCACAAGCAGAACGATTATCATATTCACACCATCACACTTGGACAAATTCCATATTTATACACCATCACACTGGACGATTACCATTCAAAACTATTTCTATATTCATACCATATTCATACACCATCATGCAGAACAATAACTGTACAGCATCACGCTGAACAATTACCATATTAATATACCATCACAATTACAATATTCATAAACCATCACACTGGACGATTTCTGTATTTATATTCACCATACTGGGCAATTACCATACTGGACAATTTTCATATTCATACCATAGTCATACACCATCATGCTGAATGATTTCCACAATTCATCCACCATCATACTGGATGACTAACATATTCATATTAGTATTAGCATATCAGTATATTAGCATTAGTACATTCATATACAATGACACATCATATTGAACAATTTTCATATTCATATACCATGGGATGGTTCCCACTGCTAATAAACTATGGCATTACCATAAAGTTCCCCCGTCCTGTTCCCTCACGGTTCTGTGAGGCTGAATGTGTGTAAATCACGCTAACGTCGCAGTAGTGTTAAGTTAGTGTGGTCTGAAATGCTCATTCTGTAGAGCGTCTGAAAGCATTTCCTTCTGTGACTCTGATTCAGATCAGCCTCAGGAAATGAGGCCTTTCCTGTCAGAGGAAGAGAGAGAGAGTTTTACTGGTGCAGGGAGGAACACGGACATCTGAACCGTCAGCCGCTGTGTGTTCGGAAGAACATCACCAACCCGCTCAACTTCACCTCCACAAATCTTTCTATGGTTTAGTTTTCTGTCATTTTTGCCATATTTCAGATTTTACTTTTTTCTCTCTCTCCTGCGGTTGGACGAGATGATGTCATGACGATGCAAGTCATGCAGCAGATGGGATAAAACCACACTGTTTTTTACGTCCATCTTCTGACATATAACCAGGGTTTCTGCAGGTTTTATGAAGGTCAATTTAAGACTTTTTAAGACCAAGTAAAGAAAACGAATGGAACACAACCTGCCAATATAGTTTCAAATGTCTTGAATTAGCAATGCTTTAAAGTTTAAAAATACAACTTCCAATAGATCTCTTTTACTTTTTCATTTATATTACAAAAAAAGCGGCTTCCAAACACCTGAAGCAAGAAAAAACTCTTACTGTACCTTCTGATCACACTGCACAACATTTTTTTTTTTTTTTTTCAGCGCATGCCTTTATGAATTTAACAACTTCTGCTTGGATTTAAGACCTTTTTATGCCTTATATTGTGGAAAGGCAAATGAATTATTATTTTTAAGACCCACAGAAAGCCTGTATTTCAGAGTGAAACAGGATATTTAACAAGTAGGTCAGCACTGCATGGAAAAATGTGTATCAATATGAGAGGTGTTTCAAACCAAGAGAGCTGAAAATGGAAAGTTGAGTAAATTATTAGATTTATAAAATTTTCTTTACAAGACCAGGGATAGTTCATTGTGATTTGATGTTGACGTTAATCTAAACGAGCTCATAATGCAGAGATAAAGACGGTTGTCACTGCTGCTCACAATAGCCACTGTTCACACGCTCAACAATACGGCTCTGTTCTGATCACCTCGTTTACACACAGTCTATTATACCAGCTAATATTCATCACCAGCTGCAGACACACATTCATGAGTCATGGGTCAACAAACACACACAGCTGTGTGGTGCAATAGATGCGCGTGACTCAGTTTCATTTGATGTATATACATTTTCCGCATTTTTTTTTACATTGTTTTAAAAATAAAAATTACAGCTGATAGATGGTTTTTACATTGTTTAATAATACTTCACATTGTTTTCCGAAGTAGGTGTTTCTACACTAGTTACAGTCACAAATCACTCCGGTAAACAACCTTAATTCGTTAACAAATTAGTCTGTTTATGCAACAATGCGTATTATGTTTACACCTTCATGAAGTATTTGGACCAAACATGTTCTGACTTCTATTCGGCTAAAACAAAGGTGCGTTTATACCCACAACACTCCTCTGATGAGTGTTTTCTCATGCAAACTTAGAGAACTAAATTCCTTCTCTGAGAAAACATAATTTGTTAGGGCGATCTGACCTTAGACTGATGAATTTTACTTGTGAGTGCATTTAGTTAGTTATCTGGCAAGCAGTTGTGAAACGATCTATCTAAATTTGTAGATATATATATTTAAATACATATATATTTATTAAATTATATTTAATAACTATTTGTACTAAAAAATGTATATTGCATTTGTAATTTAAATATATTTACCTGTTTGTTTCTAAATTTGTTTCTATTTATATTTAAATGTTTTATGTATATATATATATATTAGGGATGCACGATATTATCGGACTGATATCGGAATCGGCCGATAATGGCTTTAAATGTAAATATCGGCATCGGCCTGACTTGAAAAATTATACCGATATGTCTTGCCGATAAGAGGAATACATTAACTCACATGTGCTCAGGGTGTGCTAGTGATTAGATCACGTCAGCAGTGTGGCTAATTCTTGAAGCAAAGTTTTGTCTGAATTATGATTAGATTCACTGATTTAGATTGCTGAACTTAATCTGTGAAAGCACGTACAGAACGACGCGTTCAGTGTGTGATAGAGTAAACAGTAATAGCACTTGCAGCTGCAGCAGCGGCAGCAGTGACAGCCTCCCCCGGGTCCTAACGCCCGGTCGGTAAGGAGATTTAATCTTTAGGGGGCGCTGTTGGCCTACTTCTAATTAAATTAAAAGTAAGATAGCCTACACAAACAACATTTAGACTGTGTTTCTGATTAAATAAAGCAGTAATTGATGTCATAAAATAATGAGTATGTTTTGATTTAATGGTCAGAAGCTATAGCTTAAATTAAAAAAAAAAAAATCACGAACATGGCACTTGTAAATTAAATAATTTTATATATACTGATTTATTCATTAATGTGTAATATGTTTTGTTTTTTAAACAAATCATGAGCTCTAAAAGATTTTCAGAATTTTTACAACTCTTTTGTTTTAGACCATCTACAAATGTTAAATCCTAACATAATGTTAGGGTTAACACTTCTTTCTGGGGGACAAAATGCAGCAATTGATAGCTTATTTATAGTTATTTTCAAAGCTTCAATGTACTGTCAAAAAAACCTTCATTATTGTTCTTGTTAAAAACTAACCAAAATTAAAAAATAATTTTCTTATCATTTCTGCACAGAAGAGACTTGGTGTTGTTTCCAAACAAAAGGAAATATATCGTTATCGGCATGAAAAATATCGGCATATCGGATATCGGCAAAAATCTAATATCGTGCATCCCTAATATATATATATATAAATTGTTTGTCTCTATAATCTCTCTATTAAAATAGTAAAATATTAATTTATTTGTTTATTTAATCTGACCCAAGATGGCTGAATTCTTACCTGTGTATGTTCTGCGTCCACAGGACCGAACAGGAAGACGCTACGAATCCATTAGTTGCTCATCTGATCTGAAAGAAAACACAAAGTAATTAGCTACAGCCGTAATACAAACAAATGTCATTTTCAAAACTCTTATATAAAAACATGATTCCTTGACTGTTTCAGAGTACATATACTGTAGTATACATATCTATACTGTAATATATGTCTAATATAATACTGTAATACTGGCTATTTGCACTTTATTTGCACACTATATGCTTAGATGCTTCTGTTTTCATTGGCTTTGTATTAAATACTTGTAAAATGACAGTAAAGTTGAATCCAATCCATTCTAATATTTGAATTCAGTCTTTTTTTCAATATTCCTGCATATTCTTACTGTCAATTTTTGGTTTTTAATGACAATATGACAATAAATTATTGCAATGCATTATGGGGTTAACATCTCTATAAGAGTACATGCAATAAATGACTTATCTGAGTCGGGAGCCTAAGCACGCTAGGTTTCATAACAAAAGCAAAATCATCATTATGAAACATTACAGTACGTGATTTATTATTCTAATGAACAGTGAGCCATAAACGGACAGAGAAAAGAAGCAGACAGAGAGGATCAGTTTGTGCATGTCCAAACAAACACCCCGTCCATCAGAAGAAAATCAGGGCTAAATTCATCCGGGCGAGAGTGATTTTCCAGCAGGAGACGCTGGATGTGAGCCGGTGTCTGGCTGTTATTTTTAGAGTGTCTTGGAGACGCGTGTGCAGCAGGGTTTAAGGACAGCCGTTCACAGCGGTCTGACCCTCTGCTCACCCTCACACATCCCTGCTGATTTATTTAGATCCCTCACTCTGACGCTCTGATATGTGCCACATCTCAGACTGAAACAACCAGCACTTCACGTCCATTTAGTTAGTTATCCAGCAAGCAGTCGTGAAATGAGTCGATTATGTGCAGTCAGATGGCCATTATCACAAAATAAACCTTTTCAGGGTGATGACTCATGAAATGATGAGTCATGACAATCATGACTCTTGATTGTACATGATTCCATAAATAACTAAAATACATATTTTAAAAAGTTATATATGTAAATTTGCATATTAATATTTTATATTTAAATATGTATACATTTGTGATTTTATACATACATAAATATTTCAAATATAAATATATATAATCTATATAAATAGTTTATTTCTATTTATCTGTTTATCTAGATTATATATAATTATTATTTTTATATTATTTATATTTAAATTAAACATTTATTTAAATGTATATAATTTAAATCTAAATATTTACATATTTGTATATAACTAAATAATATTGAACATTTCTGTTAACTTAATAAATGTTTAATATATAATTTTTCTATAAATATGCAAATATTTTTTATGAATATGAATGTATACACACGTATAAATATATTAAAAAAGTAAATATATAAATTAAATAGTTTATTTCTAGCTATTTATCTGTCTATATTTTTATAACATATAATTATAATATATTATATTATAGTAATTATATATTATATATAATATGTTGTATAATTATTTTATTACTTTTAATATCTATATTTAAATTTAAAAATATTTATTTAAATGTATTTACATATTTCTGCTAAACGAATGTTTAATATAAATAAATATGAATTTATATATGCACATAAATACACTCACCTAAAGGATTATTAGGAACACCTGTTCAATGTCTCATTAATGCAATTATCTAAACAACCAATCACATGGCAGTTGCTTCAATGCATTTAAGGGTGTGGTCCTGGTCAAGACAATCTCCTGAACTCCAAACTGAATGTCAGAATGGGAAAGAAAGGTGATTTAAGCAATTTTGAGCGTGGCATGGTTGTTGGTGCCAGACGGGCCGGTCTGAGTACTTCACAATCTGCTCAGTTACTGGGATTTTCACACACAACCATTTCTAGGGTTTACAAAGAATGGTGTGAAAAGGGAAAAACATCCAGTATGCGGCAGTCCTGTGGGCGAAAATGCCTTGTTGATGCTAGAGGTCAGAGGAGAATGGGCCGACTGATTCAAGCTGATAGAAGAGCAACTTTGACTGAAATAACCACTCGTTACAACCGAGGTATGCAGCAAAGCATTTGTGAAGCCACAACACGCACAACCTTGAGGAGGATGGGCTACAACAGCAGAAGACCCCACCGGGTACCACTCATCTCCACTACAAATAGGAAAAAGAGGCTACAATTTGCACGAGCTCACCAAAATTGGACGGTTGAAGACTGGAAAAATGTTGCCTGGTCTGATGAGTCTCGATTTCTGTTGAGACATTCAGATGGTAGAGTCAGAATTTGGCGTAAACAGAATGAGAACATGGATCCATCATGCCTTGTTACCACTGTGCAGGCTGGTGGTGGTGGTGTAATGGTGTGGGGGATGTTTTCTTGGCACACTTTAGGCCCCTTAGTGCCAATTGGGCATCGTTTAAATGCCACGGCCTACCTGAGCATTGTTTCTGACCATGTCCATCCCTTTATGACCACCATGTACCCATCCTCTGATGGCTACTTCCAGCAGGATAATGCACCATGTCACAAAGCTCGAATCATTTCAAATTGGTTTCTTGAACATGACAATGAGTTCACTGTACTAAAATGGCCCCCACAGTCGCCAGATCTCAACCCAATAGAGCATCTTTGGGATGTGGTGGAACGGGAGCTTCGTGCCCTGGATGTGCATCCCACAAATCTCCATCAACTGCAAGATGCTATCCTATCAATATGGGCCAACATTTCTAAAGAATGCTTTCAGCACCTTGTTGAATCAATGCCACGTAGAATTAAGGCAGTTCTGAAGGCGAAAGGGGATCAAACACAGTATTAGTATGGTGTTCCTAATAATCCTTTAGGTGAGTGTATATGAATCTGTTCAATATAAATTATCCATCTATATAGCTGCAGTTCTAAGTAGAGCACTTAACCCTGACCCACACACACCCTTAAAAAACGATAGTTCATCCACAAATGATAAGTGTTAACATTTATGTGCCTAAATGCACACAACTACAGAGAAAAACCACAGTGCAAAACATTCTAACATCACTTTCAGTGTGAAAGCACAAATGACCTCATTGGAAGCTTGTTGTGTCACTGCTGGTTAGTAGCACTGCTGAAGCGTTTTCCTACAGGAAGAGAGTTTTGTATCTGGGAATGTCACGGCTTACAGCGCTGAATTAATGACACCTCCTCTAACTATCATTCCCACATCTATCCCTCCCTACAGACCTAGAGAGTCATGTGTGTGTGTGTGTGTGTGTGTGTGGAGGTGATGCATTAGAGCGTAATAGGAAGGAAAAGTCTCTTTCTCTCTCTCTCTCTAATTCCAGATGTCTGACACCTCCAGCCATTCATCACACGCTCCTCTGAGCCTGAAGCAAGAAAGAGGGAGGAGAAAAAAATCAATGGAGTCAGAACTGCAAACAGGCCATAAAGACACCGGGAGGAAGGTACCAGCTGCAGTGCAATTGATTTCTTTAAGTAGAATAACACCTCACACACACACACACACACACACACACACAGACTGCCATTCATACACAGCTGCTGAAACACTTATGAACAGATCTCACAGAGCCACCTGGTTCATAAAAATCACCAGAGAATGAGTTACTAATGAAATCATCTGCTGGTTACAGACATGCATTAAGATTACTTTATATACTGAAAACTGAATATATACTGAAAGCTGCAAAAGTCTCTGAGACCGCAGTGAAAATCTATATATGTGACCCTGGAGCACAAAAGCAGTCTTAAGTCACTGGGGTATATTTGTAGCAATAACCAAAAATACATTGTATGGGTCAAAATTATTGATTTTTCTTTTATGCCAAAAATCATTAGGATATTAAGTAAAGATCATGTTCCATGAAGGTATTTGTAAATTTCTTACCGTAAATATATTAAAACTTAATTTTTTATTAGTAATATGCATTGCTAAGAACTTCATTTGAACAACTTTAAAGGAGATTTTCTCAATATTTAGATTTTTTTGCTCCCTCAGATTCCAGATTTTCAAATAGTTGTATCTCAGCCAAATATTGTCCGATCATAACAAACCATACATCAATGGAAAGATTATTTATTCTGCTTTCAGATGATGTATAAATCTCAATTTAAAAAAATTGACACTTATGACTGGTTTTGTAGTCCAGGGTCACATATTACATTCACATTTAGTCATTTAGCAGACACTTTTATCCAAAGCGACATACAAATGAGGACAATAGAGGCAATCAAAACCAACACAAGAGCAATGATATGCAAGTATTATATAACAAGTATCAGTTAGCCTAACACAGTACACGTTTCAAGGGTTTTTATATATATATATATATATATATATATATATATATATATATATATATATATATATATATATATATATATATACATATATATATATATATATATTACCAAGGGAAAGAAAAAAATGCTTGTTTCAATACTTTAAGAATATTCACAAAAACAGCTTTACCAAATAGTGAACATTTATTTACACTATTAAACTTTATATTTCACTCAAACCATCAGGCTAAAATAAAACTATAAACTAAATAAAATTTGAATTTATAATATTTTTATAATATTATATTATAATTTTAGAATAAAAGCACACACATACTATATTAAAGTAATACATTTATGTTTCTAATATTATATATGATTCTATAATTTATATTGTAATATTAATATAAAATGAATAACATAATATTATGATATAATATTGTAAAAAAAACTACAACATCACTAACATTTAGGTCCATCACTGCATTGACAAACATCAGTAGCACAGCAGTGGCATCTTCTGCAAACACTCCCGTTTTCTGTAAAAAAAAACCAGTTTCTCTAAACGGTATAAAGAAGATAAAGGAGCAAATTACAACATCTGGCACTGTTAGCTTCCTCAGACACGCATAAACACGACAGCCACACGCCTCGTATCTTCCACAGCAGGGAAGATCGTTGGCAAGAGCATCTGCTCCTCGAGCTGGCAGGAGAACGGATCGGACGCCTGGAGCCAAACCTTCAGCAGATCTTCAGACGAGAACAGCACTTTTAAAGGGGTCACAACATAGACCGAGTAAAGACAGTCACGCTCTTGATTCTCACTCTTACACTGTAAAAACAATTCCGTAAAATTTACGGTAAAAAAACGGTAGCTGTGGTTGCCGGAATTCTACTGTAAAAAATACAGTAACCACATTTTAGGTTTTACGGTTTTAAATTAAATTTACAGTTAAATACTGTAATTTCATTAACTGATATAATGCTAATATACCAACCTATTGAACCTGTTTTGTACCTTTGTACAGACAATAACCGTTTCTCAATATGCCTACTTGTCTGTTCTTGTGCACTTATGAAACGTCATTGCCCAAAAACCTGCGTAATTTTCAAAATATTACTGTTATTCTGTCATGAAATGTAGTTTTCAGGCGAGAATATAGTTGTTTAAAACTCAAATCTGCGGTTTATTTGTAAAGAAATAGCGCCTATTAGAAAATTAGCTGTGCCGATTTCGGAGCTCCAGGCGATCACCGGGTGCTCCGTGCTCATGTATCCGCCTCGAGCAGCCTTACGCTCAGCTAGTCCTTCCGACATTTGCCGCTGGCTCTGACGTCTCTGTGGTGATTAAACGAGAATCAATTCGTTTTCTGTATATTTAACAGGCATTCGTGGTCTCATGAATCTAATATTTGTTCCTGGTCATATCATTTAATATATGTAAATAAAAATGTAACACACACAAATACACATTTAATATTCATATTTAAATTTATATTTTATGTTTTAATGCAATTTTGCTTCTCAAGTAAATGTATCTTTATGGATGTTATATTTTCCAGCAGAATTAATGTGAAATAGGGAAGAAGTCTCTCTAAACTCTAAACTATAGTTCACTCATGTTCACAGACATTTGCATTTCATCAGCTTTAAACAAACTGAAGGCTTTTTACTGATCAGACCTGCTGTGCTGCTCCTGGCAGTTTAGAGCAGAACGCAAATGTACAAATAAAGCCATCGTAAATGTCAGAAGGCCTGTCATCTAATACTGTCCTGTCAGTGTCAGAGAGGGTTGAGCAATATATCATAGCCATACTGCATTGCCAATACAAAAAATACTAATACAAATGTCACTAAATACATGATGCAATTCACAGACAAAACAGCAATAATACACATTTTTCTTGGCACATGTTTTCAGATTGAGGAAAAACCAATGCAAACTCTGAAGCAATTTTTCTGTATTTTTAAATAAAAAAATAAAAGCTAAATGCTCCAGCTTAAGAGGTCGTTTAACTGACCAGTAGCTTCAGTAGCTTTCAGAGAAACAACATCATTAACGTGTAACGTCTACAATCAGATCCCATTACAATGAGCCTGTGTGTGTGTGTGTGTGTGTGTGTGCTGTGTAAACACACTGACTCTGAGAGCTTCACTAAGCTACATGCTTACAAAAGGGCATTAGCAGAGGCTAGTGAATGATTGTAGGGCATTGTCATCGAGCGAAGCACCGACACAATGTTAACGGATAACCGTTTAACCATGAAAGCACAGAAGAGCCCCGGCATGACATCTCAGAGCTGGTTAACACATCACACGTTCTCAGATTTTCATTCGCCTGTGTTCACATGCAAATCCATGAAGTGCATGCACTCAGACTGCGCAGACTGCTCTTCTGTTGTTCGCATATGCTGGAAATGATGTATATTTCTTTACTTTTTCCTCTTAGACGTGTAGATAAAAGGTCATTAAAAGAAAATGCTGTCATTTACTCAAACAAACCTGTATGCTGGATAAATTTTGCACTTAAATTATATATTCAAAGCAACTTGCATATAACAATATTTTGTTCTGTTTCAAACACAAAACTATCATATGACTTCAGAAGACATATAAATATCATCACAACAAATATGCTGTTTATTTAGCAGCTTCACAAGGTCATTATGAAGTTTTGTACAGTAAAACCCCTTTTTAATTAGTATTTATGTCTTGTTTAAAACAAGATGCATTTACCTGAGAAGCAAAAATGCTGACATTATTGAGTTAGAGGCAATAGAGGCAATCAAAACCAACAAAGAGCAATGATATGCAAGTACTATACAAGTATCAGTTAACCTAACACAGTACACAGCAAGGGTTTATATATATATATATTCTTTACCAAGGGAGTTAAGATCAACATGAGGGTGAGTAAATGATGACAGAAGTTTCATTTTTGTCTGAAATACCCCTTTTGTGTGATTGTTTCATAAAGTGAAATGCTGTAAAGTCTTCATATCAGAGACTCAAACGCTTATTAAAACACAAAAGGAATTCAAAACTGACTGTTTATTCTCTTGATTCCTGTTCCTGGTCTTACTGAGACTGATTCTTCAGTGACGTTGTCTGTAATCTTTCATCAAAGTACTCCGTAAACCCTAATAAATCAGCAGAACTCAAATATTCTGAGGTGATCAGTTACATAAAACATCTCGTTAATAAAATCTGAGATCAAGTTTTTGATGGATATAATCAAGTCACAATTGACATTTTTCTTCCTTCAGAATCAAACCATTATAGCAGTGCTATTATTTTAGTATCACTGATAGTTTTCATTAATATTTTGAATTATATTTTAATTTGAAAGTTTTTGTCATATTATATATATATTTTTTCAAATATGTATACGTTTTAGTTAAATTAGTTGGAGTTATTTTTAGTACTTAAATTTTAAATGAAAATGAGAAATGTTGTCTTGGCAAACTAAAATACTTAAAAAATAAAATATAATATAAAATTAAAAAATAAAATACATTTCTTAAGGTTTTATTTTATTTCAGTTAATTTGATTTAATTTCACATAATGAAAATCTAAATGTGATTCAGATTTTTTATTTTATTTTCTGTTTTCATTTGAGTAATTTTGTTGTGTCATTTTTATTAATTTTTTTTATTAAGTTTAAATGTTTGTTATTCTACACTTAAACTTTAGACAAAAATGAGAAACGCTGCCTAGTAAGCTAGGTTTTTATATATATATTTTATAGGTAGAACGTTTTTATATTTTATTCCAGTATTTGTTTTTAATAATTTTTAGCTTTAGTGAACTATATATTATTTTAGTGACACTAAATCCTCAACTAAACATACAGTTTCTCCATATATGGATCTGATGTCATATCTCACACACTGATACACTATTGAAATATTCCCGACTCACCCTGATGCAGATCCCAACCGATTCCTGCTCCACTAGAGACAGAACTAACACTGACCTAAGCGCTAGACACAAGAACCGATTGCGTATTTTATCAGCAGACCGTTCACATTTGTTGCATGAACATAGAACTGAAGTGCCATAACCAGCTATTATACGAAGACTTCAAATGCAGCTCATCCAATCAGAACTATCAGCATTATGAATCAGTATCATAACAATGCTTCAGCTACGGAGCTGATTTTAATCACAACAATGAAGCGCCTAGATTCATGAATCATAAGAGAGATCAGTGTGAACAATCACAGGATGCCTTTGCGGTCTTGATCTCATAAGTGACTGACTTTCATCCTCCTCCTGTTTCCTTCTCCTCCCATCGCTTCATTCCCTCACTTTATGAGCTTTGGCACCTCGATCATTGACCACTGAGAGAAAAAAACCGCTCCACCCTTACAGAAATTCTGTTACTCTCCGCTGCGTTTTGTCTGCAAACACACACAGAGGATCATCTCTCAGGATGAAGGAAAGTAATGGCTGTGATCTGCCTGTGTTCAGCGCACTGGAACGCTTCCATTTCATTGTGATGGAGACGCAGTCAGGCGAGACGTCATCATGTCAGGGGTCTGCAGACACTCAGGATTTGTGATGGAAGATCACAGACGTGAAGATCAAACATGTATGGACCCACTCTGACACTCACACACATCTAACAACCAGCAATCACCCTCAAAACATCTAAAATCACAATATATTTCACCAAAAACCTCCTTTAGCTGATCTACTCTACCATGCACATCTCATATATATGCAAAATTGTCAATAAATGTCAATTTCTCTAGACGATTGCCCCTCACTAACTTACATACAAGTGGACTGTTTTTGTATGATGTTTAATGTTTCTGAAAGAAGTCTCTTCTTCTCACCAACGCTGCATTTTTATTTAATCAAAAATACAGTAAAAAAAGTTTAAAATGACTGTTTCTATGTAAATATATTGTAAAATGCATTTTATTCCTGAGATGCAAATCTGATTTTTTTCAGTGTCACATGATCCTTCAGAAATAATTCTGATATGCCAGCACATTTTTAAATATATTCAGAAAACCGTTCTAAATTGTAGTAATATTTCACAACATTACTGTTTTTTTTTTATTTATTAAATAAATGCAGCTTTGGTGAGCAGAAGATATTTCTTTCATATGCATTAAAATCATAATTATTTCAAATTTTTGACTGGTAGTGTACAGTTAAAGAATATTAAATGCCATTTATCATAGTTAATTTTTTTATGAATTTATTTCAGTAGAATTTGACATTTTTGCCTTTAAGAACAAATAGGGCAACCAAATTAAGTATAAAATACTAACAAGCCCCTAGTGTTTAAGTCAATTTAAGTAAGACTATAAAGGGGGCTGTAGAAACTAAACTTTTCAGAATTTTAGATCAGATCAGAATTGTACTGATCTGGAATCAGCCGCATGTTTAACTCTGTGTGATGTGAGGAAGCGTCTGTGTGTCTCATAACACTGCACACAATAACATCAGTTAAAAACACACTGACCTCTGCTCAGCAGCTGATAAGTGCTTGTTTTGGGAGCGTTTCGTACTGACTCAGACTGAAAACACACCGGCTGCGAACAGATAAAATCACTCTTGTTTTCAGAAGCTCAACAGAGAGGACAGCAAACAGCATTACGTCACGAGACAGTGAGTAACGTCCTCACGATGTCACTGAGAGTTTGACTGAAACATCTGAACCCGCGGCAGTCTGTCAGACAGGTAAGATCACAAACAGGGTTTGACAAACGCAACCGTTCACATCTCCAGTGCACAGATCACTTACTGAAGCCAATCATGAGCTCATTAACATACCACTGCCCAATTCCTCGAGGACTTACTTAAAATAGAAATGAAAAAAAAGGCTACAAAAAATATATTACTCTTGTAATATTACTAATGTGCTATGAAAGAAAATAAATGCTTATAAGTATTTAATAATATTTTACAAATATGTTATGAAATATTCCCTTATTTCATAGTACAATAGTAATATTTGATAATCATCATACTATTATTATCATCATTATTATTATTATTATTAATGTATTATGAAAAACAAATTAAATATAGTGTTATTTTAGTAAAAATTTTATATTTTATTTTATTATACAAATACAATTTAGTGAAATATTGCATTTATTTCGTAGTACAGCAGTATGTTTTAATAATAATAATAACAAAAACAACTATTATTATTATTAATGTACTATGAAATAAAACAGAATACTAAAAATATATTTATTTTTTATTAAAATAACTATATATTTTAATATACAAACATTTTATTAAATATACTAGTCTTTTTTATTCATAATAATGTATTACTATTAATGTACTATGAAATAAAAATTTCAAGATTTAATATTATATTTAATTTATTAAAATAACACTTTATATTTTTATTCTATTTACTTATTTAAACAAATAATGTTTTATGAAATATTCAATTTACTTTACAGTACATTAATATTACTATTAAATATTAGAATATTAATTTGTTTGTTTACAGTACAATATAATTATTTGTCTAATCCGCACATAATTAGCATTATTATAATAATAGCTCATTTAAATTATATATTTTTTCTTATGTATAATCTGTCTATGATGTGAATGTGCAGTGATTGCAGGATCGCTCTCACAGGACGAACTCATAAAGGTCTGTTTTGTTGGTTTCTGGACGTCCATTAGCTAGATCCGGTGCACTCAGACACCGGCTTGGCAATTCTTCTCAATTTTCCTCAAGGATCTGGTGTATCAAACCCATTTGGCTGAGTGCACCAAGCTGCAACTCTCACAGACAGAGCCAATCTCAAACACATCTCATAGCCTGGGAAAATGTGAAAACATCTGAAAACACTGGACCAAAACACACCTGACAGCACAGGTGAAACACTCGGAGATGGCCAGACACATCTGTCTGATGCATGTACAGAGGACAACAATTAATATAAGGTGGAGACGCAATGCAATGGCTAAAATATCTGTCTCAGCTAGTGTGGTGATCAATTTGAAAATACATTACTGTGCAGATATAACAGCACAATGCCAAGAAGCTAAATTAAGCATCCAATGAAATAAAAAAACTGAAGCTCACTAATCGACAACTATAACCATCCCTAATGTAAGTGACTACAGACTAATAGAGTAACATGAATATTATGGTATTGTGTCTGTGTTCGTGCATGAAAGACAGACAGACAGAGAGAAACTAAGTACAAAGTTTCTGTCTAATTCATAACTATTATAATTGTTAATGTCATTCCTGAATTTAAATGAAGAATCATGATTAATGATCATCAATGTATTACTATTTTATTACTATTTCAGTTTAGGATTACAAAAACTGTACTTTCTTACTTGTATAATAACCATTTCTATTGTATGTCAATAAAACATATTTGGTGCTTGATCAGTGCATGTATGTATTCATGTGTCATTAAGCAAGCAAATGACTTCAGTAAATTATTTGTATATAATTAAGCAGGATATTGTTTAGGTGGTGGTATGTTTGTGTGGAATCTGTGCAAACGGATGTGTTTTTGGACGAAGGCAGAGGTCAGTGACCTTTCCACAGATCTTAGCGTTGGGTGTCTGCTAGCCATAACCTGACCTCTGTCTATGTGTGTGTGTGTGTGTTTGATGTAGACCGACTCGCAGGCGTCTCATCGCAGCGAAGTGAGATTATCTCAACACAGATTACACCAAAACACAGCCAAAACAAGACCTCTTTCACCTTCTGGACGACTGTAGCCGCTTTAGTGTCTACAAACAGAGCAACCAGAGGATGTTTACCCTGGTAAAACACAACAATTTACCTTCACGTTCAATCAAAAGGACAGCGTTGACTAGATAAAGCCTCACAGCAGTGTGTGTAAAGACTGAAAGTAGAGTTAACAAACGATCGAACACACACGTGCTACAACACTGCTCAGTGTCAGTGTGTCTATTGTCCACATCTACAGCTGAATAGGACAGACGGCCCCCTCACTACACACTCTCTGGGGCCCGTCAAGGAGGACGGATAGAGCATGGCCGAAAAATCCCTCCTCAGATTCACGTCTGGTCTTCCTGTTTCTGGACAGTGAGTGCACAAACACACCAGAGATGTGATCAGAGCTTGCAACGGCTTACATCACTCCTTTCTCCGAGCAAAAGCACACTTACCAAGAATGATAGTTTTTAATTATGCATAAACCGCAATAGAACAAACAGAACATTATGCAACTCAGTACAATCACTGGAGACTAAAGTCCACTCGCAGGAAAGAGGAATAAGGGCTGGTCAGTGACTCAGGTTTTTGGTTCTTGCTGTTTCTGCACAGATGTCCAGGCGTGAAACAACAGCATCTCCACACACACACACACACACACCTGCTTTAACTTCATACCCACAAAAAAACACATTTATGACTTTAAAAGTTTGCTTAAAGTGATTTCACTGAGATAACACTTTACACGGTGCATGTTACTATAACTAACTATTATGGTACAGACGAATGCAACAACAAATCTTAACACAAAATAAACATATAAAGTACTTATTTATGTAAATAAAAGCAGGATAGTAAAATTAGGACTAACGTAAAGTGCAAGCGCAAACATTTAACGAATGCAGTGAAATATGCGGGATTTTATGAATGGAATAAACGCGTATCAGTGCAGCCATGTGTGTAAACTCGCCAGAACCGAGCAGAATGAATCGCCTGAATCATCCAAACATCAGTTAATGATCCGAATCGCCCGAGTTAATGATCCGAATCAGGCGCATCGCGATCCCGCCGGACTGCACGCGAGTCCCGGTCCTATCCAGCAGGATGGAGAAGATGAACTCTTCATTACCCAGAACCAGAAAACAGAACAAAACCATGCCGAAGCAGCTGAAAAGACTCTTACCGGTTAAGAGTGATAATATCCGCCGCGCTGTTGAAGTATGTTGTGTTCTCTCGTGATCTCTCTGCTCCAGTGTCACATTACATCCAGCTCTTTCTATTTCCACAGACACGCTGCGGGCAGATGGAAAACACGGCGTGGATCCAAACCATCCTGGATTCTGGCGCAAAACCAATCCAAATACTTCGGGGCCTGTACCATGAAGCCGGTTTAGCTGGTTTCAGTTTAGTTTCCAATCCTGGGTTTATGTTCCATGAAAGCTTCAAGCAAAGTGACACATCTCTGATGCAATAAAGCCACAGTTTCTCCAAATGACAGGATGCTACATAGTAAAACATTTTTAAAGATAAATAATTATTTTATATTATTTATACAATTATTATACCCTTAATCCATTACACAAGCCTTAGATTTATTCTAATTATTAATATTTTATTTTATATTAATATAAACATATAGATAATATGCAATATAAATACGTTTTAGAATCAATAGCTTTAAACATGTCTACATATGAGCTTGGATTTTTAAGTGTTTTTATGCATATTATCAACTCTATAAACTAGCTTTACAACTTTTACTTGCACTTACATAGTAAAATGTTTTCTTTAAGTTTTCCTTAGACTCTCTCACAAGAAGTGACTCACAGTTTCAAGGCATGTGATTGGCTGTTCATTAATGATGTCATACATGCATTAACTCCGTGATGATCAGCTTCATGGTACCAACAAAGCCAGATTGGACTGGTTTGGTTTTGTCAACTCGAAACTAACCCTGAGTTTGTCTACAGGCCCCTGTGGCGTCGAGTGTACAACGACCCAAATTGTGCAGCAAGTGTAAGCAGCAAAAAAACACAGTATAACCACAAGTCTATATAGACGTTTAAAAATAGAGCAGTTTTCAAATGTTCCATCTTCATCATTAATTAATATATATATATATAACATCTCAAAGTAGCATTTAAATGAATATAAAACGTAAATAAATAAACATAATATATATGTATCTATATAATATATATATATATATAAAAATATAACATTCTAATAAAAATTTTAATACATAACATATTTTCTATTTAAAATATAAAACGACACACACACACACACACACACACACATATATATATTAGTAACCATAATGTAAATAAATAAAAGGCCTAATAATAATATTTACTTATATGTGTAATATCACATATTCTAATATGGATATATAACATTCTAATAAATTATGTACATCAATAATATATAGTTAATATTAATTTATTTATATATTATCCTAAATAAAATAATAATGTACATAAATAATATACATTTATATTATATAACCTACATACACATCTAAAACCTTTCAAATGTTGCATCCTCTACATTAATTGAATGATTTTATAAATAGCCATCTAAATATAAATCTATAAGTGTGTGTGTGTGTGTGTGTGTGTGTGTGATTTATAAATTTAACATTACATTTTATCTGTTATAAAATATATATGGCTATTATTTGTATGTCTACTGTCATGTCTTCCAGGCTGAAGTGGGTAAGTAATCGTTCCTCGCGTGTGCTCCGGTCTCCGGGTTTTGTGGTTCTCCGGTGTAAAGCTCAGAGTAACAAAGAACATGTTTGATATCAGTGTCAGCAGCTGATGTCTCACACACACACACACACACACACACACACACACACACACACACACACACATAGAGAGAGTCCCTATCATATCTTGACAGTTTATGTACTTGCAGTGTACCTGGAATGAAGATTTCAGTTCAGCTAGTCAAAGGTTTCTTTCCATTGTGCTCCTTGTCAATATAATAAATGGCACCTGATACTCAGACACTGCAGCTTCTGGCAATTAAAAACATTATCAAAATAAATATGTTTTTTTTTTTTTTACAAAATTGTATGCTGTATACACACATACACATATATCCCTATATATATATATATATATATATATATACTATGTTATATTTTGTATGAGTATAAAAATGTAATTACTTCACACACATGTGTATATAACATTTAAAAATAATATATATACACTGCCCTCCAAAAGTTTGGAAACACCCCTGGCAAAGTGGGGTTTTGGACGATATCAGCATAAATCCTTATAATTTTTTGGTGCAAACAAACTAAACTAACTTGACATTATAATTGAAGACCAGCAATAAAACATAATAATGGCAATATATACATGTCAAAGTCAGACATGCCCCTTTGCCAGCTGTGATGCCTGGTTACTGGTTTAAACTTGGCCCAGGTTTCTAAAAGATTTCTGGGTCAGCACACATTAATACTGCAGCTTCAACAACTGATTGCCAATTCAGTGTCAATGTTTGAATAAACCAACAGCTCGGATGCCCAGATTATGCAGAGCTGTAATAGCTCCAGCAGATTAGCTGCTACGTTTTTTCTATGTATAAACTGTTTATGTAATAAAATATGTTTTCGTAGTTTGTGTTGTCCCTTATCAGTGCAAAATTATCGCAAATTAAAAAGGATTCATGCCAATATTGTCCAAAACCCCACTTTTCTAGGGCGTTTCCAAACTTTTGGAGGGCAGTGTATATATATATATATATATATATATATATATATATATATATATATATATATATATATTAGTGCTGCCAAACGATTAATCGTGATTAATTGCATCCAAAATAAAAAGTTTTTGTTTACATTATATATGTATGTGTACCGTGTATATTTATATATATATATAAATACACACGCATATATATGTTGAAAATACTTACGTTTATACATTTATATATGCATATTCTCATATTTTATATATAAATATATTTAATATATAAACATAACATATTTTTCTAAAATACCTGTATATACATGCATGTGTTTGAATTTATAAATACATAATAAATATACACAGCACATACTCATATATTATGCAAACAAAAACTTTTATTTTGGATGCAATTAATCGTTTGACAGCACTAATATATATATATATACACACACACACACACACTGTCAAGCTCCTAAATGGACAAAAAGGAACCATAAACGTAGCACAAAAATCATTCCATATGTCTCATGCGATCAGTGTAATCCATTTAGATATATACAAACATATACAGTTAATATTTATATGAGCATAGATATTATAAATTAGCACTATTCTGTTTGGTTTAGGCCTGCATGTTTCCCAGCCACTACGTGCATGTGTGTGTGTGTGTATGAAAGACAGGACTGAACAATAAGGGTCATGAGTTGTGTTAAAGGTCACCACCTGCATTGATTTCTGCCTGTCTCCACTTATCTGCACATGCAGCCTTTCTGCTATCTTCACATATGCAAATATACCCAAGCCTGCGGACCTGCGGACACACATGGAATGACTTCCTCGGCCCGTATGAAGATGTGACATGCGTTCAAGCCATTCACATCACTGCTGTTTGGGTTTATGCATGAGGCTGAACAGGTCCATGTGAGGAATTAAACCATTATATGTCTTTGCACCGAACAGCTGACTGTTGAAAATGAGAATTTGGTCATTTAGTCATCTTCATGTTGTTCCTAGCCTGTATGATGTTCTTTCTGTTGAACAGAAGAACAGAATGAGATGTTTAGCAGGTCCAAAACGCACCATAAAATCATCACAAAATATGCTTTCATGTCTATTTCCATTCACTTTCATTGTAAGAAATGCTTCTGACATTCTGCTTAACATCTCATTTCATGTTTCACGGAAGAAAATAAGTGTCAGAATGACGAGCGAGTGTAAACAATGACAAAATGTTAATTTTAATGTGAACTATTACTTTAAATGTCTTGGTTTGATCTGAAGTGTGCGTACACAGATTAACATATATGATTTGCATGCGGGTATATTTTTAGAAGCACATTTGTGTATTTGCGCTCAAGTGTGGCCGAGCAGATTTAAACATGTGGGTTCGTCAAAGGGCCGTGATCTGAATCAATTAATAAAATGTCAGTCAGAGTGACTGTCTCACACATGCTGAAGCAGAGAGCATGCAAACACACATTCATATTTCCTCTTCAGCTGTTATTTATAGCCTGCAGCAGGTCCTCATCTCACAGATTGCCGTGTAGAATGTAAAAGTGTTATGAATATTATCACATGCAGGTGTGCTGAGCTCTAATGAGCGATGAGTGCCACACACACCACAGGAAACTCTGCTCTGGTGCAGCTTGAGCTCTGATTGGTTGACAGAACAGCATCACATGGGCATATATGAAGATAAGATAGACGCTAAAACCACGTCTGCACTCTGACCCTTCAGAAACCACAGGCACAAAATTGTTTTAAGAGATTAAGGTTGATAAATAAACATCAACATGGAGATGTTTACTCAGTTTCTAGATTTTCTTTCTAAAAGCTTAAATAAAATATTTTAAAAGTGACTTACATTATACTGAGTGCAATACTAGCTTATACTGCATGATGTTTATACAGGGTTTCTGCAAGTTTTATGATAATTTAAGACTTTTTTTTTAAAGATGTTTTAAAGAAAATTTAAGGAATAAATGAAAGGAAACACAACGATGTTCTCTAAATGTAAATGTCTACACAATGATTTCTTTTCCTCCAAAGTTTGAAAATACAACCAGTGTTGTTTTAGTATCAAGATACTATTATAGTGTATATAAGTTTTTTGAATAAATGTTTATTTTGTTATGAGTTAAAATGTTTCCTTTTTAAAAAATTATTTCAATTTTATTTTAATTTTATTTTGCATTTCAGGTAAGTTGATTTAATTTGGACAAAAAGGATTGATTGAAAACAAAAAAGGATTAATATTGGTTTGCATTAGAAACCAAGACAAAAATTATTTGTTTAAAAATCATATTCATTATATAAATTTTTTTTTTGCATGCATGCAACATTTATATCATAGCTTTATAAATTAAAAAACTTCCTGCTCCAATTTAAGACCTTTTTAAAAATAGTAAAGTGAAGGAGTGCATTTATTCCAGTACATCGTTATTCAATTTATACAGAAAATTCACACACTGTGCAGTATAATTTGTGTATCTTTAGACCATATGTGTATACTAATCTGGAGTTTTGTCTTTTTAATTTGATTAACTATAATTGTATATTCTAATAATGACTAATATAATGACCATAACATAAAGCATGATAATTGAATTAAGCTGTTTCAGTGATGCATCGCTGCTGAATCTCACGTCAGCACAGTAAAGCTTCAGGACACACTACTGCACAGACACTAACTAAAGCTTAAATGCTAACATATGTCACTGACTCTTCACACGCTGACCTTAATCTGCCGGAGAGGATTGGTGATATTACCAAAGCACCCACCTGAAACACATACACAGACTACAGGTGTCTGGGTCATGTCTCGTGGTACAGCTGAATGCATGTGATGCATAACTTAAATGCAAGGTGCTTTGGATAATTTTTTTTGGATGCTTCAAAAGCATCAAAATTAATTTTAAAAATGCAAAATAATTCATTCTTATTAGCTAGCCTAAATTTCAGCTAAATACTGTTTTATTTAAATATTATATATTACATAATATTTTAATCAAATATTTCAATATTTTATCATTAAAAATGTATTTGTATGCATATTGTTTCAAATCAGCTTTGAGTTTGATGTGTTGCCATAATGTGAAAAATGTAATCTGCATAATACCATAATCATTTATGATATGGTGCTGCTAAAGTATTTGCAGGAAAACACAGCACAATATTGATAAGTGTTGAAGTGTTGATGCATGTGTTGCAGTAAAGTATTGAGCAGGACTTGTGCGCTGCTGTGCGAAAACGTCATTAGTTACTTGACTGAGGTGAGACCCTTGAGCAAGGCACCGAACCCCCAACTGCTCCCCGGGTGTGTGTTCACTACTGTGTGTACACTTGGATGGGTTAAATGCAGAGATTCATGCACAATGCATAAATTCAGGTGCACAATGCACATACTTGGTCACACACCACTTCTCTTTCCCTTTTACATGCACACAATCAGAATTACAGTAACACACACAGGGTGTTGTGATGAGGCAGTAATGGTCAGTGCTCTCGTGATAAAAGCCTTTTTTATAACCTCCTCTCCTCTGACACACACTACCTTTCATATTCCTGACCTCTCCTTCAACTCGGAGTGTCCATTACTGACTCGTGCTCTACACACACACACACACACACACACACACACACGCATGCATTATCCTATCCACACAGCCCCCACATACGGTGCCATTATATGCACATACTCACAACACACTTTATTTATTCATCATTTCCTCTACAAAACTAAATTTGAACAAAGATCAAACCCAAAAGACTTGCGAGGCTTTCAAAAATCAACTCAACCAAAGCAATATTCACTGCAGTAGAAACTACAATAACCAGTCTCACGTGCAGTTTCAAATGCATTTACAGTAAATCATTACACGATTATAGTGTATAAGAGCCCATTAATGAGACTCAGCATCCTCTAAGTCAGCCTTTAACTTAACTAAGGCTTCCTTTATCTCAACAGATGCCATAAACAAACTACAGATGAATAAATCATTGCACGTTCACTGACATTAATTATTCCACACTGGAAACATCTCTTAGTCTCTCTGCTGGATCTGCATCATTCAGCTAACACTGCTGTAATACAGAGACAGAGCCTTTCCTGGACATTTTAAAAGGTTTTTAAAAGCCTATGCATGTGAATTGTTTAACAGATTCGTGGAGTCAGACTGAACACGAATATGAAATCACATTCCATTGAAATCCATTGTCTAACTGCACAACAAAGCATATTACTGAAGGTCTATGGTGCGTTTAGTGCATAAGATTACACTTTTTTGTTAACTGCTTACACACAAAATCTTTACTCAAACACCACACACCAGATCTGCAAAACCATGCATTAATTCTCAGCCTTTAACTGGGTTTTCAGTTTCATAAAACACAGCACACAATTCTCTATGTAACACACAGAAATCTAACAGGAAGTATTTTGAACCAATCAACCAGTCACACTAATTCATCAATGCCTCAAACTAACTCCTCACATGTGCTTTACTAAACACCAACCAGTCCTGAATTTAGAATAGGCCTATAAATACACCTCTACACAACTATGGTTGATGCATTGTTTTTGTGTGTGTGTGTGTGTGTGTGTGTGTGTGTGTGTGTAATACTGTATTCACAACCACGTATGCTTACAGTAAAAAAAAGTGTGCTTTCAATCTTGCTTTCGTGTTTACGGTGAATTTTTGAACATTATTAGCCAATACTGTACATAAATGTACTTAGATAGGAGCTCATGAAAGAAGAGCTTTAGGTTTTGAATAACTGTGTATATGAAATATCCAAAAATATAATATTATGGAAAATGTGTTTGCAACGTAAGACAAATGTTTGCTTTTGAGATGTGTTTGTGATATTTTGAATGCAGTGCTTAAAATTTTAAGTTGGCTCAACTTTTTTTTTTACAGTGTAGCATTAATGCTGACTATCTGTTAGTCTGTTATTCCTTGCAAAACTAGCTGCTTCTGTAAACAAACCCAATCAAACTGCGCCACCTATCGGCAGACAGACAGATACAGAGCCAATAATAGATACAAAATGCCAAATTACTACTCAAGCTAGAGCAGACATGTAACGCAGAATGTAAACAAACAGATTATGAGATAGTGATTATGATGTACCTTTGTTTACTGCTGGTTAGCAGGTTAGCAGCTCGTTACCACAGAGGAACAGTGAGCGTGAAGGGTCTGGAAAGCGACTCGTTGTGAAGGAAAACCCAAGCAGACGCCGCTCGTTCAGTTACTGTAAACGGAGGGAGGGAATATACACTTGTTTTTACTCATAAAGATGTATTTCCAGTGTATTTGGAAGTCTTGTCCATCTCGTGACATCGATTAACCGTTACAACCGCCGCTAAGCATCACAGAAAATACATTACAAAACATTAGAGTTTTATATTTGTGATCCACTTCATACTATATGCAGCTATGTTTTCATTTCTCCCTGATTGGAGGCATTTGATCCCTTGGGCGTCTTTGGTTCAGTGATAAAATGAGCCAGACAGCAGGTGAGTGATATATTATGTTACAAATGACAGGAAAATCAATAAATGTTTGTTAAGTAAACTTACCCCTGCACATTATCAGAGGGAAATATAAACATAATATACTGTATATGAGCAACAAGTGAGGACATCTTAAAGGTTTAAAATTAAAGCTCTTGTTAATTTAGCATCAGATTTGCAGGCTGCTGGTATATGCAAATGAGACACTTGAATAAATTAATAATATTGCTAATTAACACCTGCTTGGCTTTCCTGTGTTCATAAATCTCACTGAAAGTAATTATTGAAGGAATAACTGACACCGTATTCTCGCTCGATCTTATTTATTTATTTATATTTATTTTTGTAATATTGATGTGTGAATGCAAAAATATTTTCATATTGATTTTTTTTTATATATTGTATTTTTTTTACCCGTATCTGTCACTGTATAAATAAGAAAATGTTGACATGGTTGTTTCTAAAAAAATTACGTCCTTTTACTGCGACACTGGCTGTAATACTATTAAAAATGCATACAACTAAACTGAAAAATGTATATAATTCACATGTAATGTTAATGTTAATAATGAAATAACCGAGCGCCTCCTCGCCAGCAGGTGGCGCTGAGCGCGGATGAGGCGTCGTGACGCGCTCGGTTTTCATGAGAGACGCATGGACGCTCACTCTCGTCAAAGCGGTGCTGCATGTGGAAGGATCAGACCTTCATTAAACTCTTTAGTCCACGCATATATCACTATATTAATATTTATTTCACTGTAATCCCACGCTGACTGCGTGAACGCGCCGCAGTCATGGTGAAGGAGCAGTTTAGAGAGACGGATGTGGCCAAAAAGATGTAAGTTGGAGGATAAACATGTTTCATCAGAACTTGACACACAGATATGCTAGCCTGTCTGTCAAACTAGCTGTCTGTCCCTCTGTTTGACTGACTGTGCATGCATATGTAATTGTGTTCATGCATGTAAAAGCTGATGTCTTTTTTCCCTGTTTTATTAGAAGTCACATCTGTTTTGGCTTGAAGTCAGCAGAGCAGATGAGACAACAGGCTCATATTCAGGTGGTCAGCAAGAACCTTTATAGCCAAGACACCAGCCACACACCGCTGCAGTATGGAGTCCTGGACCACCGCATGGTGACTGAGCAAATATGAATACCACATTCATAATAAAGCATAAAAGAGGCTTAATCATCTTTCTGGTGTTCAGGGTACCAGCGAGAAGGACAGACCATGTGAAACCTGCGGGAAGAACCTGGCCGATTGTCTCGGCCACTACGGGTATCTGGACCTGGAGCTGCCCTGCTTTCATGTCGGATACTTTAAAGCCATTATTGGGATCCTGCAGGCAAGTGCACAATGTGTCAGAACGGTGCATTTATATTGAAATATGGCCCAGATCTTTGTTTTATATTAATATGCTATATTATATATTTATATGCATAATATTAGGATTTATGTTATTTTATTGACATAGTGTATGAATAATATAAGATTCTTTAATGTAATAATAATATATAATATAGTATGGATCATGATGTAAAATTAATATTTATATATAAATGTTATTTTTAATAAATTAGATTTTTGTATTTTATTAAATGTATATTATATTTTATATTAAATGCCACAAACTAGAATAATAATAGTAATACAATGTAAATCATAACAATATAAATATTTATATTTTTATCAAATTATTAAATTTTATAATTTAAACTTATTTTATATTATAGATTTATAATAATATAAATATAGTACTTTATAAGTGATCAAAATACAACTATATTTTTTATCTCAGATTATTACATATTTCTGTCATGCTATATGTTGTATTCTCATAATTCCATATTATTGTAATACCATACACATTCTTATAAATAGAATATAATGATTTGTATTATTTTATTAGTTGTGTTCTTTAAATATAGTTGTTTTATGTTACTGACTTTATTATATTTGTACAAATCTTATTTAAATGTTTTTTTCATTCAGATGATCTGTAAGACGTGTTCTCACATCCTTCTCAACAAAGAGGAAAAGCTTCAGTTTCTGGATTACTTGCGTAGACCTGGACTGCCATACCTGCAGAAGCGCGGCCTCAAGAAGAAGATCTCTGACAAATGCAGGAAGAAGACCACTTGTGTGCATTGCAATGCATTTAATGGTAAAATAACGGATGGATGGATAAACCGCGTTGATTATTTATTATAATGTGATGAAAGTTGCAGTAGCTTGAATTGGTAAGTGGCTAATGTCTCTTTAGGCCCTGTAAAGAAATGTGGCTTGCTGAAGATCATTCATGAGAAGTACAAGACCACAAAGAAGGTCATCGATCCCATGGTGTCTGATTTCCTCCAGTCGTTTGATATTGCTATCGAGCACAATAAAGAAGTGGAGCCACTACTGACCAGAGCACAGGTTAATATCCACCAATCAGAGCTTTGCTGGTGGTTTCTATTCAATTTTGCCAGTATTGTTTTATCACTCACACTTAAGGCTTGTGAATTTCCTCTTCCCTTGTCATCCAGGAAAACCTCAATCCTTTGGTCGCGTTGAACCTTTTCCGGAGGATTCCAAACGAGGATGTTCCTCTTCTGCTGATGAATCCAGAATCTGGGAAACCCGCTGACCTCATCCTGACACGCCTGTTAGTGCCGCCCCTCTGCATCCGGCCCTCCGTCGTCAGCGACCTCAAATCGGGCACTAATGAGGATGATCTGACCATGAAGTTAACAGAAATCATCTTCCTCAATGACGTCATCAAGAAGGTACGCAAGTCACATGATTAGATTTGTTTGAGATGCCAAACAGCAGAGGAAAACGAGCTGTAAAGTTATTAAATCCAGGTGTAATTTTTGTCATCTAAAACAAACTTTGTGAATGATAAAGCTTTGTTGAGCAAATAAGTCCTCAGAGGCTGTTTGTATGGGAGTCTCTTACTGTTTTGAGTCACAGGATGGCATCAGTGAGTTGCACTATGAAAACAAGAGTTTTGAATTGTCATTATATGTACATATTTGACCACCCAATGTCTTTTTTTTGGCCAATCAGGAGATTATTAACCCTGTAAAGCCTGACAAATGAAATAATAGTCAGAAAACAGTTTGTTGAACTTTTAGACAAAATTATTTATATAGTGACTCAAAATGAGCAAAAATATGCAATTTGGTGCAGATGCTGATATTAAATGAACAAAAAGTGATGTAATTCTGATGCTTGTAATGTAAATTAATGAGATCTATATAATAGTAGAGCAGATACTGACATAAAATGATATATATGTCATCGCTCTATATCTCCAATAATATGTCTTAGTAAGATGAGATTGAAATGATCCAAACATATAATGCAATGCTGATTGAGAGAGGAAGAAATAAACGCTCTTCAGAAGATGTGAGATGTTTTGGAGGCTCACTGAGGAACAGAGAAAGTAAAGCTTCTGGAAACAAACGCTCCTCAAAAGATCCTGATGATCAGATTTGAGACGCACTGATTTATCTAGAAAATAACTGATGGAGAATCAAGTAAAGCTGAGCTGCTTCAGTCTAGGAAATATTACTACAGTTATTCTGATGTTTACTTGATCAAGATTTGACAGCAGAAAGACACATGAAGCACCAGCTGAAGACCATTTACTGGATAAAAACTCTAAACTATCAATCAGACGACAGAAGCTATGTAGTAGATTTAGTAGAATGTAGTTTTGATCTTGTTAGAGGCCTTAGAAGTTTGCATATTTAATATGATACAGTAGCTTTATAGGTTCATTTGTATCTCACTGCATGCATGTGTAAATAAGTTGTGGCGTATTCGTCTTTGTGTTCACTCACAGCACCGTATGTCAGGAGCAAAAACGCAGATGATCATGGAGGACTGGGACTTCCTGCAGCTCCAGTGCGCTCTCTACATCAACAGCGAGCTGTCGGGCATCCCGCTTAATATGGCACCCAAGAAATGGACCCGTGGCTTTGTGCAAAGGCTCAAGGGAAAACAGGGTACGACCTTGCTGAGAGCTCAAGGGCTGTGCTTAACCGCCAGCCTTTCCCATGAGTCTCTGCAGAAATGGCAGTGTTATATTGGGCTGTTTTGACATTAGATGCCTCCAGGATCGATGTGTCACATCAGCTTGCCTTGTTTTGCTATTTTCAGGGCGGTTTCGTGGTAACTTGTCTGGAAAGAGAGTGGATTTCTCAGGCAGAACGGTCATCTCTCCCGATCCGAACCTGAGGATCGATGAGGTCGCTGTACCGGTGCACGTCGCCAAAATCCTCACCTATCCGGAGAAGGTCAGAGCAGCGTTACTGCTGAAACGTGCTGTGGATCTGCACAACTACTTACTTTTACTAGTCAAACAGCTGGCAAAATAATTCATGTGGGGCCCTATAAAATCTGTTCGAATTTTTCCCAAATTCAGTTTTTCCTTTGGAATTTTTCTGGAGTCCAGTAAAATAAATTTGAATAAACAAAAAGCATGTCTTGTTAAATGAGCTCGTGAATCATACGTGACCCTGGACCACAAAACCAGTCATAAGGGTCAATTTTTCTAAATCGAGATGTATCCATCATCTGAAAGCTGAGTAAATAATCTTTCCATTGATGTATGGTTTGTTATGATCGGACAATATTTGTCTGAGATGCAACTATTTGAAAATCTGGAATCTGAGGGAGCAAAAAAATCTAAATATTGAGAAAATCTCCTTTAAAGTTGTTCAAATGAAGTTCTTAGCAATGCATATTACTAATCAAAAATGAAGTTTTGATATATTTACGGTAGGAAATTTACTAAATATCTTCATGGAACATGATCTTTACTTAATATACTAATGATTTTTGGCATAAAAGAAAAATCAATAATTTTGACCCACACAGTGTATTTTTGGCTATTGCTACAAATATACTCCAGCGACTTAAGACTGCTTTTGTGCTGCAGGGTTATATATAGTTTAACGCTATTTATTAAAAGTTTAACCAAAATTAAATTTTCATGTAAATCTGATTTATTATTTCCTCACAGTTCTGTTTTCCATTTGCAGTTTTCAAAATGTTTAATAATTAATGGTTTAATTAATTGGTTTTAAATGAAAATAGCATATGTTAAAACTTTATTTATTTAATTAATTTATTTATTTTGGTTTTATTTTTCAGAAAATGTATTGCCATCTGTTTAATAATTATTTTGAATAATAATTAACGGCTTAATTAAATTGTTAAATTAGTTAAAAATACTCAATTTAATTAATTTTAATTTTAATTTATTTATTTACATACATAGTCAATATGCCACTATGAAATGTTTTATTTTTCAGAAGTTCTGTTGTCGTTTGTTTTAATTTTTCTGTATCATGAATATAAATGTATCAAAATTGGTAGTAATCAAATGAAGGCATAAAACACTAACATTTTAAATAATCCTTTAAAATGTAATCAAAAGGAATTTTAACAGTTCCTTTCTTTCTTTTTTTTTACTGTTAAAATGAAAACATGGTATAAAAATGAGCTGTGATGAAGCTGGTGTTGTATATGTTTTCTCTCAGGTGAATAAAGCCAACATTGAGCTGATGAGGAAGCTGGTGCGTAATGGTCCTGATGTTCACCCAGGAGCTAATTTTATACAGCAGAGACACATGCAGATGAAGAGGTCAAATACACACTTCTCCATCTTCCCCTTTTACTCTGTTCAAAAATGAAGATTCTGTCATCATTTAGTCTCCCTCATGTCATTGCAAACCAGCTTGACTTTAGTTTTCTTATGTGGAACACAAAAACAGATGTTTAGCTGAATGCTAATGTTGCTCTTTCCCAAACAATGACAGCTGAGGGTTGTCAAATTTTAAAAAGTAATGATGCACTTCAGCGCAGCTTCAGGATATAGGATTATAGCACAAAAATGCATGATGGTATAAATCACTGTTCATACATTCTTTAAAACGTCTCCATGTCCGCAGAGAAGGAAAGTCATGTAGATCCGGTAAGACGTGAGGTTGAGTGAAAGGAAGTTTTTGTTTTTCTGTTCGCCATTTGTTCATCATGTGAATGTCTTGGCTGCGTGTTTCAGGTTTTTGAAGTACGGTAATCGGGAGAAGATGGCTCAGGAGCTGAAGTACGGTGACGTGGTTGAGAGACACATGTTTGATGGCGACATCGTCCTCTTCAACCGGCAGCCATCTCTGCACAAACTCAGCATCATGGCTCATATCGTGAGTTATTTCTCATTTGCTAAAAAAAAGGGGTCTTTTTATGTGGATGAAAATTATATGGAATTACATTAAATTGTCTAGATGAAATAAAGAAAGTGCCTTGCAATATTGATTAATTGATTTATATCAGTCTTTATTTTGATGAACCGATATTGATTCTTAAATCCTGAAATTGATCTTTGGATGGACAGAAAGTCATTATTAAACAGCTTGTGAAAAGTGTCACTTAGCGTCATATTTACCTCAGGAAAAGACATTGAATGTTCATAAACTGGATAGTCAACTACATAAATGGAAGATTAGGCCAGAAAAAGATTAGGAAGAAAAGGACCGTTAGTGGTTACTAATGGTTAGAGAGTCGGACTCGTAACCTAAAGGTTGCGGGTTCGAGTCTCAGGTCTGGCAGGAGGTGGGGGGAGTGAATGTCCAGTGCTCTCTCCACCCTCAATCCCACGACTGACCACTGCTCCGGGTGTGTGTGTGTTCACGGTGTGTGTGTGTTCACTACTGAGTGTACACTTGGATGGGTTAATTGCAGAGCACAAATTCTGAGTATGGGTCACCATACTTGGCCACATGTCACGTCACTTTCACTAAAAAAAACCAACTCTATAGAGGGGAATGTTTTGATAAATGTATTCACTATATGACATATTTATTATTTTACTTTCCCGGTTGGTGATGTCTTCATTATTTAATGTATGTTTGCTCGAGTCTGTAATGAAAGCAAGTTTTTATTACAGCCACAGCCGGTGTTTAAATCTTTACATTTCAACAAATTGGAGTAGAAACCAGGGTTATTATGGGAAGCAAACTAAAACTGAAACCATAAAAAAAAATGTTTTTGTTACTTCAAATTTAAAAAATGTTAACTGAAGTAAAATAATAAAATATTACAAAAACTTACATTATTTATAAATTTACGAGGAAGCATTTAGTTAAACTTGCATTTAAAATGACTAAAAGTTAACTAAAAATAAAAAAAACTAATAAAAACAACAAAATTACAAAAACTTTAAATAAAATTAAAATTAAAAGTGGAAAATATAAATATATGTTTATAATGAAAACTAATAGGATCTCAGTTCTAAAGTGAACAATTGTCATTAAAAACCTGATATAAGAACTGCCTCATATGCAATTTAAATGTTGGTGTAGCATTGAATTCATTTTTTTTTTTTTCTCGTTGATTATATCTAAAATTCTGTGTATGATTTACAGTAGTAGTTGAGATTTTCTTTTATAAAATTTGTCATGCACTAAACCTATATCCAGACAAATTCAAATTGGAATCAAAATGAATCAAGAGCTTGTGAATCACAGTTAAATTGATTCATGGAATTGGTGTCAATTGCCTTTGTGCCTCTTTCTTTCTGTATAATTCTCCTGCATTCTGTTCCAGGCGCGTGTGAAACCTCATCGGACGTTTCGTTTTAACGAATGTGTTTGCACGCCGTACAACGCTGACTTTGATGGAGACGAGATGAACCTTCACCTGCCGCAGACGGAGGAGGCCAAAGCTGAAGCGCTCGTGCTCATGGGGGTGAGAGAGGGAAACCATATCGATCAGAGCATCTGAACTGCGTCTGATAATGAAATAAACCCCTCTTCCTGTGCTCCTCACATAGACGAAGGCTAATCTGGTCACTCCACGAAACGGTGAGCCGCTGATCGCAGCCATTCAGGACTTCCTGACAGGTGAGTGCTGCGTTATCCACCTGAGCCAATCAGATTTCAGCATCTGATGTTCTCTGTCTCACCTGTAGATGGTGCTGTTAGACTGCTGATGTTCAGGTGTGTTTTCTGTAACAGGTGCGTACCTGCTCACACTCAAAGACACATTCTTCGACCGAACCAAAGCCTGTCAGATCGTCGCCTCCATTCTGGTGGGAAAAGATGAGAAAATCAAGATCTCCCTCCCGCCTCCTGCTATTCTGAAGGTGATGAACCTCTCTCGCTCGCTATCTTTCTGTCCAACATAAAGGATGAATTGATGCTCTATGGGGGGAAAATAACAAAATTGCACCTCTGGGTTTTCCGGTGCTGATTCTCTCCTCATAAAGGCTGTCTGCAGTTGTTTTGGACAAAAGAAAAGTTCTTTATTTTCAGTTTAAATTGCTTCTGCTTCTGTTATTTGAGTTTTTGGTTTGCTCTGACTAATAACTGCACTCGCAGTCTTTAGTTATTAGATTGTTTTTACTATTGCATTAGATTTTTTGATATCCACTTTAGAATACAGGAAGCTTCCGCGGAGGGGTCTTAAAGTCTTAAATTTAGTTGTATCAAATTTAAGGCCTTAAAAAGTCTTACATTGTAGAAGAAAGTCTTAATTATGATTTCAAGAGGTCTTAAATTTGGAGACGAGAATTGCGATATGGCTGAATGTGTCGGTTAAACTTCAAAAGGCTATGATTTCATTTAATAAACATGAGCTGCAAGTTCAAAGTCTGGAGCTGCGCTGCTTTGTGTGCTGCCTTTACCGGGAAAACTGTTATATTTCAGCTAACAGGTTAAACTAGTGCTGTACCATTCAGTCTATTCAAATACATTCAGAATTATCACATAATTCAAGATATGGGGCAGAAAATGTATATATATTTATATCATTTCATATAGTTAATATCACACGAAGAGGGACATTTTTTTTCTCCAAAAATCAGCATGATTACAAATGTGATATTGATTTTATGCAACAGTTCAATAAACAAGAAGTTAATATTAAGATCTATTTCTACAACAAAAATCATTCCAAACACATCACAGCTGTGTTTTACGTCTCTGAGCAACATGACCGTGTTCCTGAATGAATCAAACATTTAAATGATTCTGTTCAATCGCAATGACTTCCTTAGAAACACTGACTTACTGCCACCTATTGGCCGTTTTAATTTCACAAAGTATCTTCATTTTTTAAAAACAAAGTTTATGTTTCAAATATGAAAACATCATTTATGCATTTGTAACTGCAGGTTAGCATTCTGTGTCCCTCTGAGCTGCATTAAACTGTGTGTAAACACATCTAAATAACACTTCAGATGCATTGCAAAGATACATTTGGTTGATCCTGATTTAATTTGCTTGATAAAAGCCCAAATGCAAGAATTTGACTGATGCACGTTTTTAGAAAAAATGGCTTAAAGTTAAAAATGCCCATAAAACTAGTTGGAAAAGACTCATTTCTATCCCTGCTGTGAACTGACCACACAGAATATAAACTAATTCAGGAGTCAGCTGTCCACGGTAATCTTTACGATACCAGCACAATAACACACTCAGCAAAATATCGTCTAATTATCGTTATCGATAAAATCCCAGAAAATATCAAGATGTCATTTTTTGCCAATTTCGCGCACCCCTATTTCATTTAATAATTTATTCATAATAATTGATCAAATCGGTATTATTAATACTTTTGACTTGTCCATTTTCTTTAAAATGATTTAAAGGCTGAAATGTAAAGTTTATAATTTTACAAAACTTTTTGTTTTTGTGGAAACTTGTCTGAATTGTAAATGATGCTGATGATTTTAGAGTTTAATATGGTACTATAGACTCATATGGTATTAATTTTATTTGTGGAGGTCTTAAGTCTAAAATTTGAGCTTAAAGATCCTGCAGAAACCTTGAGGAAGTGACATCATTGGGCGCTTTTCTACAGTATGATGGAAAGACAAGCAATCAAAGCTATTATTTTTCCCAGCTTCTCTAACCTTAATCAAAGACCGCATCAACCTCAACTATTCAAACTTGTTACAATTTTTATTTATTTATTGTGCTTTTCATTGTTTATGGGAACTATAAGAGTATCAATAACTGCAAACCAATATTAAACATTTCTGTTACTTGCTAATAACTAATAATTTTTATTAGTAGTAATTGTTTATTATTATTAGAAAATATAATAAAGCAATTTTTTAATTTGTTTCTGCATTATTTATTTAGTCATTTTTATTTCATATAATGTTTATTACAAGCAAATAAGCTTTTAATCTGTATTCAGATGTACACAATTCAAAGGTGGCAAAAATGTCAAAGCCTTCAATTTTTTTCATTATTTATGGTCAGTAAAAGTTATCAAGAACTACAAACCAACATTTGCTCTCACTTGTCTCCTCCTTAGTGACATTAATCAAAAATGTCTATTACTTGCAATGAATAAGAAAAATAATGACAATTATCATTAATAATATAATAATAATAGTGTTGTTGTTGTTATTAGAAATTATTATTAGAAGTAACACATAATAAACATTTACTTATTTTCATATGTATAATTTTTTTGTAGTGTCTAATAAATTTAATTTATGAAAATATCAATTATTATTAAATTACTTAATTTTATTTTCTAACTATAAACATTTTTAATCTTTATTCAGACGTCAACATTTTTCTCAACAAGGTTGCAAAAATGTCAAAGCATATATAAATAATTAGTCATTGAAAAGGTCTTGTATTTATTTATGACCTTTTAAGGTGGATGAGTACCATTTCCTGAAGATTATGCATCTTATTATGCAGTTTGTGCACAGGTATTTGAAAGTGTAATGCAGTTGTAATGAGTGTGACGGTGACTTGTGTTGTTTTGTTGTAGCCGATCAAGCTGTGGACGGGGAAGCAGATCTTCAGTCTGATACTCAAACCCAGTAAAAGCTGTCTGGTGAAGGCCAACCTGCGCACCAAAGGCAAACAGTACTGCGGGAAAGGAGAGGATCTGTGTCACAACGATTCCTGTGAGTGACCCGACAGCACTGAGTGCTAGATACCCATGATTGCTGCAGTGTGGAAAACCTGGACAGAATCATGGAATCCAGTCATGAAAAGGGAATTTAGTGTATAATACAGAATGTTATGGAATTTAGCAATTTTGGCAAAGTTCAGTTTAACTTGATGTAATTGGGACAGAAATATATTACTTCTCAAAGTAGTAGTAGTATAGTAGTACATAAAAAAAAAAAAATTGAATTGAATTGTGAACATCACACAATTTATCTTCCATGTTTTCATTTTAACAGTCTGTCCAAAAAAATAAAAACTTAAATTTTAATTTGATATTTTAAGAGATTCATTACATTTTTAATGTTTTGTGCCTTCATTTGATTACCACTGTTTTTTTTTTTTTTTTTTTTTTTTTTTTATATAATACATTTGTTAAATCATTAATCCAGAAAAATTAAAACGGGCATCACAGAATAAATTATAAATAAAGAGAAATCAAAAAGAATTTAGAACAAAAAAAATAAACCTCATTTCATTGGGTCCTAAAAATTTAGTTTTTGTTAACTTTTAATAAATTGTCATAAAATTGTATATGTGATTTCAACCAATTAGACTTGCTTTTTGATCACTAAATATCAATTTACCTTTAAAACAGAATGCAGAAAAATGTAAATGTAAAACAGTTTAAGGGAGCTTTAATTAAAACTGTTTAGATGTCATATAAATGTGAAGTTCATGTGTGACTCGTGTGTTTTTGTGCAGTTGTGGTGATCCAGAACAGTGAGCTGATGTGTGGCAGCATGGATAAAGGAACTCTGGGATCCGGATCCAAGAATAACATCTTCTACATCCTGTTGAGAGACTGGGGTCAGCAGGAGGCTGCAGATGCCATGTCACGTCTCGCCCGTCTGGCTCCTGTTTATCTCTGTGAGTGTGTGTGTGTGTTTGTCCATCTCAGGTCTGATTTGTCTGGTTGTGTTGCTTGGTTAAAGTCGTGATGGACATGATGTTTTTGACTCCTGTATTGAAGCGAATCGAGGTTTCTCCATTGGGATCGGAGATGTGACGCCCGGACAGGGACTCTTGAAGGCCAAACAAGAACTACTGGACGCTGGCTATAAGAAGTGTGACGAGTATATCGAAGCCCTGAAGACGGGCAGGTTACAGCAGCAGCCGGGCTGCACCGCAGAGGAAACGCTGGAGGTGAGAGAGAGGAAATGAGTCTTTCATTTTCCCCATTTTTTAAATCAATAATGAAGCAATAAAAAAAATAAAGCAATAAATAAAAATAATATTTTGTATAATTGTTTAATTTTGTTTTTGTAATATGTATTTTTTTATTTATGTTTTTATAATAAATTGACTAATTTAATGTTAATTAAGAAGTATTTATTTATTTTAATCTGTATTCAAACCAGGCGTTGATCCTGAAGGAGCTGTCCGTCATCAGAGATCACGCTGGCAGTGCGTGTTTGAGAGAACTGGACAAAAGCAACAGTCCGCTGGTCATGGCTCTGTGTGGATCCAAAGGTACCATCAGAACCTCCTTAATGGACCTCCAGTGAAAGGTTTAATGGTCCATGTAATGTGGCATACCTTTCTTAAAGCTTTAGTGTTTGTCAGATTTCTTTGTTGTTTTTGTCATTAGTATTTTTTTTTTGTAAAATTAAAATATTTATACATTAAGTTTTTATTTTTAAGTATAAATTATAGAAATGTATATTAGATTTAATAATTTCATTAAAGGAAAAGTTCACCCTAAAATGAAAATTGTGTCATTTACTCACCCTCAAGTAGATCCAAACCTGTATGAATGTCAAAGGAAGATATTCTGAAGAAAGTTTGTAACCAGGCTGTTTTGGGGCACCATTGACTTCTATAGTAGGAAAAAAAAAATACTATGGAAGTGAATGGTGCCCCAGAACTGCTCTGTTTCAGCAGAACAAACACATTCATACGGGTTTGGATCTACTTGAGGGTGAGTAAATGATGACACAATTTTCATTTTAGGTTGAACTATCCCTTTAGTTTGTTTAGTATTCAATAGAACTAATTATTAGTCATTTAAAAATTTATATTAAAATGTAAATATGTCTCAGAATTGTAATAAATGAAACATTAAATTATTAGTTTAGTATTTGTTAGTGGTAATTATTAGTCATTTAAAATAGCGTGTGTGTGTATATAGATAATATTACTTTATATAATCATGTATTTTTATATTAACATTTATGTACTGTATTATACTATAACTGTATTTTTTATAAGAAAAATGCATCGTGAACTGGCCATGAACCCTCCCTCACTGCCTCATTTAAATAATATAATCTACTCTAACTGAAGTCTATGCGGTTACTCTCACAGAGCACGATTTCTCTCACTAATCGATCAGAAAATTCAGAATTCATAAAGGAAGTGAGTCACAGATGATTAACACATGATTCTAAAATCATCTCTGCGTCTCCAGGTTCGTTCATTAACATCTCACAGATGATCGCATGCGTCGGGCAGCAGGCCATCAGCGGCTTTCGTGTTCCCGATGGGTTTGAGAACCGTTCGCTGCCTCACTTTGAAAAACACTCCAAAGTAAGAACAAACCAGCTTTTCTTTTGTTTATCTATTTCTTTGTGTATGCATGACTGATTCTTCAATTACAGCATCTTTTGTCCTCTGTCTGCTGGGATAAATGCTTTTTTTATTAAAAAGCAGTCGTGTAGGTGCACAGGAGAGATTACAGTAGCACTTTTTATTGAGTAGATTTATACTGTTTAATTCGTTTTTCCACATTTTTAAATAATACGTTTGCCAGAAATAATACATGCATCCTTATTCAATTGTCTGCTAACAATCTTTGCATTAGCAAGTCCAAGGCTAATTTTGTCCATTTTAATCATGTCATTAACTCACAAAAATCAAAGAGATAAAGAAAGTTTTGAAAGTTATCTGAGATTAAAGAAGACCCAAACCAGAGGCTGTGTGGAATAAAAGCATCATGTTTGTGTGATTGTTCTTTTATGTTTCAGCTCCCTGCTGCGAAGGGCTTTGTGGCAGACAGCTTTTATTCTGGTCTGACCCCCACCGAGTTCTTCTTCCACACTATGGCTGGTAGGGAAGGTCTGGTCGACACGGCTGTAAAAACAGCAGAGACGGGATACATGCAGGTCTGACAGCAGATGCGCCTCTGTTTGCCTCCTGTATAATGATGCAATTAGTACAAGTATCAGATTTATGCATGCATGCAAACTTTTTACATTTTAGCTTGTATTAACTCTGTAAAGCCTGACATGTGAAATGATAATAGCCTGAAACAGTTGTTTTGGAAATGAAAGAGTTTGAAACTTTAGACAAAATATTTGTAAAAGGTTTGCGCAAGTGTCATATTTGATCCATCAGGCTTTTCTGGCTCTTACAGTCTGATATTGTGAGAATATGGAGGAAAAAACAGCTCTAATGAAAATGTTCAGTTTGCTGCAGATGCTGATATTTATATGATGGAATTTTGATGCTTGCAACATAAATGAAGCAAAAAAAGTCTTAACTGTCAATCAGACGGCGTTGTGTGCGACTGGCAAAGAAATTTGAGCAAAAGAAAGCTTATCAAAGATAATACAGTAGCTTTGTAGGATTGCAAAAGTCTCTTCTGTTGAGATTTGCCGTTAGTAATGAATTATGGGTAAACTAATGTGTTTGTGTGGTTCAGAGGCGTCTGGTGAAGTCTCTGGAGGACTTGTGCTCTCAGTACGATCTGACGGTGCGCAGCTCCACCGGTGACATCATACAGTTCATCTACGGCGGAGACGGACTCGACCCCGCGGCCATGGAGGGGAAAGACGAACCGCTGGAGTTCAAAAGAGTCCTCGACAACATCAGAGTACGTCAGAGATTATGCTTAAAGAAACTCTGGTTAAATGTTTGGTTAAAAAAATCATCCAAAACACATATTGAATGGAGCGAAGAGCGGATTTGTTTAAAAGTCGGAGCGTCGTGGTTTTCACTCACTCCAAGAGCGCTCCATCACGAGTATAATTCATGCCAACGACCCGTAATATAACGGCATATTTAGCAATAATTCACATGTTAAAGATATTTAGCTGACTTGATCGAGAAGGATCACTCAAATCAGAAAGAATGTGAAGGCTATGATGACGGCAATGGACATGAACGATTATAGTTATAGTGCTCAAGGAATTAGTTTGTTCCTTCTAGATATTTTCAGTTAAAAGCATGATTTAAACAAGTACTACAACACTTATTCACACGTAATCGCTCTCTCAATAATGCATTCAAACAAATGTAATCTTACAGTGCTACTTCATCTGTATCCGACTGCGAATGAGCAGAAATCTGTGAGAAATGCCTCGATCCGTAGGTAAAATAACTGATGCAAATGTAGTTATTTTCATCACAAACTAAATTTGCACTGCAAAAAGCAGCAATTATACCCTTTAATGCTGACAACCATGTTATTAGCTTGTCATGTGGTAGGAAAAAAGTTCCAATAAGCCACTTTAAAACACTCCTGTTATTACATTTTTTAATATACGTTATGAACAGAACTGATATTTCAAACATACTGAAATACTTCAGACTCGTGGTGTGGAGTGATTATTAAATGCTCGGAGCGCGGAGGGAAATTATTAACGCTCCACTCCGCTCACATACTCTGAGTTTGTTAATGACTTTCACAGGATTTTACAGAGTAACAGCTCACTATCTGTTACAAAAGACACTGGAACAGTCTGTCAGGCAATTCTGGTTGCATTTTTCATCAATTAATATCTTAAATGATCCTTTGACTATGTTCTGGCGCACCATCTAGTGGTGAATTCTTTTTTTTGCCCCGATGCCAAGCTTACTTGCCAACCCCTGACATACACCGTGTTTATTAAATTCATTTTCACACGAGATGAACCAGTATTCATGGCTGAATGATGCCTTGTACATAGAACAGATCAAATCAATAAAAGGGACAATTTTATTTACCTTTTTTTTCAGCTATTGCTCATGAAACACTAAGATGATTTAAAAAAGTGTTTTTTCTGTTTTAATAGTTTAAGCAAATATAATAGTTTTATTTTAAAAATAAAAATCATGTCTATTAAATTGAATTCATAAAACTTAAAAAATTCATAGTATGCTGATTTATGAGGAACAGATCGAATTTAAGTGACAATTGTATTTTTTTATGGTTCAGCTGTTCCTCATGAAATATGGTAGATATAGATTGTTTAAAAAAATACTTTTTTAAATTTAATAATAAAAAACATATCTAACCAATTGAATAATAACAATTTGATATATGATTGCAATTTTAACAATAATGAATACCATTTTATTTTCCACAAATTTGTTTGTTTTTAATATTTTTGTATTTCTGTGTTTTATGATCTAATACAAATTAATCATCAAAATGGTAATAATCAAATTAATTCATAATACTTACAATTTAATCTATTAATAAAATAAAATGAAAGGTTTATTGTATATATTAAAGCATTGGAAAAGGTCTCTATCTCTCAATTTTTAATCAATAAAATTACACGTGTGTGTGTGTATATATATATATATATATATATATATGTGTTTAATTTTTTATAAGTATGTTGTTATTGTTACTTTTTTGCAATACAGTTATAGGGCCTAAATTCACTGATCGTGGTTTTTGTTCATTGTTTTCTTCAAGTCTAGTTTGTTCTTTTGTCACGTGGTTCTGCTCGTGTGTGAGCAATCACAGGATGCTGGCTTCTGCTAAAAAGTGAACTGATATTTGTGAAATGAGAGACTAGCTGCCCATCAGTTACAATCACCGCTGCCTTATTTCATCTCCATTCACATTCTGAAACTTGATTACCGCTTTCTGTGGAGTCTAATTGATTGAAATGGCGCTGGAGGAGGCTGGGATATAGAAACACTCTCTGAAGAGCACCTTGTGTGTCATTTTCTCTCTCGCTTCTCTGAATCTGAGCGTTAAAGAGTGTTTTCTCTTCTCTAACGCTGATATTGCGTGTTTTCTCAGGCGGTGTACAGCTGTCCAGCTGAACCTGCGCTGAGCAGAAACGAGCTGATCTTAACCTCCGACTCCATCATGAAGAGAAAAGACTTCCTGTGCTGTAAAGACACGTTTCTGGAGGTGAGACGATGCTCTTTTGTCTGCAGAGATTCATCTGTCGTTCCAAACCCAGATTATTTCTTCAGTGGAACACACAAAGTAGACGGTTAGCTGAATGTTCACGCTGCTCTTTTCCATACAATGAAATCTGATGAGGGTCTGTCAAGCTCCATTATTAAATAGCTACAATTAAAATAGTCCATATGATTAAATGCTGGTGTCATATGATGGTACGTGCCAGGAACAGGCTGAAATTGACTTTAGATTGGTATTTCTCAACCAGGAGGCTACAAGGTGCTTTAAAATAAGACAAAACTAGCTTTAAAATGATTTAAAACGGCTTTTTGTAATTTAATTGACCTTTTTTTTAATTTTTTTTTATTTATGCCCTCATCAACAAAGATTTGTTGTTCCCATAGCCTTGGAAAACCTAGACGTAAAGTAAAAGTTTGATCTGGAAAAGTCATGGACAATTTTTATGAGAAATATAATCTTTTCTAGTAATGTCGCTAAAAATGTTATATTTATTATGATGTCGCTAAAAATACTTATTAAGCACTAAAATATTTGTTTGGATAGAAAGTGCTGAGACATTGTAATTTGTGAGTTAATAATAATAGTGGTAATAATAATCCTCCAGAAATCTTAAGAGTGATTTCTAGATCTGGAAAAGTTAGATTTTATGATGAATATAATTTTTTTATAATTATGTCAGATGCTGAGAAATTCTAATTTGAGGGCAAAAATAATAATTATCCCCTAAAAATTACTTTATGATGTTTTAATTATTTATTTAGTGCATTCATAGAATTATGTAAATGCTTCTCCTCCTAAAGTGTCTTGGGTAAGAAAAATATAATCTGCTTAAAACTGTCTTGAAGTCACTGCTTAAGAAGACTTGGAAATAGTCATATGGACTGCTGTAATGATTCTTTTAGCCATTTTTGGAGGCACTTTCACTTTGATTGTATGGAAAAGAGCAGCATGAACATTCTGCCGAACACATTTTGTGTTTCACAGAAGAAATGAGACAAAATGAGGGTTAGAATAAGATGACGAAAACGCACTCATCTTTCAGAGAAACAGCTTTAACTTTGTTCACAAGAGTCGACACGAATCTCTCAAATAAAGCTCATTGCAAATGGGTTATACTTCCACCATCTGTGGCCATGTTGCATTTAAAACGTTTTAGTGTGGGTTATGTTTCTTTGATGTGGTCAGTGTGTGTGTCTTTCGTTTGAAGGCGTTGACAGACACTGGCAGTGACAAATACTTACAGGTAAAGTACAGCACGCATGACGTGTGACAGAGATCGAGGTCCAGATGTGTTTATTTCAGCATGAATTACTGTAGTAACCAGTGCTGGTGCTGATCAACACACACTAATGCTGCACACTGTCAGGCAAACAGGTTTTCAGGTTTATCTGAATTTGTATTCCTCATTCACTTTGCAACTCACTGCACCGTCGTAAAAATATATAACTGGGTGAATGTCAGTGTCGAAGACATTTTTGGCTCATATTGCATCCTAAATCGAAAGAGAAATTATTTTGCTGAATTTTTTTTTTACTGCTTTATTTTTTTTTTTAAGCATATTTTCCCCCAAGCATTCATTGCTGAGACTGTTCAGATATTTTACTTTTATTTACTTTAATACATTAATGAAAATCATGCCTAGAAACGCAGTTCGATGTATTTCTTTCTTTATCAGTATAAATCTGTTATTTTTGTATTATTTATAAATTAATATATTTTTTAATTCTTTGAATTAAATTTGTTTGCTTATTTTTTTGTGCTTTTGCCAATTACATTTTTTTTATTAGACATATTTACATTTGTTTAGTTTTTTTTTTAGTTTAGAAAATTTTAGTACTTAAACAATTGTTTGTATTTATTATTTTCCAAGGCAACATTTCTAATTAATATTACTAATAACCTGTGTATAGTTTTAAGTCATCTAATAGTATTTATTTTATTTCAGTTGACAAAAAATGATTTTTAATAGTTTTGGATTGTTAACAGTAACAACACTGGTAAAGATTAAAGTCTGTGCAATAAATACTACATTATTTGGATGTATTTTAAAATTTAAATGTATTTTTATTAGTTTTCTTTGTGCTACAGTAATGAGATTTTGAATGCATGAAATCCTAATATTACTCAAAATAAGTTCAGTTTTCTTCACATGAAATAGTTAAATGTTTACTTTTGATTTTGAGGTGATATTTGACATTCTTGATTGAAATTAATCCAATAATATATTATTTTCTACTTTTGTGCAATGCTGAATTGTTTTAATGAATGATTTTGCTGCAGTTAATGAGCTCTGCATTGCATAACAGGTTCATTATGTTCTTGTAAATGTTTCTAAATGCTTTGAATTCTAGGAAATCAGAAAGTTCATCAAAACAGTTTCAGAGAAAATCAAAAAGACACGTGACAAGTATGGCATCAACGACAACGGAACGACGGAGGTGAGAGCTCAGCTTCATATGAGTGTGTTTGTGTGTATTTATATGCTTGTGTCTGATGGCCTTGTTTTCTCATTCATTACAGCCTAAAGTTCTGTACCAGCTGGACAGAATCACTCCGACCCAGTTGGAGAAGTTCTTGGAAACCTGCAGGGACAAATATATGAGGTAACAGAGTGATACACAAGCTCTAATTGCACTTGTTCGGTTCAGTAGAGGGATGCTGATCTAATGAGCTGTTCGTAATCGGCTGCTGTGATGGGTGGAAAGAGCTGCATCATTACTGACCATGTCAGGCTCTTTCCAGTTGTGTAACCCTTACGCAATAACTTCTATGGCTAAAATGAGATCCTGAGATGATTTAACCGCTGTTGAGAGACAGAAATGGTTTTAACGTGATTTGTATGACTCTCAGGGCGCAGATGGAGCCAGGCTCTGCTGTCGGGGCTCTGTGTGCTCAGAGCATCGGGGAGCCGGGGACTCAGATGACCCTCAAGACGTTTCACTTCGCTGGAGTCGCTTCCATGAACATCACTCTGGGAGTCCCGAGAATCAAAGAGATCATCAATGCATCCAAAAACATCAGGTGACTTCATAAACCCTGATACACCTGGAAAACCTGGAAATTTCAGGGAATTGTTTTCTCCAGCCTTGAATTTTTTTTTTTTTTTTTTTTTTTTGTGAGTAAAATTTCTTTATAATATAACTTTTAAAAATTTAGAATAATAAATAAAAATTATTAATTATTATTTATAATTATATTTATAAACTCCAAGCCTGGAAAAGTTGTATAGTACATTATTTGTTGTTTTAATTTAATTTTAAATGTAAAATAAAAATGATACATAATTTATAGTTAGATTTATTAATAAATTATAATTAATATGATTTGATTTATATTTTTATGTTCTTTACTCCCTGTCCATATCTAAAAAATATGTAAATATTTTTATTTTATATACTTAACTTTACTATTCTTTATTTCCCCACTATTTTGTGATATACCTCTGAGTACCATATAAATATCAGACCTGCCAACCTGTACGCATTTTGCGTAGCGGGCATGCATTTTGACCTCAAAGTACACAGGTACGATTTGTCACTTTAAACTACGCAAAAACCTGCTGACGCCTTTGTGCAGCACAAACCAATCAAGCAACAGCAAAGAAAGAGCACTTCGACCAATCAGAGCGTGGGGTTCATTCCCCATCTAGCAAGTGGGATGATTGACAAATGCATGGATCTGTCATTAAAAAGAGACTACAAATAGACAGCAAAACAAAATCCCGCTCGGTCTCGTACCTTTTTACTCCCGCCGTCTGATTTCTTAAAAGAGGACAGTAAAAGTGGAAAGTTGCAATATTGAGTTGAGTTAACTTTATCCTCTGGAGTCGACGTGATCGCATTGATATTCTAGACGAACTGTGAACAGAATAAAGCACTCATTCATATTCAGCCAGATCTGCTGCGGTTTATTTGTGTTCATATAGCTGCACTCACTGAACAGAGTCCTAATATTAGGGCTTTTAGTCCAAAAAAGTGCACGTACCTGGATAAATACTGATATATTTGCACTAGAGCTTCGCCCTCGTCTAATAATAAACCTTTAAAAAAGCATTCACATCTGCGCTCAGCTGCTGACACAGAGTTACCGTGTTTGGGTAACAGCTTCACAAACACAGTATTATTTCTGTATTACAGTCATTCATAAGTTAATAGTTCAGATATAAACACTGATGTTTATGGGAGCGATCAAAATAGACCTTTTGAAAGTTAACTGGCGCTTCAAATAACGTTTGTGTCGATTGCATTGTTTGGCCACTAGGTGCAGAAAAGTGACTTAAACTGTATTTGTGATTGAATCAAAGATTCGTTTAAAAACACTGATTCATCCAGTAAAGAAACAAGTGAGACATTAAATCATTCATTCAAACCACTTTTTTTATCATTTTAATATGAACTAAATATATTAAATGCATATTAATTTAAATGTTTAATAATTCGTTCAAATTAAACCCTTTTAAATAGACTGCAGCAATGGTAGTTTGTCACACATTATTTTGTTTCGTGGGAGAATCGTGATTCTCAATTTATCCAGAATCATGCAGCTGTCGTATGTGACTGAGTGCAGACCTTTGGGAAATATCTAACATGAATAACCTTATCCTAACACTACATCATTTTTAAGCTAGTTTTCCTATTCACCAGGCATTTGAGTTGGCAAAGTAGAGTAAAGTTATGTGCTCGGTGACAGAAAAGTGTGTGTGTTCATGCCTTGCAGCTAAAAAAAAAACAAAAAACATGACATCAGATGAGGACACTGACAGGGAGAGAGAGAGCAGCAGACCTAAAAAGAAACCAAAAAGAGTCCATGCCCCACAGCAGTTCCTCACAAAATATCAGGATATATCATATATATGTGTATGTGTGTATATATATATCTCCCCCCACCCCGTTGCCATCACACAAGTGGTACTCCAAAAAAATGTCAAAGGTTGGCAGGTCTGTAAATACTATGGTACATAAGTATGGTAATGTGCTATGGTATTATCATCTGATATACCATGGTTAACACTGCAGGATTATTTTATAATAAGCAATAACCATAAGCCAACCTCAAATCCTTTAAACAGACCTGAAACAACCTTCACAAAATAGCAATACAGAATTTCTAGACTCTAGAAAAGACCCTGTGAAAATTATAGACGTGCAGGTGACTGTAAGTGAAGCGGCTGACACAAGTGTCATCGATTCATGAGAGTTTGGTCTCGACCCCTGGAGGAGGAAAACTCATTTGTCAATCAGAGGCAGAAGCCGCGGGTGGTGAGGACCGCCTGTCACCTCACGGTCGGGTGGAGGAGTGTTGGCGTGCAGCTCCGGTGTGATTGCTGCTGTTGACGCTTCATGGATGATTAATGGCTGCAGTAACTCAAGTTCTTATTGCTAATGAGTCTCTCTCTGTGTCTCAGTACGCCCATCATAAGTGCCAACCTGGATACCGATGATGACCCAGACTTCGCTCGGCTGGTGAAAGGACGCATTGAGAAAACTCTAGTGGGAGAGGTGCGCGGACATTGACTTGTGCTGATTATTAATACTGCATTAGTATTGCTATTGTTCATGCTTCCTGTTAGGAGTGAAATTAAAATGCACTTGATTGAATTAGATGTGCATTGAATTAGCGACACCCTGCCAATCACCCAGAACATGCCAGCTGCAGAGAAGTGCATTTAATACACTCAAAGCACCTCAGCAAAGCCCTGGCAACCACCCTGAACACCATTACAAACACACAGCCATGCATTAAAAACACTCATAACCAGGGCTTGAAAATGGAAAAAAAATCAATCCGTTCACTCCGAGCAGAAATGATATATTATTACCGTTCCGAGACCGGTTTGAGTAGAAAAAACAACTATTTATTTGCCAGTAATAATAAAGTACAGCATTTTCTTTACACAAAGAAAAAAAAAACAGGAGATCTGGTACCTTAACCCACTGCGCTTAGTCATGGCCAATACAGCATCATCTTTTCTCGATTTTGGCCAAATGTAGCCTACTCAACAAAAGAAAAAATCCGTTAACGCTTTAAAGACATTAAAGTATTTTTTCAAGGTATTTAAAAATGTTTGCTGCATTGTTCAACAATGCTACTTGTATGAAATTTGCGTTTTGAGAGGAAAAAAGTCGTGAGTCAGAACACCATGCCAACTGCAGAGCAATGCTTTAAACTCAAAACACTAACAACCCCATAGCAACGCCCTGGCAACCACCCAGAACATGACAGCTGCAGAGCAATGCATTAAATGAACTCAAAACACTATAACAACCCCATAGCAACGCCCTGGCAACCACCCAAAACATGACAGCTGCAGAGCAATGCATTAAACTCAAAACACTATAACAACCCCATAGCAACGCCCTGGCAACCACTCAAAACATGACAGCTGCAGAGCAATGCATTAAATAAACTCAAAACACTATAACAACCCCATAGCAACGCCCTGGCAACCACCCAAAACATGACAGCTGCAGAGGAATGCATTAAATTACGCTCAGAACACCTTAGCAACACCATGGTAACCATCATACCGTCCTAGGATTGTGGAGGTGAAAATGTTTGCATGAACAAACAGCACTTTTACTTCAGAAAATGCATTTGTTTTTTTAAATGCAGTGCAGTGTGGGAAAATGATGGCCTCTCTGGCCTGTAGCACGCAATATTTTTCTGTTTCTATTCAGTATGCGCATGATTGAAATGGGTGTCAGATTGTTTGTAATGGAGGGATGCAGAATAACCTTTGATATGAGTGAGTCTGAATTGCAGGGTACTGCATCGAAATGCCTTTCATTCATGTTTAATGTCACAGAAACTGCTCCAAAAATTTGAGAGGAATATAAAGTCATTATAAGGCTTTCAGGAAAAGTAGGATCCCTTTTACCTAAATTATAAAGCAACTTTGAGCATGTCCTTTCTGAAGAAACTAATACCAGTTTTGAAAAGGTTCACATTACAGTAGACGGAAAGGCAGTACATTCGTGTTTTTGAGACCGAGCCAGTTTGTTGGTGTATTATGTTGTTTTCAGATTAATCAGTGAATTGATTGATCGTTTCCGTCAGATTTCCGAGTACATCGAGGAGGTTTTCCTGCCTGATGATTGTTTCGTCCTGGTGAAGCTGTCGCTGGAGAGGATTCGTCTTCTGAGGTTGGAGGTAACGGCAGATTGATCATAATTATCTGTTAATGACAGACTGGAATTCAAAATGATTCTTCCAGCATGCGTGCTTTTATACTCTGATTTTCACTCATTTATGTTGATAGTTCTTCCGTTGTCATTACTGTATTTTCTCTCTCTCAGCAGCTGTTCCTGTTGAGTGATTTTAAATGACTGATGATCCTCCTCTGCAGAGCTTTTATTGTTGTCGGTTTTGTTCAGGTGAACGCAGAGACTGTGCGATACTCCATCTGTACGTCAAAGCTGCGGGTGAAGCCGGGCGATATCGCGGTTCACGGAGAGGCTGTGGTCTGTGTGACTCCCAGAGAAAACAGCAAGAGCTCCATGTACTACGTCCTGCAGTCGCTCAAACAGGAGCTTCCTAAGGTCAGTCCTGACGCCACAGTGTTGGACACTGATTTCCATCATCATTGTCTCTATAAACCATGTACTATTATTTTAAGTTTAAATACTTGCTATTAACAAACCATTAAACTACAACTTTTGCCTCTCTAAACTCCTAATTCGCTGCGTATTAATAGTTAGTAAGGTAGTTGTTAAGTTTAGGATTGGATAGGATTATGGATATAGAATAAGGTCATGCAGAATGTGCTTTATAAGCACTAATAAATAGCCAATATGTTACTAATAGGCATGCTAATAAGCAACTAGTGCGAATTGGTCCTTATACTTGTATTTATCTGTAGCACTTATATAGGTAATGCATTAGATATCATGAACCAGCAGTAAACTATTAATTTTTTTACAGCAAATTTACTAGGGTTAGTGTTCATTTAGAAACATACTGTTAATTCATTTATGTTCAAATATATTAATTTATTACATTTGAAATGTTAAAAATGTATGTAAAATGTTTGTTGAAATACTGAAATTACCAAAACGGAAATAAATTCAAAGCTAAATAAAAAGTACTAAACCCTTAATATGGAAAATGAACAAACCTAGATGACTGAAAACCTATACATGCATTGTTTGTTTCTAACTAATGTAATTAACTTGTTAACTAATTGAACCATGTTGTAAAGAACTACCCATCAATCTTTAACCAAAATATGTGTATTTGCTAATCGAGTAAGAAGTTGGCCTGTTTTAAGCCGATCACTCCAAACTAGCCAAATATCAGGCATTATTAGTGTAGGGCCCTATGATTTCCACGATGCAGAAAACATGGACGGAATCGGGGAATCCAGTCATAAAAACGTTATTTACTGTATAAAGCGGTCAAAGTTTGGATGAATTAATCAAAACTAGGTCATTACACTTAAATCAAATCATGATATGGACTAGTATTTGTAAATATTAAATATGAATCCTGCATGTTCTGTGTGTCTCAGTGTGAATAATTGGAATAAATGTAAAGGTATTCATGGCAACTCGTCAAAATAAAAGTTTGGTTTACCTTGAAGACATTGTGCCAGAAATATATTACTATTGTTTAGTAGAATGTACATACTACTACTACTACTACTACTACTACTACTAAAATTAAAAAGAATAACCACACATTTCTTCCATGTTTTAATTTTAATAGTGAATCCCCTTTATTTGCCAAAAACAGTTTAATTTTCAACACTTATTAGATAACTGAAATTAATGTTTTGTGCCTTCATTTGATATCCAGAAAAATTTAAATACACAATACAATTTCTGGGGGGTGGGGGGGGCTACATTTCATAAGGCTATTGTAAGAATAAATTCAAATAAATTAAGTTGTTTTTATGCATTCAAATAATTAGACATGCTAAAAACACAGAATTTGTTAACATATGTTGAGAAAAAACATGTTCCCTATAAAACGTGTTAATTCCCTAAACATGTAATTTTTGTTTAACTTTGAATAAATTGATGTAAAATTGTATGTTTCATGATTTCAATTAATTTTACCATTAAAAAGGAGTCCAGAAAAATTGAAATGGAAAAAACAGAATCCAAAAAAATTTAAATGAAAAAAACGGAATTTGGGAAAAAATAAAAATGGATTTCATAGGGTCCTATTAGTGCATGTGGCAGATATCAGTCTACTGTTAATAGATCTGTGTGTGTGTGTGTGTGTGTGTGTGTAGGTGGTGGTCCAGGGCATCCCTGAAGTGGCGCGTGCCGTCATTCACATTGATGAACAGAGCGGCAAACAAAAGTTCAAACTGCTGGTGGAGGGAGATAATCTCAGGGCTGTCATGGCAACACACGGAGTCAACGGCAACAGAACAACATCCAACAACACATATGAGGTACGTCCCGCCCAGTCTGACTGTCAGAGATACACACACACACACACACACACACGGATCGAGCTGTTCACTTTCCTCAGTGTCTCCTTCGGAGTGTGACATTTAAACAGCAGTCTCTTACATGGGCAGCACTTCAAACGGCAGTGTTTTTGCATTTAAATAAAGAAGTGAATCCTTTAAATTACACCATATCTGCTGAATGAAATACTAGACTGGTTTCTTACTAATTTCACATTTACATTTAGTCATTTAGCAGATGCTCTTATCCAAAGCGACTTACAAATGAGGACAATAGAAGCAATCAAAACCAACAAAAGAGCAAGTGCTGTAACAAGACTCAGTTATCTTAACACGGTACACTTAGCATGTTTTTTATTTTATTTTATTTTTTTTATTATATAATAAAAAGAAAACCGAAAAAGAATAGAGCAAGCTAGTGTTAGAGGCCTTTTTTAAGCAGCTGATTCTAAAAATGGCCAGTCGTGGTGGAGCAGGTCACACTTTCTCACAAAATATGATGCATTTCATAGCATTTTAGCTTTTTACAACCATTTGTAAGGTGAAGTCGTCTTTATCCCTTAATTGGCAGACAAACACCACAAACACATGAATCCTGTCTGAATCTGAGCCACATTACAACAATTTGTTTAATTCTCAGCCCATTTTCACATGCATGACATTATTTTTAGGGTTGTAAAGTGGTAGAAAAGTTCCAGTAAATTTCAGGAAACATTACAGAATTTCTGAAGTTTCCCAGCATAATTTTGGAAATTTGTGTAAAGTTTCTGTCTCTTTGAAGCCGTAATTATTTTATGCCTAATATATATGTAATATATATCTATATGCATATCTGTGGTTGTTTTACTGCTTCCATACAATAACAAAATATTATAGATTTTGTGAAAAAGCGTATTTATTTATAAACTCATGTTAATTGTACAATGAGTATTTTAACAGATTTTTCCACTCTGCAAATTGAAAGTTACATTTTTTTTTTCAAATCTTTTTTTTTTTTTTTTGTCATTAAATCCCAAACATTTACATTTGACTGCTTTTGTTGTTTTGATAAGTGCATTGAAGCCGATACATAAGCAATTTGAAAAAGCTTCATTCTTATTTTGTAAAAACTGTACATGGGAAATTTTTATTTATATTTTTGAACTCCGCGTCATCAAATTAAGTAATATTAGGAGTAATATTTCTTACAAATCAGCTAAATTGTCGGGGTTTCTTTTTTCAAGATGCACAGCTGTTATGTTCAGCTTGTCTATTGTGTGCGATGTTTATTCGAATCTGTAGTGTTTATCTGTTCATGTTCTTCAGGTCGAGAAGACATTAGGCATCGAAGCGGCGAGATCCACCATCATTAACGAGATCCAGTACACCATGGTAAACCACGGTATGAGCATCGACCGCAGACACGTGATGCTGCTGGCGGATCTCATGTCTTATAAGGTGAGAGCGGTTCAGCTGCTGAAGGAGATTGTGAAGTGATAAATGCATTATAATGATGTTGAGTGATGGATTCGTGACTGTGAGTGAGATGAGAGCGTCTCTTGGGTCGTAGGGTGAGATTTTGGGCATCACCCGCTTCGGTCTGGCCAAGATGAAGGAGAGCGTTCTCATGCTGGCGTCCTTTGAGAAGACAGCAGATCATCTGTTTGATGCGGCTTATTTCGGACAGAAAGACTCGGTCTGCGGTGAGTGATGAGCAGAAACATGCATAATGACGGAAAAGATCAATCCATGAGCAAAGAAATGACATGCAGATGTCAACTGTCGTCTGCAAACTGAACTCTTTCCTCTCTCTCTCGGTGTCATTCTGCAGGTGTCTCTGAGTGCATTATAATGGGAATCCCCATGAACATCGGCACTGGACTCTTTAAACTTTTACACAGCGCCGCCAAGGAGCCGAATCCCCCGCGCAGGCCTTTGCTCTTTGACAGTCCTGATTTCCACATCCCTCTGGCCCGATAAACCGCCGGCGCGTCTGGACGGCTGTGATGTGGAGCGTAATGAGCATTTGCTGCAGATCTCCAGCTGTTCTGCACCTCTTAGGTGTTTTACAGTTCAAATCAATAATTTTGTTCCTTTAGGGTTTTTTGGCTTCACCAAAACAATGTTTCCCATTTGAAACGATGAGAATGATGATCTGATGAATGAATCTCCAGTAAGACTGAAATCACTGATGATTGATATTATCTTGATGATAATAGACCTTTATGTTGAGATTTCCTGCGAACGTTCGGCCATTATTTTCTCATTTGAGATTATATTTTTTGCTTGTTAAAGGCTAAGTGATTAAGTTTAGAGGCACTTGTATTTATAGATTAGTAATCAAATCTAATTTGTATGTGCGGTTTTGGTTTGTTTTCATTGTGCTGCTGCAGTTTGCTGAAAACAGGCATGGCTGACGTCCATGTTTAATGTAAATATGTATCAGGTGTGAATAAAATGTACATTATGATGACACCAGCAGCACATTGCTTCACGTTATTTATTTTTGGTGCATTATAAAAACTGTCAGATGCTGTGAATGCATTTGAGACCCTGCACATCGCATGCTTTTACACATCAAGCCGCTGAGATTCATAGCAAAAACAGACAAATGTGACGCTCCATCCTGTGATTTACTGAAGTCACGGTGTGTTCCTGTCCATCAGAGCATGCAAGTGCCCTTAAAACACACCTGTAATGGAGCGCGAATCTGTTACAGACAACAACAACAAAACACAGTCGACCACCTTTAACAAGCACATTTTCACCCTGTTTAAACTCGTTAGTTCATTGTCATTAGCATGAATCATTTAACAGTCCCAGCTGTTCATCACAAATGGTTTCGCTCTAAAATAATGTTCAAACATGTCTATATAAAGTCCACACGAGGAAATCAGTTTCCCTCTAGAGCAGAGCTCCCAGTGGAGTATTTACAGTGTCCTTCTCTATTAGTTATTATTCAAGACTTGAGTGCCAACACTTTACTTGAAGCCTTCATATATATATATATATATATATAATGCATTATAAAAGTATTTTCTATAGTAGCCTTCTAATGCACCTTATGCATTGTATGATAACATGAGTAATTGTGATCAGAGTTATAATACTCACATATTCATTGTTACACCTTTAGAAAGTATAATGCAATAAAATGCACAAACAAACAACCTCAAATGTAACGAGGAATCTGCAAATATAATGCATTTTCACTTTGGTTACAGTTGTTTATGCATTATATTGTGCATAATGAATACTTATACATGCATAAAGGCATCATGTAACTAAAATAGTTCATAGAAAAATGTTCTGTCGTTATATGTGAGGAAAAACTGTATTTCAAGACTTTTGCATTTGCTTGCAAAACATTTGTTCCCTTAATAAACTTTTGCATTCGAGTTATAGTTAACTAAAACTAAAATTGATTTCCCTTTTGTTACTTAAAATATACATATATTATTGACATTTAACTGAATTAAAATTAACTATATATTTTATATATTAATTCAGCGAGTTCCTGTTGCTACATCTCTTTTTTTAGTTTAACGATGTACTAACTAAATTAACTAAACCTAAAATTTAAATAAAAAAATTAATCAAAAAGATAAATTTTTTTAATTTTAAAAATAACTCAAAAATAAAGTATTCTTTAGTATTATTGAGATTTATATTATTCTGTTTTATAGCTTTAATGTTTAATATTTTGAATGAAGTAAATACACATTTATTTAAATTATTCAATAAATAATAATAAAAATAACTCTTACGTCCCTCAGAGGAAGCATTGAAATCTAATTTTTCCTCCCATGTCAATCTCCATGTCCCTTTAGGCCCAGTGCTTGCTTTATTTGTGGACTCTGACAGCCTGTGAACTGTTATTTTATGGAGGAGCAGATTTTGCTGAATTTTTTCTTTTGTGCTCCACAAAAAAACCCACCAGCATCTGTGTTTGAAATGACATGATTGTGAGTAAACAGTGACAGAATGATGATCTTTGCGCTCCTTCAGTGAGGTCAGTCTGTTGTGTTTCCATTGTGCTGCTCATGAAGCTCCAGCTCGTCTCTTTCTCTATCTATGTCTCCCATCGTGGATTTGTTATCCTGAACTCATCCGACAGCAGTGCTGATGATCTTGAGGCTGTGTTTGTTGTCATCAGATCACAATGACGTTCTCATCTGTCTGTATTGAGTTTATTTGACGCAGGAGCTGCTGGACGGAAGCTGAGAGGAAGCGGTTTTGATGTTCTGCTCTGCGAACGCCGTGGATATCTCCAGATCTCCTTGTGAAGACGTCAGCGCTGGGTTGTGCTGCAGGTTGGCGTTGTTCCTGCTGAAGGCCTCTGTTTTGAGGTGTTTGGAGAAGTGCACGCTGAGGTTGGGCCGCTGAACGGCGCCGCTCTGCTGGACGGGACGCCGCAGGTACGCAGAAAGTGTGTCCACGCAGTTCTTCTTGAAGTTCTCGTTCATGAAGGCGTAGACGATGGGGTTGTTGAAGGAGTTGGAGAAGCCGATGGCCTGGACCACAGCGATGATCATGTTCACCGTGATCTCGTTGTAGTTCTTCTCCAGCTCGTCTTAATGAATAAGACACATTTTTGATTCATTAGTTAAAGGTTTTTCCTTATAAGACAGCTCATATTACCAGTTAATCACCAACAACGGTTATTTCAGCTGTTTCGATCTCAGTTTGAGAATCAAATAGAAGGAAATCATAAGGGTTAGCTGAAGTCATAGGTTTACAGGATGGATTAACGTTTGAAAATAAAAATAAGACTGCCATAAATTATTAGAATTGTAATTTCACAGTTGTAATGTAAAATAAAATATAAATATTATTATTATTATTTTAGAGTTAAATATTAGAATAGCAATATTTTTCGGCTGTTTTGATTTAGTAATTTATATTTTTAGTATAAGTTATTTCTACTAAATAAAAGAAATATTATTATTATTAATAATTATAATAACTAGCATTATTAATCATCATTATTATTTTTGTTGTTATTACTTTGTATCCAAATTGTGCAGCCTTACGTTATTATTACTATTGCAAAATAATAGTAATAATAATAATTATTATTATTTCATAGCCATATTTATATATAATCGCAACATTTTGGTTGAATTGTGCTGTCCTACATTTAGAATTTTTACTATTAGAACATAAAAGACAATTTTTTTTTTAAATAATAATAATTTGTTGTTATTATTATATAGCCATATTGATACATATTCATATTTAGGCCAAATTGTGCATCCCTTACTAAATAAATTAATTGTTATTATTATTACTTTGTATTGAAATTATGCAGCCCTACATTATTAATACAATTGCAAAATAAATATTATTATTTAATAGCCATATTTATACATGATCGCAACATTTTGGTTGAATTGTGCAGCCATACATTATGAATTTTTACTATTACAACATAAAAGACAAAAAAAAAATTATTATTGTTGTTGTTATTATATAGCCATATTGGTACATAATCACATTTTGTCTAAATTGTGCACCCTTACTAAATAAATTAATTATAAAATCAAAATAATAATTATTGTTGTTGTTAGTATGTTTTATTACTATACATTTTATTTTGTAGTTATAATGATAAAATTGTGCAGCCCTACAAACCAACACAGCACAAAAACCTGGAATTTAATTTGCAAAGTTTTTAATCAAAATATAAATTAAAAAAATGTACAGCCCTACATTAAGACTATCTTATTTCAAGTGTTATTGAATTTGAAGTGTTTATTCACTGTGTTGAGTGCTAATTAATCTCCAAATTCTGTAGTAATTGATACTGATTGAACTGTGTCCTGACCAGATACAGTATAATGTGATAAAAGCATAATGAGGATCCAAACCAGCCACAGTCACAGCAACCAGTCAGCCTATGTGTCGCTGTGTAGGACGCAGTGCCTGTTACCCAGAAGATAATCTGTATTATTTTCAGGAATTTCTGAACTTACAGTATGGTGCTGTTGTGCTCGAGCAGCGAGAGGAAATCATATAAAGCAGAACCGTTTGACCTTCTTAACCCTGTGCGTGATGGCTGGAGTTAGTCTAATGATTAATCATCTGGGCTGTTAACGCTGATTGTGGGTTCAGCCTCGAATGCGAGTGACCCGGACTGTTACTGAGACGCCACATAACCACAGGATACTGTAATTACACCAGCTCCACGGTGAATAATCATCACACTACTGCAGTTCAGCTCATTCACACCGAGCCGCTGCGATTTCTGTTCAGGGTCATTCAGCGTTCAAGCCTTTTATTCTAACACATCATGTGATGCCAATTACAGGAGTAAATGCTGCATTACACACTTACTGTACTCAAACAGCATGTGCACGATATGAAACGGAGCCCAGCAGATGGTGAACAGCAGGACAATAGTGATCATCATTTTGACGGCACGTTTCTTCTTCCTGCTTAAACAACAACAAAATACAGCTGTGAAGGTATGTTTCTGTAATTACATGAGTTTATAAACAGAAAAACTCATTTACATGATACATGTCGTGATGAACGTCATAATATATATTTATATGTAATGCATTAGTATTTTGAATGCCCTATTCATTGTAATGCACCTTATAATGCATTACATGATTTCATGAAAAACTGTAACTACATTTATATCACTCATCTATTCACTGTTACACCTTTGGACAGTTTAATGCATTAAAACATCACAAACAACCAATTTCAGATGCAACAAGAAATCAACAAATATCACAATGCACAGTGTAATTAATTAGATTAAATAAAATAATTGTTATTAATTCTTTTTTTACTTCATTGCCATAATTAGATATAAATATTTAGCTAAATTGTGCAGCCCTACAAACAAGCAAAGTCAACTTTTTTTTTTGTATATCAGAAAAATTGCAATTAAGAATTTTTCCCCAAATTGTGCAATAATTTACTAATCCAAGGAATCTGTAAATATTATGATGCATTTTAACTTTAGTTTGTTTAACTTTAGTTTAATTATTATTTTAATTTAGTTAATTAAATTATTTAGTCTATTTATGAAAAGATACTGCATTTAACATACATTATGATTACCTAAATAATGCATTTTACATAATGGCTTCAAAAGTCATTTTATTCCATATTATTCAGCAAATAAGCCTGATTTTGACCACCAGAATTTGATTGTATGGAAGCATGTAAGGTTGTTGGGTAAAATGTGAAAAGAGTTATGTCGGAAAGCGGTAAATGAAAGCCATATTGAAGGTGAAGAAAGTTATTTTCAATTTATTTTCCTGTTTAATTTGTAAATGAAAGCAGTAAAATGAAAAATGCTGACTGTAAAACAGCAGGTCTCTTGCCTGGAGATTTTGTTGATCTCTCTGTGGTTCATGGTGCTGAGGACGGAGGAGTCTCCCACACGTTTCCGGATCCAGAGCTCGATGCCGATGCGGCTGTAGAGGAAGAGCATGGCGGCCAGCGGCAGCAGGAACAGTGCTACCATGATGAAGGTGGTGTAAACCTGACGGTGCAGCAGCGAATGCCAGCGCTCCTGACAGCACACGTGATGATGATCGTACAGAAAGTCATACTTTACCTGAGGAGCACAGATAAGAGAGTAAACCTAATTAGGATTCACACAGAGCATGCATGAGTTTAAAGGTGCTGTAAGCTATTTATTTTAGAGTTGCATGCATAAAATGTTCTGTTCAGGAGCTGCTGAAATGTGTGTCTTCTAAATAAAGTCAACCCATGCTCTCTAACTGTCAATCTTTTCATGTTTAGATATTTTTCAAGAAACTGTGTGTTTGGTGGAAGTCACAAAATTACAGAAATTTATTATAGCACCTTTATTGTGATTGCAAACCACGTTTGAAGCAATAGTTCAGCCAAAAATGCAGAAAACATTACTCACCCTCAAGTTATTTTAGATTAGGATGAGTTTGTTTCTTCATCAGATTTGGAGAAATGTGTCTAATGTTAACTGATGCAGAGACACTGATCCAGATGTTAACTAATGGACTGGAGTGGTGTGGATTATTGTGATGTTTTTATCAGACTCTCATTCTGACGGCACCCATTCACTACAGAGCATCCATTGCTGAGACTTTCCTCCAAATCTGATGAAGAAACAAACTCATCCTAATCTTGGACGGCCTGCAGGTGAACACATTTTCACCAAATTTCCATGTTTGTCTGAACTACTCTTTTAACTTCGAATCTAGAATTGATGTGCATATTCATCTTATTTATCATGCAACACTATTCTGGGACTACTGTTACGACACTTTTATGATGTTTTTGTAACTTTCCAAACTTGACAGACGTTATTAGACAGAAAATCAGAGTAAAGTTCAGAAGTGTTCTGCAGCTGTGAAGAACACGAGGGTGAGTAATGACTCGTTTGGTGAACTCAGATAAATCAATGAATAACACAAACTTTTGTGATAAAACTCTCAGAAGTGAATCTCTTCTACTGTCACCCGTTTTTTTTTTCGTCTCCAAAGATTTCAAAGACAGTCTGATGTGGCATCAGTATCTTTGATTTGACGGTCAAGCTTGACTAAATTGTCAAAGCAATTAACCTTGCGCTTGTTAAATACCATCGGTTAACTGTGATTGTAATTAAACACTTAATCTGGCTATTCTCTGTTTATTTTGTGATGTCACTCACCTCTAGCTGTTGCACGAAGAGCATCGGTGATCCGACCATGACAGCAGCGATCCACACCAGCCCTGCACAGATTTATATAAATCAGATCATTTCTGGGTTCTGTCCCATGAGCCCGTGCTGTTAATGATGAAATGCAGCGCTGCGTTTATATGGACCTATCAGAGGATATCCAGACAAAAGCCCTCGGTTGAACACTTCATATTTACACATGCAAATGAGCTGATGTTTTTATTGTGCCACTGCATTGCCCAGCAGAGAGAGATTTACATGTTTAATGATGGTCTTCTACTGTTATTTTCTCCATAGAGGAATTGATTTTTAACATTAACTCTAAAAACAGACCTACCGTGAGCTGTGAGGTCATTAATTAATGCTATATGCGTTTTCTGAAGTCATCAATGTGCATTATAACAGCTTAAAAATATATTTAACAGTAATTACCCATGATTCTGCAATTATTTCTGTAATCAGAAAACTGCAAGAAAATTGCACCAAAAGGATTCATTTGAGGCTGCTCGCAAATGATGTGGAGCATAATATTTATAATATTCATTTATAAATTTGTATGCATATCTATATATATATATATATGTATGTGTATATATATTATGTATGTGTATATATATATATGTATATATAGTCATGGCCAAAAATATCGGCACCCTTGGTAAATAGGATCAAAGGCGGCTGTGAAAATTAATCTGCATTGTTAATCCTTTTGATCGTTTTTTTTTTAATTCACAAAAATCTAACCTTTCATTGGAGAATAAGAATTTAAAATGGGGGGAACTATCATTATGAAATAAATGTTTTTCTCTAATACACATTAGCCACAATTAACGGCACCTTTTTATTCAATACTTTTTGAAGCCTCCATTTGCCAGTTTAACAGCTCTAAATCTTCTCCTATAATGCCTGATGAGGTTAGAGAACACCTGACAAGAGATCAGAGACCATTCCTTCATCCAGAATCACTCCAGATCCTTCAGATTCACAGCTCCATGACGGTGCTTCTTCTCTTCAGTTCACCTCAATCATTTTCTACAGGGTTCAGGTCAGGGGACTGGAATGGCCAGCAGAAGCTTGGTTTTGTGCTCAGTGACCCATTTTTGTGTTGTTTTTGAGGTTTTTTTATCTGTTGGTATTTGATAGAATCCATGATGCCATGTGTCTAAACAAGATGTCCAGGACCTCCAGCAGAAATATAGGCCCACAACATCACAAATACAGCAGTATATATCATTGTACACATGGGGTACTTTTTATCCCTGTGTTCACCAAACCCATCTTGAGTGTTTGCTGCTAAAAAGCTCATTTTTTAGTTTCATCTGACCATAGAAGCCAGTCCCATTTGAAGTGCCAGTCCTGTCTGATAACTGAATATGCTGGAGTTTGTTTTTGGATGAGTGAGGAGAATTTTTCTTGAAATCCTCCCAAACAACATGTGCTGATGTAGGTGCTGTTTGACCATTTTTGTTTAAGGTTTTCTGACCCCGAGACTCAACTATTTTCTGTAATTCTCCAGCTGTGATCCTTGAAGAGTCTTTAGCCACTCAAACTCTCCTCCTCACCGTGCATTAGGACAATATAGACACACATCCTCTTCCAGGCAGTTTTGTAACATTTTGTTGATTGGAAATTCTTAATTATTGCCCTGATGGTGGAAATGGGGATTTTCACTGCTCTAGCTCTTTTCTTAAAGCCACTTCACTAATTTGTGAAGCTCAATTATCTTTTGCTGCACATCAGAAATATATTCTTTGGTTTTTCTCATTGTGATGGACGATTAAGGGAATTTGTTTTCCCTAATATTTATATTTCTGTGAAACAGGAAGCCATGGCTGGATAATTTCATGTTCATAATCACCTTGGAGTGCTCAAAATTGTGAATATGAATGGGAATATACTTTTGAGATATTTTACTCATAAGAATTTCTAGGGGTGCCAATAATTGTGTCCAGCGTGTATTTGAGAAAAACATTTATTTCATGATGATATTTCCACCCATTTTAAATTCTTATTATCCAATGAAAGGTTAGCTTTATGTGAATTTTTTTTAATAAAACATCAAAAGGATTAACAAAGCAGATTAATTTTCACAGCCTTCTTTGGTCATATTTACCAAGGGTGCTGATATTTTTGGCCATGAGTGTGTGTGTGTGTGTATATGTATATATATATTATATATATATATATATATATTTATCCCTACAAGATAAAATGAATGGGGGAAAAATCTTCTGGAATTAAGGCCACTGAGAAACTGGTCAGAAACTGTTGTAATCTATAAAGAATATTTCAAACACTTTGAAATATGTGGACATTTTTTTATAATTTAGGAAAATTAAAAGGGATTTATGATGCCAATCAGAATAGAAAGTCATTTCGGTGTTGGAGCAAGTTAATACATTTTAATGAAACTTTCTTCCTTTCTTAAGAATAACCTGTGAATCATGCGCAGTAACACCAGGAGCGTGCAATAAGGACGTAAGTGGAGTCAAATCTGATTTCATGTCGACTTTTAGGGCTTGATTTTCTGCAGGTTTATGTGAATAATGGAGCAGACAGGGTTGCACGTGTGGGCGTTTGACCTCACCTAGCATTCTGTAGGCTCGTTTGGGGGTGTACTGCCTCTTCATTTTGAGCGGATAGACGATGCCCTGGTATCTCTCGATAGCGATGCAGGTCATGGTGAGGATGCCGGTGACGATGGCTGTGGTCTGTACAAAAGGAACGGTCTTACATACTAGAACCCCTGCACGTACAACACAAAAACACAAGATACACAGAGCGTCAACACATGAAGCACACTTTACAGTAGTGCTCAACTCATACTCATACAGATTATTGATTTATAGTAATTTAATAAAATTAACTCTTATTTCAAACAGTTACTAAAAATCCCTAAAGAAATGTAAAACAGAACTTGTTTATTATGAGTGCTGTTAATCGGTCAAGTGGACTTGTTTTATTTCGTTTTATGAAATTGTATAATGTAATTTTTGTATTTTCCATTTTCATTTGATTTTAAAGTTTTAGTAATTCTGTTGTGTGCTTTTGTCCTTTTTAGTAATTATTGTATTATTTGACTATAGTTTTTATATTTTGAAGTTGTAGTTATTTTAATACTTTAAGTTGCTGAAATACACACACACACACACACTGTGAATATATGAATGTTTCACTTTTTGAAATGTTACCAAAAAAAAAAAATATATATATTTTCATGATATTCCATTTTTTTGAGATGCACCTTTATTTTATATATATATATATATATATATATATTAGTTGAAGTCAAAACTTTACATACACCTATCAGAATCTGCAAAATGTTAATTATTTTACCAAATAAGAGGGATCTTACTAAATGCATGTTATTGTTTATTTAGTACTGACCTGAATAAGATATTTCACATAAAATATGTTTACATATAGTCCACAAGAGAAAATAATAGTTGAATTTATAAAAATGACCCCGTTCAAAAGTTTACATACACTTGATTCTTAATATTGTGTTGTTACCTGAATGATCCAAAGCTGTGTTTTTTTGTTTAGTGATAGTGGTTCATGAGTCCCTTGTTTGTCCTGATCAGTTAAACTGTCTGCTGTTCTTCAGAAAAGTCCTTCAGGTCCCACAAATTCTTTGGTTTTCCAGCATTTTTGTGAATTTGAACCCATTCCAACAATGACTGTTTGATTTTGAGATTCATCTTTCCACACTGAGGACAAATGAGGGGCTCATATGCAACTAATAGAGAAAGTTCAAATGCTCACTGATGCTCCAGGAGGAAAAACCATGCATTAAGAGCCTTTTTGAATTTGAAGATCAAGGTAAATTTAACTTAATTTGTCTTCTGGAAAACATGTAAGTATCTTCTGTAGCTTCTGAAGGGCAGTACTAAATGAAAAAAATGTGATATTTAGGCAAAACAAGAAAAATGTACTCCTCTTCATTCTGTTCAAAAGTTTTCACGCCCCGGCTCTTAATGCATGGCTTTTCCTTCTGGAGCATCAGTGAGTGTTTGAACCTTCTCTAATAGTTGAATATGAGTCCCTCAGTTGTCCTCAGTGTGGAAAGATGAATCTCAAAATCATACAGTCATTGTTGGAAAGGGTTCAAATACACAAAAATGCCATTAATGAAATATCACAATTTCATACATGATAAAAGCTCTCAGGACATGACGATGTTAATAAGATGTTTGTTCTTTTATGCAAATCTTTTTTTTTTTTGCTTTGATAACCGTAACAGTCATGTATCATTTTCAATTGCAGCACGACCAGCCATCAAAGTGATTTACTGCAGAAGAACATATGTCCAGAGGGAAGGACAGCAGCACAAAAGCCTAAATCATTGAGGATTAAAGGTGCGTCACTGAACAATGTGCATTCATGTCCATTAACACCTATACTAATGCAGGAGAACAGAAACTCAAGCACACAGTGAAGAAAGCTCGTTCTTGTTTGATGACCTCTGAACTCGCTCGGTGCATAGAATACAGACTTGTATAATGTACAGATTTATGGGAAAATTAGCATGCTTAAAACCTGTGCCACTGCATCAGTCGTAGATCACATGACCTGCACTGTCTGCACTCTCATTGGTTGTCACCATGAACAAACTTGCCAAAGCATGCTGTTACTCTCAACTGTGACAGTGAATGTCTGTTTCCATAGGGGTGTGTATATTTTTGTCTAATGACTTCTTGCTGTAATATTAAACTGTTTACATTTTAAAATTCCATGTTTTAATGCAGTGATAAATATAACAATGAGAGAAGCAAATGTTTGCTGTGTATTTGCTCCAGACTTCTCATAATCTTACTTTAGATTCAGACCTGAAGCATCCCTTTAATTAAAGCCCACAGGAAAACAGTCCTTATAAAACAATGAGATGCTGTCCGATGGTAATACCATGAGTTTTTAAGCATACTGTGGTACTGATTGATTGCTATATTTGCAAATCATGGTATTTACATTATATACCAAGATACTTTACATAACACTATGGTGCTATCTGACATGCCACAAAAAAAAAATAGTACTATAATGATACTTTTGGTGCTTTTGCATATATGAAGTATATATTTGTGTGTTTGTGTAGTTCTTTACATGATACCATGGTGCTATCTGACATGCCGCAAAAAAAGTGTGTGTATATATCTATATATATAGAGAGAGAGAGAGAGAGTTTTGTATAGTCGACGGCATGTTTTTCAGTATTTTCATATGAAAATATACATAGATTAAATGTATTTAATAAATAAATATATTTAATTGTCATGTTTCACCAATTTTAATCACATTTTTATCGTCACAAGTAAATTTGAAATGCTCCTACAATTTGACAAATAAGTTTATAAACCTACTAATATTCCATGTTAATATTAATTAATATGATCTCATAAAACATGTACGGTATGACAAATTAGGAAAATGACTCATTGACACTGAATGAGAAATATTACAGTTTAGCATATTAAAATATGAAATATTAAATGTTTTAGGTAAAGTGTAATGCATTTGATTTATGTGCAAATAGCATAAACTCAACATCTGTATTATTGTATTGAGGAAAATGTTTTAGATGCGCCACCTGCTCATATGCATCTGCAGATTTGACAAGTTCTTCATTGCGTATTCTAATTAATATGAGCTCATAAACGGTAGAATAATACATATGAAATGTCTGAATAGTTTGAGGTGAAGAATACAGTAGCATGTCATCGCAGGACAGCAGGTTTCCGGTGTTTGACTCTTCTAACCTGTCAACTACCCATCGTCATGTTTAGTTTGTTAACGACTGATTAAAGAGATTCTGACCTCCCAGCCACTCAGAAGAGATGTTCTGCAGCAGTGTGAACGGGATGCAGAAGAAGGTGATGAGCAGGTCGCTGACGGCGAGAGAGCAGATGAAGATGTTGGTGGCGGTGCGCATCGCGCGTTTACGCACCACGATATAAACCACCAAACTGTTCCCCACCAGCGCCAGCGCGAAAATGATCACGTACATCACGACAAACGTGGTTTTGGCTCCGGCTGGGAGTTCTGGGATGTAGACCAGAGGCTGGATGTTGTAAGTGTGGATGAATTCCTGACGGGAGAGGTTGTAGTACTGCAGGAGTTCCTGGAGAACCTCCGGAGTGATCTTCGCGGTGGCCGTCATCCCTGTAGAAGAAGACATGTCGATTTCCAGCTTATACTGATCAACGTAGAAAGGGAAAAAGTAGAAATCCAGTGATCCGTTGAGGTTTAGGGAAGTGTGATGTTCTGCGCCTTCTGCTCGCACGCGTCTGTGGGGAGCACCAGCGCGCGCTCCATAGATGTACTGTATCTGACAAGAATAGACTACTTTTTTTTTTTTTTCTTCTTTTTTTTTTGGCCAACCTTATGTTGCTTAAAGGTTTGATTTCCACCTCATTAATTAATCCCTTACATGATTTTACTACAAATAAAACCAGAAAAAACTGTAGTTAAACCATGGTAACCACATGGTTTTGCTACACTAACCATAGTTTAACGATGGTATTTGTTGTAAAACTGTGGTTATGCATCAATACGCCAAAAAAACCATGGTTACTACACTATTACTACAATAAATCCATGGTTCATTTTCATAAGGGATTTTTAATTGATTTGTTTGTGTTTTACGCTAGATATGTCCTGTTACCAAGAATGTTGGAAGTAACTATTTACATGTAACTAAATGACGTAATTTAATGACCAAATAAGGTTACACGGTATTTTAAGGTGTCCTTGTTACAGTGTAATTATAGGCTACATTTAAGTACTACTGAGTAATATTAATTAACTACATGTATTTACTACATACAATTTATTTTATTTTTTTTGCACAATTTCATGTATTTATGTAAAGTTCTTGTACAGTCTCAGTTTGTGTATGTCTAGGCAACTAGGTATAGTAGTTATAGTATTTATAGTATATGTATAGTCAGATACTCTTTTTTTCTCTCTCTTATACTTGCATTGTTGTATGTTTATCTTATGTTTAACAAGTATGTAGCACTGTGGTCCTGCGAGACACGACATATGTCCACACATGTAGCAGAATGACAATAAAGCTCAATTTGACTTGACTATATGGTTAGGATTAGGATTAGGGTTTGGTTTAGGGTCACTTGCATGTAATTACTATAGAATATGTGTAACAAGGACACCTTAAAATAAAGCGTTACCCAAAATAAATGTAATTGTAATCAGTTACAGTTACTGAGGGAAAAAAATGTAATTAATTACTATGAAAATGTTAAATATTACAAAATGATTATTTATTTAAATTGCATTGGCTGCTCTAAAATATAAGACTCCAATGTTTCAGGAGTTTAGGTCACAGAATAGGACACATGCTTATTCCATAACTGTTTTATTTCTTATTTGAGTTTATTTATATGCTTTATTTAAGATGAACTGTTCCAAGGCATTGTTAGATGCCAGTGTTTCCTGTCATAGCTATGCAAAGATTTGATTTCAAAAACAGTATCCTAGCTATTAAACTATTTCTTGTTATGGTTTTAAATTTGTATTTAACCTCAGAATGAAGTTAGTAAGTAAGTCTGATTTTTGTGTTGGCTGTGCTTCAAAATGAAATGATTATAATCTTAATTCAAGTGATGAAGGATTTGGAAAGTGACAGTAATCAGTGTTGAGTAATATTGTTAGGTTAACCCTGCCTGGTTTACATGTTTGAAAATGATTAACAGTTGAAAGCATTAGAAATTTAGAAAAGTAATCAAAGTATAATCAAATGTAGTCAGTTACATTACTAAAGTAATTGAAAAGTTACACTACTTTATTACATTTTAGATCAGGTAACTTGTGATCTGTAACCTATTACATTTCCAAAGTAACCTTCCCAACACTGATTATTAAAATATGGTAACAAACGTATCAAATTTTCAGTTCCTAATTTCATTATTTTCTACCACTAAACGTTAAATAACATTCAAATTAAATATATTTGAGAATTCCTAGGTTAATAGTTATTGTAAAGTATATAACATAAAATAACATTTCCAGTCTCATGCAATCTAGACTAGCATGTTTTGGTACCAAATGTTGGTACTACATAGTTATTTGGGGTTTCTGAGGGTCTGAAAAGGATCTTAAAGTTTGCCCTTGCACAAACTAAGGCCTTAAAAGTTCTTATATTTATAGCAGAAAGTCATGGTATTAAATATTGCATAAGCTGCAGAAAAACAAGTATTTTTGTTTTCCAGTAAATCCATTAAATCAAGATCCTTGAGAGGCAAAATGAACATATGAAATCTTGTTTTCTGAGAAACTGAACAAAATTAAGCAAGTTTATGCTTAAAACAAGAACTAGTGTCAATGAAAACTTGTTTTTCCTTTGAATTAAGTTGATTTCTCTGAGCCAGTTGGCAGAATAGATGTTCGTTTTTAATCATAAACTTTCCATATACATTTTTCCCCCCAAGTAAATGTATCTTTATTTAAGCTATACATCTCTTGCACTGGAAAACAAGACAGAACTATAGGATAAACACTTTTTTCGCACAGTGATCAGGAAAAAGATAATTCTATATTCTAGTATTTGAGAGCAGCTCTATTTAAGCACTAATCTGTTGCTTTTATAATATTAATTAAAAATGGAGATCTGTTGGAATTTACATTTTCAAACTTTTAAGCATTGCTAATACAACTCATTGATTTCTCCATAAACATTTAGACATTAGCAGGGACATTAAATAACGGGACCATTCTGTGTTTGCTGGTCTAGTCACAGTCTGTGTGGAAATTGATAATGCAATCAGTGGATTGAGACTATTTGTTGTGTGGTTGGTGGACATGGCTGTGTTCATTTAAATTTGTTGTATAATTGTTTATCTAATGTTTAATGGGAAATGTGCCTTTGTTGCTTCACAAAAAGTAATTTCAATGGTGCTGATGCTTCAGAAGAACACACTACATGTGGTGCAGAAAATTGCTCATGTGCCATACATCAGAAATGTGACACAAATGTGATCGAGTGGTGAACTAATATATCTGCATTTACTCTCATGCTTTGTGTCGATTGACTTTTCTTTGCTTATTTTGGCCTTCGTATAGACCGCAATGTTGAATTTTCAAAAATGCATGAAGAAAATAGAATAAAGCAACAAGCATACAACTGATAGAAGGTATTAGCATGTGAAAATTGTATGTTATGCGGTTTAGATTTTGTTTTTAATCATTTCTCTTAAAAATGTCAGACTCAGCCTGATACTTCAATCTGAAGGATGTTTTCTAAGCTTTTAGAAGGGCCTAAAAGGAGCACAAACTAAAAAGGTTAATGCATTTACTTGAACTCACGGCTTAAAAGAATGCAAAATGAGTAGGTTGAGGTGTTTTAGTCGTCCTGAGCTCTGCTATTGGAGCTTTAGTCTGCTTTGTTCAGAGTCTCCAGGCAACGACAGCAAACATCAGAGGAACACACTGAACTGAGGTGAGCTGCGTATTTCAAAATATTCCTAATAAGAAGTTACACTACCTGTTCAAAAACTGATTAATGCATGAATGAAGACTTGAAATAAATTTTAAGAGAACTTTTGTGTGTCTAAATTGCTAAAATGATGAAGTACTGCATGTGAAAGTACATGATGTTTGCTTTGTGTCAAAGGAAATGAGTGGAAATGCTTTTATCTCCGTGACTCCTGGTGAGTAGGACTGAGCATTTGGAATGGTTTTCATTTATTCTTCCAGAGATTATGGAGACTTCGGATGAGCAGGTGAATGAAGCTCAGCCGCGGTCAGGCCTGCGGCTCAATCCTGAGTCTGTGCGCCAGGAGAAAGCTCTGTGTGAGACACCGGGCACGAGCAGGACTTCCACTAGAGGCAGCCTTCGCTTCGGGAGCCTCAGCCATCATTCCTTCTTCTCCAGACACAATCCTCATCCTCACAGAGTCAGACATATGCAAGGTGAGCTGCTCCGGATACATAGACCTGTTCAAAAACACGTTCATGCTTGCATTTGTCAAAAAGCTTTCAGAAATCTGCACTGGTCAAGATCAGACACTTCTTGTAATCATAATAACAATTCCAAGAAATTAACAGGTTAAAGAGCTAGTTATCAATTGTTCAGTGAGGGATTGGCAGTAATCATGCATGAGGATGGGCAACTTCAACATTTTGTAGTGCATTATTAAATTAAAATATATATGAACATGTATTTACATTATTTAGAAAGAAACAGTGCATTTAAAATATATTCATATTCAGGTTTCACATTTGTGTGTGTGTGTGTGTGTGTTTCAGCACTTTCAGATATGTAAGAAAAATGTATCAGGCATTATTAAATTCATATTGTCTTTATATTGAAGCTCTTGTGTGTTTCATAGTTTTTAAATGTAATTTTAAGTGTTTTTCATTTAAGGTGTTTTTCAGTGTCACAATTATATATCAACTCAACTATATATAAACAACTTATATATCAAGTAAAAAATTGCTAAATAAATTCATACAGCAAAAAAAAAAAAAAAAGGATTTTCAAATATCTAAACATTCTTGAATCAAGATGCGTTTACTTAAGAAGCTAAATGATTTTAAGGTAGTAAGTTTTGTTTTCTTGATGAATGAATGACTAAACAAACATTAAATATCTGCCAGTGTGGTCATAAATATAGAGAAAACAAGTTAGGTTTTTTTTACTTTTATGGCAGACATTTCTTTTTCTAATTTTAAACATAAACTCACTTAATTTTGATATATTTTTCCAGATAACAAGGCTTATGTCATTTTGATTCTGAATTAAACGTATCTTGATTTAAAAATGTTTACATATTTGTACTGGGAAAAAAAAATAATAATAATTTTTTACAGTGATACAATGTAAAAAGTGATGCTGACTTAACTGAAAAAAAATGAGGAAACCTGTTGCCTTAAAATTATTAAGTAAATAATAATAATTTAAAAAAAGTTAAGTGACAATGACAATTCACTTAACTTATAAATTTTTTATTATTAATTACTTAATAATTTTAAGGCAACGGGTTTCCTCAATTTTTTTTAAGCTGTCAACTTATCACTTTTTACACTGATTAGAAGCCTATTTATGAAATATTGTGTGTGATCAAGCAGCACGCAGACTCAACCAGAGTAAAACAAGCAAAGTTTCACAAAAGTCAAATATTTCATTGTGTTTGGGGCAAATATCTGCTCTCCTTGAATGCCGAATTTGGGGGCTGTAGCTAACTGCTGTAAACACTGTAAAAAAACAAACAAATATTGTTTCATCTTAAAATTATTTGGCTTAAAATTTTTAGTTTAGTCAACTAAAATATTCCAGTTGTCTCTTAAATTAACATTGAGTGTCTTAAAATGTCAAGTTGACTAAACTAAAAAATTTAAGTCAGCGGGGCAACAAATTATTATAAGTTGAACCAACTTTTTTTTTTTCAGTGTAATTTCTCTTATTTTATGTAGGTCCAGGAACACCAGAAAGAAAGAAAAAACTTTTGCATTTAATGCATGTGTCCAAAATATGATTATTCAATCCAGTCAGCTTTTCTTCATTAGATGGAGCTGTCTAATTTCATTCTTAATGTTAAATGCTAGACTTGTCATGCATTAGTGACAGAAAGTGTTGACACACAATGAGTGATAAAAGCAAGGAGAACATATATTTTGTGATTAAAAGAATGCAAGAATAAAAGAATTCGTGGGAAGTCGTGGCCTAATGGTTAGAGAGTCGGACTTGTAATCCGAAGTTTGCGGGTTCGAGTCTCCGGCCGGCAGGAATTGTAGGTGGGGGGAGTGAATGTCCAGCGCTCTCTCCACCCTCAATACCACGACTGAGGTGAATACCCTTGAGCAAGACATAAATGCCCACTGCTCCGGGTGTGTGTTCACGGTGTGTGTGTGTGTTCACTGCTGTGTGTGTGTGTGTGTTCACTGCTGTGTGTGTGCAGCTGTGCACGTTGGATGGGTTAAATGCAGAGCACGAATTCCGAGTATGGGTCACCATACTTGGCTGAATGTCACTTCACTTCAGTCGGTAAATGCCTGCAAGATTAATATTTAGTACAAAATTATTTCTTCATCCTTTATCCTGTTGTCACAGCTGCATAGTAAAATATGCCTGTAGCAGCAGGACTCCTGAAATCAGAAGGCGTTTTGTGAGGTTTTAGGCTCTATTAGCATAATAAAGGCACCTGAATCTGTCAAAAGCCCCATATACATGGGAAGTGCTGCATGTTCATCTGTTCTCTGAATGACTTTAATGAAGAGTTAATGCATAAACACACAGTTTGTCCTTGACTGATTTACATACTTCCAACGGCGAGTTCTTCACGCTGACTGCAAGAATAAGTGTGAATAAGCAGGTCTGTGCTTGAAAACCTGCACAGGTCTGCCCACAAGTTACTAATTTAGACCATATTCAATGGCGATGGAGTGAAATCAAGCACAAACAGGCCTCCGTCTCTGTGGATATTCATGCGGCGCTCTGATAGCGTGTGGTGAGGTGTTGCTTTGGGCAACAGATGATTTATTTGTGATCGACAGCTGCGTTAAAACGATAGTAGCATCTCAGACCTCACAGATTCTCATCTCAGATGGTTTCTTTGATGACTTTCCACCTACCTTTGAATATTTTCCTTTACTTTAGCAGCTGTTCATAACTTTGCTTTACTGTAATCCTTAATGAAGAGCTTTGGCCACAGCAGGCGTTCAGTGCATTTTAATGCAGTTTTTGATCAGGCCTTGCATGGATGCATGGTCGCATGATCCCCCGCTGAATCCTGGGAGACTTGAAAGTCTGATCACATTTCCAGCAGAGATTTCTAATGGTCTCCTCTTTCCGCAGGGTTGAATGGTAAGCCGGTTTGTACGGTGAATGATGACTGGTACGGCTTCACTCCGCTCTGCCCGCATCCACTCATTAAAAGTCAAGTGTCTGGGAGCCGTTCTTCTGTGTTTCTCACTCCTGAGATCGGCTCGAATCGCTCTGGACCACGAGCAGGTACAGATACCGAACACTGAACGCTGCTTTTGTGTTACAGAGATACTTCACCCAAAAATGATGTTTATTCATCCTGATGTTGCACCAAACCCATATGACTTTATTTCTTCAGGCAACACAAAATGAGATGCAAGACTGAATATTCATAGTCTGTCGAGCTGAGAAAAGCACTTTTGTGTCATGTTATGCGAAGAACTTAAATTTAGGTTATTGATTTAAAATCTTTAAAATTTTATTTGTGATGTTTAAACAGTTTTTTTATGTTTTGAATGTTTCAATTTTGGTGGGTTTAAATGTTTTGAGTGAAAACAACATTTGATTACTTTTTACTTTTTTACTTTTTACAACAAAGAAAAATATGCATGCACATTTTTTTTTAAATTCTACTTTATTTGTTGCATGCATATATATTTTTCTTGTAAAAAGTAAAAAAAAAAAAAAAAAGTTTGACTAATGTTTGACTTTAAAAAAAAAAGTTTGAGAAAATATGTACACATAGAAAACTAAATAAATAGGAAGAGAAATAAATAAGAAATGGATGTGTATGTTTGTGGAGGTAGTTATATATGCGCATAATGAATGTTGCAGTGTTTTGAATGTTTTATAGAGAATCACCAATGCATGGCTTATTCTTTGTTTGACTTTGAAGTATAAAACTGGGATAGAAGGAAGTATTTCGGCATAAAAAATACATGCATCACATTCAGTATCATGAGAAACGTATATTCTTCCAGATGTGGATAAACCAAAGTGAATGAAGAAAAGACCAAAATACCCAAGACATCTTGAGATTTTAAGGCTTAATTTAGAATTAATGAATGAATAATAATACATTGGCCTCTAGTTTTAAAAAGCAAATATTGCAATGCTCTTATGTCTTAGGCGCTGAAAATCACACATAAAGATGTAAGATTGTAGTTACTTGCATTGCTAAATGCTAAACAAGAGTGCTAATGCAAGATAAATAGGTTGTATTATTATTATGTTATTATTATTATTATTAATTAGGTAAACTTTTGTAAAATTAGAAAAAAATTTTTTTACTACCTACCAAGCCACATCTGACTACTAAATCCTCCAGATAATGATCCTCAAATATATATAGGAGTTTTTTTTTTTCCTTTTCGATATTTTCACATCTGTGTCTTCTTCTTGCTCTCCTTCATCTCTCATGTCTTTCCACAGCACTGATTTCTGAAAGCTGGCGTGAGGAACTGAAGGATTTGGCCACTAAAGTCAGTCTTTCAGCGGCGGCTGAGACCCAGCAGGACAAGAGAGAGGTACTTGACCTTTTATTTGCTGTAGGCATCACAAATGATGCATGAATTATATTCAGAACCGCATGTGCAGGAAGAGAGAAAGCAGCGTTTCTGAAAGGATGGAGTGATTGTCAGCAGAGAAACTTCTCATCTTAAGAGTGAAGCACTCGGCTGTACCGCAGTAAAGCTCAGTGCTCTTTGTAATTCTTCCACACACAAAGCTTTATAGCTTCACTTTATTCCTACCATAACTCCTACATCAAACATTTGTCTTTATGCTTTTAAATCACAATGGCACATCCCGCATTGCAGAACGCTCAGGAGAGCAGAGGCTTTGAGCAGAATACACACAATCCAGAAATCTGATCCATTCCTTCAGACTGTGTACAGTAACAGAGTCAGATATTAACCAGGCTGTGGTGTATAATGCTAAATAATTTCTTGTTAATATATAAGATTTTATACATTTTGCATTCTAGGCCAACATCTTGTGCACCTTTTATTTATTTTTTAATTTTTTTTATTTACTTGCCAAATGACTTGAAATCTGAAAAATAAATAAATAAATAAATAAAAATCAGATTTCATGAAATGACTGTAGAAGGTCATAGGTGTGAATGCATGAACGATAAAAAATGGATTTAATGAAATGCAATGCACAAAGTTTGTTTATTGATTCGATTGATTCACTGATTGAGCATTTTAGTATGCACTGATTTTATATATACATTTTTAATTCTGTGATATTTATTCAAATATGATAAACTGTATTAAAACAAAACGGAAATTATGCCTACTGCACTCTTATTAATAGCTGAAATAATAATCAAATCAAAGGCATGATTTGACTGATTTTGCATTAGAGTTCAAATTCTAATATCCACCTTTTTTAAGGCCTATGACACTTTGTGTGAATTCTGGGAGTAAGTTCTGTTAAACTGTAAACAATTAGCAAAAGGTTTGCTCTATGAATGCAATAATAAGCATTTTCAAAAACTGGGTACAATGAGCTACATTATGTTGTGTGTTATCATTTTTCAAGTTGATTTCAGTCATTTTAATAGATAACAAATACAACATTACACATTCCAGTAAACACAGCTAATGGGGATTAGAAGTGAAAAGAGGAGACCTTTACATTTAAAGCATCCCTGTGAAAACAAACCTGAAAGAGTATTTGGGAAGAAAAAAAAAAGAGATATCCTTTGTGCATTCCAGTTCATTATCCATGGGATTTATTGTAAATTAAATCAGGAAAGCACAGCACAAATGTGCAGTATATGTTGTCTTTTTTAGTACTGTTACAGCAAAATGTAAAGGAAAAATGAAAATAATGAGGATAATAATGCAGCACAGTGAAAAGAGCTCTTCCACAGATATTCTTGTTATACAGTCTCCTTTCGTCTGAAAATAGAACATGAAGGAAAATGTTCAGCTCAAGCAGTCAAACTGATAGATAAGGATTATTTGTAGCATATCTTTATGATTTGAAATGATTTCTTTCTGTCCTTTTGAGCAGAACTTTCCCAAACAGGGAGTGCCTCCCATAATTTAAAATGCATTAGGCTCATTTGAAAAAAAGTGGATTGATTCACATGCATTGTGTTTAAGATTCTGATCTGGATGAATGGACATATATTAGATGATGCAGAATGAAATCATATATATGTTATTGAAGAATTCAGCAAGCTTTTGTGTTTTTCTGTGAATAAACTCAAAGAAACTGTCAGATGAGGAAGTTCCTCGCAGGAAGACGCAGTATTCGGCGCAGTCCGGCCGGATCATCCCTGCCTCGTCCTGGGGAGGGAAGAAGCGCAGCAGCAGGACTTCACACAAACGAGCCCTGCGATGGCAGACGAAAACCCTGGAGGGAGTGGAGCTCAAGGTAACTCACCTGTTCTGGTTTACTGACCTCGGCAATGACATTCTGACGCCACAGTTTGACAGTGAATGTGAACTCCAACTTTTAGTTAGAATGCAGTATTGGCAACTGGAAGAACGGGCATCCCGCTTTTTAACTACAATTGCTAGTCACATTTTTGGTAAAGGCATCACCTGATTTATACGACAGATTGCATGTGGTGTTCAGGTCATGTCATACTTGCCTTAATTACAGCTGATTATGGGTAAAACTAAAAATTCCTCAGAAGTTATGTTTCTATGGAAGCACTCTGCAAAATACTAATTCACCTCTTGCAAAGTGTTTCAGAACAAATTAAGTGCATCATGCTGAACGGAATCAAATAAAAGCAGTAATATTGTGAAATATTATTACTATTTAAAATAAGAGTTTTCTGTGTGAATATATTGTAAAATGTAATTTATTCCTGTGATGCAAAGCTGAATTTTCAGCATCATTACTGAAATCAAAGGAATCAATTAAAATATAGTTTTAAAATGTATTCTTTAGAAAACAGTTGTTCTAAAATCTTACTGTTTTTACTGTAATTTGATTAAATAATTTCAGCCTTTGTGAACAGAAGATACTTCTTTCTTAATTAGTCCAAACATTTGACCGAAAGAGTATGATATTTTTACTCTCAATGCAATGTACAAGACTTTTCTTGGTGAAAAATAAACTGTGGTCATTTTCTTTGACTTATTTGATCAGACTGCCAACACTTTATACATTTCTATACAAAATTGGAGTAAAAAGTGTATTTATTGCACTTGCTGAAATAAGCATGCAATATGATGCAGATAAACATGTAGAAACTGCAAATTGAAATTATGAAAATACAATGAATATGAACTCTATACAGTGTGCTGATAATTAATTCAGAATGCAGTGTGTCAGGACAGATCCTGAAGCTCTTGTTTGCCCATTTTCAATTTGATGAATATGAAAACGGAACATAGACTGCATGCCAAAGAAATTTAATAAGCAATTCAAATTCATTCTCAAGATGGTGAACAAGATTTGTTAGTTTTTCCTGTTTTTTGTTTGTCAAACACGACCAGTTTCACCAGGGAAGAACTGCTGAACATTCGGCAGAATACACCACATAATCTCCAACCGGTTTTCGATTATTCAAATGTTTTGCTGAACATAGTAGCCGGCGGAGCTGCAGCGCTCCTTAGACACTTCAGGACGCGCAGACCATTCATCAAGCTCAGACAGCACGGATTTCGAATGCCGTTGCCTAGCATCCATCTGGCGAATCTCCGCTCTCTACCCAACAAAACAGACGAATTCCTCCGCAAGTGCACGTGAGCTCAGCTTTACAGAAACTCGCCAATCTGATCACAGACGCAGAACAACAACACCCCGGACTCTTGTTTTAATAGGGGACTTTAATAAAGCAAATCTCTCCCGTGAACTGCCAAAATACAGACAGCATGTTACATGTCCCACCAGAGACAGTAATATATTGGATCACTGTTACACAGCAATAAAGGACGCATATCACTCTGTCCCACGAGCAGCTTTAGGACTCTCTGATCACTTTTTGGTTCATCCCATACCGACCTACAGGCAGAAACTTAAATCTGTTAAACCTGTATTAAGGACTGTAAAGAGATGGACTAATGAGACAGAGCGGGTTTTACAAGCCTGTCTCGACCTGACTGATTGGAGTGTTTTTGAAGCTGCTGCAAACGATCTGGATGAGCTCACAGAGACGGTAACATCATATAACAGTTTCTGTGAGGATATGTGCATTCCTATCAGGGCTCATTTAAATTACAATAATGACAAACCATGGTTCACTGCAAAACTCAGACAGCTCCGCCAGGCCAAAGAAGATGCTTACAGGAATGGGGACAGAGTCTTGTATAAACAGGGCAAATGCACACTGGAAAAGGAGATCAGAGTGGCAAAGAGGAATTATTCCTATAAGCTAAGGATCCAATTCTCTTCCAGTGGCACGGCTTCAGTGTGGAAAGGTCTGAAAGACATCACCAATTACAAGACACCATTCCCCAGCACTGTGGAGAATCAACAACTTGCAGATGATCTGAATGAGTTCTACTGCAGGTTTGAAAAACATCATTCACACCTCCTGCTACTCCCCTCTCCCCCACACCTGCACTGCAGATAAGAGAAGATGTGTGCCAGGTCTTCAAAAAGAACAAAACAAGGAAGGCACTAGGCCCAGACGGTGTGTCACCAGCCTGTCTGAAATCCTGTGCTGACCAGCTGGCGCCCATCTTCACACAGATCTTCAACAGATCTCTGGAGCTGTGTGAAGTCCCCTCATGCTTCAAACGCTCCACCATCATCCCCGTACCAAAGAAACCCAAGATTACAGGACTTAACGACTACAGACCTGTGGCTCTAACATCTGTGGTCATGAAGTCATTTGAAAAACTGGTTTTGGCTTATCTGAAGGGCTCTACTCAGAAGACTACAGAAGGTAGTCTGGATTGCTGAGCGAATCATTGGTACAACCCTCCCCAGTCTCCAAGAACTGTACTTATCCAGAGTGAGCAAAAGGGCTGGTAAAATCACTCTGGACCCCTCACATCCAGCACACTCCCTCTTTGGACTGTTACCGTCTGGTCGACGTTACAGAGCTCTGAGCACCAGAACGACCAGACACAGGAACAGCTTCTTCCCTCAGGCAATCCATCTCATGAACACTTGAACTCTTAACAATAAACATGAAACACACGACACTATCATAATTTGTATTTTTTATTTAACACACATACTTATTACATTTCAAATCTGCACCTAACATACCTGTACATACTGAATTGTCAATTTTCTATTTTGTATATTGTGTTTGTGCTATTTTGCATATTGTCCATTTTGTATATTTGTACATATTTTTTTAATATCTGTGTCCTGTTCTGTTGCTGTCATTTTATTGCACTGTGGAGCTACTGTCACTAAAACAAATTCCTCGTATGTGCAAACATACCTGGCAATAAAGGAAATTCTGATTCTGATTCAGAAATATTTAATTACCATTCCATAATTTCAATATTTGGTTAGCTGGTTTTCTTCCGTCCTGTGGGAATGAGCTGCTGATTTCAGTGTTCGTGCCCTCTCTCCAGAGTTATTAAAGTTATTCTTATTTTCATTCATTTTTATTTAGTTGAACTTGATGTTCTAAAGTGACTAAAACGGAAATAAAAATTAATACACAACACAAAAATCCGCTAACACAAAAGACAAAAACACAACAAAAGTTACTGAAACTTTGTATAATAATATCTGAATGCTACTAAATGAAGTCTGTATTTCTCAGGTGCTGGAGCTCTTGTGTCAGATCCTGCAGACTGATTCTCTCTCGATGGTTCAGCAGTGGCTTTTGTTGGCGAGTGACAGAGGTGACCAATTTCCCTTTGATTTTATTGATTGATTTATTAGCAGATAACCAAATAACTGACACATGGTTAATGTTTTGCTTTGAAGAGCATTTAAAGTGTTCATGATGCTACTATTCTAAACACAGACAAAATGAGTTTTTGCTGATGAAATGTAAAATGTATGATATCTTTCTTCCCGGAAGAACATTTCTTCCCGCAAGTACACTGAAAGTACATTTACATTTATGCATTTAGCAGACGCTTCAAAGCGACTTACATTGCATTCAAGTTACAGTTTTTTTTGTTTGTTTTTTTACATTTTATAAGCTCTTGCTTTCCCTGGGAATCGAACCCATGACCTTGGCGTTGCTAGCGCCATGCTCTTCTATTTGAGCTACAGGAAAGCTACAAACACTGTAGATATTCAGGAGATGCATGAAATTATGAAGAACCTGAGAAAAGGAAAATAATATGTGTTCAAAAACACAGTCATGAAGTGAATTGCTCAGAATATTTTAGCTTTATATAAAAAAGTGAAGTTCCTGTTGACTTCACATTGATCTTTGAAATAGAAAATTCTTTGTTAAATTTAAAATGCTTGAGATGATTTTGCAAACCATATGCAGTTGCTGTTAATATTTAAATTATTTCATTGTGATTATGTAATCAAACACCTTCATCCATGTGCAACACTGCATATGTATAAGACACATATCCTTTCTTGTAATTCTGAGACAAAAGTCAGAATAAAGTCAGAATTGCAAGATATAAACTCTTTTGAGAATTGCGGATGTAAAGTCAGGTTTGTAAAATATAAACTCAGAATTGAGAGATATTAACCCAGAACTGCAAAATATAAACGTAAAATTGCAAGAGATAAATTTAGAATTGTGAAATATAAACCAAGATTTGCAAGATGTAGGGTCAGAATTGCGAAATATTAACCCAGAATTGGAAAATAAAAACTTAAAATTGCGAGAAATAAATTTAGATTTGTGAAATATAAACTCTGAATTGCGAAATATAAACTCAGAATTGTGAAATGAACTCAGATTTGTGAGATATAAACTCAGAATTGCGAGATATAAACTCAGAATTGCTAGAAGTAAAGTCAGAATTGCGAGATATAAACTCAGAATTGCGAGATATAAACTCAGAATTGCGAGATATAAACTCAGAATTGCTAGAAGTAAAGTCAGAATTGCGAGATATAAACTCAGAATTGCGAGATATAAACTCAGAATTGCTAGAAGTAAAGTCAGAATTGCGAGATATAAACTCAGAATTGCTAGAAGTAAAGTCAGAATTGCGAGATATAAACTCAGAATTGCGAGATATAAACTCAGAATTGCTAGAAGTAAAGTCAGAATTGCGAGATATAAACTCAGAATTGCTAGAAGTAAAGTCAGAATTGCGAGATATAAACTCAGAATTGCGAGATATAAACTCAGAATTGCTAGAAGTAAAGTCAGAATTGCGAGATATAAACTCAGAATTGCTAGAAGTAAAGTCAGAATTGCGAGATATAAACTCAGAATTGCTAGAAGTAAAGTCAGAATTGCTAGAAGTAAAGTCAGAATTGCGAGATATAAACTCAGAATTGCGAGATATAAACTCAGAATTGCGAGAAATAAATTTAGAATTGTGAAATATAAACTCTGAATTGCTAGAAGTAAAGTCAGAATTGCGAGATATAAACTCAGAATTGCTAGAAGTAAAGTCAGAATTGCGAGATATAAACTCAGAATTGCTAGAAGTAAAGTCAGAATTGCGAGATATAAACTCAGAATTGCTAGAAGTAAAGTCATAATTGCGAGATATAAACTCAGAATTGCGAGATATAAACTCAGAATTGCTAGAAGTAAAGTCAGAATTGCGAGATATAAACTCAGAATTGCTAGAAGTAAAGTCAGAATTGCGAGATATAAACTCAGAATTGCGAGATATAAACTCAGAATTGCTAGAAGTAAAGTCAGAATTGCGAGATATAAACTCAGAATTGCTAGAAGTAAAGTCAGAATTGCGAGATATAAACTCAGAATTGCTAGAAGTAAAGTCAGAATTGCTAGAAGTAAAGTCAGAATTGCGAGATATAAACTCAGAATTGCGAGATATAAACTCAGAATTGCGAGAAATAAATTTAGAATTGTGAAATATAAACTCAGAATTGCTAGAAGTAAAGTCAGAATTGCGAGATATAAACTCAGAATTGCTAGAAGTAAAGTCAGAATTGCGAGATATAAACTCAGAATTGCTAGAAGTAAAGTCATAATTGCGAGATATAAACTCAGAATTGCGAGATATAAACTCAGAATTGCGAGATATAAACTCAGAATTGCGAGATATAAACTCAGAATTGCGAGATATAAAGTCAGAATTGCTAGAAGTAAAGTCAGAATTGCGAGATATAAACTCAGAATTGCGAGATATAAACTCAGAATTGCGAGATATAAACTCAGAATTGCGAGATATAAACTCAGAATTGCGAGATATAAAGTCAGAATTGCTAGAAGTAAAGTCAGAATTGCGAGATATAAACTCAGAATTGCGAGATATAAACTCAGAATTGCGAGATATAAACTCAGAATTGCGAGATATAAACTCAGAATTGCGAGAAATAAATTTAGAATTGTGAAATATAAACTCTGAATTGCGAAATATAAACTCTGAATTGTGAAATGAACTCAGATTTGCGAGATATAAACTCAGATTTGCTAGAAGTAAAGTCAGAATTGCAAGAGTAATTTAGAATTGCGAGGTTTAAAGTCAGAATTCTGTTTATATCTCGGACTTCTAATTTTTTTCCTCTCAGAATGAAAAGAAAAACATCAGAGTTGTGAGATTAAAAAGTCACAATTACTTTTGGTTTTATCCTGTGACAAAAACAGGCTTGCATAGTTCTGTGCGTTTAATTAGTCACGAGAAAAATGTTTGTTTACACTCAATTAATTCAAGTTCCTCACAAGATCATCTCTTAAAATAATCACCACCACCAACTCTGAGTTTAATCACTGGACGCGGGCCGCTTGCGTCCTGCAGACGATGTGCTAATGAAGGCTCATTAGATGTGTTTCTGCTCTCAGAGAAAGAGCTGGTCCAGGGGTTACTCCAGCAGGCCATGGCCGACTCCAGTTCTCTGGCCCAGCAGACGTCTGGATCTGAACTTCTGCCACTGACGTCTGAAGATCTGCCAGATCACGTGTTCCTCGACTCGTCTGTCAGCCGCAGGAAGAGCATGTACGTGTTTCCAGCAGAGTTTAGTGGTGCTGTCTTATATCATTGGTAGAATACTGTTTCATCATTCCATCGTCTGTCTGTCTATCTATGCAGTGTACTAATTACTCTCTCTAAAAGTATTGCATTACTTATTACTTTCTCAATTACAGATCAGCCTCAACCAGTTCAACAGTACAGACTCTTTTAATTCTTTCAAATAAATAATATAAAATTGCATACATTATTCTTAAAATGACCAAAGAAATTTACAGTTAAAACATTCATTTTAGCATTAGATGTTAAGTTTTGATGCTAAAAATGTGTTGATATTGTTATGTAGTATATATTTAATGCAATTACATCAAGAGTAACTGTAATTAAATTACAGAAAAATTAAGAGTAATCTCTTATATTACATTTTCAAGGTAAAGTAATTCAATTACATTAATTAATTAATTACTTAGCAATGCATTACACTCAACATTGACTAACAAAACTCTGATTAACCTTTTTTTTGTTTTAGTTTTTTTGTCTTCCAATACAAATCTAATTTATCTATCTAGAAACTTAAATCAAAATTAAGTGAGATTATGCTTAAGCAAATATGTCATTGAGGTCAGAAAAATAATCTTATAGTAGTCTATAATCTTATTATAGTGGGGGTTTTTTTTTTATGACCCTGTCGGCAGATATTTTTCTTGTTTTAAGCACAAACTCACTTAATTGTGATGTTTTTAATAAGCCATACTCTCTGAAGTCTTGTTCTAAGAAATGTTCATTTTGTTTCCTGGAAAACAAGACAAATATACAGTAATAAGCAAGCAATATTTTTTGCAGTTACAAAAGTGGTAATTACCAACTAATACCCTGATTAAAAAAATTTTTAAATTGGTATAGAAACCATTTTCACTCAGAAATCATTAGTAAATTTCACAAATAATAGCAAAACAAAAGCAAGTAACATAAATATAACCATAACTTCATTAAAAGCATGATAACTCCCTAGTAAAGTTGTCATTGTAAGCGTTTTGTAATGGTTGTTTTTAGACAGTAATTCCTTCTGAAGGATAATTACTAATAGTGAACTAGTAGTGCTATTGCTGACTAATTTGTTAATTGTAGTTCCTTGTTAGTTAATATTAGTTACTACAATGTTAATACTGTGTTACTCATTTATTCCTGAGCAGTTATTAATTAATGATGGAGCAGTATTCTGAAGAATTACCCTATTTTTATCATCATAGGGTGATATGACTATGATTATGAATGTTTCAAGACTTTATTATCTTTCTTTTGCACAGTTCACATCCCGAAGAGGCATTACAGGATAAACCAGGTGAGGCTTCTGTACTTGCATCAGATGTATTGTGTGCCGATGTGAATTGGAGCGTTATTAATATGCCGTTGTCATTCTGAGAGATTGAGTTCATGACTCCACGTGGGCTGCTTTTGGCAGAGAAGAGTAATGTTGCTCTCAGCTTTTATTAAAACACAATTTGGCTCCGTTTCAAACTCTAGTGAGTCCGCCGCCTGCATCTGCTTCTGGAGAACCGCTTTCCTGCTGCATCTCGTTTCAAATGTTTCAAGTCAACTCAAAGACTTTAATTAGTGGATTTAAGTGGAACTAGAACTAAACGCTGTAGGAAAGTGACTCTTCCGGACTGGGATTGGGGAACGCTGTTTACATAGACAGCTACACTCTTAAAAATAAAGGTTTATTTATTGGCATTGAAGCTTTAACATTCATGTAACCTTTCCATTGAACTGTTATATAGATTATTCAAATGTTCTTTATGTTAAAAAAATGGTTCTTTTAATGGTTCTTTTGTAGTGTTAGTAGATTTTTAAGGAATTTGCCCACATTTTTCTCCAGTTTGCAGTCTGGAGGAGTCGACATTAGTCCTGTATATTGGACACAGACTCTGGTTTTTAGTGTCAGACTATGATTCCATCCAGTCAGAGAAGATGAAACGTGTTTGATATTTTGAGACAATCTGCTCCTCTGTAGTCGTTTACAAAGTGGGCTGTGATGCCTAGTGTTTTAAAATCTAGTGTGTATTCCAACCTTACAGGAATAGTTCAAAATTACATTTAAAATTTGAAAATGAATCAGGTTTGGAGAAATGTGTCTCTGCATCAGTGTCTCAGCAATGGATGCTCTGCAGTGAATGGGTGCCGTCAGAATGAGAGTCTGATAAAAACATCACAATAATCCACACCACTCCAGTCCATCAGTTAACATCTGGAGAACACAAAAGCTGAAACAAATCATCATAAAGACGTTTGTAACAAAAATATGAGTCCATAATCCATAATAACTCTTTCTCCAGTGAAAAAGTGGTTTTGTCTGAATCAGGAGAGAAATTTGCACAAATCAAGCAGCGTTTACAAGACAAAACAGCTCTAAACAAATATGTGGCTGGATTTTGATGTGAGAGACAACAAGAAATTGACTTTTTCACTGGAGGAAGCGTTATTATGGATTATGGATTTGAGTTAAAAACATCTTAATGATGGATTTGTTTCAGCTTTTGTCTTCTCCAGATGTTAACTGATGGACTGGAGTGGTGTGGATTATTGTGATGTTTTTATCAGACTCTCATTCTGACGGCACCCATTCACTGCAGAGCATCCATTGCTGAGACACTGATGCAGAGACACATTTCTCCAAATTTGTTGAAGAAACCGACTCATCCTGATCTTTAATGGCCTGAGGGTGCAGCACATTTTCCACAAATTTTCACTTTTGTGTGAACTGTTCTTTTAGGAAAAGTAGACAGAGCCTCCAAAATACCTGATTTGGAGTGGGCAGCAGCCAAGAGAGTCCAATATTTTGGTGTTAACATTATTAACAATCTGATAATCTAATAAGTACAAAAACAGTAGAGAAAATGGGTAATGTCTTATATAATAGGACTGAACTAGAGCTTTTTCAATATTGAATGAATTATATTTAGAATTGACATTGCTATCAAGTCATCTCTAATTGTTTTTTCTCACACATTCAGTGTGATGAACCATGTTATTGTCTTCTTGAAGGATATGTGCAATGCTGCTCTGGAATATTCTGATAAACAAAAAAACTAAAAACAAGGCAAACAATTTATTTTTAATTGGACTGACCTATTTTAACAGCATCACCTACGTTTTGGAACAGAGCCCTTGTTTAGCCATAGAAACTTTTACAACTAATTAAAAATCTAGTTAAAGATATCATTAGATCAAATTTTGTGTTTTGTGGCCCATAGTTTATATTTTTATCTTTGAGGGTTACATCTACACTCAGAAAAAAGGTACAAAAGCTGTCACTGAGGCAGTACCTTTTAAAAAAATACACTTTTGTACCTTATTTACTCCTAAAGCGTGCTTATTAAAGGTACATATTAGTGTCTAAAGTGTAAATATTAGTACTTAACTGGTTCATATTATTATCTTTTGAAAAGGTACTGGCTCAGTGACAGCTTTTGTACCTTTTTTTTCTGTGTATGTGGCTAGTGATCTCCTTAACGTTTCTTCTGGAGAAAACATATAATGACTCATCCTGTGTTTTTAAATCTTATGATTATTTGTATTTTTTATTTCATAAAACCAATTTGTGAAATGCATTTGACCTTGTAGAGAGAACTTGTTTGATGTTAAAAAAGCGAGAGATTCATCTTTATACTGTGATATCATGATAAATAAAATATTATGAAAATATCTGCCAATGAAGCTGGAATCAAGTGAGCGTCGTCCACTACACAGAACTGTACAGGTCATATCAGCTCAGACTGATGCTCTGGGTTTCTTCAAACTCAAATAACTGACTGATGTCACATTCTCAGAATGTTCTCAGAATGTTCTCTGGATGTCTCTGAGCGTCTCTTTCTGTTCTAGAGCGGATCGGAGAGGCAGAAGTTCTCACACTGTACCCAGAAGACACATAATGCTGCTGCTGTCATGAACACAACATCTGCATCTCATGATATACAGTGCCCTCCATAAGTATTGCAATAGTAAAGACAAAATTGCTCTGTTGGCTGTGGAGTCAAGACATTTGCAAATATGATTAAAAGATGAATATGAGACAAAACTACAGAATATCACATTTTATTATTAGTCGTTTCAACACATACATGTTTTACCAAATAAAAAGAACAGCACTTTTAGAGTTCATCCCACTCATTGATGTGAGCATAAGTATTGGGACAGTTGAACATAAGGCAGATATAAAAGATTAAAAGCTATTATTTAGTTGCAGATCCCTTGCACACAATCACAGCAGTGAGTCTGACCCATAGACATCACCAGACTCTTGGTCTCATCCTTTGAAATACTTTTCCCAGCCTTTAATGCAGCCAATTATAATTGTTGCTTGTTTTGGGGAGTTTCTGCCTTTACTCTCCTCTCCAGCTGCTGAAATTCATGTTCAATCAGATTTAAATCTGGAGATTGACTTGGGCAATCTAAGACTTTCCATTTCTTTGCTCTTATAAATTCCTTGACTGAACTGGCAGGGTGTTTTGGGTCATTGTCCTGATGCAATATGAAGCACTTCCCAATGAATCTGGTGGCATTTTCTTGAATATTGGTAGGCAAGATGGTTTTGTACCCTTCCAAATTCATTCTGCTACTGTCATCATACATTAAGTCATCAGTAAAGTTGAGAGGGCCTGTTCCAGAGACAGCCATGCATGCCCATGCCATGACACCACCTCCACCATGCTTTACAGATGAGGCTGTATGCTTGGGATCATTGCAGTTCCCTTTTTTCTCCACATTTTTGCTTTCCCATCACTTAGATAAAGGTTCATCTTTGTCTCATCGGTCCATAAACACAGTTCCAAAACTCTTCTGGCTCACCTTTGTGCTTTTTTGCAAACTCTACTCTTGTCTTTCTATGTTTGGTGCTGGTCAGAGGTTTGCATCTTGCTGTGTAGCATCTGTAATTCTGTGTCAAAGTCTCCTGAGGACAGTAGATTGTCAGAGCATCACCCAGCTTTCTGGAAGTTGTTGCTGATTTTACAGACACGTCTTTTAGGATTCATTTTCACAGCTTTTATGATTTGTCTGTCATCATCTACTGTTGTTTTCTCAGCCGATCAGGTCGTTGTTGGTTGCTGGTGGTTTCCAAACTCTTGATTTCTCCATGCCCTTTGTTTTTGCTAGAGCTCTAACTGACTTCCTCTTTTCTTTTAGCATCCAAATTGCTTGCTTTTCTCTCAAAGTCAGCTCCCTCGTCTTCATCCTGGTTTGTGTGCGTCATCATCGAATGCAAGATTCAGAATACAGAAGTAATGGATATAACTGATACGACACATTCCCTGCTTTTAATATCTGAAGAATTAATGCAACAGGACACAGCTGATCACTTAGAAAGACCTGAGAGGCAACTGCTCCAATACTTCTGCTCACATCAGATAGAGGCATGAACTCTAAAAGTGCTCAACTTCTTAGCTGGTAAAACATATAATAATAAAATGTGACATTCTGTAGTTTTGTCTCATATTCATCTTTTCATCATATTTGTAAATGTCTTGACTCCACAGCCAACAGAGCAATTTTGTCTTTACTGTTCTAATACTTTTGGAGGGCACTGTAATTAGCTCGTTTAGCATCAAAGTGGAATGCAATGCAAATTTTTTCATTTCTTGTTAATAAAGCATACAAGCAGGTATTTTTCTTAAGCGTATTCATTTTCTGTGGGTGTCACGTCTCTTGTGAAATGCCATGAGTCAGGAAGCAAATTAAACAATTTAGACAGTTTAGAGCTCGAATAACAATATTTTCATGGAAGATTTAATATACTGTAAGCGCATTAAATTTCCATTACTGTGCACTATTGTAATCACAGTTGGTACATGGTATTAATTTAAAATACTGTCAATTGATAATCATGTTGTTTTGAATCCATAACATTGAATTAAATGATTAATTTAAGCAAAAATGCAAATTCTGTCATCATTTGAATGTTATGTTGCTTTTACACTATTTTCATTGGTCACTCTTTTAATTGAACGCAACAATGCTGCAATTGCTTTGGCAACACAAACGTAAAAATATTTGCAAGGCCAATAAACCCCCTAAATACTAAAATATATCAACTTTTCAGGAGATTTCAAAGTCATGCGACTTGATTCACTATGATTTCATTAAGTAATTTTGTGTTTACATAATATATGTGTGTGTACTGTATATATTATATAAAACATGCATACATTTATATATAATATATAATATAAATCTTACATACATATACATGTAAATATTTCTTAAATATATACATACACGTGTGTTTATTTATACATGTACAGTATATGGCACACATTATGTAAAAACTAAATTTTTTATATATATAGATATTTGATTAACCCTTGCTTAGCTTTTAAAAAAATATTGGATTCAATCTTTTTGGCAGCTTGCTATCTTTTAATTAGCATCTGAGCTCTTTAATCTGAGCTTATGAGTGAAAAAAATGCATTATTTGTTCATATTTTGGCAGTCTTCACTCAAAACCTGAAGTACATGAGCTCAGATCAATGAGGCCTGCGTGACGAGAAATTTCTATTTTTTTTTTATTTATTTTTTTAAAGGCTGATCATTTTTAACTAAGGAGCAACAAGTGTTAAAAGAGTGGAGAAACCCCCCCCCCCCCCCCTCCAAAAAAAAGTACTAAAATTATCACATTTTAGGGGATGTTATACTGTGTGTGAGCAAAATCAGTAAAGTTTTATTTTTAACTGATGTTTTCAGGAAAAAAATGACTCAACCTGCTGTAACAACATGCTTTCTTTGTGCAAATCACAGTCTTAACAGTTTGCTCTTGCAGTGTTTGACTCCATGTTAAAATCTCTGAAGCTTGTTTGCAGACGTTGGCAAATCTGAGGAGAGTCCGATACAATATTGATGTTTTGAATATGTTTTCTCATTTGAGATGCAGCAAACATCTAATCTCATCGGCGTTCAGGACAAACAGCAGCGCTATTGTTTTATTTCGAGCAGCTGCTGTTCTGATCTGGTTCTGATTCTACATACATGTAACCACGGCGACGGGCTCAGGCTTGATCATGTGTTGCCAAAATAAGAAAACTGATTTTCTTTTAGTGCAAACTGTCCACCACTGCAAGCACAATCTCACTACGGACATTGTGGAATGAGAACAGCTGTAATGGAGGGTAATCATCTTTACCCTTTCATTTCTATTCATAGCTCATTATTCAGACTGTATAATCATCACATATCCTTCTGTAATGAGGTGACATTTTTCTGTGATTTTAGGGGAGTGAATAATGAAAGTCTGCAGAGCGGAGCATCTTTGGCATGCTTTATTCTTTCTTTAATTGAATTGTCAGTTTCTAAACTCTAGCTCTCAGATGCAATCAGAACGAGTGCTGAGAAATCAGACATCAGGAATAATAGAATCGCACCCCGACCGAGCGCATTAGTGCATGAATGTCTAAAAACAGCTCTTTCTGTCAGTGCACTGAAGTCTTCTACACTCACTCCTGTGTTTCAGACAGATTCACACTCTGGCCATCAATATAGAGCTCAAACCGCTCTGTTTCTCACACAAAGGCTTATGTGACTTCAGAAGACATGAATATTAGTAATATTTTATCTTATGACTTTTCACAGACTGTGTTTGTACCTCAAAGGAAGCTTGTTTCAGACCCAAAACAGTGCATTTAACGATCAGGTACAAATGAGCCCTCAGAAGTGCACACTTCAGTGTACACTAAAGCCAACCTCATGCACAAATCCCTTCTGGAAGCACCAGGAGATGTTTTGCTCTTTTGCAATAATGTATGTTGTAAATGTTATATTGAAAAGCTTCTGTTTCACTACAAGATCTCAGGGACCGAATGCATCAGTTTGATCAAAGATGGAACATTAATAAGTGAATGTGAAGAGCTTAATGTATAATTGACTTTCTTTCAAGGAATAAGTAATATCTGATTTCTAAAGTTACTCATGGGGGAATCTCACAATACTAGTCAAGAGCCTGTCCAAGATATTATTTCCCCCAATTCAATTCTAATTCTATATTCAATTCTATATAAAATGGTTATTTTAAGAACTGTTCACTGAAAACAAAACTGGTTCTTCAATAGCATGGAAAACATGAACAATGGGTGGGTTCAAACAAAAGGTGCTATCTTCTAAGTTGTGTATCAGATCCAGATGAAAATACCTGTAAATAAAAGATGAAATGTTAATCTTTCATCTCATATTCATCTTTTGATGTCAAACCCAAATGTTTTCAGTCTACAGCAAAAATAAAGGAATTGGCCTCACTGTTACAAATAATAAAGATAATAAAAAACAGCTAACTAACACAATAAAAAAGTGTAAATATATTGCAGTGTATATATTGCTTTAAACTTTAAACATACCTTTTTTATGATAACTTAAAAAATAATAATGTTCAGGCTTGATTTAAAATGATAGTTTAACAATACATTATTTATGAAAGCCTGTTTCCACCAATAAATAAAAAAATTAAGTGATATTTTCTCTCACAATTCTGACTTTTTTCTCCAATTTTTTTCTTAGAATTGCATGATATAAACTTGCACTATTAAGAAATAAATTCACAATTGTGAGATGAAAAGTTACATTACTTATTACTTATTTTAATGTTGAATTGCAGCAATCATTATTTACAGTGAATAAAAGCTCTTTTTAAACTACAGCATTCTTGCATTGTTTTTTTGTTCTTTTATCTCTGAAGATCAAGGTCAATCAGATTCCATTTAATTTTAAGCAGATGCTTCTATAAATCATTTTTGCACAGAAATAATCATGCAGTACATTTTGTTGCATGGATGCAGGTCGTGTTTGAGTAATAAGTGCAGGTCATGTGAGGTGACCTCTAATACCAATGCACACTAAAGGTCAGGTGTCAGCCAGTCGCACAGGCCACCTGTGTGCTGCGTGATGAAGTGCATCTCTCTGTTATCAGCGAGCAGGTGTCCTTGTGTGAGAATGAATGACGTTGACACTGAACTTCACCTGCTGACCACATGCTCAAACACTGGCCGAGCTCCAAACACATCTGCTACAGCCCTCACTGTGACTGCACTCGGCTTGAGCAGCTAGCAAGCAATGAAATGTTTGTATTAACAGGCAAGATTTCAGAAAAGCTGCATGACAGTAACTAACAACGACCACTGTTTATCTGCTGGTTTACACATTATGTGATGTCAACAGGGAGAGAAAGCCATTTCAGAGTCATTTCAGGCAGAGAATCCCATGAAAGACTTTAGAATAAAACACACTGACTGATTGTTCATGATGAAACAAGGGATGAGTATTAAGCGCAATCTGATTTCATGTTTAAGACTTATTTATTTCACAAAAAGTGAATGTATGTATGAATGTAAATGTACCCAAATTAGCCCAAAGGCTAGTTTTCATTGGTAGTCCCTTTGCCAGATGTTATTAAGCCAAAAAACTAAAAATCAACCAAAAACTAAACAACAAATTATACAAACTGACAATAAAATAATATAGAAATATGTATTTAAAAAATTAAAATAGAAAGCAGCTTATTAAGATATATAAACAACATTAATGTTCACATTGTTGGTTCTGAAGAAGCCACATTTATTTAAGCTGATGGAATGACATAATAGATTACTGTAAATATAGATATACTATAAATATAATAACATTTTTCATTTGTAAATAAATTATTGAAAAAATTATATATATAATTTTCACCCATGAATAACTTGAATAAATCTTGAATAAATGAATAAATCTTTGAAAGACTGTCAATTATACATCAAGCAACTATTCTAGAGCGTTTCAAACTAATATATTAATGTCGCAACCTTGATCAAACTGACAGGTTCAATCCTTGAGATCTTGTGTTTGGTTCCCTGCTGAAACAGAAGCTTTTCAATTAAAGATTTACTACATTGGACGAAAGAGCACAACATTTCCTGCGGCATGCAGAAGGGCTTTGTGAATAAGACTGGATTTAGTGTTAAAACCCTCCTGGAGAAAATCACAGTCACTTCAGTTCATTACTGTAAATCCCCTGAAACACATCTCACACGTCTCACATTATAACTAAAAAAATCAAATAATATTTTGCATAAATTAAAGATCCTTCATTTTTTTAAGCATGTAACATTTTTATTCAGGACTATTAATAACATTTTACAATGCAGTTCTCATTACTATAATGCAAAATACAGTCTCATTCTCTTTACTGTAACATGAAAAAATGATGCATTTCGGTGCTGATTGATTTAATAATCTGTCATCATACTGTATGTGATGCAACATAGAGTTTGTAATTAAAGGATTGAGCGAATAAAGCTAGATTTACCCTACAGCCGGTTTAATTGTACAGGTACAGAACAGTCATAATGTTGTCTCATGCACAAAAAACTTTAATAACATCATAAATGTGGAAAATGTGTCATAAAATAAATCAAGCAGAGATGTCTGAGCCCTTTAATCAGCACCTGAATAGGAACTAATTAACTTTTATCTTTGTGCTGCTCGTTAATGCAAATGCTTGATGAGGTAAATACACCTGAGTGTTTGAAGGTTCAACCAATTACTAGATTTTCACATGTGCTTCATTTGGTATTTATGAAACCGTATTATTTTACCACGCATTATGAACTGACATAGATGAATTAATAATTAGAAGCAGCATACTGAGAGAGAATACAGTCCCATCATGTGTGTGTGTTGCTTTAAACTGTTTTGTGTAGGCAGTAGTTTCTTCATTTTAGTGAAGAAGCTGTCTCTCATTTCAAAATAGATGATACTTATATTAAAATAATTATTTACATTTAGTCATTTGGCAGACGCTTTTATCCAAAGCGACTTACAATTGGGGAATACAAAAAGCGATTAATCTTGAAGAGGCAGTCAGACGGAGGAAGTGCTCGTAACACCAAGTCTCAGTCATTGTTCAAATAAGTACAAGCTAGTAAGCGGAGATGAAGTCAAGTAGTGCCGAAAGAGATGAGTTTTCAGTTGTTGCTTGAAGATTGCCAGGGATCCGGCGTTCCGGATAGGGGTGGGAAGATTATTCCACCAGCCAGGAATGGGGAACGAGAACGTTCTGGAGAGTGATTTTGAGCCTCTCTGTGATGGTACCACAAGGCGTCGCTCACTAGCAGATCTCAGACTTCTGGAGGGGATGTAGGTTCGTAATAGTGAGTGGAAGTAGGAGGGTGCAGAGTCTGTAGTAGTTCTGTACGCAAGCATCAGTGTCTTGAACTGGATGCGAGCTGCCACAGGTAGCCAGTGCAGGGAGATGAAGAGAGGTGTAACATGCGCTCTTTTGGGCTTTGGAATTATTTATCCAAAAATTATAATTCTGTTATCATTTACTGACCAAATAATCATGAGGAACAGACCCGAGTTTAAGGATAAGACACATAAAAAGTTTTTTCATGCACTGGTCAATTTTGAGATTTTTGCTTCCATAAGGTTTTTTTTCTGACTAGTGTAAAGAAAGCATCCAAAATACTCATTGTGGAGTGTTTATCTTTTATGTTTTTTAAGCATGTTTATGTCTGTATAATGAATTACAATGCTTATCTTTTAAAGGCACTGTGCTCTCAAAATTAGCCCCCCCCCCCCTCCACTTCAGCAGTACTTACACCAAAACTTAGAGGGTTTTTACTGAAGGGTTTGTTCTTCTGTCATTGGCATGATTTTATTTTTGTACTTTATCTATTTACATCTGTTGATTTCAATTACAATACAAACCTTAAAAGTTTTTTTTCTCCACTTCAGCAGTACTGACATACAACAAATCATAAATCTTCTGAAATCATTTGCCTGATTACAACATTTTATTCCTGAACACATCATGAAAATGTAGGGTTATTTTCTCTGTTCACAGCATTTTCTGATTTATGAAGTGATAAAAAGAGAAATCTGAATTCCCATCTGTAAAAAATCTTCAACTCTAATATGTCAACCAAATAAAACAAAATTTTGAACCTGGCTTTATTCAGTGTTCAAGTGTTTGAATCGGCTTTGCTTGACAGTATTCACAAGCTTGCGGTCATCCCTGTTGCTTGTGCACCTTTTCCTACCCAATTTCTTCCTTCTGGTCAACTTTGCATTTAATATGCTGTGATACAGCACTCTGTGAACAGCCACACCCTTCAGTAATGACCCTCTGTGACTTACTCTCTTTGTGGAGGGCGTCAATCAGGGGCGTAGGCACAGGTGACTCTGATGAAAGCCCCCCCCCCCCCCCCCCCCCGTTTATTATACAAATATAATATTTGTTAAATAATTATTGTTTAATCTATTTTTAACACAATTAGAGAACTATTATAACAAACACAATAAAATGTGTTTTAGCATAATTCTTGATGAGTTTGATTGACAGCAGTGTTCGCCAATTGCTATCCAGGCTGTTTTGGGCGTGTCATAAATTTGTGTGTGTTCACCCATTCAGTAGGCCTGTAATTTGCAGCTATGTGTTAGAAAATGTAAGAAAAACAGAAGCTATGCATAATTCTTGAAAAGAGCCTGCCCATCAGTCCGGAAGTAATGGTTCCACGCGAGAACCGGTTCATTCTGTGAAGCCGGGAACACACTACAGGCCTGCTGTCAGGCCGATTATGATTGTTATTGAACACCGACTGAAAACACTGACTGAGCTCAAAAGTCGTTTGGTGTTGCCAGTCGTCCTCACAAAGATTAGCCTATTTTATTTTATTTTTTAAATACATTTTGTGACTGACGCCGGCGATTAACTGCACCTGTTTCTTCATTTGTAGGCCTATTAATTTAAATAATGAATTAACAAATAAATAAATCACTAATATGACATTTCTTAATAAAATAATTGTATACATTTTAGTTATATCTAATTTGGCATTTTCAAATAATGTAGGCCTGTTACATTCTATGTTATAAGGCCTATTATTATTATTAAGTTACTTTTATTATTAAATTAATATTGCAATTAATTTGTCCCGCAACAATTTCATAAAGTATCACTGCATAACTGACGCGCTGCGAGCATAATAAAGATTAGGCTATAACTTACTCCTCATTGAAAATGTTTTTAAAAAGGTCTTTCAAAACAGGTTTATTATACAATGAATTATAGGCCTATAATTAAAATTATTAACACTGCAGTAATCAATGAAAAAGCTTTATTTCAAGCACCGACTTTTTTAGTTTTGTTCCAATGTTCGGGCCACAAGAGAAATATTAAGGGAGTAAATTAAGACATTTAGCTATAAACCGTCAACTGCATATGAAGTAGATTCGTCTCTCATCGTCTCTGAGAGAATATGCGCCGTTAATGCAGCGTCAGATGCTGAAAGCGCCGTCTGAATTTTCACTTTCTAGTGAATCGACTGAGATTGAGGTTCATGTAATGAATCTAGAATATATGCAAGTTACACTTTTTGAAATAAGTTACAATAAAAAAAACAAAAAATTAAATTTTTTTGAGATGCACCTATATATATATAGCGTAAAAGCATGCATTATAAAAAACGTGTTGTGAAGGTCAAAAGGTCAACATTATGGATTCAGATTTTTTATTAGTTTTTTCATAAATAATATGACTTTAGGCCATTTGAATATGTTCATTAATGCGAAACTCATCTCATTCAGCTGATAAATTCTTGTAAAGGCATTTACGGACTTCACGATTGTCATGTTCAGTTAGCATTACAAGAAGCTTATCATAATTTCATTAAATGTTTTAAGTTTGAATGAACACACTCAAAACATAATTAGGCCTAAATATAAGATTTATGTATTTGAATTGCATATAAAATTTCCATAAATTTGGATTATACCATTTTAACATAAACAAACTAAACCTTTTGTTTTTGTCATGACCTGAATTTATTTAAATAATCACATTTTATTGCGCATTATTTTTAATAGTTTAAAATCAGCATCAATGTTTTTATTTTATTTAAATACTGTATATTACATTTATTTAGTATAAACTTGATTAAAATATGGCTTGCTGTGAAAGCAATATTCAATTAGTTAGAATGCAAGAGATAAATTGGATTTATTGATGATAAATATATAAACCAGGCTTTTCTGTATGTAAAGCACATTGAGTTTATTTGTACTATTACAGAAATCTGAGCTGTTTCATTCATGTGTGACTATGCTTCACATTAAGTTTATTAGTTTATGTTAAAACGGTGTAATCCAAATGCATGGAAATATAATATGCAATTCAAATACCGAAATCTTAAATGTAGGTGTAAATATTTTTAGTGCATAGAGTAAACAGTAATACAATACAGTAACAGTAAGTGCATAATTCATTCTGCAATGCATGCTGGGATTCACAAGCCCTACACCTCCGCAGCATTGCTCAATACAGAAGTGCTTGTTTGGGGAATTCTGTTGCTCTAACCAGTACTTTTATGTCACATTTCTTAGTATTTGTGACTCAAAAAGTTTGTATGCTGGATAAAATTTAATTGCTTTTTTGACAGTGTGCAAAACACACGAGAGACGTCTCAAGCAGGTTTTCATGCACCACTGAATTCATCACCTCAGACTGATAAAGTTCTCCAGAGCTTCAAAGCCTGAATGACTCAACTACTCTGACCTGAAATCACCTGCACTTTAGGCTGGCAGTTCAACTTTAAACAAACAGAAGAATCACAGCAGATTTAGTTTGTAGTTGAAGCATAATTATTTGCATACCATTTAATTCAGTCATCAAACAAACCATAGGCAGCAAGACAACAGAACCAGAGCAACACCTTCAACAAGAAACATTTTACTTCTGTAATAACAGGAATTGACTGAATAGTGAAAAGTGACTTGTGTGTGTTTGCTAAATCAATGCCTAAATAGCTTTTTGACTATTGATTAACATCATCCAACAGCATCACATCATTAAATTTGGAGAAATGTGTTTTTCCATCACTGTCTCAGCAATGGATGTCCTGTAGTGAATGAGAGTGGAAACAGCTGATAAAAACATCACAGTAATCCACACCACTCAAGTCCATCAGTTAGCATCTTGAGAAGCTGAATCTTCACAAAAGCTGAAACAAATCCTTCCAGTGGAGTGGTATGGATTACTTGTGGATTATTGTGATGATTTTATCAGCTGTTTGGACTCTGATTCTGACGGCACCCATTCACTACAGAGCATCCATGGATGAGACAGTGATGCAGACACAAATTTTTCAGTTTTGGATGAACTATTCCTTTAATATTGCTGTGAATGTCATTATTCTCTTCAATTCATTTCACGTTTTGTTCTCATCTGATAGTGTCAGTTCAGTGAAATTGATTAATATTACTGGAAAGTCAAACCCTTTAAAAATACGAATATTATCCTCGGAGCTGATGAAACCTTTGTGAATGGCAGCAGGAAAATATAATGTAAATACAAATATGTAGTCATCTCAGTCCTCTGCTATAATAGACCTTGTGTGCACGATGGATTTTTCTAGATTGAATTAATTCTGCTTAGTTGATCATTTCAGACATGGAAACAAAGACAAACGACTTTACTATGACACCCAGGATGAACAAATCTCTCTAAACTCCTTAATCTCAGTGTTTCAGGAGCATCTGTTGCTCTCATGCAGGATGACTGAGAGCTTGTTCTTCACTGAAATCTCAATGAAAGCATGTTAAAGCATGTTTAATCTGAGTTTGTGATCGTGATGGTATTAGTGTGTCCTCTGGCCGGAGGTGTGGCTGCAGAAGGAGGTGAAGGTTTCTCTCAGGGTTTAGCGGAGGTTAAGGTCAGTGTTAAGGTCGTTCTGCTAAACTCTCTAGTCAGAGTCAGTGGGACTAAAGCTTTAAACACCTTGAAGAGAAAAGATTTTTTTCTGCATGCATGTATAAACTTTTTTTTTTCTAGTGCTGGTAATAAAGGAATAATTCACTCAAAAATGAAAACAAACCATAACACTTTACAACAAAGTCTCATTTGTTATCATTAGTAAATGCATTAAATAACATGAGCTTGCAGTGAGCAATATATTTCCATGGAATTTTAACTTTTGTTAATAAAATGTAAATAAATAAATACAATTATTTAATAATAATCATAAACACATTATACACATTATCTTAAACCACAGCTATGGCATTCTATGAATATTATAGAAATGCAATATATTTGTCAGAGAGTCACCACAGTCTCCACCAATGACACTCACCAGATCCCAATCCCCTGATTTCTGATCACGCCACCTGTCAGCACTAATCAGCAGCACTATATCTCTGCACTCCTCTCGTTCTCTCACTGTCTGGGGTCTCAAACTTTCCATGTTGACTAACATGACCCACTTAGCCTTTGTCTACTTACCAGTTGCTCCAGTTTTTCTATCCCTGTTCTCCACCGTCTCCACGCTCCACTGTTACCTCCGGATCCCCTGGAAAAGGAAAAAGGACGTTCACACTCAGATAAGCCCCTAGAGACATACCCATAAATAAATCAAATTTCTGTCTTATCTTAACTCACAGCTCTTACATGGTTTTAGAAGACTAACAAACGCTAACAAATGAGATGCTGTAAAGTGTTAACAAAAAACAAATAAATAAAATGTTTTTAATAATAAATACAATCTGTCTTATCAACTCACAGCTGTTATCTGACATACATGAAGGTGAAAGTATTGTGATTTTTTTTTGTCTGAACTATTCCTCTCATCTTTTATCATGTCCAGCAGGTTCCAGTGACTTAAAACAGTGCAAACCTACATTCTTGTTCCTCTTGAATGTGGCCTTGGAGGCAAAGCCAAACTGAATCCTATCTTGTAAATGGAGCCGTTATCTTCATCTCTGTCCTTCAGCGGCTCTATAAAAGCATCCCGAGGCCTCCTCCTCCTCTCCATCTCAGTGGGAGCCAACATGCTGCCGGCCGTCCTGAAGCTCTGCTGTGGAATCACATACCCACATCTACGGAGCATGGCAGGTGCGTGACCCACAGCTTCAGCTCGATGCGAGAGCTTGTGTTTGTATTGTGTTTTATTTATAGTGTCTTTTCATCCTGCAGGTCTGCAACGAGCAGCTCTGGCGGCGTTCGGCCAGGAGGTCGCACATTTGCAGAGCAGAGGACAAATTACCATTCCAGCATGGAGCCCTTTGAGATGGACGGAAAGTGAGTCAGTGTATTCATATTTAACTTCACTTTCCATCCAATACTCCAGCTGAGGTGCACTTCAGTTCAAAATTAGGAGGCAGTAAGATTTTTTAAAATGTAAGCCTAAAAAGTCTCTTCTGCTCACCAAGGCTGCATTTAATTGATCAAAAATATGGAAAAAAATGAAATATTATTATAATTTAAAACAGCTGTTTTCTATGTGAAATCTGTTAAACTGTCATTTATTTCTGTGATCAAAGCTGAATTTTCAGCATCATTACTCCAGTCTTCATCACATCACAGAAATCATTCTAATATACTGATTTACTGCTCAGGAAACATTTCTGATTATTATCAATGTTGAGAACAGTTGTGCCGATGAATATTTTTGTAGAAACCGTGAAACATTTTATTTTTCTAGGTTCACAGATAAATAGAAAGTTCAAAGGATCAGCATTTATTTGAAATATAAATCTTTTGGAACATTATAAATGTCTGTACTGTCTCTTTTGATTAATTGAATGTGTGAAAAAAAATAAGAACTAAACACTGAAAATGATCCAAAAAGCAACTTTAATAATGTAAGAAAATCTGTCACATGATTAATGACACATTTACTTACATCTGATCACTCACATAGAAACACTGCAGAATCTGAAATATTTATACTTGTATATTATTTTAAAGTTTCAAAATCCTATAAGTTGTATGTGAATGTCTTCAGAGACAGAGGCGGCAGAGCAGAGGACGGCTGCATTGGCTGATGAGGACGTGTTTTATCTGAAACAAGGAGAAGCAGCGCTGGAGGAAGCTCTGAAGATCGTGGAGTCTGAGGACGGATGGAAACTGGAGACGGTTGAGGTGATTGTCTGTGAATGTAAAATGTTCTCTTGGTGTGCAGATCTCCAGAATGTGTTCTCACAGGAAATTATGAATGTCTTTTTCCTTCAGAAGAATGGAGATGTGATCTATAGTAAAGTTCTCACCGGCAACAGGAAGGTTTTCCGATTAGAGGCAGAACTGAACGCGTCTCCGGAGGAACTTCACGACATCTTGTTCTTCAAAGTGGAGGAGATGCACGAATGGAACCCCAGCATCAGGCACATCAAAGTAAGACATTCTTATTTCTTATTCTTTATATTATATTTGATTATATTTTCTATTTTATCCATCGAGAATGCATTAAACTAATCAAAAGTGACAGTAAAGATATTTTATAATGTTCCAAATAATTTCAAATAAATGCTGTTCTTTTGAACTTTCTGTTCATCTGTGAATCCTAAAAAATAAAATGTATCACGGTTTTCACAAAAATATTGTGCAGCACAACTTATAATAATCGGAAATGTTTCTTGAGCAGCAAATCAGTATATTATAATGATTTCTGAAGATCATGTGACACTGAATACTGGAGTAATGATGCTGAAAATACAGCTGTGCATCACAGAAATAAATTATATTTTTACCTATATTCCCATAGAAAACTGCTATTTTAAATATGAATAATATTTCAGTTTTTACTGTATTTTTCTATCAATAAATGCAGCCTTGGTGAGCAGAAGAGACCTCTTTCAAAAACATTGTTCTTGTGACACATCTAGCATTTAAGAGAAGCAACTGTAAGAACAGTAGCGTCACGGCTTCAGTTTCCAAAGCAGAGACTGACTGTAGATGTAAATGTAGTGTCAGGAGCTCTGGATTGATGATTTTTGTCTTGTTGAGCAGCTCTCAAGGACACAGCGCTGTTTAATATTCTCTCTTGATAAACCAATAGAGCTAGAAGTGTTCAGATCAGAGGTAGATGAGGTTTCTCTCATCCTCTGTGAGGGTCACACAGCATCTACTTTTAAGACTACTTGTGTTAATAATATAAATAAAATATGAAACATTTGTTTGTGAAAAATGATGTAATACTACTGTAATTCAACTATATTTGGCAAAATTATCATGTTATAAATTTGCTCTATAATTGTTATTCATGCAGCAGTGCTTATTAATATGACAATTATTCATTAGTATTGCATTATGAATAATAAGTAAATACATTTATTCTCCACACCTATGGCTGATAGTAAATGATAAATTGTGATGCAATCAATAAGTCACAGAAAACAGACTGAACCGAGAGAGAAACAGGGCGTTTAATGGAAAAACACACTATATGGTAGAAAAGCCCAAAACTGAAGAACAAATATCTTTTGCAAGCAGCTGCATGTCTGTCTCTTGATAATAAGCTAAACATGCATGATAGAACGGATTGTGTTCATGTGTCCTCTGTGATTAATGCTGTATTCAATCCATAATTACTCTAATTACTAGATGACTGAGTCCGATCTGGACGTTCTACTCCGAGACGTTCTCCGACTCAGAGTTGTGTGTTTCTGTGGCAACACTGTTAATGGCTAAATTAATCTGTGTAATCAATAGACACAACCACAATACAGCAAGTATACAAATACCTTATTAATCGACTTTTAGTGGACATTTGCAAATTAGGACAACTGTTTGCATCTTTTTTGAGTTATGACAACTTTTAATGAAATTATGCCCAAACAAACACATTTCAAACTATAAACGGTTATTTTGTAGCATAAACAAAATGCACTCAACAGCATGAAATCAACAGATAGCTTAACACATGCTAAATGTAACTTATGTAGCATGTAAACTGAATAAATTGGATATCACTAATCACTGGCATTAGTGCATCATTGCTCACAGAGTCATTACAATATTAATAACATTTCAACATGAGAAACTCTTTTAAATGCCAAAGTGAAACATGACAGCATTAAACATGACCTCTACTTTCACTAAAAACACATAAAACAACACTTAATTTTAATATTTGTTCTCCCTCCAGTTCTATGCAAAGCAAGCTGGGAACTAGAAATCAACTGCTCAATTTATAAAGTTAACAAGACATTTGATCAAGTTACTACAACTTAAAGGTAGGGTAGAAAACATTACAGTAGAGCCCATAATATTACAATATTAATTCTGGAACGCGCTGATGACGTATCATGTCTGCGCAAACATGGTGCACAGAGCTATGCAAATGCATATTTGACAGACAGGCACGACAGCCTATCGTAATATTCGGACCGAACATTGTGATTGGAGAAACATTTTATGTTTAAATACACATAAATAAATTTAGACCACTTATCTTAGTGATTACATGGGGATGTGAAGAGACTTTCAACCAGCATAACAAAACATGTTTTTGAACCAAATCTCCTATACTAGAATATTTTTATTTTTAAGAGGGAAACTCGGAAATCTAGCTAGTTGACCCATAGTTGCGATGTTGAACGGGACGTGTCCATTTGAAATTGTAACAAAAGCGTAAATTTCACATCATAATTTTGTTTTGTTTAGATTCTTTCTGCGTTGTTTCCATGAAACTCAAAGTAACTCCTTTATATCGCAGGTGCTGAAACACGTGGGGAGAAACACCATGGTTACGCACGAGGTTTCGGCGGAAACGGCTGGAAACCTGATTGGCCAGCGGGATTTTCTGAGCGTCAGACATTGGTCCAAACGCGAGTCACGTGTTTATCTGGGCGGAGCCGCGACGCTGTTGGAGTCTCTGGGGCCTCAGCCGGGGTTTGTCAGGTAAACACAGCGAAGTGTTCAAAACGCTCATTAAAGTTTCGCGATTCTTCGAGATTTGAGTTGTTTTTTTGAGTGAACATAGACTAATATTTGGCTGTTTGTCGCACAAAACCGTTATATGAATTATGCATACTAGCGCACGAGCCGTATGCACGACTTTTATTGTGCATTTAAGCTTAATAAGTTACAGGTTTGAATGAATGAGAGTGAATAACTGATGACAGTTTTTCAGGTGAATTATTATTTCATATACGGTTTGATTAGAAGTTACTATAAGCTGAGAGTGTTTTCTGATGTTAAAGTGTTTGTGTTCAGAGCTGAAGATGGACCCACCTGCATCCTCCTGCAGCCGCATCAGGACCATCCCGACCGCAGTCGCTTCATCTGGCTGCTCAACATGGACGTCAAGGTACGAAACATGCACATGTATTATCATTTATGGTTTTACTAGTGCTGTCACAATGATTAATCCCATCCAAAATAAAAGTTTGTATTTACATAATATGTGTGTGTGTATAAAAATGCACACACATACATATGCATATTTAAAAAATTGCATGTGTATATATTTATATTATATATAAATATTACATATTTTTCTTAAATATATGCATGCGTGTCCATTAATATGTGCACACATATATTATGTAAACACAAACTTTTATTGTGGATGCAATTTAATCGTTTGACAAACTAATTGTGACCAGCAGATGTTAGATGCTGTAAAAATGATTCTTGAAATATGAAGCTGAAAGTTGAAAATAAAATTTTTTCCCATTTCAGTCTTTCTACATCAAAATTGCATGTTTAATTCACTCCAGTGTTAAAGTCTATGTTTAATTTACTCTGATATTAGAACAGATTTTTGAGTGAAAAATCCTTATGTTTCCAGTGTAGAAGATTCCCGGTGTGTTTCTGCGGTCGTGTGTTGAACATGTCCTTGTGTTTTCAGGGTTGGCTCCCGCAGTCACTGGTGAACAAGGCTCTTCCTCGAGCACAAGCGGACTTCACTAAACACCTGCGACGCCGGCTGGCCGCTCAAAACCCAGAAAACACCAGATGCTGAGAGTCAGACCAACAATGACGGCAGACCACGATATAGGAACACAGACACGCAACATACACCTCAGAGCAACAGTATCAAACTCATCTTATCAGAGTAGAACTACTATGAAATTAATTTGACAATATAAACTGACAATAAAAAATTTTAATTTTTTATATTTGTATTTTTATATTTCTGTTTTAACTTTAATTTTAGTGAAACTATTAGTGTATTAGTAATTTTTAATTAGTGTTTTTTTGTCATTTATTTTTGTATATTTAAATTTTTTTTTTCAGTTTTAGTATAATTTAGTGGTAGTTAAATGAAAAATATTGCCTAATGTTACTAGCTTATATAGGTTTGTTTTAGATCAATTCTGAGCGGTAAAGTCACTTAAATTCAGAATTATTTTTTTTTGCATGAAAGTCTGTTTAATTCTTGCAATTCTGTTTTTGATTGTTCTGCGACTGATCTCACAATTTCCGTTAAAAAAACTCAGCTGGAAGTTATTAAAGATAATAAACTACTCATGAAATTGACTTGACCACATAAAATGACCATAAAAAGTTTTTCACAGCTTCATTGTTTTAGTATCATTTTATTAATATTTAAAAGCAAATTGCACATTTTTATTTTATATTTCTCTATTAGTATTTTTTTTTTTTTACTAATTTTTTGTAATTTAAATTCTTTATAAATGTCTATTTAGTTTATTTTCAGTTAATTTAGTAGAAATGCTGCCTCGGCAAATAGCTGAAATAAGTTTTTTCAAGAATTGTTTTTTTTTTTGGCTAACTATGATAACTCTGATTCGGTATTTTGTGCTTCATATACTTAAACCAATAATGAAAGTTTAAATGAACTGCAGTGAAGGAAACAGGACACATAAGCATACAGGTTTGGGTGAATAATGACCAAATATTTTTTTTTTTGGTGAACCATTCCTTTAACCTTCAGCTGGGAATCATCCAGACGTGTTATCATGCAGACTCACACATCTGCGCTCGCAGTGACAGCACACCGATGGAGATCGTCTGACAGACTCGACGTGATTCACTGTGGTTTCATCACATCAAAAGGACAAATTACATGCTGAAAAGACTCTAAAGAGACAATCTCAAGAGTGAACTTTTATCTCTAATAGTCTCTGAACATCAGCAGAAGAAGGCCTTTAGAGAGCTGAGGACAATGACTCAATTCAGTCGGCTGAAAAGACTTTAGGCATGCCTCAAATCCACAATATAATGAGCTCTGAACCTATAACGCTCCAGGGTCATTTTCTTAGAGCAACTTATAGGAATCGTTCACTGAGAAAAGTACAGAAAGATGCATCATCGACCTTCATGTCATTTAAAAGAAAAAGTTAAAAATGATTAAAACTGCAGATTCTCAGTGGCTGAACAGAATAACAATTTCATTGATATTTGTGTTATGTGTATAAATGATTAATTGAATTCATGAGTGTTTATCTGAGTTCTGCTGCTGGCTGATATTACAGACGCACTTTTAAACACTAAAAATCAATGCAAACAAATCTATATTGAACTTAGGAACAGCTATGAAACAACTGCAGTTGCTGCAGGGATGAATGGAGATTGATTAGTTTCCCTCACATCCGTCTGCATTTTGACTTCATTTCTTTTACAATCCATCTTCCCTCCAGACATCATAACAATCAAAACCAGTTCAGATCTGCTGCTGCAATAAAACCCAGACTTACTAGTACATACCTGCATACTCCATTTTAAAATTGCATCATGATTTCATTAATATTTGTTTTATTAATACATACAAATCAGACGTAATGCCCTGTCAATAAGCATTTTGTCTTTAGTCTTTGGAAACCACAGAATAAAAAAAAAAAATACATAAAAAGGTGTGACTTTTTAACTTGCAATTCTGTCTTTTTTTTCTTCTCAGAATTGAGTTTATATCTTGCAATTATAAAAAGAAAATAATTCAGATTTTACCTTTTTACCTAGCAATTACCTTTTTATTTCATGGCTTTCGTACGAGTCATATTGCTTGCTGATGGGGAATTAGAGAAACAGAAATCTCAGATATTAGTTTTGTGTTTCATGTCATGTATAAAATTATATTCTTACCCTTTATTTTTTAATCCAGTAAAAATAATCTACTCCAGTTAAACCTGACGTTTCCAGAGAATCGGTTTTGAATGCGCAAATAAACAAATAATCTCAAATAAAAACGCCACTTTTCTTTTCCATGTGTATATTTTCATGTATTTCATCATCCTACAACTTAAAAATTTAATAAATATTAACACTTAAACTCTCATTCATGTATATACAAGTACTATACAATACAGAAATTAGGTTAAACCACATGAGAGACGGCAGACCTGACGCTCTCGCACCTTTGAAAACCTGCAACTATTTACAGTATATACAAAACCACCCAGTTCAGAAGCAGATGCAAGCTCAAAAACACAGACAGCAGGTGGTTGTGTTGTTTCACAGGTGAGTGACTGAACATCAGGAGCACCAGGAGGCGGCGAGCACCACGGGAACACTAGCTCTGTAACTCTTCAGTACATCTGTGTGGTTCAGCTTCATTAACATGAGCAAAAAATATGACTCAAATACATTAATGGCTATGAACAAAATAGAATACAGGCCAGTGTTGTTGTATATTATTATTTACGTACTATGACAGTATTTGATAAAATATATACTTTAACATATTTCAAATTAACTTTTAAAGTTCATCTGTTTTATATATATTAGCTTTTCTATATTTTCATTTTTTTTCAATTTTCAAGCTATTTTAGAGTCACTTTTGGTAATTTTAATACTTCGACTTATTTCAGTTTTTTGCCAATTTTGATTAAAGTTCTCCATATTACACACGTATATATATATATATATATATATATATATATATTTTAGTGGTATAAAACAATTAATCTCATCGCATCCGGAATAAAAGTTTTTGTTTACATATATGTATACTGTGTATATTTATTATGTATATATAAATACAAACACATGCATTTATATATTTAAGGAAAATATGTTGTTTACATATTAAATATATTTATATATAATATAAAATATAAGAATATGAATATATAAACGTAAATATTTTCAAAATGTATACTGTATGTGTATTATATTTATATATACATAATAAATATACACAGTACACATACATATATAATGTAAACAAAAACTTTTATTTTGGATGCGATTAATCGTTTAACAGCACTAATATATATATATTTTTATTTTTATTATTAATATATGGCCTAACTATTTATGTTTATTTTTGCAATTGGCATGTGCTGACTGTTTCAAAAATAAATATCTCAAAAAAAGTTTTGCATTCTTAATCTAATTTTGTGTAAAAATGTCTGAATTTCTGGAAGGCAGGTCAAATAATGAGTTTAACACAAATTAAAATCCCAGTAAAGCTCAAGTCAAGTGTATTGTGGGACTCCGTATTCCACACTAATTAATCACAGGTTTCTGTAATTAATCACTTCAAACAGCAAAAGGATTTAATTAAACTAGTATGTCAGTTATTTTGAACTGCAGTTATTTTTCTCAGGTCATCGGGGGATTTTGAAAGCGATCACAAAACTACATCAGAGTTACAAAGCAAGCGTACGCAGCTAGCCTCAAAATAACACAGCTACGATCTACACGAGCGAATAATGAACGCTAGTAGTCCTGAAGACACAAAACCGCACGGATTGAGCCGGAAGCATTTCAGTAACAGCACCTTCATGGTTTCTCCCGTTTCCACACACGGAGCAGAGGATTGTGGGAAGAGCAGCGGACTGTGGGTGCCTTCGGTTCGTTCTGAGGTAACCAGTAGCTGCTGTGTGATTGGTTAGTGAGTGATCATGTGACCGGTGAGTCCCTGGTTCCGTGGGTCGTGGCGAGCGAGTCCGCAGTGGTGTTCTGGATCTGGAGTGTGTCTGGAGGTAGAGTCGAGGTGACAGACTCTGGAGAGGAAGTGCTCTCCTCTGCTTTAGGGCTGGAGGAAGTGGGCCGAGGTCGCCTGCTAGCTGCTTTAGTGGTGTGGAGGAGCGGAGCCGCTGTAGACGGAGATACAGACGTCTGCGTCTGAGTTGGATCGGGACTCGTTTGAGGGAGAGGAGGGAAGGTGAAATCTGGAAGCCATGAGAAGGGAGGATGAACGTCTGGAGAAACCGTACTGAAACCCAGCCTCCTGTTACAGGACTCGCAGCAGAGCTTCTGATACCCCGGGATGGAGCAGTAGCGCGCCAGAACCTCCATCTGACAGAAGATAGACTTATCACCCAGACACGGCTCGTCTGCAGGAGAGACGGGAATCAATTATCAATGATAGAAGACGTTGTTGACATTGTTATAAAATATACTAGAATGTATAATAAATTACATATATTCATTATATTTTGATGAGTGTTCATTCATTTAAATATATAGTAATTCATAAAAAATAAAAATAATACAATTTAATAATTTTAAATTTAACAGGAATAAAAAAAATATATATATACTGTATATATATAAACTGCAATTATATTATTTATTTAAGTTAAATCATCAGTATTGTTTGGCTTACAATATATATATATATAAACATATGACTTACTAATACTTTTATTCAACAATGCATTAAATGGACAGTGACAGTAAAGACATTTATAATGTTACAAAATATTTATATTTCAAATAAATGCTGTTCTTTTCTATTAATCTGTGATTCCTGAAAAATTAAATGTATCACGGTTTCCACAAAAATATTGTGCAGCACAACTGTTTTCAACATTAATAATAATCAGAAATGTTTCTTGAGTAAATCAGTATATTATAATGATTTCTGAAGATCATGTGACACTGAAGACTGGAGTAATGATGCTGAAAATACAGCTGCAGATCACAGAAATAAATTATATTTTACTATAATATTTCACAGTTGTTCACTATATTTTTGAATAAATAAATGCAGCATTAGTGAGAACAAGAGAGGCGGATCACATAAGAGAACTGACAGAAGCGGATCACTGATCAATAATCCATCAGCGTCTGTATTGACGAGTCACTTACTAGAGACTTTATCCAGAGTGTTTCCCGGTGCTTTCTCCTCCTCAGTAGTCAAATTCTCCAGTAAATCTCTAGTGGGACTGGGTAAAGACGGCTCTCCTGGAAGAAAACAACACAAAAGCACATTTCCTGTCAGACAGGAAGTCACTGCAGTGTCAGAGATCCAGTGTTGGGAAGGTTACTTTGGAAATGTAATAGGTTACAGATTACAAGTTACCCTTGTCTAAAATGTAATGTAAGTGGTGTAACTATTTCAATTACTTTATTGATGTAACTGATTACTTTTTGATTACTTTTCAAAATTTCTAACTGTTAATCATTTTCAAATGTATAATTTCATATAAAAATCCATCATTTGAATTAAGATTATAATAATTTAATTTTAAAGCACAGCCACCGCAAAATCAGACTTTAGCACCTATTTTTACTTGGAGATTGTTCTGAGGTTAAATACAAATTTAAAACCATAACAATATATAGTTTAGCAAATATGATACTGTTTTTGAAATCAAACTGGAAACACTGGCCTTTAACAGTGCCTTGGAAAAACAGTTCATCTTAAATAATACATAAGCCCAAATAGGGAATAAAACAAATCAAATAAGTGTCCTAAACGCCTGAAACATTGGTGTCTCATATTATAGAGCAGTCAATGCAATTTATGAAAGAAGTAAATTACTGTAAATGTGTGTGTGTGAAAAAATTCAGATGTAATATTTTTTCTAAGTAACTATGACTGATTACAATTACATTTATTTTGTAATTAAATTATGTAATTTAGTTAGTTACTTCCTAACACTGCAGATAGACTAGTTTGAAAACATCTGAATTTATGTATGCCGCTTAAAACCCAAAAAGCTTTGGTAACACTTTATTTTGATAGTCAACTTCAGACATTCTGCTAACAATAAGAAACTTTGCAACTAGCAGTCATTAGAAAATTTTGTAGACTGTCTGCTTAATATCTTCTAACACTTTATTTTGATGGGTCCACAACATACACCATACTGACTATGAGAATCTTAGTATTTGTCAACTTATTCTACTAACCCTAAACCTAACCTAACAGTCTACTCTGAGAGTTAGTAGACATGTAGCTGCAAATTAATGATAATTAGTTGACATGTAGTTGCAAAGTTACTTATAGTTAATATAATGTCTAAAGTGGACTGTCAAAATAAAGTGTAACCAAAGCTTTTGCTTGAATTACTAAAATTACTGTGTAAATAAATATAAAATTAGCCAATAGCATGTGAATTTCTGCACAAACAAACATTTAAATTAATTCTGTCAAGCCGTCAAACTACAAAAGGGGAAAACAAGGTGAATGGCTCTTTTTGTCCTGGTGTTTTTATTTCACCTGTGCAGGGAGAAAGCTTGCAGACGGACACAGACTCGGGTTTGTCTGCGTCACACTGTCCCGAGCTGCCTTCAGACGGCATGCAGATGACCTGCCGCTGCTGGACCCCTTCACCGCAGCTCACCGAACACTACAGGAAACACATCACATTCAGACAGGAAGCACCTACAGATCAGGCGGAGGTCTGGGTGTGAACTTGTGTTTTACTGTCACATTCATGATCACATCAAACTCACAGTGAGCCGATATTAATCAAACTCGCAGTGAACCGATATTAATCAAACTCGCAGTGAACCGATATTAATCAAACTCGCTGTGAAAAGATATTAATCAAACTCGCAGTGATATTAAATCAAACTCGCAGTGAACCGATATTAATCAAACCCGCAGTGAACCGACATTAATCAAACCTGCAGTGAACCGATATTAATCAAACCTGCAGTGAACCGATATTAATCAAACCTGCAGTGAACCGATATTAATCAAACTCGCAGTGAACCGATATTAATCAAACTCGCAGTGAACCGATATTAATCAAACTCGCAGTGAGCCGATATTAATCAAACTCGCAGTGAGCCGATATTAATCAAACTCGCAGTGAGCCGATATTAATCAAACCTGCAGTGAACCGATATTAATCAAACCTGCAGTGAACCGATATTAATCAAACCTGCAGTGAACCGATATTAATCAAACTCGCAGTGAACCGATATTAATCAAACTCGCAGTGAGCCGATATTAATCAAACTCGCAGTGAGCCGATATTAATCAAACTCGCAGTGAGCCGATATTAATCAAACTCGCAGTGAGCCGATATTAATCAAACTCACAGAGAACCAATATTACCACTTTAAAATTAACTTTGCATTTAGAAACACAACTTTAGTTATTTTATTTTTATAAAATAATTTTATAATTTTTTATAAATTTTATAAATATTTTTATAAAATATTTAACAATAAAAATAATTTCTGTTTAATGTATTAAAATGAGTGCTGTCAAACGATTAATCGCATCCAAAATAAAAGTTTTTGCTTACATAATATATGTGTGTGCATTGTGTATATTTATTATGTATTTATAAATACATACACATGCATGCATATAATTAAGAAAAATATGTTATGTTTATTATATTAAATAAATTTGTATGTGATATAAATTATATGAATATAAATATGTGCTGTGTGTGTGTGTGTATATATATATATATATAATAAATATACACAACACACACACACACATATATTATGTAAACAAAAACCTTTATTTTGGATGCGATTAATTGCGATTTGACAGCACTAATTAAAATGTATTACAAAATGATTATAAACATAAATGAAACTTTACAATTACAAATCTTGCAAATTATTTAACTTAAATCAGTAGTGTACATGTATGTATATTTAATATTTTAATTCTTAAAAATAATAACAATACTAAAAAATAGAAACAAAAAAAAGACATAACTCACAGGTAAAAATGTCGAACTCACAGGAGACGGATAATAAGAAATATTACCACTTAAAAGTTATCTTTGCATTTGGAAACATACACGTTGTTATTCAAACTTTATTTAACAATAAAATACTAATTTAACAATAATTTTAACATTTTATTTAACAATAAAATAGACTAAAATTAAAATAATTGGAATTGAATCTTTTAAAAATGTATTACAAAATGATTACATTAAAAAAATTATACTTTTCAATTATAAATCTTAAATGCTAATTATTTATTTAAATCAGTAGTGTATTTATATATGTATTTATTTAATATTTGTAGCACCTAAAAAATAACAATACCAGAAATTAAACTAAAAATTAAACATTTCTAGAAAATAATACTAAAGTATACTACTAAAATTTAGAAATGAAACATTACATATACTAATAGATGTAATTTATTAAATTTATTTTATTGTGTTTTCATTATTCCTATTTTATGGTTCTATTTTAATATTATTTAAATGTATTTACCGAATTAACTTAAATATTTAATTTATATTTCTGTTAAGTAATTATCAACTAAATTATTCTCAGTGTCTCCTTATCTCTTATATGTAGTGTGTGTGTGTGTGTGTGTGTGTCTGTGTCTGTGTGTGTGTGTGTGTGTGTGTGTGTGTGATGGCTTGTCAGATTAAGCGTTCATCCTCTGCCGTGTTGAGTGTCGTTACTGTCAGTGTTTTGACAGGAAATCTTTCATTGGTTTGCTTTGACTAATGAACTCTCATCCTCCTGTCCTGAAACTCTAAACATGATGTCATTTCCCTCACACTGCAGTTTTGCAACGCCACAAGAAAAAATCATGGATTTCAAGCGTGAAAACGAAAGACACAAAACTAGTCTAAACTCCATTGTGCTGCAGTTTCCACACCATTAAGCTTCACAACCACGTCTGCAGACCCAGATTAAGATGAGCTCCAAAATATACAGCGTTTACAACAGAAACACTCATTCAGTCCAGCACAAAGATGACCATTTCTCCCAGCTCTGTCAATTTTTCATGAATGAGCTCGTCTGAATAAATTTCATTGTTTGGGATCTCTCGCGCTCTCTCTCTCTCTCACACACACACACACACACACAAAACACACAACACACACCATTTCATAGACTTCCACTGTTTTCAAATACTGTATATCTAGTTATAAGTACTATAACCTAACAAACACACTAACCCTAAAAGAAAACTTTCTACATTGTTGCAAAAAAATAAAATAAAATAAAAACACTGAAAACAAAACAAACACTAAAGAAATAAGGATATTCCCCACGTTTTCAGGAATTTTTATTTTTCAGATTATTTCTGGGTACAAATATGTCCCCAGAATAAAGTTAAATAGGGAAATCATGAAATTAATATATTTCAATTTAATATTATTGTTTAATTAATATGATTAATTATTAATATTATTTTGAATTAATATTTAAAATATTAATATAAAATTCCAAATTCAGATTGCACTGCAAAAATTGATGTTTTTCTTAGTATTTCATCATTTTTCGGCACAAAAATCTAAACATTATTAACTCAAAATACATTTACTTGAGATGCAAATCATGCAAGTCTTGTTTTCTGAGAAACTGATTAAAATTCAAATATCTGCCAAAGGGGTCAGAAAAATCTATTTAATTACCAGGGAAAACAAGCTGGCAGATATTTGTTCTTGTTCTTAGCATGAACTAATTTGGAAAAAATATGATTTGCATCAAGTAAATGTATCTTAATCTAAGAATGTACTGAGAAAAGGAAAACGAAGGAATAAAAAATAGACTGATATTTAACATTTAATTAACAATTAAATGATTGATTAAACTATATTAAAAACAATGGTTATAAATTGAACTTATGAATTATAAATATTAAATTCAAAAAGTCAATAACATATTTGGAATGTATTATTTGTATTACATAACTTTAAACATAACAATACTAGAAATTGAACTGCTAGTATAATACAAGAACGTATACTACTAGACATTAGAAACTAAACCAAATTAAAACAATCATTACATAAATAGATGCAATTAATAAATAACCAAACAGAATTATATGATGCATATGCAAGTATATTTATATAAATATAATTTATGAATATTTAGATATTTAAACTAGAAAACAAAAAATACTAAGGAAGAAAATCAGTTTGTGTTTAAAGCTGTTAAATACTTATAAACAAACACTTGTGATGCATGTTCTACATTAATGTAAACAAATGAAAATAATAAACGAAATATGTTCACACTGAATTTTTTTTAAAATTAATGAATGCAACTATTTATTGTTGTCTTTTACTACATTGTTGCTGCCGTTTAATATTAAAAGCATTACAGTGATTTTTACATCAATTAAAGGGGTTTTACGCACCAAACATGACTTGCCCAGAAACCCTGTGAACAAAGCCTCACCTGTGACCAGGCTCCGGTCCTCCAGTGGGCCGGGCAAGCGCTGGTGTTACAGGCTCTGCGGGTCTCGGGACGCTCCTCGCTGCAGTATTTGGTGTGAACGGATCTGTTGGTGCCGTTCTGGAGTGGCTGCATGCACTGGACCACACGAGACTGATATCCCAGCTTCCCGCAGGATTTACTGCACGGACCCCACTCCTCCACCACCCACCTGCACACATACGCACACCTCGGTTAGGCTTCATTCAGGTCTCAGGTAGGCATATGACGGTGTCAAATTTTCATGTTGCGATTAATTGCTAATGCTTTTATCGCGGTATACAGTATTATCACGATATTGAAATTTAATTGCAAAAAAGTATTGCCATAATACAGTATAACAGGTTCGATAACTTTTGAAATAAATTAAAGCAACACACAAAAAAATGTATACAGTAAAAAAAAAATCCCACAGGTTGAACTGCAGAAGAATTATAAAGACCAATAGGTATCACTTAAGATCACAATTCACAATAATTTTGACATTCACATTAATAATGAGCAATAGCTACATTTGCTACAGAAGTTATTATTGTTTGTTAAAGAATACAACGGTTAGTTCATTTTAGCTCGAGTTCATTAAATAACGGTTATGATTTTCACTAGTGCTGTCAAACGATTAATCACATCCAAAATATTTGTTTGCATAATATATGAGTGTGTGCTATGTATAGGATATACAGTTATGGCCAAAAATATTGGCACCCTTGGTAAATATCAATTATGATCATTATTTCATAATGATATTTCCCCCCATTTTAAATTCTTATTATCCAACGAAAATTTGAATTGTCCAAATTCAAATTTGTGTGATTTTTTTAAATAAAAGATCAAAAGGATTAACGATGCAGATTCATTTTCACAGCCTTCTTTGGTCATATTTACCAAGGGTGCCGATATTTTTGGCGATGACTGAAAAATACAAACAGATATATAACAGAAATATTTTATGTTTATACATATTTATATATAATATTAAATGTAATCATATAAATACATAAATGTATATGCATGTAAATATCTTCGAAATATATACCTGATGTGTGTGTATTTATATATACATAATAAATAAACACAGTACACATACATATTTTATGAAAATAAAAACTTTAATTTTGCGATTAATGGCGATTAATCGTTTGACAGCACTAATTGTCTATATTATACATTGTTTTGTCTATTATATATATTGTGTTTTTGCTGCTTTATACTTTGCCTATTTGTATATTATTCTTTTATTATCTGTGTCCTGTTGCTGTCTCTCTGTTGCACTGTGGAGGTTCTGTCACTACAACAAACTCCTCGTATGAGTAAACATACCTGGCCAATAAAGCTCATTCTGAACATGTTATTATATACTGAAATTACCTAAGATTAATGAATGTCAAGAAGAATTTTTTGTTGGCAGTTTATGTTAACTAATGAATTAACTAATGTTAAGGAGCCTCAATGTAAAGTGTGACTGAACAATAAACATTTCCAAACAATATCTAGGGTATGTGGTTGTCCAGATTAAAATGTGAAAAAGTTTGAAAATAAATAGTATTTATGTAGGCTATTCAGTGCTGTGATGAACACCAGAATGGCTATTTAAATCATTTAAATACTTTTCAGAAAGTAGCACAGCTGCTTTGTTTCCAGGCTAACAGCTGCATTTCTGCTGTTCAGCGCCATCTGCTGTCAGAGAGTGAATGTGCGCTTTCATTCAGGGCGTCTCCTTCACTCATTCCCCCATGTGCTTCTCATCCGTGCTTGTTTACATCAGATGAGATTTGACTGTGACCAGCTGATGAGAAAAGTATTCTTAAAATGCATTAATTTGTAATAAATAATTAGGTAACACTTTCTATGAAGCCCGTATTTATAATCCATTATATAAGGGTATTCTTAAGGCATTATAATGAATGCATAATGCATTATTAAAAAAAAAAAACTTATAATGTATTATAAATACGGGCTTCATAGAAAGTGTCACCAATAATTATTTACGGTCTCTTGAAGTGCCCACGATAACAATATTGCGCATGTTCATTATTGTGATATATGGCATTACCGAAAACTGGTCTCAGGTGACTCTTAATGCTGGTGCGGGACTCACGTGGGCTGGCTGCAGCTGTTGGTGTTGCAGCGTTTCCGGATGGGTTTGGGCTTTTTACTGATCTCGCAGAAGTTCCTGTGAACCAAACGCCCGTCGCTCTTCCTCCGACAGCCGTATTTAGTGTACTGGACACCTGAGGAACATTGCATTAGTACTTACAAAGTGCATTTATACACTATTGGTCAAATGTTTGGAATACTTATGATTTTTTATGTTTTTGAAAGAAGTATCTTTTGCTCACCCAGATGCATTTATTTGATCAAAAATACAGTAAAAATGATGGAAGCTTGTTTCCGCCATGGAATAAAAATGGTAATTGTGACTTTCTGACTTTTTACTTGCAATTGCAAGTTTAAATCACAAAGTTAGGACATTTTTCTCATAATTGTGAGTTTACAACTAAGTTTCGACTTTTTAATCGCAATTGCGAGTTTAGTTTAGTTTAGTTTAATTTTATTGCTTATCACAGAGCGGAAATTTGTCTTTGACACTGGTGACATAAATACAACCACATTAATATTTAAAAGCACAGCACACATTAATAACAAACAAAATCACACAAATTTAAACAATTACAAAAAAAACATCTCAAAGTTAGGACACTTTTCTCACAATTGCGTGTTTAGATCTTGAAGTGCTCACTTTTCTTTTCAATTGTTCCTTTTTCCTCTGCGGAATAAAAAATAGTGCAACTTTTTTCTCATAATTGAAAATACAGCTTTGCATCACAGCAATAAATTACATTTTAAAATCTGTTCAAATAGAAAACAGTTGTTTTACTAATATTTCATATTATTACTGTTTTTACTGTATTTTTAATCAAATAAATGCAGCCTCGGTAAGCATAAGAAACGTCTTTCAAAAACTTGAAAAAAATAGTTTTTAATTATTCCGAGGTTTTGCATTAAATCTGAGATGGTGTTGAATGGCACACCTCCGCCGCAGGGTTTGGAGCACTGCGACCAGCTCTTCAGTGCCCACTCGTACGTGTCCAGTTCGGCCAGCAGCACGTTGTTGTTGGTGATGACCGGCAGAAGATCTTCATGAATGATGTATTTGTAGCTCAGACTGATCTTGGTGTCCTCGGCCTGCGGGACGACCTGTTCAGAGCGACAAACTCAAACTCAACACCTGCAGCATCGACTCATCAGCGTTACGCCGCTCTTACCAGCACCACGATGCCTTCGTGCAGCGGCCCGCCGGTCTTCAGCGATTCTTTGCTGTTTGCCATCGAATATTCCCACTCCAGGCCGTTCTCAATAAAAGTCTTGGACGTGATTTCTTCTCCCTTGGCGTTCAAGATGAAACTGCCAGTGACCTGATTTTTAACGGCTGAGGAACACACGCACGGACAGAAGAGAAAGAAACATCTTTAGAGGAAAAATATGGGTTCAAAACTCTATTAACAGCATCTGTTTATTACCAGAGGAAATCATTTTAACAGAAAGGGCTGAAGATGAAACATTGTGCAGTATTTACTAGTTTTTAAAAACAACAGGCATTATTCAGTAATAAATGTTTCTATAGGATGCAACATTACATCATATCTGTTTTAAATGTTTAATTAAATTTTATGTAAAATATTATACTACTTATAATATTTTGTGTTTTATGATACTGCTACAGTTTTTTATATTTTTTATATTTATATATTTTTTATTTTAATTAATTTAAAGTTTTAGTCATTTTGTTGTCATTTTTGTTTTTTATATATTATTCTGTTTTTAAAAATATTACTGTTTAGTCATTTGTTGATATTTCATTTTCAGTAATTTTCTGATACTGTGCAGTTTTTAAAAACAGCAGGCATTAATGAATCATAAACGCTTCAAACTGTAGTATGCTACATTATATCATATCATTTATCTTCTATTTTAAATGCTTAATTCAATTTTGTGTAAAAAATATCCTTATTATCCAATATTAGTTATATCTTATATTAGTTTTTGTTAATATTTTTACTTTTTAATTTCTAGTTCAAGTTTTAGTAATTTTTAGTAATGTTTTTTTTTTTTTTTATACTTTTATTTTGTTTCAAGTAATTTTTATTTCAGTATTAGTAATTTAGTACTTCAATTTACACTGATGTTATTTCAGGAAGTTGTTAATGTAACATTTCTAAATTTTATTTATTTTTATTTATTCTAATATGCATATTTTGTTATTCAGTTTTATTTTCAATTTCACTTAATTTATTCATAAACCACTTTTCAAAGTGCATTAATGAAATGTATTAATGAAAAAGTAAAAAAGTTAACAGCACTGCTATATACCATACTATAAGTCTATATACTACAAAGTACACAAATAGTACCAGTAGTCTGCTATTCTGAACACTGTTGTAATTGTATTGTAATTTACTGTTGTAAATTAAAACTCTTTGTACTTGTAGCAGAACATGAGCTCAGGGATTCAAGTCAAAGAAAAGAAAGAAATACAAACATAAGCATTAGAACAAACTGCTTAATCCAAGCTGGGAGATGCTGGGGAATCTAAAATGGCACACAAAGCATGATGGGAAGGCAGTAATTGGTCTCAATAGGATGCATGGCTGCCCTGGGTTTGTGCCGCTGGAGAAAAGCATTGATTCCTACTGAAAGATGCACAGGTACAAACTCACCAATTACATGAGGAGACGTTTCATTCTCCTCGATCACAATGTGCCGAGCGCCAGCAGGAATATCAAACATCTTCAGCAAACCTAACAGACAGAGCGAGAGCTCAAGACATCACGTTTGACAATAAACAGCACAATATTTCACTCAGATTTCATGCAAAAATTATAAACTGTATTTTGCATAAAGCAAATGAGGCCTATTTAGCACTAATGAAGGCATTTGCATAATAATAAAACACCTTTTTCACACAAATACTGTGCCAAAAAAAAAAAATCAATCTCATTATTCTGATTTTAAAGTGAAATTGCTTTTGTGAGATTCATCCAAACATGAAAATATGAAGATGCTGTAGAGATTCAGAGTTCGACAAGAAACAATTTGATAGATGAACCTCACGGAGAAAAGGTCCTGCGTATTTCATCACAAAATCATAAATCATTTTTTCACATAAAGGAAATGAGGCCTATTTCAGCACTAAAGATTTCATCTTTCCCAAAATAAATCACATTTTACCACAAACATTTTCATAACTTTTGACAAAAAAACTAAACAAAAAACAAACAAAAACACATTATTTGGATGATTTTGGAGTAAAATATGAACTAGACTTGTTTTACATTTTTTTCTCTTTTTTATTTATTTTTTTAAATAAAGTTAATTATTTAAATACATTATTAATATAATTATTTCAGTTTTTGTAATTTTAGCATTACGTTTAAACTAATTTTATTTCAGTTAGTTGTCAAGGTAGCATTTCTCATTTTCAAACATTAAAACTTATACTTTATTTTTTTTTAGTTTTATCAAAAATGCTTTTTAATAATTTTGTAAACATATTTTACTTCAGTTAGATACCATGACAACATTTAAATTTTTATTTAGTTGAATTTTTACGTAGTATTTATATTATTTTATTTATTTTTATCTAAATTTCATTTCATTTATTGATTTATAAAGAACATTTCACACTATACAGTATTAAAGAAATGTATTAATGAATTAATGAAAATGTTTTAATAGTTATACTATACCTACTACACTATAAACTCTATATACTACAAAGTGCACAAATTGTAGGATTATTGTAGTAAAATAAACTCTTTGTACTTCACGTTTTCTCTCAGCAGGAGCTGAACATGAGCTCAGAGATTCAAAACCAAAAGAGAAAGGACTTGTGTTTGTCCCGAGGCGTGTGTTTTTTAGGCCAAAGAGTAAGCACTACTGTTGTAAATAATGAAATGTGGTTTGGTCAGGCTCGTCTGAAAGCGTTTGCTCTCTGTGTGAGTCTGTACCTGTCTTCTTCGGGGTTTTGGTGAGAGTGAGTTTGACGGTTCGGCAGTGTGAATTGTCTCCCTCACAGACGCCGCATTTATCCTCCTGTTTGTACGATCCCACCTCCTTATCGCAGCCGACGTGCTGATCAGAAGAGACAGACAGCTTAATGCTTAAACAGGTCAGACACCCTGAAGAGAAGGCGTTCTCAATCAATAGAGTGTCTCTGAGGCTAGTTTGTGTTTGTATCACTGCGACTACATTTATTTGTAAAGCTCGTTTCGACAAACTTATTCAAAAAACATTCACAGGCTTGTTGCAGTCAAATATTCAACAAGTTTTGAAACTGAAACTTTCAAAAGTTTAGGGTCGGTATGATTTTTTACGACACTTTAATTCAGCAAGAAGGCATTAAATTGCTCAAAAGTGACAATTGATAATACTACAAAAGATTTCTATTTGAAATAAATGCTTTTCAACTTTCTATTCATCTGTGAATCCTGAAAAATAGTATGTATCACAGTTTCCACAAAAATATTGTTTTCAACATTGATAATAATCAGAAATGTTCCTTGAGCAGCAAATCAGTATATTAGGTTACACTTTACTAATTCTCATTTATTTGCATATGTGTGCCTATTTAAGGTCCTTGCACACTGAGTCAGAAATTTTTGTATGTGTTTTTTCGGGGGTTTTTTGTATTCGTCACTCTGTCAAAATGCTTGCTACGGATGCTAAAACACAGAAAATCCAACCTGGTCCAATTTTTTTATGACAGACGGACGAACGTTTCGGAGGCAGAGTGTAAACATGACTGACACAACATGAGGTCGTATTTATTTTTTAACATGCGAACATTTCGTACGAGTATTTTGGACTTAAGATCTTAACTCTCAGAGTAGACTGTTAGGGTAGGTTTAGGGTTAGTAGAATAACTTGACATATACTTGCAAAGTTTCTATTAGTCAGTATGTTGTATGTTGTGGACCCATCAAAATAAAGTGTTAGAAGATATTAAGCAGACAGTCTACTAATACTCTAATGACTGCTAGCTGACATGGAGTTGCAAAGTTACTCACTGTTAGTAGAATGGCTAAGGTGGACTATCAAAATAAAGTGTTACCGCATATTAGACTGATTTCTGAAGGATCACACTGAAGACTGGAGTAATGATGCTGAAAATTCAGCAATCAAATACAATTAAACAGATATTCACATCAAATAAAAATATTTGACAATTTTACTGTATTTTTGTTCAAATAAATAGTGGAGCACAAGAGACTATTATACTGTATATGCATGCAGTATATGTTGTTTTATATAAAATGAAATTCATTTTTTGGATCAATAATATATTGTTGTAAGTTATATAATTAATAATATATTTAAAAAGCTATATTTAGTGTCTTAGATGCAATGATTTAAAAGAACCAGTATTAGCGAATGAATCAGATATCAGGATTGTGTTTATGTGCATGATACGATTCTCACCAGACACTCTCCTCGAGCACAGATGCTGAACGGATCCGTGTAACTGCAGCGCGTCCCATCATGCATCACCTGGTTCATGAAGACGACTTCACCCGTCTCTTTAGAGCGGCAGCTCAACTCACACTTATGAGCCTCTGAAACACACAAACAGCCACGAGACGTCAACATCTCGCCCTTGAAGATCACGAAGCCAGTCCTGTGTTGATGTATTAGCAGAGAATATCAAAGGGCTCATCTCTTCATATAAAGGCCAACAGTCTTCAGCTTATATAACAGTGACAGATGAGCTGCAGACATGAACTAGAGTCTGTATCTGTAATTAAAGTCCTGCTGTGAGTAGAAGTGTCTGCTAAATGACCACCTACTTACTGTCAAGAGTTCACAGCTCGTGAAATGCAGATGAGAGATGTACAAAAGAGAAATGTGTCTCAAGGTGAGCCATGACTCATATCAATATGCTAAAGAGAAGCACAATGAGAGTCAGCCGCATTGAACAGTGAGAAGTGACTGTAATTAATGCCTTCACAGTATAGCGATGTATATGTGGATGCATGGAGCATTTTTTCTTCATGTTTATCTGCTTCTTGGTCTGTCTTTCTCACAGGCTCCTTATTTTCTCTATCCGGTTTCTGCCAGGAACATTGTGTTCCCACGTCCCACTCAGTGTCTTGTGTCTGTGGTGAATTCAGTGGTTTTAGGGTCACAGTGAGTCCTGCTCTTTCGGAGAGACTGAATTCATCATCAGGCATCAGAGGCAGAAATGAACCGGGCAGCAAAAGTGACAGAAATACCCCAGATATTTTAAAAATAACACCAGAGCAAAACAGATGTTTTTGTTACAATTTTACACTAGCATTTAACGGTTTGGGGTCAGTAAGTGGTTTTTAAAGATAAAACAAGTCCATTAAGTCTCTTATGCTCATCAAGGCTGCATTTAATTTATCAAAAATACAGTAAACATTTTGAAATATTATTACAATTCAAAACAGCTGTTTTCTGTGTGAATATATAGTAAAGTGTAATTTATTTCTGTGATCTGCAGCTGTATTTTCAGCATCATTACTCCAGTCTTCAGTGTCACATGATCTTCAGAAATCATAATAATATACTGATTTACTGCTTAAGAAACATTTCTGATTATTATTAATGTTGAAAACAGTTGTGCTGCACAATATTTTTGTGTAAACCCTGATAGATTTATTTTTCAGGATTCACAGATGAATAGAAAGTTCAAAAGAACAGCATTTATTTCAAACAGAATCTTTATTTAACATTATAAATGTCTTTTAATGCATCCTTGATGTATAAAAGTAATAATTTGACCCCAAACGTTTAATTGGTGGAAGTATTTTCTACAATTCTGTTCAAATATCACCACAAACCACCATGGTTCAATCAATATACTTTGTGTTTTAGGTTAGAAAAATAAAGTTAAAGTGCTCCAGAACAGGGTTTCCAAACTGGTTTGTGATGAAAAGCTGATGATTAATTCAATCACGAAAATGTAAAATTAAAATAACTAATTTAAAAAATGAAAGCAATTGAAATGAAGGTCTAAAGAAATAATTATTTTATTTTTATAATATGTTAAATTTTATAATATTTTAATAATTTAATGATTTAATATTATAATACTTTAATATAAAATAATTCCATAATTGAATAATTATCATATTTGTAACACTTTATTTTAGGGTCTCTTAACTAGTTGCTTATTAGCATGCATATTACTAGAATATTAGCCATTTATTAGTAGTAATTAAGCACATATTAATGCCTTATTCAACATCCTTAATCCTACCCAATATCTAAACTTAACAACTACCTTACTAACTATTAATAAGCAGCAAATTAGGAATTTATTGAGGGAAAAGTCATAGTTAATAGTGAATAAGTGTTCCCTATTCTAAAGTGTTACCATAATATTATTATAATTTTATTTTAAAATATTTTAATATTTTATTTGTTTACCTGCACCTCATGTGACCATTAACTGACATCAAAGACAGATACAAAATACAATGTTGATAAAATATCAAGATATTAACTCATTTCAGTTATTTCAAGATATTCAATTGGGAAAAATATTTGGGAATACATGTTCAAACAAATCAATTCCAGAATGAAAATATAAATATATTAATATAAACATGTAATATATTAATATATAAAGTGAAAAGGATTTAGCTGCATTTCTCTCACCATCGGGGTGTTCATACGGCAGCCACGTGTGTTTGATGCTATTGTGGTATTTGTTGCTGCGCTGGACGCACTGCTGCGCTCTGAAGTCCTCGTATGGGCCGGAACAGTCCTCTGTATTACAGACCTGATAATCCAACGTGGACCCTGGGCAATCACGACCTCCATACGCAGGTCTGCAGAGACAGAGAGGAATGAATAACAGAGCAGTTTCCCTCATTCATGAGCTGGTGTAAACAGGTTTGTAACGCACACAGGGTTGTTGCACTGGCGGTTGCGGGACCGAACGCCTCCTCCGCAGGTACGAGAACACGAGCCGAACTTTCCCCAGGAACTCCAGCCTCCATCGTGACCGTAGGGCTCATGCGATGACCTCCAGATGCAGTGGCCTTTAAAACACCACTACAACACACACATTTACCAGAATCACTAACCCACAACCATTACTATACATGAACAGCGTGCCCTAAACATATCACCATATTAGTAGCCATATAAGAGATTAAAATATCAACGGCTATTGTTCAGTTGTGTAATTAAAATATCAATGGCTATTATTAAATTAATCTTAATATAATAATGATATTGTTAAATTATGAGATTCAAATATCAATGTTATTGTTCAATTATGATTAAAATATAAATGCTATTGTTTACTTAAGATATTTAAATATAAATGGCTATTGTTCAATTATAAGATTAAAACACCAATGGCTATTGTTAAATTAAGAGACTGAAATAATGTTATTGTTCAATTCAGAGATTTCAATATTGATGGCTAATGTTCAATTATGAGATTAAATATTGGTGGTTATTATTCAAGTAAGAGATCAAATATGAATCTATTAAGAGATCAAATATAAGTTGGTTTTGTTCTACGCAACAGTAAGTAATTTGCTAATTAAAATATGATCAGTAATCACAGATGAAAGTCTGATGCTCGCAAACACGCCTGAGTAAGAAAGTAATTTATGGATTTAGATAATGGTTTGTTTTGTTCAAGTACAAATAGCTGGCTGCCAAAGAACCTAATGTGAGATTTTCCAAATGCTGATTTCTCCAAAGCAAGGTCATTTTGTTCTTAAGCCAACTGAATATACAAACATTTTATGAAGGTTGTGTAAAAAATGCGATATGCCAATTTCTTTCAATTGTTTGGTGGTGTTGACAAGAATCAGTGCAGTTTCACCTTTCCCGGTGCACACACCGTCCCGTCCACCGGCGGGCCCTTCTTGGTCTTACAGAAGTACTGATTGTCAGGATGGCTGCACCACAGCTGCTTACACGGGTCATACGTACGGAACTGGAGGAAGAGAGCGACAAACTCAAGGAATCATATTTCATCAAAATGCAATATGTTTCTTCTGATTTAGCTCTGCAGATGCACATTAAACAAGCTCATGTTGCCCATCTCATCGTAAACTGCTTGAACTTGAGTCTATATTCACAGATCAGAGCTAAATATAGAGACAGACAGATGCTTGAGGACTTACTGCGGTGCACATCTTATACCCCACACCGAAATCAAAGCGGCACTGCTCATCCATGGAGTAGTTTATCCCGGGAAGCTCTGTGAGTTTAGGCCATTTCAGCTCGAACGGATCATCCAGAAGACAGTCATAGGAGCTGAAAGAAATACAGTGCACTGCTCAATAACACTGATCAACAAACAAATATGCATTCCTTACTGTAAGGCTTCCTTTTATATTTAAATATTGGTATTGATCTGTTAAATGATGACGGTGCCTATTGTTCATTTAAGATATAAAATTATTAATGTCTATTGTTCTTTAAGAGATTTAAATATCAATAGTTACTACAATATTAATGGACATTGTTCTATTAAGACATTTAAATATCAATGGCTATTAAAATGTTATTGGATATGAGGATCAGAGCAGATGTAAGGAACAGTTTCTTACTGGATGTATCGGTTGAGCTCCTGTTTGCTGCAGCGGGACCAGTGGTAGCGGTGAAACGCAGCCTGGACCAGCGGAGCCATGATGCTGCCCATACTGGTCTCATCCGAGCAGCGGTTCCCCTGGCCATCATGCTCCATTCCCAGCCTGAAACATTCAACACAATCAGCAAACTGCTGGTCAGTTTCATCAAACAGGCTGTGCTGTAATGTTGAGAAGAATCATATTCATGAATCAGTTCATTTCGACTATATAATGATTCACTGATTCGCTCCTGCACAGAACTTTCTGTGTAGCTTATACGTAGTGTAATATTTATATGACTTGTTTATTACTATGTTTTTAAATTATTTTATTAGTTGCATTTAGCATAATTTGTGTCAGCTAAATTACACTACCATTGAAAAGTTTGGGTAAGAATTTTTCTATTTTCCTCACCAAGGCTGCATTTATTAGATTAAAAATACAGTAAAATCAGTAATATTGTGAAATATTATTACAATTTAAAATAATAATACTGTAAAATGCGTTGTATTCCTGTGATGCAAAGTTGAATTTTTACTCCAGTCTTTAGTCACATGATCCTTCAGAAATCATTCTGATATGATGATTATAAAATTATTTGATGAACAGAAAGCTTAAAAGAATAATCCGTTTTAAATAAAAATGTTTTGTAGCATTATAAACACCTTTACTGCTAATTTTAATCAATTGAATGATTCCTAAAAAAAATGTAAATACATTCAATTAAAATACATTTTGAACAGTAATGTATATATATATATATTCTAATAGTAGTATATTTATAAAGTTGTTACTCATCTTAAATAACATCTAAGTCAACATAAAATGTAAACAGACTTACTTTCTTAATTTTACAGGTCTTATTATGAATGATTAATTTGTGCACATCATAAGAAAAGAAAAAAGTTTTTGTCTTGATCTTCAAAATTTAATGACGCTAATGAAACAGCTGATCTCATCAATTTATCTTCACACCTAATCAATTCATCATTAAAAAAAACCTCAAGTCTGTTCATTCCGTATCCTGATTCATTCAAAATACATCAGATTATGGAAGTCAAGTGGTTGTCTTATAGTGTTTATGTGACTTAAACCACTTTAAACTATACTCAGCTTGATAAACTACAGTCTTAAAGCAGCTACTCAAACATTCCCAGCAGCGCAGGAACATCCGACTATAAGCAGAGCGTTTCTGCATGTACAGTCACGAGAGAGACTGACTGGATTCTGCTGACATCGTGAACTCACTGTGAAATAAGAGCTTCCAGCTCATGTGACTGTTGTCAGTGTTCATAGAGACACAACAAACATTAAATCTGCAGTCATCGCTGATGAATCACATTATGAAGAAACAGACCACAGCAAGAAGATGATTCATGTCTGTTCTCCAAACCGGCTGAGCGGAGAGGAGTTACTTACGAACCGGAAAATATAAAACATCTTGCAAAAGGAGCCAGTTTATTTCATGGCAGAGCTCTGTTTTACAGCCTTCATCTCAGCAGTACATGTTCATACTATGTTCATGTCCTCCAGGGATGTTCCTACTTCTGAGTTGTAATTACAAAGTGCATTCAACTAATTTTGATCATAATGCATTGGACATGCTGAGCAATTTCACATTTCTTTATGCTTTTCATGCATATTAGGCATGCAATAGATGCTTTATGTATTTTATCATGCGCATGCCTCCACACTAAATGATGCTTCATAAACTAGCTGAATGAGTAGCTTTTTCCTGGCAGAGCTTTATCGCCATACTTCGCAAACAGCTGACAAAATGCATGCAAACTAATCTGTGCAGGCAACATTTCACAATTGCAACTTCATCCCAAAATGAACATTTGCTGAAAGTGTGGCCATCCAAGATTCGAATGAGTTTGTTTGTTCATCAGATTTGGAAAAATCTGTCATTCCATCAGTGTCTCAGCAATGGATGCTCTGCAGTGAATGGGTGCCGTCAGAATGAGAGTCTGATAAAAACATCACAATAATCCACACCACTCCAGTCCATCAGTTAACATCTGGAGAAGACTAAAGCTGAAACAAATCCAGCATTAAGACGTTTTTAACTAAAACACAAGTCTATGAGCCATAATTTTTTTTATCAGACTCTCATTCTGACGGCACCCATTCACTGCAGAGCATCCATTGCTGAGACAGTGATGAAATGACACAATGACACATTTCTCCAAATCTGATGAAGAAACAAACTCATCTACATCTCGGATGGCCTGAGGGTGAGCACATTTTTAGCAAATTTTTGCTGAATTACGCCAAATACAAACTTGCTTGTTGAATGACACTCCTCACCAAGTCTCAAAGCGTTCCTGCTAATTACGACACCGTTCATGTGCTCATAAACATAAAGCAACTACTGTAAATGCATGCAAACATGCTTTAACTACACGATCTTAAACACTGATAACAAGCTCACAGTCGGGACTGAAAGGCAGATGTAAACTTACACGTGTCCGGTTTCGTGTGCCACCACAAAGGCAGAGGAGAAGCCGTCTTCGTGGTTGAGTGTGCAGCTCCGCAGCGGGTGGCACATGCCCGTTACCGGGGCATAACCTGGGCGACAGAGATCAAAGGGAAACGATGATGAACTGGAAAGCGGGATATTCTAGAAGTCAGATCAGAGCCAGGTGAGTTTCATTTGGAAAGTCTAAGATTCCTTCCCGTTCAAAGAGCCGCGGGTCACTGTCAAATCAAACACATCAAAGCACACACAACGTGGACACCCAGCTCAACCTTTTGACACAATCACTTCACTGCTCCGTTAGCAACGGCAATTCTGAACTTTAAATACGACTTTTCAAAAAACAAGCCATTCTCTGATTTCCTTGCTATGCTCCTTTTTTCCAAAAACTGAGCTGCTGTTTATTATAATCATACACTACCATTAAAAAGTATCTTCTAATACAGTAAAATACAGTAAAATTGTAAAATATTATTAGAATTTAAATGAACTGTTTACAAAGTGAATATATTGTAAACTGTAATTTATTTCTGTGCTCAAAGCTGTATTTTCAGCATCATTACTCCAGTCTTCAGTGTCACATGATGGAGATTAGAGTATGTTTGGCAAGAAAATAGTATTCCAGTCTTGTTACATTTTCACATTTAATTCAATTTTACTTAGCAGTAGTATTTGTGAAATTTACTAGCAATTTTTGAGTGATAATTGTTTTTGCACCACCTATTTGTTTCCATTTTGTTCTCTATATGTGCAACTTAGTTCAGATTTTTACAAGTTCTCCACTATTGCCTCCATAGATGCGCAGAAGCGGCTGCAACCCGAAAAGCTGTCCCGATCAATCCCACACAACTACTAGCCACGTTTCACAGGACACAGTGTTCATACGACACACAAACACCACAGAAAGCACAAACAGAGACCGACACTCGATCAAGAGATGTGCAGTGCTAGAGCTTTAGTTTAGCTGAGCTGCTCCAGAGGTTAAAGCCGGTCTGGGCTCTTTTTAATAATTCATGCTACTGAAATCACCGACAGTCTTTGGCATGCAGGTGAAAAGCAGAGGATGCAGATTATGAGAAGCTTATGAAGCGTTCAGTGATTTAATGCCTGTTAAAGCATCAATAATAATTGGGCCGATCCAGCATAATTTGATTACATGATGCGTAATCCTAGTGATATTCCCGCTGCCCAGCAGCCATGTAGGATTGGATTATTGGACTTTTTACATAACCAGAATAACAACAACAAAAAATCAAAGATGTATTTAGCCAGCAAAGGGTTGCATAAGAAATCAAGCTGCTATAGCTGAGCCGTTTATCTGTCCTCAGATAAATGTCCTCCAGGTGAATGCAGCTCTGCATTGCTCTGGGAAAGCGCTGCGTTGTCAAGCGACAGCGTCTGGCAGCAGTGCTATAATCACAGGGTATTAGATGACATTAATCCAGGATATCGAGACTGATATTAAAGCGTCGCTGCATGAAGATGGTTCACACAGGACAGTACTGCTTTCTCTACATTTTTGCCCTTTAACAACCATAAACATGCTGTCATAAACAAAAATAAATATACAAACAAAAACCCAGAACCTTGTACAGCATGTCAGGAAGAAACGTAAATATTTTTTGTTTCCAGAATTCATCAAGCTATTTTAATTTCTAGGGAATAAAAGATGAATGAAAAATTATATATATATATAAAAATATAAAAATATATAATATACATTTTATTATACACACACACACACATATATATATATATATATATATGAAAAGTTCTAATTTGATATATTTTAATTTATATAATACATATATATAAAAGATACACACACCATTTATTATATTTAACATAATTTTTTAACAATAAATCAGATTATAACTATATATTTATATAAAATATTAAATTACATAATAATATTATTATACATATTATATACACTCCAAAACAACATTTAAACCCAAACAAGAAATTTTATATATATTTTTTAAATTTTATATATATAACATTTGTATTGCTAGAAAACAATGAAAAACACACAAATTATGGTTTTAAACCATTTTAAATAATTCTTTAACCATTTAAATTTTTCATAACTACGTTCATATAAAATAAATGTAAAAAAACATCTGAAGGTGAAGCGCCTCCTTTCACTGACACTTTATTGCAAAAGAACAGCGATTTGACAGCTATAAAACTGATCTTTTTCCAAATCACTAGCGCTGTTAATAACACAGGAACCGCTGAATCAGGGCCTTCCAGTTATTGCTTGACTCCATTCACCAACACCAGGCTTCAGGTGCTGGCCGTTTCAGTCATGAGCGTCTATATTTGGGCTCTGAATGAGGCTTAAAGCTTGGGACGGGAGTGTGATGTTTGCCCTCAGGGTAAAAGGTTGCCGTTCTGCGATGTTATGAGCACAACAGAGGCCGTGGCGTAGCAACAGCAGACGTGCCAAACACAAAACAGGTATTACTGACTGTCTTTAAAAATCACACGAGGATCACGAAACCTAAACACACATCCATTCAAAACGAGTCCCTAAACTTCAGAAAGACTGACTGACAGGAGCACGACTGAGTGAGAGTCAAACACAGGACACCGATAATACAGTCAGTGTGTGCATGTCACGGCATTAGAACGAGATATTAAATCAGGAGTCATGTATTGTACAGAAAGATGCACAAGCACAATTTAGAAGCATAAAGGATGTTTGTTGGGTTTGAAAACCTAAAAGAGCAGATGTTGTGTGGAAGACAGTCAGTTTGTGTTAATGAATCATGTTAATGTGATTCTCTACATCTATTAAACTCACCAATACACCAGCTGATTCAAACACAGAGACTTCAACAATCATGAAGAACAGTGACGTTAGTGAAGAGAAAAGATCCGGCAGCATCTAATATTTTTCATCTAATGCAATGACATTTACACACTTCAAAGAATGATGAAGGTTAATATATATATTTGTGCTGCTGTATTTTAGTCAAGCTGTACTTTAGTATTTGACATTTTGTTTTAATTTACACTACAGAAACCTGTGTTGACATTTATTACTATTAGTCCAAAAAATATCGTTACTCGAAACAAAACAAATGTTTTGAAGTGAAACTTTAATTTCAACTGGTTGCCAAGGCGACATTTCTCATTTTCATTTAGTTTAACTTAAAATACTAAAATAACGAAATACTAAAGTACATAAGCTAAAACTATTAAATTAAAAATTAATTTAAAAACTATATAGACATATTTAAAAATCAAAAACTAATAAAAAAAGACAAAAACTAAAAAATCATTGAAACAAAGTAAAATTAAATAAAAACAGAATATAATAAATATATCAAAATATTAACAAAAATACATTTACATACCTAGAATTTTTTTTTTTTTTTTTTTTTTTTTGGTGCTGCTGTATTTTAAGCAAGCCATACTTTAATATTTGACATTTCATTGTAATCTACACTACAGACACCTGTGATGAAGTTTATTTGCCTTGGTCTTTCTAAATAAATAAATACATAAATAAAATTAAATAAAAGTTACTTGAAAATTAACATTAAAACTTACAATGAACTATAAAAAAACATAAAAATTCTAGGTCAAAATATTAACAAAATCTATAATAATATATCAATGACACTAAAACAACACTGCCTCACAGCCATCAAACATTTGAAATTAAACAAATTTCCAGGAAATCCACTTTTTTCCATTTGTTTATAATTTGAATGTCTTTATGTTTACATGAAGTTCTTTGTGAAATAGCAGTTTAATGTAATTCAAACATATTTGATCAGTTATGGATCTTAGTCGTGGACTGAATATATTTAATGTAATGTGAATGAAAACAAGGCTGTGACAGACAGATGTACAGTCAGTATATTTTGTCTCATTTTTGTGTATTATTATTATTTTTTGTATGCATTTTCAGTGTTTCATCAATTGATTAACACCAAATCACACAACAGCGCAACCCTTTGAACAGACAGTAAACCTGACCCTCACAGACTCGATTTTATTTACACCAAATTAATTTAGCCATCTACTGTATTTGACTAAGATGCCCAGCTATTCAACAACAACCACTACTACTACTAAACTCATTTTAAAGGGATATTACCCAAAAAATGAAAATTCTGTAATTTTATACTCACCCTCAGCTGACGGTAGCCATTAGTATGGAAAACAATACTATGGAAGTCAATGGCTACCGTCAATTGTTTGGCTACTAAGATTGCTTAAAATATCTTCTTTTGTGTTCAACAGAAGATAGAAACTCATACAGGTCGAGGATGAGCAAATGACGACTTTTGGGTGAACTGTCCCTTTAAGTAGCATGCATGCAAGAATTACTTCAATTTTGTGAAACACAATAATAGTTAAAATTGGTCAATTCTATCAAACTACCTAGAAAGGAAACTTTTTAATCAAAAAACTAGGAATATTAGTATTGTTGAGTGCACAGCTACTAATAAAGATATCTTCTTTTCCTCTACATGCCAAAAACTCTCCTTTGGTCAAAGAGTATATTTGGTTGCTACAAGTTGGCACCGATGCCCAGTTTACATGGTCGGGAATCAGATTATCTGGTGTTTGACTGTCGTTCCTGACCGATGTCCCGGGCATCTCGATGCCAACCGTTCGAGAACAGAAGCAGAAAGAAGCACTTACTCTGCACAGCCTCGATCGAGAGAAACACAGTACCTTGCATACCTGCAGGACCAAAATCTTGCCTGGTGAGGAAGATGGCGTGGTCGTGATGCTCGGCGTGCTCGGGGTCCAGCCTCTGCTGGGTGTTTGCCCAGCGGCACACCTGCTCCAGACTCCGGGACGGATTCCCGCGCTCAATCAGGCTGATGGACTGGAAACACAGAACACAACAAACCAGAAAAACTATTAGTCCAGACTGAAGTAAAAATAAAAGAATATACAATAAAAAATAAAAGAACATTTGTGGGCCAAAAATGGCAATAAAAAAAACAAATAAAATAAAATAAAATAAAATAAAATAAAATAAAATAAAATAAAATAAAATAAAATAAAATTAAATTAAATTAAATTAAATTAAAATGTTGTAGGCTAAAATGGCAGAAAGGTAAAATAAAATAATTCAGCTATTCATTATATAGTCAAAATAAAATAAATAGGCATTTTATGTCAAAGGTTGCATCCAAATCAAACGACATGGTATTTCTGCACACATTTATCGGTCACTCGGTTAATCAAAGTTAATCAAATTAGACAAATGTCTAATGAATAATGCAAAATAATGACACTGTTGCCTTCTGTAGAACTCCTTTATTAAACAAATTCAATTCAGCTATAATTAATGAACTTTGCAAGACTGACACTGAATCCACACTGAAGCTGGATAATGACACTTTTGTTTTAATACTAAATAAATGTGACTTTGCAACTATAGTGTTATTTTTAGTACCATTCATGTACTAATATATCCCTGTTAATACTTTGAATTAGATTTTGATATTTTATTTTTTTAACTTTCTGTTTTAATTTTTATTTGAGTCATTTTGTTCTGTTTTTGTCATTTTTTTAAATGTCTAAGTTTTAGTTTATTCAGTTTTAGTTTTTTAAATACTTTTAGTTAAACTAAACGAAAATGAGAAATGTTGCCTTGGCAGTAGGATAAAACTTTATTTTATTTTATCCGGTATATAAGGGTTTAATTTTAGTTAACAATAATAACCCTGACGTCAACATGGCCAGTTTGGCATGCTGTCATCCTCACAAAACATAAGCAAACCCACATAGGATATAAGAAACCAGACTACATTAAATACATGCAGCAAGAATAAACATGAACTGCCATGAAGTGTTTTGAATTATAATAAATCTGTATACTGAACACTTCCAGTGCTGTGTTGTGACGCCACTCGATGTCCTGCAGCAAAACCAGACCAGAATAAACATAAGAACAAACATGAGCCTGCAGTCTGGACTACACACGCTGATTAGCATATGAGAAACAGAGCGATGCATCAAAGCTTCACGATGATCTGCCTCAGAGACACTCTCCTCTGAAGTCTGTATGATCACAAATAAGAGATGATATGCAGTCAGCCGGTCATTATTGTAAAATAAACCCTGATGGGATGATTAGTGGCCTGATGCTCCAGTAGACTGACCGCCTGCACATTATCCGGCTTATTACACCACTACTGTCCACATACACGGGTTTATTTTCAAAAAATACTGAAATTTTTAGTAATTTCAGTATTTTATTTATACTTATTTCATTTAGTTGTCAGGCAACATTTAATTTTAAGTTTATTAGGTTTTTCATCTAATATTTCTAATATTTTATAATTATTTTATTATTTATATTATTTTATTTCAGATTTATTTTTAATAATTTTTTAAGTATTTCTATTTAGCATTGTTTTAATTTAAATTTGATTAATTTAAGTATTTTTCTTATTTTATTTATACTTATTTCAGGAGTTCTTATTATTTTCTTTAGGCTTCAAAGCAACATATTTATTTTTTAAGTATATTAAGTTTTCCATGCAATATTTATATAATTTTATTATTGATTTATATAAATATATATATATATAATTTTTTTTCTTTTTTCTTTTTTTTTACGTTTCTACTTACTTTTAATTTAAGTTTTAGTCTTTTCAGTTTTCAGAAGATCACAATCAACTATTACGAATATAAAAAGCTGGAAAATGATTGAGAACAACTTCAAAATGTTATTGCTCAGAGGTTGCTCTTTCTTCGCTCAGAGACTGTTTCTGAAGTCTCCTGCTTCTCAGATGTTTCTCTTGAGAAAAAGGATCAGTAATCTCATGCGTCTCCTCTGGAGTTTCTCAATAGCGTCTCAATCTGTGCTCAGATTTGTCACAAAAACGTTTGTGATCAAAAGGAGCTAAAACATTTCTAAACCAATGATTTGAACTGCTCCACATTCATTTTAGAGCTCTATACACTTTTTGGACTGGAGTAAGTTATTGTTGTATTTTTATTTCTCCTGAGGATTTTTAGGAGAAGCCTCTGAAACACCTCTATATGTCTCATGAGCTCCGGCTATATGAGGCACGTCTGAGCTCCAGTGGTCCTCCGGGAGGACGGCAGGGATTTGAGGACACTTGGCTGCTTGTTTAGTATGAATACCCGCCGGTAAAAACCCAACCGAGACTGAGCCGAAGCTGAAATTCAATGACTGACTGGCTTTCTGTTCAGCTTCCAAAATATACCAACATCTCACCGTGACCCAACAGACTAAACACAGCAGAGCCCACAACACACACAATGATCATCAATCATCATCACACACACTTCCTACAGATGCATTTCTCATCTCATCTCATTCATCACACTTAACAATGGTAGAATCAAAAATATAAATACTTAAACTATAATATATTAATTAGTGCTGTCAAACGATTAATCGGCATTAATTGCATCCAAAATAAAAAAAAAATGTTTACACATATGTGTGTGTACTGTGTATATTTATTATGTATATATAAACACACACACTGCATGTATATATTTAAGAAAAAAATTACGTTTATATATTAAATATATTTATATATTATATAATTTATATGAATATAAATATGTAAATACATGTAAATATTTTGAAAATATATTATGTATATTATTTTACAATATATTTTAAGACATTTTACCGAAAAAAAAAAAGGATAAGTAATTTACAATAGGGTGGTAAATTATAACATTTTACCATTGGCTGTCACACTGAAAAAACATTTTTAAAATTGAAATAACTGAAATTAAATAATTGTAAGCTAATCTTTAGGATACCATTAAAATATTAAGATATTTTCAACATATACTGCCCTTATATACTGAAGACCAAAAGCCAACTGGTGAAAATGCTTCATATTTTGCATTTTTCTATTTAAAACTGATTTTTTTCCATTATAATATCAGCACAACAATATGAGAGAGAGATTTTAGTAAAAATAATATGAATTTAAAAAACTCTTTAAAATATTTTAATGACAGTAGCTCATGAACAAAACCAGATGATCATATTATCCAGCATAATTGTGCATAATCTTTATTTATTTTTTGTTTGCATCATAACGCAGCAAAGGCTTTGCTAATTTCCAGGTTTAAACAGAACTTTTAACGTCAGATATTCATATGCATCTAAAATGACCGACAGCATCTGCATCTGCTCAACGACCAAACAGATTTACAAGCAAAGCAGCTGAAAAAACTAATCGATTAATGAAGCCGACACTCATTTCTCTACTGTTCGTGCAACGCAATTGTGTTTTTCTAGTTATCAAACTCAATACATATTCTTTGTCACTATTATTTTTGCAGCTTCCAGCCAACCCCAGAAGCGCTGAAGGTGAGCAGGAAGGACGTGTGGTGACAAGAAATGTGTGCCCATGTTTATACATGAGAGCAAAATGCCATCTGCTTGAGTAATGCAATAAAAATTAAACATACATTTCACATGAAGGAGTTAGCACAAGAATATATCAAGTGTCATGTACAGAAAGATAATCTGCTGTAATGAATTAATGCAGGGTCTCATGTCTAATGAGGCCAAACGTGCGCGGGATTGGTTTGTTGCTGGATTCCCGCTGACACACACACACACACACACACACACTCACACACACACACACACACACACACACACAGACATACACAAATGTTTCCCCAAGTAACTTTGTGTTCACTTACAAAATGTTTTCATTCCCCTCATAAATTTTGCGTTAAAATAGTAACATTTTAATAAAAAGTTTTTGCTTTGACTTACTTGCTTACAAAACGTCTGCGTTAACCTGATAACTTCTGCAATAACATTCAAAACTTTTGTGTTCACTTGAGAAACCTTGCGTTCACTTTCACAATCGCTTGATAAATTTTGCATTAACATTCACACCTAATGTGTTCACTAACAAAACGTTTGCTTTTCCTCGAGTTTACATTAACATTCAAAGTTTTTCCTTTGACTTACAAAACTCTTGTGTTGCTTAAAAAAACGTTTGTGTTTTCCAGATAAATTCCGCGGTAGCATTAAAAAACTTTTATTTGACTTTGCATTCACTTACAAAACCTTTACATTTCCCCAATAAAATTTTAATTAACATTTAAATCTTTTGAATTCACTTACAAAACTTTTGCATTACTAACAAAATTTTTGACAATTAATTTTGCATTGACATTTTAATCTTTTGTGTTCACTTACAAAATGTTTAATGTTTATGTTAATCAAATCTTTATTGATTAATTATTAATGTTGTGAAAATCTGATAAAGTTTTAACATCTGAGAGAGTTCAATGAAAAACAACTGCATTAACTGTACTTTACATATAGAACACAGAATGTTTGTTAAGCTCAGTCTCTCTTTATTAGTCTCCAGCTGCAAACAGGTGTGAAGCAGGTTCTTTACTTCTTCTCTGATATTGGAGTGTGTTTGCCAGCTGGTGGTTCATTAAATCCGCACACCGCTACTGATCAAACATCACAGCAGAGACGTCTTCCAGATGCCTAGTTTTTAGCCAAATAACCCCTCTAGTATTCCACAGTAAGCTTTAATAAAGTCTCTTCTTTCTGTCAGCGTGTCAAACGTACAATACCTGTAATCCATCAGCTCATAAACAAACGCATTGACAGACCAGCAGCTCCATTATTATTTTGAAATAAACTGCTATTAATTAAATAGATTTTTTACCCCACAAAATCTGGTAACATCTAAACGGCTCAGGTCTGGTCAGGGTTTTCAAGCAAAACTGAAAATATATATTTAATCAAGCATTTTCGCTCATGCTCACCTGACGATATCCCACCAGGATCATTCGGACCAGCACAATGTTAATATTGGTTCCCAGAGACTCATCGTGATAGATTTCATCAACCTGTGGACACAGAAAAGAAGGATCTGATGATTAAAAGACTCTACAGAAATCTAAAATCTACTGTAAATCTAAAACGTTAGACCAGTTATGCACAAAGAGGAGGAATCAGGTGAGTGTTACACTGCACACCCAGACCCTGCCCAAAACCTTCAGCCCGTGGTCAGATCCCTCGTTCCTTCGGGCAGGAGTGCCCCTGGAGCAGGTATCCAGGCATGCTGTGGTATTCACGGATGCCTCGGCCACCGGCTGGGGAGCCACGTACAACGGGCACGCAGTGTCAGGGGTATGGACGGGTCCCCAACTGCGTTGGCATATCAATTGCCTCGAGCTGCTGGGAGTATGCCTTGCCTTGAGCTGCCTCAGAGGGCGCCTTCAGGGCAAGGACGTTCTGGTCCGTACGGACAACACTGCGACCGTTGCGTATATCAACCGCAAGGCGGTTTACGCTCCCGTCGCAACTCGCCTGCCACCTCCTCCTCTGGAGTCAGAAGCATCTGAGGTCCCTTCGTGCCATCCACATCCCAGGAGTGTTCAATCGGGCAGCCGACGAGCTGTCTCGAGCAGGACTTCCAGGGGAGTGGAGACTCCATCCCCAGGCAGTTCAGCTGATTTGGGGACGGTTCGGAGTTGCTCAGGTGGACCTGTTTGCCTCTCCAGAAACCATCCACTGCCAGTGGTTCTACTCCCTAACCGAGGCGACGCTCGGCACGGATGCACTGGCACACAGCTGGCCCCGGGGCCTGCGCAAAAATGCATCCCCCCCAGTGAGCCTACTAGCACAGACACTGTGCAAGATCAGGGAGGACGAGGAGCAGGTCTGGTTAGTGGCTCCATATTGTCTGTTACGGAGGACAGCAGAAGGGGAAGGCTGTCTCCAAGCAGAGGATGGCCCACTGGATAGTGGATGCTATCCCCTTGGCCTATGAAGCACATAGGTGACATATCTCACACATGGTGCCTCGCTAGCAGACGTCTGTAGAGCTGCGGGTTGGGCGACTCCAACACATTCGCTAGGTTTTATAGCCTACGTGTCGTACCGGTTTCCTCTAGTGTTCTCACCTCAAACGGGTAGTGGCACTGAGAGGCCCGGCTCAGTGTCGGCTTTCGGCGTCCTTACGCCTAATTCTCCAGAGAGTTCCATTCCGTTTACATTCGTGCGTGCCTCGCGTGGATGTTTGAATGTGAAAGGCACGAACGGCAGGTGGGCGTGACCGCATTAGATATAATGAGTTGAGACGGGAAAACTGGACATCACGTTGGTTTCATACGGATTACTTTAACATAGAATATTTGTTTTGGATGTGACATCATTTAAAAGAGATTTCAAGCTTTCTATACATATATTTGTCATGTATTTGAGGCGAGTATTCACGTTCATGTTCATGTTGTTTTATTTAAGTGTCTGTGAAGAGAGGTGACAGAGACAGAGCTGGCAGAGAACGCACCCTGTTTATTTTCTCTATTTTTTAAAAGCACATTGTTTTGTTGTTATTATGACTATACACAAATAAAAGTAGACCCATTGCAGTTTCAAATGATACCTTACTCTTATCTGTATGATCAAAACTCCTGGAGTATTTTTAGTTCGTTCCGCGTCATAAAGAAAAAACGAGACAGCCTGCACCAGTGCGGGCTTCGACCCTAGGGGGTTAACTAGGCAAACCCTGTTGAGTCCTCCAGCACTCAGGCGTCCAGACGTGGCGGAGTGTCCGGCACCAGGCCTTCAGCCAATGACTTCTTGAAATCTGGTGTGAGGCTAGTGCCCATATGAGAGACCCTGCCAGGATCCCATATGTGTATTCCACGGTATGCTTATTAGAGCCGTGTTTCCCCTGGCAGCCCACGTTCTGCCATCTCTAATGATGCAGCCTAAGCCATCTCAGAGACTTCCATGTGCAATAGGGCCCTACGGGGTTACTTCACATGTCTAAATGTCACTTAACCTCTTCTGGGAGGAGGTGACGCCGCAGTGTGCCTCTTCCAAGCGGAAGGGCACGCTTCCCAGTGTTATCCAAGTCCTACAGTTTGGGTTGCTCAAGGAACAACAGTAGTTGATCTTCTCTATGTAGAGCCCGGTCCTTTCGTCTGCCTTTATAGGAAGGATCAGGAAGCCTACACAGGGCACTGGAAGGGGCAGCTCCTGTGGTGCTTTGGTAGGGATCCCAATTTCGTCAGTCATCCGATGTGACGCAGAGTGACCGACTGAAAGGGAATGTCTCGGTTACGTATGTAACCCTCGTTCCCTGAAAGAGGGATCGGAGACGTCAGCAAAAGCATGAATTAATGCGGTGCACCTGCTGTCTCTTATACTCACACTGTGATCAGCAGCAGCTGGATGCAATGATCATATGCCAATGTCCATTGGCTCGTTTAGCTACACTCAAAGTGGATTGGTCTCTCTGGCGAGATCCCAATTTTGTCCATCATCCGACGTGATGCCTCCGTTCCCTCCTTCAGGGAACGAGGGTTACATACGTAACCGAGACTTTCTGTGGTTTGGGTTATAAAGAAGTCGTCCACATTTAAAGAGCAAACTAGACAAAGGCAGCTGTCAACAATCACCAAAGAAATCAAACAACTCGCTAGTGTAAAAGCTCCAGGAATGAACATGCATTAACAAACAGTACCAAACAGCACTATAGTAATAACATGGTATTCTTTGAATTAACTTGGAATATCATGTAAATACAATGACAAACAAATATGGCATTATATGGCATACTATAGTACCAAAATCACAAATTATTAGATTTTTTTTTTCTGAAGGAAATGTGTGATGCATGTCAATGCAAGATTCAAACCGGTTGCGAACATATTCTGGGTGGTTGCCAGGTAATTTTTTGCATGTCTGCAGCAAAAACGCTGCACAAAATGAACTTTAATGCTTAGTTTTAGAGGATTCATCACAAGCAAAAACACAAAGGCAAAACGTTTGCGATGAAAACAACGGCAGCATGCTTGTTTAGTCTTTCAGGATGTAGGAAAGTGATCAGGAATCACTTTAATTTTTCTGGCTTTAAAATGAGACCAAATATAACCAAGGTGCTGGTGTTATTTTATTATTATTTTTAATTAGTTTATATTTTTATTAGTTTTCTATTAATTAATTAATTAATTACTTATTATTTTTAAATATTTCTACATAGTTTCCATGAATTTTTTTATTTCAGTTTTAGATTTAGCCATTTTAGTACATAAAGATAAAGTTATTGAAAATGAGAAATGCTGCTTTAGCCACTAGCTAAATTAATAGGTTATATTATATATTATATTATATATTATTATTATTATTATTTTTTTGACATTTTGACATTTTGTTTTATTTTAGTTAAACTTTACTTTATTTGATTTTTTTTTTTTTTAAGTTTACGGTTTTAGTTTTAGTTACCTACAATAACCCTGATAAGGACACATGAAAAAGTCACAACAAAACCAAAAGGAAGAATTCCTTTAAACTCAGTGAAGCCTGAATCCATTTGATTCTGGTGGGAATTTCGTGCAGTCATCTTAAAAAAAACAGCACACTTCACCGCAGTTTATTATGCAATGCCAAAAATGTCTGACCTACAAAAAAATGCAGTTTATGCTCAAAGTCTGATGCGTGGCACGCCGTTAATGAACCTCCAGTGTGGAATTTAAACAGAACTCCGTGCTGCATCAATCTGGATGTGTTCAATCGCTGTCGTACCATCCACAAGACATGTCAGCACAACCTTCGGCTTTGAGCGGAGCGCACGCAGCCAAAGGGAAAACAGCCGTGATGTTTTTTCCATATATCAAGAAAGACAGAACATTCAAACACTTGATCCTGCAGCCGAGGTCATGGAGTTTACAAATGCATTCTTGTTAAACGCACGGCCGTCGTTCCTCTCGGCTCTGTTTTTGTGCCTCATGCTGGTTTGGCTCAGTGTGGCAGAAATTTAACAGCGGTGAAGGTTGAAGATCAGCCTGGGGAATAGAAGGCTAAGGTAACACTGGAGGAATCAGTTGAGGTTAAATCCTCTTGAGTTACCCGTCCTCTCAGTAAAGTCACTTTCACGGCACGCCTGCAATAACTTGGCTCATGTTTTGCAGTTTTTCCACATACTGAAGAGAAAGTCAATAGGAAGAGGACAATAAATACAAGGCAGGATACACTAAAGTAGGGCACAATAATCTAAAAGTAGTCCACACAACTCCAGTCCATCAGTTAACATCTTGAGAAGACAAAAGTTGAAACAAATCCATCACTGAGACGTTTTTAATTCAAATACGAGTCCAAAATCCATAATAACGCTTCCTCCAGTGAAAAAGTGTTTTGAATCAGGAGAGAAATCTGCACAGATCAAGCAGCGTTTACAAGCCAAAACAGTCCAAAATAGCTCTAAAAAAATATGTGGCTGGATTTTGATGTGAGAGACAACAGGAGGAGGAAGTGATATTGTGCATTATGAACTCTATTTTATTTAAAAATATCTTAATGCTGGATTTGTTCCAGCTTTTGTCTTCTCAAGATGTTAACTGATGGACTGGAGAGGTATGGATTATTGTGATGTTTTTATCAGCTGTTTGGACTCATTCTGACGGCACCCATTCACTGCAGAGCATCCATTGCTGAGACATTTCTCCAAATCTGATGAAGAAACAAACTCATCCTGATCTTGGATGGCCCGAGGGTGAGCACATTTTCATTTTTGGGTGAACTATTCCTTTAAGTGTACAACCCATGACCTTGGCATTGCTAGCTCCATGCTATACTATTTGTGTTACAGCAATACACTTTAAAATGCAGAGTGAGTTCAGTTCTTATGTAAATTTATAGACACATTACAGTATAAATATAAATCGTTCACTATAAGCAGAATCAATTGTGATTTCTTTTAAATGTAATATAGAAGGAGATTGTTCTGTTTAACAAATTAGGATATGAAAAAGCCAGTTCCTATACATCTGTCAGCGATGAAACAAACTTTAAATCTCACAACTAGCTAAAAAAAACTCCCTGCATCTGGAAAACACACACGGACTGTAATTACATCCAGGTTTGGGACGCAGACTCGGCATGATGCAATCGGCATCCCACCACGCTGACACTTGCCTGGAATGATGCGAGCGGATATTCTGATCCAGATGTGCACGAATGACTCTTTCAAGTGTCCTGCAGATTGATGTCAATGCCAAAGGAGACATGCAAACGTCATGAAAGCCAGCACTTTTCTTATTTGTAAAGTGTTTGTCAATTTATGAGATGCAACCCAGTCCGACGACCTTCGTGACAGCCTCGTTTGTGTTTATTTACAGCAGAAGTGAACTTACCTGCAGCTCTGGAGAGCCGTCTCAGTCTCTACAGGACACACATACACATGTCAGGCCATCAGTCACAGGCAAATGTGAACATCTGACAGCCACCTGCATAAAAACACACAATTTCTCTGCTCTGACAGGAGGTGAACGGAGCCCACAGACAGAAATATGACTGCCTAAAGTGGACTATCGAAATAAAGTGTTACCAACACCACCTCTACCTGAAGCTCGAGAAGTGTGAGTTCCACCGCCCCACGGTCCAGCTCCTCAGCTACATCCTCAGTGCGGATATGATTTTACTGCCAAATGTCGAGAGTGCATTTTTGTAGCGCGAAAGTAGATTAATATAATGTGCGAATCTCCCCGATCACACACGGATTTCCTTTGCTCTTGCACAAAACTGGACGCGCGGTCTCGGATATACGCTGCTTTTCGCTCAGAAGGGTTTGACCAAACGATTAGAAAAACTAGTTTTTTTTTTTTATATATATAAATCATCCAAGCACCCGATTCCTAGCCATTTCTAATATACATTTGATATGACTAAATATTATTAAATTGTAGAGAAATTTCAGGATCAGTTCCCTCTTCACGTATGCCTAGTATTTTCATCGGGCCAGTCGTAGAAAAATCTGATTGGTTGATAACTTTTGACGTTTAATCCAGGTGTGAAAAAAATTAATATCTAGCGCAAGAGCATGGAGAGATGTGCGAGTGCACAGGACAAAGTTTGAGCGCGCACACGCACACTTCAGCGAGAGGAGAGACACGTTTTAAGTGCGTGCAGTCTCTCTGCGCGAGAGCAGCGTATATCCTAGAGCGCGCGTCCGGTTTTGTGTGAGAGCAAAGGAAATCCGCGTGCGAGTGGGGAGATCCGCGCTCGCGCATTATATTAATCTACTTTCGCGCTACAAAAATGCCCTCTCTACATTTGGTAGTAAAATAACGCCACATGCGGATGGGATCCAGATGGACCAGGGGAAGGTCCAAGCCATCTGGGACTGGCCCCAGCCTCAGTCATTAAAGAAACTTCAACGATTCCTCGGCTTCACAAATTTCTACCGGAGGTTCATTCTGAACTTCAGTCTCCTCTCAGCCCCCCTCACTTCCATGTTCCGTCAGAAACCCAAATCTCTGTCCTGGAACTCCGAAGCTCGCGCCGCCTACAAGAAGCTCCAGGAGGCCTTCTGCACTGCTCCCATCCTCTCACATCCCAAACCCCAACTCCCATTCATAGTGGAAGTGGATGCCTCCACCACCGGCGTGGGAGCAGTGCTGTCTCAATACTACGGAGAGCCTCCCCGACTCCACCCTTGCGCTTACTTCTCCAGGAAGCTTTCCCCAGCAGAGCGGAACTACGATATTGGAAATCGGAAGCTGCTCGCCATTAAACTGGCACTGGAGGAATGGAGGCACTGGCTGGAGGGAGCACAACATCCCTTTACGGTCATCACTGACCACAAAAACCTGGATTATCTCCGAAGTGCTAAGAGGTTAAACCCCCGGCAGGCTCGCTGGACCCTCTTCACCCAGTTCCAGTTTTCCATCACGTATCGACCCGGAGATAAGAATGTCAAGGCAGATTCCCTCTCACGTATCCATGCCCCCGACGAACCCTCCACACCTGAACCCATTCTCCCTTCAGCCGTCCTTGGGCCCTGGATGAACAGATCAGCATCGCCTCCATCACCAAACCCACTCCGCTGGGACGCCCAGAGGGCAAAACCTATGTGCCCCTCTCCTTGAGGACTTCCCTTCTGGGCTCCCTGCATACTTCTCCGGGCTCTGGACACCCAGGCAGCCAGCGTACTCTCTCGCTCCTCCAAGCTCGGTACATGTGTCTCCCAGTACGTTCGTAGATGCTCAGTCTGTGCCATCTCCAAGACTCCACATCACTTCCCCGGCGGAAAATTAGTCCCATTACCCATTCCACGTCACCCCTGGTCCCACGTCGGAGTCGACTTTGTCACAGATCTCCCCAAGTCAGAAGGTTATACCTACATACTCGTTGCAGTTGACATATTCTCCAAAGCCTGCAAATGAATTCCACTCCGTGGTTTACCCACAGCCCTCAAAACAGCAGAGGCCCTCTTTCATAATCTCTTCTGCACCTTCGGCATCCCGGAAGATGTCATCTCCGACCGTGGGCCACAGTTTGTCTCCCGTGTCTGGAAGGCATTCCTCAAACTCCTCGATGTCACCGTCAGTCTCTCCTCAGGGTATCGCCCCCAGACTAACGGCCAGACTGAGCAGAAGATTCAGGAGATTGGGAGATATCTCCAGGCCTACTGTCATGACAACCAGCACAGCTGGAACCAACTCCTTCTGTTTCCCTGGACAGAAGAGCCTTCCGACGTTCCAGCTGTCAACCACTGGTTCCAAGCGAGCAAGAGAGTTTGGTATTCAGCTAATGTCCAACTCCAGCAGCCAGTGCGGAGACACAAGACCTATGCAGATGCCCTTCGGTCTGCCACCCCCGTCTATCGTCCTGGAGATAAGGTCTGGCTCTCCACCCGGGATCTGCACTTCCGCCTGCCCTGCCGGAAGCTGAGTCCTTGCTATATTTTTCCCTTTTCCATCGAGAGGCAGATAAATTAGGTCACCTTCCGTCTCCAACTCCCTGCACGGTATCGTATCCATCCAGCATTCCATGTCTCACTCCTCAAGCCTGTCTCTCCCTCTGTCACAGAACCCGACAAGCCTGCAGTACCTCCTCCTCCCGAGATCATCGAGGAGCCCCTAGTCTACAGGGTTCATGACATCTTGGACTCTCGGCCAGAGGCCGTGGCCGACCCCGTCGCCGTAATAGGGCGTCAGGAGTCGCCCCTGGAGGAGGGGGTACTGTCAGAGAGTCACCACAGTCACCGCAGTCTCCACCAACGACACTCACCAGATCCCAATCCCCTGATTTCTAATCACCACCACCTGTCAGCACTAATCAGCAGCACTATATCTCTGCACTCCTCCCGTTCACTCACTGTCTGGTCTCAAACTTTCCATGTTGACTAACCTGACTCACTTACCTTTTGTCTACTTACCAGTTGCTCCAGTGTTCCTATCTCTGTTCTCCACGGCTCCAGTTCTCCACCGTCTCCACGCTCCGCTGTTACCTCCGGATCCCCTGGGAAAGGAAAAGGGACATTCACACTCAGATAAGCCCCTAGAGACATTCCCATTCCCTGCCTGCTTACCTGGACATTCTGCTCATCTCATTCCCCTCTGCTACTACTCAATAAACCTGTTGATTGTATTGCACTTACCTCTGTGTCCTGTGTCTATCTGCTGACAGTAAGTACATGTAGTTAATTAATATTAATCAGTACTTAAATGTATAATTACACTGTAACAAGGGCACCTTAAAATAAAGTGTAACCTAGTATTTTTTTTGTTCTATAGAATTCATTAATCTTATTTTAATGTTAACTTTTACATGTACTTATGCATTTTTTTATTAAACTTTTATTATGAGTTAATGCATTGTGAACTAACATGAACAAACAATAAAGAATTGCATTTTTATTAACTAACATAAACAAATATATATAAATGCTGTAAAAAGCACACATTTACCATTGTTAGTTCAATAATGCATTAACAAATGAGAGCTTATTGTGTTACCTCATGAAAAGGTCTAACACTTCATTAAATATCTAAATCCTGCTCTGAACAAGCAAACACTAGCTGCTCAGCCAATGATAAAAATGATGAAGTCGAAAGAAAGTATTTTCTTGGATTTCTTTACACATTGTCTCTCACAAAACTGTCACTAGAAGCGAGCAGAATCTTAAAAACCTCCCTTTGGGAACGTCGTCCACTACACAAATGACTCCGAAATGAAGAAAACCTGTGGCTACAGAAATGGGTCACAGGTCTGTTCTGACAGGTTGCTGACAGCAGAAAAATGATGCTAAATGCAAATAATACAATGCAATGAACTGTATAAACATGCATAGCTAAAATAACAAAATAAACGTCAAAATGGAGAAAACACTTCCTAGATTTTTAAAATAATTTTTCAAGTAGATTTAAAATGAGGTCTGGGTCATCTTTTCTTAAATTGATCTGTATCTACATCTCTCTCTCTCTCTCTCAAGATAGCTAGATAAACAGAGTTATACTTTTATATGTGTGTACTATATATATATATATATATATATATATATAAATGAAAGAATATATTGATTAATATATTTATTTAATAATCTTCTTTATATAGATTTTAATATATAATATATATATATATTTTTTAATATATATATATATATATAAAATATATTTACTATATATTATTTATATATCAGCTATTATATAGAATACACATAAAAATGTATATAATATATAAATAATATATGGAATGTCTATATTTATATAAATATATTATAAATATTTTATTTTTATTTATAACTGTATTTGATGTATATACTGTATATGTACATATATATATATATATATATATATATATATAGAGAGAGAGAGAGAGAGAGAGAAAGACAAACATGTTATATATAATATATAAAGAGGAATATATGACATATCTTTATAATAATTACATTTATTCAATATTTATACTTATATTTAATATGTATACTTATAAATATATGTAATATAGTGTGTGTGTGTGTGTGTATGTATATATATATATATATATATATATATGTATATATATATATATATATATATATATAAAATGCACATACACTTAAAAAAAAAAGAAATGTTTAAACAAAAATATAAAAACAAAAGGATTCTGTGTTATGTATTTTTTGCTAGCTAAACATATGCGCGCGTGTGTGTGTTTTCAGGCCGTCTGCGTTGGACCCATGACCCCTGGTCTCCCTCAGGTCAGTCAGCGGTCTAGCGTGTGGATCAGCCCACCGCCGCGGTCCTAACGGTGACAGTTACGGAGTGAAACCGGCTCCCTGTGAAAATCTGACTGAGTGGATTTGGCGAGCGTAAGCAGATTAAGGTGGCAGGACCTGGTGGGACGCGTTTTCAACAGGTCTTTTCTCTGGTTCTCTCTCTAGTAATCCTTCCACAGACGCAGCGCTTGAGAGGTGTGCTGCGGGTCAAGAGCAGTGAACCGTGGGCACAGAGTCACCACAGGGTTGCTTTCAAGCTGGTCTGTGGGATTTTGTGTGCAAATTTGCTTCCAGAACCAAACTAATCGAGCAGAAGAGGGCAATTACTGTGCATTTTTTCTACTCAGCCACTGAGTCTGTCCTGTGTTCATTCATAACTGTCTGGTTTGGTTCAGCTACATCAAGAGACTACAGCGGACAGTCAGGTTGAGAATCTGCTGAGAGGATTATTGGTGCCTCTCTACCCAACCTCCAAGATCTTTACATCTCCAGAGTGAGGAAAAGGGCTAAGAAAATCACCTTGGGCCCCACACACCCAGCACACTCTCTCTCTGAACTGTTGCCCTCTGACCGGTGCTACAGATCACTGAGCACCAAAACAGCCAGACACAAGAACAGCTTTTTCCCTCAGGCCATGTCCCACCTGAACAACACACACATAACACACCTCAGTACTGGACATCTGCAAATAACTCTTCAAACCTTCATCTGTAAATAGCACATATGCACATTCACAATTCACATTTTCTTTTTCTCTATATTTTTAATGCTATTGTTATTTATAATTTATTGTCTATTCTCTTTATTATTAGTGTTTTTATTACCTTAATTATATGTATGTCTGCACTATGTCTGTACTTTCTGTACTGGAGGCTCCTAACACCAAGATGAATTCCTTGTGTGTGTGTAAACACACTTGGCAATAACGCTCTTTCTGAAATCAGTCACTTACGATGTTCATCAGCGTCAAGACGTAGTTCTGCACATGTTCTTTGCCATGAAAGCGCACAACTGAATCGTCCACGGCGAGCAGCACCTCGATGTTGTAGTCGTCTTTCTTGGCGTGTCTGCGTTTGCGCTCCGTCTCTGACAGCTTCTCTTCCAGCGCATTGAGCGCGTTGGGCAGCTCGGCGATACCAAAGTCTGTGACTGAAAACACCAGAGATTTACTGCAATGCAAACAATGGGTTTCTGCTTTAGTAATGTTATGAATTTATTGATGTTATTTATAGTAATGGTATAGATTTATTGCATGAATAAACTGTTGTATGCAACAGATGAGACACATTCACAGCTGCGTCTTCCCCAACATTTGAGTCCTGACTACAGAAAAGTTAGTCAACAGAAACAGCTTGAGCTGCAAAAAGAAATCTGTCTAATCTGAAGTGTTATGAAACTATATAATTAATTATAAAACATGTATTTCTGCTTTATTTCAGGAGCGTTTGCCATCTGGCATCTCCACAGACAAAGACTGAAGTGTCCCAGATCACAACGCATATTATTCATAATGAATGTAGACGTGAAACATTAAATGTTGTTTCAAAGTCTAAAACAGCATGAATTTTGCATTTCAGAACAAGGGAAGCGCACACAAACAGAAGAAACCGCTTGTCAGTTTTAAGTTTGATGTTTAAAAATATAAAAAATTTATTTGATTATTTTACCCAATATTTTTGTGCACCAGCGTTAATTTAGTGTAATAGAGATATTATTTTAGTTTTTATTAATATTTAAAAATTTTATGTTTTCCATTTTCATTTTAAAGTTTAAGTTATTTAATTGTGTTTTTGACATTTTTATTATTATTATTTTCTTTAATATGTCAATATAGTTTTTTTTTTTTTCATAAATTTTTATTTCGGTTTTAGTTTTAGTTATTTTACTCCATCAAGTTAAATCTTATTTTATTTCCACTGAGATAATATTATAGTTTAGTTTTTATTAATATATTTGTATAAGTTTTCATTTTTATTTTTTCCATTTTCATTTAATTTTAGTTAAGGTTGTAATAATTTGGTTGTTTTTGTAATTTTTAGTTTTTGAAATATATATGTCTATATAAATTTTAATATTTTTATATCAGTTTTAGTTATTTTAGTACATCAAGTTCATCTAAATTAAAAAACATGATGTTTTATTTTATTTCATTTAACATTTATTTAAAGTATAAAGTCTTTTGTAATGGTTTTCGTTAACTACAGTATAATTCCCCTGGTGTGCACTGTGCATATTTATGCTTTTAAACCAACAGCTTACTAGGTTTATTTAACATTTATTAATATTTTGCATGAAGAATTCAGTATGCACAACCAAAACGAAAGATAAAAATGATCAAATCAAACCTCTAAATGCGTAACTGAAGGTCGGGTCCAAATTCTATTGCAGCAAAAGAAAGGTACAGCCGAGGTAAATATCATAGTGAAGAAACATCAAGACCTCTCTCCATAAAACTCAAGACATATGGTATTTACATTGACGTTCTCCCATAATTTTACAGATGTCAGAGCTAAACGAGCTGCAGGCCGGTCTAGACTTCAACTACTGAGCATCATTATTCTCTCTCTGGATTCCTCTGATACAGGTGTGAAGCATTAAAGCGCCGTAACTACAGGATAACTAGGAATGACAGAAGCTTCAGTCTGGATCCAACCCTTAAATGATCTGAGATGACCGAACACCTGAGAAAAGATAATGCCAACCCCTCAGAGGATGCCAATGCTCAGACAACATACAGAATTACCTAATTTTGCCATAAGTTAAATATATTAAGGTTCTGCCATATATAAATATATTGTGAAAACTTAATTTCCCGTAGAGCTGCTTTGTATCGTAAAAAGCACTATACAAATAAACTTGAACTTGTATATTTCAAGGGTTTTGCCATATGTTATGATTATTACTGTTCTTTCAGGCTGCATTATGGCATCACCAAATTGCATCTAACAAACCCTTTCATAAGTTCTTCCTCGTCTTGTTCCGCTCTGTATTTCTCCATGTTTCTTCCTCACTCTCGTGTGAATCTGTAATAAAGCACTCGTGTCCACTGATACCTACATGGAAAAATCTATCGCAGGCTAAACAACACAAGCTGACATCTTTCTACCACTTCTACTATTTCATATCACTTGCATCATTGTCCAAATGAAGGTCCATGGGACAGTGAGACATGGATTCTCAGTAAATAATTAATGCACAGAGGCTTTCGCAGGAAACGAAGTGCAGACAAAGTGACGGTTTAGTGTCTGAGTGTCATTTAGAAATAAGCAACAATCTAGAAAGTTTTGAACAAACCACTAAGTTTTTAAGGAGGTAATTTCATGGTATTCTTTGTATTATAACACAGCACATGAACACAGAGATCATTCAATATTAAAAGCTTTTTTCTTATTTATTTCATTATATTATGTTATTTATTTTTATTTATTTATTTATTAATTATTACTATTACTTTTATTATTGTCACATTGCTGTATTATAATTAACATTTTTGTCCGAATAACCCTAAAACACGCTTTTTAAAATCAGAATCACAATTTTAAAATTTATTTAAAAACAAGCAGACTTTTCATAACCTCTGCTTTACCTTCATTGTGGAGGTCATCTCGCCTCTGATCCTTGTCCCTTTTGATGGCTGACCTTCGGTAGACCACGTGGACGCGACCTTTGACCTCCACCTCCTGCTGGCCTTTCTCCAGCGGCTCGATGAAGAACTCTTCATCATCAGTGCGAATCAAGCCTGCCTGAAACCACACAGAGCTCCATCAGACAAACACAGACGATCAGAGACAAAGCAGGTTAAATGAGCATTAGCTTTGACATTGTTTAATCACCAAGAGCCATTAAGGTTCAATGACAGAAAGCAGGACGGTCTGAACTCAATTTATGAACGAGAGCAGGACAAAAATGATTACCCTCCCATCCGTCACTCACTGAGGCTGTGGGATTGTTCAGGGAGGAAATGGAGGACAGGGAATGATGGGAAGGAAAAGCACTGGTGGTTGCAGAAGCGTCTGCTCAAACCATTGACTGATATTTGATTCGAACAGAGCTGTTAGACTGATCTTTTACTGCACCACAAACCCCAATAACAACAGACACCGTTAAAGACTCCTTCACTTCACAGAAACAACATCCAAACGGGTGTCACTTTAATAAAAGTCCCGTCACATCAACTAAGCCAATATGACACTCCGGTCTTACAGTTTCTGACGAGAACATAAGCGCTGCTTGCCTGAGCAAACCTCGCTGGGGCTGCTACGATGTAGGGTGTTCCGAGCGGTTGCTAGGGTGTTTAGGATGGTTGCTAGGGTGTTCCGAGCAGTTGCTAGGGAGCGGTTGCTAGGGTGTTTAGGATGGCTGCTAGGGTGTTCTGTTTAGGATGGTTGCTAGGTTGTTCTGAGCGGTTGCTAGGGTATTTAGGATGGCTGCTAGGGTGTTCCGAGCGGTTGCCAGGGTGTTTAGGATGGTTGTATCATAGGTCTGTGTCGTTAATCAAAATTACAGTTTTTCTCAGTTGCTTTGGTGTATTTCTCAGAACAGAAATTAAATTTTCAAAACTACTTGTTCAACCTCCACATCACTTGTGCACATCATAAAAGCAGTGTCTCATTCTTTTGAACAAGTTGCGATTGCTTTGGTGCATTCATGCAACTGATTATGTACATTTGTCTGCTGTTTCCTACATTATCAGTTACTATTGTCATGTTGCTCAAAATGTATTATATAGTTCTCTGTGCTATTGTCTTACCCCTCAAAACATATAGTCATTAGTAAGTCATTAAATAAGTCATTAAATGCAAAATGGTTGATCTAGTTGTCATAAACTGTCAAGCATATTTTCTACACATCTCTATTAGACTTTTTGCAAATTTGCCATGAATTGTGCAACTGAATCTTAACTCTCACTAATGAAGAGAATATAGATCAACCAATGAAGAACCAGTTCAGAAATAGCTCAAAGGTGCATTTCATGACCCTTCAATTGGAAAGCATATATAGACAGAGGACAACACAAAAGTTACCAATTCTGAGGGATGAACATCCAGAAAACGATCAGCCGAGAGGAAGAAGAAGAGTAAGGATGCATGGAAGTGTACAGAGGCAAAACAGAGGAAGAGGAAGAAGAGGCCAAGGACAGAGCTGCATATCAGAGGAAATAATGTTGTCAATCATGGCTTACAATGACTGAAGGGTGCAGCTAAAAATTGGGAGATCGACCATATCCTCAATAATTCAAACATTTTGAATTCTCTTTCAATCAATATCCCACATACAGTAATGTGTCAATTTGTACTTTTGAAAGGAAATATGGCATATGTTGACTGTCATGGTGAAAAAACAACTAAACATTTTGACCAGTGTGGCTCACACGATGACAAAAATACCATATATTTTGTTGGCCTTGGCCAAATTACTGACACGATAACTAGGTTTTGAAGCATGAATGAAATGTTTTGGGTGAGTAACTACATTTTGCAGACATGCAATAAAGTTCTGAAGTTCCAGCAAACAGTTGTGACATTTGCACTCACAGTTTAGAGAAGGTTAAGACTGTTTCGGAAAATGTGCCAAAGCAACTGAGAAAAACTGTAAAACTGAAATCGTGATATGCAAAAATGAAAATTAAGAAATTAAGACAGTGATTAAAAACTAGTATAGCAATTGTACTGTATTAATATTGTACTGCAAAAATTATTAATATTATGAACAATAATAATAGTCAACATTATTTAGAAAATTTGAAACAGTTAAATATTAATAGTAATATTAATATTTTTTATTTTGTTTAAATTTCTTCTTTAGTAACATCATGTGTTTATAAAAAATAATACAATACTACTACTACAACGAATAATAATAATAATAATAATTATTATTATGATTATTAAACAAGCATTTTTTTTATCATTTATTGTTATTATTATTAAGCAAGTAAAGCAAAACCTGGACATTAAAACAAATAAAAAAAATCACAATCTTAATCAGAAAACTCACAATATGATTTTCCACCTCTCCGTAACACACATAAATTGAGATATTGTGGTCAGGAATGAGTTACGATGCAAAGCTTAATGTTTCGGGTTAGGGCTTTCTAAAAAAAATCTAACCAAGCCAAAACCAATAAACAGTGACACCAGTAACAAAAAATGACTTCAGGTCAAGACTCAACTGAATACTTGTACGAGTTTTTGTTTAAAATACCATCAAACTGTCATTTCAGGTTGAACGTAGCCAAAAAAGGCCAAGAAACAGCAACAAGAAAAGCATCCACAAGCTTTTTTGGCAGGAATGCTATAAATACACTTTCAGCAATTCAGAGCATAATGGACTGCGTTTAGCCTGCACTTGACCAACAGGACAAACGCCTCCTACCTGTGATTTAAACCTTATATATTTGTATATAAGCTTAACGGCAGCGGAGAAGGAAAGATGCTTGATGATAGGTGTTAGAAGGGGGTCGAATTTGTTTAGAGGCCAGAAAATGCCAAGAGCCGAGGCTAAAGCTCTTCTTCTGCGGCTCACGCTGCTCTCATGGAGTGGAAATTGAACTCGGGGTGTTTGGACAGACGTTTGCTCAAACATCTGCACCGAACCGCAAACATATGGAACTAGAGCTCTTACCTGAACAAAGGCAGAAGGAAGCACTTTCATCTGGAACACAAAAGACCGTATGTGGGCCATAATGTAGGCCAGGAAACACAAAGCTCAAATGGTCATTATTTTTAATTATTGTAATCTTTGCTGCTGCTACGGCTCTTTCTCCAGAGGAACAGCAGACTCAAGCCGAGTTCTGTGGGATTTGACATCAGCAAAGCATTCGGGTTTGGTTAAAGGATGTGGGATTTAGTCAAATGTCAAGTTACACATGAGATTCTCACAAAAGAGTGAAAGGTGAAGGACTCTTTTCACACCAGACAGTAAACTCTCACCCAAAACACCCGGGCAAGCATCCTGAGTTTTGCATGAAAAAACATCACTTGGTAACACTTTATAATAACTGCACGCTATATTAGTTAAGCATTAGTAAATAGTCAGTTCATCCTTAATAAAGCATTGTCCCAACATTAATAGTCATTAGTAAGTCTTATAACTGTATTTATAAACTGCTTACTAATGCCTATTAATGCTGGAACTAATGATTCATAGAGTGCAGTTATTATAAAGTGTTACCCTTAACTTTACTTAAAAACACGAAAATGTCTAGTTAAAGCATGCAGAAACACACAAGTTCAAGTTCAGATTGTGAGGTCACCGCCTGTCCATCACTTTCCATCTCCTGTGTAACTATGTGACCGAGTCCTTATTGACAATACGACTGAAAAAGCAAAGTTGACGCCTCTTTAAGCACGAATATACACTAAATTCCACATATCAGCTCCAGTGTCTTTGAAGGTGGATATTTATAATATAGCGAGACGCTCTGTCCAGCCTCATACGGCCGTGAGCATTTCACACACGCAAGCTAGAAGAATCACACATGAGCAAAACGGCTGAGTAAAAACGGCATGCTCTGAAGAAACAGGTTTAACTCTGACCGTCAGTCTTCGGGCACATGAACATGCATTTAGGAGTTATATTGTAAATTTAGCAAATTTATGCTGCAAAGACAGCACAGAAGTGGAATTTATACTATTTAATGCTGCATAAATGCATTTTCTCAGCAATTACAACTGTATGCTCTGATACTAGAGGCTGAGGTGGGTCTGAGCAGGCTTAATTTAGTCTGGCTTTTATGCAGCATTGTGCCTTTACACTGAATCTTGAGCAGGCACAGAGCAGCCTTAACTTGGTTGTGTAAAGACACCTTAGATTAACATTTCTAGAGAGAAATATCTATTTGCAAACAGCAGGTTTTGTGTAAATGTAGGAATGAAATGCTATTAAGAGCTTTTTCTCCACAACACTCGGTGTCTAAAAGTGTAAAAACAGCTGAAGATGGTCAAATTTGAGCAAAAATAAAACAATTAATAACAATTCAGTATGCAAATAGATGTAAGAAATTGGAATTGAGTATTCAAATATTTCATCGTCACTGATGCATTCTGAAAGAATTCTGCCACTGTAAGTCAAAGGGAGATTTTCTTAAAAAGTATAATGTGTAATAGATGCACGTCCAAGACTGAAATGATCTGCAATATAAAGTTTAAATGGAGCATGTAAGTAAAGTGTTTTCAGCTGATTTAATTGCAGAAATGAGTTTAAAACAAACCACAGGAGTATCTTGCAAGCACAATGAAAACAGCATTGCAATTACTGTGAAATAAATGCACAAGACTTGTTATTTATAGACCAAACACTATATCTGGGGGATTGAGATTGTAAAATCAAACAACTGAATCTGTTTCTCAAATATGTGACTTACTGAAGAAGAAGGTGTAATACTGTAAAACAGAGCTGGTTTTTCCAAAAACTGCTCGACAAACAAAAAGACAAAGAAAAGGCAAGCGTCCAGTGGTGAGAAAAACCCCAAATCCTTCTTTATTGTCACACCACAGCAAAACATGCAATTTGAGGGAGATTGTTTGTCAACCTATAATTTGTAGTCAGGAGCTCGGCCTTCTGTTTGAAGGAAACAATTCTGAGAGCCAAGCATTTGGACAATAACACGTCTCTACTTACATCTCTACATATAATTATTTTTGAAAGATATTAATACTTTTATTCAGCAAGGGTGCATTGAATTGATCAAAGTAACAGTAAAGACATTTATAATGTTACAAAAAAATTAACTATATTTCAAATAAATGCTTATCTTTCTATTCCTCAAATAATTCTTAAGAATAAAATGTGTCAGTTTCCACAAAAATATTTGCCAGAATTGTTTTCAACATCTATAATAATCAGTTTCTTAAGCATCAATCAGTATATTAGAATGATTTCTGAAGAATCATGTGACACTTGAACACGAGTAATGATGCTGAAAATTTAGCTTTGATCACATTAATAAATTTTAGTTTACAATATATTCACATAGAGAACAGCTGTTTTAGAGTGCAATAATATTTTCACAATTTTTACTGCATTTTTAATCAAATAAAAGCATCCTTGTTGAGCAAAGAAGACAATATTTTTATTTGCATGGACGTGACGTCTGCATACAAGGACAAAATTTCAAGGTTAGGGGTTTATTTAAAAACTAATAATAATCAATTAGTAATAATTAGCTATATTATCATATAAGACCCTGGAGCACAAAAACAGTCATAGGTAGCACGGTTATATTTGTAGCAATAGCCAACAATACACGGGTCAAAATTATCGATTTTTCTTTTATGCCAAAAATCATTAGGATATTAAGTAAAGATCATGTTCCATGAAGATATTTTGTAAATTTCCGACCATAAATATATCCAAAATTAATATTTGATTAGTAATATGCATTGCTAAGAACTTCATTTGAACAACTTTAAAGGTGATTTTAAAGGAGTAGCTGTTACATATGTGTAACAGTAGCTGCCTATTACATCTACAGAAAACAGAAAAACACAGAATGGCTCGGTAAGGCAGCTAACACTAGGGGAGTGCTATACGCAGAACAATACTCGGCGATCTGTGAAAGGAAGTCCATGGTTTATGTATGGTGTGTGATTGTGTGATCAGTGCATACAGCTTTGTGTCGTCAGTGCAATGGATGATGGGAAATGCAGTCCAATGTGATGTGTGGTGTGAGAGTCAATATGACGGAGAGGCGACCTCTTGTGGCAGTTGGACAAAAGACCACGAACCAGATTCGTGACTATATATATATATACATAGGATAGATTTCAGCGGGTGTCTTGGCTTTCTATGCCTTTTTGCACGACCCTTTCTTCATGTGTTCAATACTTTTTCCCCGTGTCATTCCATTTTATTACACATAACTAATTTGTTTTGTTGTCTTTGTATGTATGGATTACTTGGGTTGTTACCGACATCTGGTGAAAATTTCAAGTCAACAGCACCTTTATAAATATATTTTCTGAGAAAAAAGGTGTTCAATACTTATTTTACCCGCTGTATATACATATGTATATATATGGGTGTGTGTGTGTGTGTGTGTGTGTATATATATATATACATATTAATTTTATTTAATTGTTTCTCTTTTGTTATATTTCATATATTTGTTTTATTATTCTACACTCTTATTAATTTTTTTTCTCTTTTGTCTGGAGCCCTGTATGGTTTACTGTGAAAAAAAAAAAAAAAAGTATACACATCAGCTTTAAATAAATAACTTTTCATCAGAAATGCAAGATAATGAAGGCCGGCTCCTTCTTGTCAGCGCTGAATCTTAAAAACAAGTCATCTCGCTTCTGTGAGGACCGTGTTAACATAAGTGCAAGCTAGTGACGGCACGTCCAGATTTCCCAGAATTCAGGGAGGTCTGACTGAATCTAGCAACCGCAAAGATCTTGGACGCAGAGATAGAACAGATACACTTTCACAGCATTCCATATCGCCATGCAAATCCTAAACTGGATTTGCCATGGAGACAAGCTAAAGTCAGAGACCGAGATAGTCTAGAGATTCTGCCGACGGCTCAACTGACAGCTGTCACATTTGGTTTTAAAGGTTGCTTTCACACGTGCACAGCAAACTTTTAAAACATGCACGCTCTGTGCATTCGGGTGAGCTTTCATTACTGTCTGCATGTTGATTTATTCAGTGAACCATATGAATCTGCAGCCTGCAGTTTGTAGGGTGGGGGACGCTCTTCGACACGCAAATCCTGCAAGCCAAGACATGCCGGTGTTGATGTTGGCGTGCTCTCAATCACATGCTCGGCAGCTGATCTATCTTTACCGTGACAGGCATACTTCCTCTCCTGCCTGATCGCGCCATACCAATGACCTCATAGGCTTGAAGGGGACACCCTGCTATTCATAAAACCTTGAGGATGTGCTTTCAAATGCGCCGCATTACAGCAGCGATTACAGTTATCACAGCCCATGCTGAGAGCAGCTGTCTGTGCATTTCTGCAGGGCGCGTTTAGAAGCACATGGACCTCCATCAGCGACTGTGTGTCCGATAACTCAATAGTTGGAGGCAGATAAAGCAGAACAAACTTTCAAATGACATCCTCTGCATTGCATAAGAGCTCTAATGTAGGAGCTGTTTGTGTCCATCAATGCGCTCTATCAATATTGTCATATTCACTGGATTCTATACGGTCAGCTAGAATGAGGTTGGGTTTGATAGACTGTGGATAAGAGCAACCGAGTGGATCGATATCGGCTTGTGAACATGTCACGCAGTGCAGTTGTCAGAAACAATCAGATTTTATGTATGTGACATTCTTCTTTAATCAAAAGCGTTTTCATGCATCTTGCATTTGCAATGCAACACACCACCGTTACTTCTACAGCGATGCATTAATACTGCTTCAAACAAGCTTGTATTGCAAAAGGTTGTCCATAAATTGGCCTACAGTGCTTTTAACAGTATTTTCTTCTTAATTTAGCATGCAGTGCACAGTACGAACAGCTTCACACTGCAAAAAAGGGCTTAACTTACTTAGTATTTCTTCGTTTTCAGTCAAAATATCTAAACATTCTTAAATTAAAATGCATTTACTAGATAGGCAAAATGACATAAGTTATTTAGTCTAGCACTAAATTAAGTGCATTTTGCTTAAAACAAGTAAAATTATCTGCCATGCAGTGGGGTACGTAAAATATTCTTAAAACAAGAGTTTTAAAACTCTACTTGCAGTGCTGCTAACTGAAATAAATATGCATCATTTGCATGCTAAAGATGCAAGATGTGTGATAAAGTTACACATGAGTCTGCCATAGAGCGGTTATCCATTCACAAAACATCAGAAACAACTAGATTTTATGTTTGCAACTCATTATTCTTTGATGTAACTGTTGATGTTATTCTTTAATCAGAAGCATTTTCATGCATTTCTTGCATTTGAGGCCTAATATATACAGAAAAGTATGTGAAATACAAACGCATCTAGCTTTGTTACAACAATTTTGTGTCGGTGCATTCTGAAATGTGTCAGACTGCAAGTCATAAAGCAACAAAAGCACTATAGTGTGCATTAGCATGCCTTCTAAGTGCTTTACAGCAAGATTTCTCTTTCAGCTCAACTATAGTCATTACTGAAGAGAATCTTACTGAGTAAGTTAAAGTTAGTTAAATTATTGACCTGTTTAAATGGAACACACATTTGAAAGAATCTCTTTCTGCCAGCCTGTTACTGCCACAGCAATGCATTACATTGCTTCATACAAGCTTATATTGCAAAAGCTTGTCCAAAAATTGGCCTACAGGGCTTTTCACCATGTTTACTGCTGAATTTAGCATGCTGTGCGCAGCATGAATAGCCTCAGCACCAAAACTCAACATGCATGTTCAGAAATAAATATGCATTGTTTGCATGCTGCAGACACGAGATGTGTGTGTGAAAGACTTCAGAAAGATGTTTGGATCACCTCACAAATAAGCCATAGAGCAGTTATCCACACACAAAACATCAGAAACAACCATATTTTATGTTGGCAACTTTAAGTTATAATGTTATTCTTTAATCAAGCATGTTCTTGCATTTGCAATGTAAGGCCTAAAATATATAGAAAAGCATGTGAAATATATACAGTGGTGTGAAAAAGTGTTGGCCCCCTTCCTGATTTTTAATTATTTTTTTGCATGTTTGTCACACTTTAATGTTTTAGATCATCAAACAAATTTAAATCAAAGATAACACAAGTAAACACAACATGCAGTTTTTAAATGAAGGGTTTTTTTATGAAGGGAAAACAAAATCCAAACCCACATGGCCCTGTGTGAAAAAGTGACTAAAAGATCCTCAAAAGCTACACATCATGTTGAGATCCAAAGAAATTCAGGAACAAATGAGAAAGAAAGTAATTGAGATCTATCAGTCTGGAAAAGGTTATAAAGCCATTTCTAAAGCTTTGGGACTCCAGCGAACCACAGTGAGAGCCATTATCCACAAATGAAGAAAACATGGAACAGTGGTGAACCTTCCCAGGAGTGGCCGGCCGACCAAAATTACCCCAAGAGTGCAGCGACGACTCATCCAAGAGGTCACAAAAGACCCCACAACAACATCTAAAGAACTGCAGGCCTCACTTGCCTCAGTTAAGGTCAGTGTTCATGACTCCAGCATAAGAAAGAGACGGGGCAAAAATGGCCTGCATGGCAGAGCTCCAAGACGAAAACCGCTGCTGAGCAAAAAGAACATAAAGGCTCGTCTCAGTTTTGCCAGAAAACATCTTGATGATCCCCAAGACTTTTGGGAAAATACTCTGTGGACTGACGAGACAAAAGTTGAACTTTTTGGAAGGTGTGTGTCCCATTACATCTGGAGTAAACGTAACACAGCATTTCAGAAAAAGAACATCATAGCAACAGTAAAATATGGTGGTGGTAGTGTGATGGTCTGGGGGTGTTTTGCTGCTTCAGGACCTGGAAGACTTGCTGTGATAAATGAACCATGAATTCAGCTGTCCATCAAAAAATCCTGAAGGACAATGTCCGGCCATCTGTTCGTGACCTCAAGCTGAAGCGAACTTGGGTTCTGCAGCAGGACAATGATCCAAAACACACCAGCAAATCCACCTCTGAATGGCTGAAGAAAAACAAAATGAAGACTTTGGAGGGGCCTAGTCAAAGTCCTGACCTGAATCCTATTGAGATGCTGTGGCATGACCTTAAAAAGGCGGTTCATGCTGGAAAACCCTCCAATGTGGCTGAATTACAACAATTCTGCCAAGATGAGTGGCCAAAACTCCTCCACAGCGCTGTAACAGACTCATTGCAAGTTATCACAAACGCTTGATTGCAGTTGTTGCTGCTAAGGGTGGCCCAACCAGTTATTAGGTTTAGGGGGCAAGCACTTTTTCACACAGGACCATGTGGGTTTGGATTTTGTTTTCAGTAAAATTGTAATCAGTAACGTAATCCATTACATTACACATTTTAGGTAATATAATCAGATTACTTTTCAATTACTTTTCGATTACTTTTGACCTAACTTGTTTATCACATTGATTTAAACAGGATAATCTTATACCATAATGATGTAAAAATACAAAGAGTGAGAAAATAGATTCCTTTCATTGTAATTAACAACATGAAGTGCATTAAACATTATATTACATCAAGGTTACCCAATCTGGGGATGAGTTTAATGAAAGGCTAACAAGTAATTAAATCACAAAAAAAGTTAAATTAAAATAAATCATACACTTACTAAAAAAGATGAACTATTTGATGTTTACCAGCGCACCATATTACCATTAACCAATGTCAGAGAACTGTCAACATGCAAATGTGATACTTAATTATTAAAATATTTATTTTAAAATCTCAGGGGTACTTAAAGGGGTCAATGATTATGATTTAACTTTTTTAACTTTAGTGTGTAATGTAGCTGTTTGAGCATAAAAAACATCTACAAAGTTACTGCAAAGCTGCTCAAAGTTCAATGCAAAGGGAGATATTGTCTTTTACAGAATTACTGACTGACCACCCCTTTAAAATAACTATATCAGGTGAATGAGGTTCAGATGACAAAAAGTTTGAGAAAGTCTGCAAATTAGACATTTTAATAAGTTTGAAAGACAAAAGCCTTTCAATAATCCATAATAATACATGGTTAAATAACCTACTGAGTGATGATTCAAATAAAAATGAATGTGTTCATCAGCAGTTGATGCAATGTTGAAACACTTCTTAAACCTGAAATGAGTTTTGTAAATCATTGGTCAAACCCTGAATAATGACTGATCTCTGTGTGAATGTCCACAAAACTGGAAGACTTTCTGAGTGTATATAAGCGGTAGACTATTTTAGAAAGGAACATTTAAAAAATAGGAATTAGAGAGAATCAATAAATGATTAATTTATTTCTATTGTGTGAATAATATGTAATCATGTAATCAATCAAAAAGTAACTGTAGTCTGATTACAAGTATTTTAAAATGTAATTTACTCTAATTACAAGTACTTAATTTTTGCAATCTGATTACGTAATCCAGATTGTATGTAATCAGTCACTACCCAGCTCTGTATACACCTGATGTGCTTGTTAAGGTGATTAGCTGATGAGCTGCACCTGGGCCAGACTGATTATCTGATCGTGCTCCTCCCGAACCTTGTTAATAAAACATAATATATTACAAAAGCTTGACCAGAAATTGGTCTACAAGGCTTTTCACCATGTTTTCTGCTGAATTTAGCATGCAGTGCACAGCATGAATATCCTAAGCATTAATACTCTGCATGCATGGTCTGAAATAAATATGCATCATTTGCATGCTGTAGGCATGTAGACACAAGTTGTGTGTGAAAGACTTCAGAGAGACATTTGGACCACCTCACATGTGAGCCATAGTGCGGTTATCCACAAACAAAATGTCAGAAACAACCAGATTTTATGTTTGCAACTAAATCTCAGAAAACAACTTCTAATATGTAATTGCATCTCCCTTGATTTAACAATTCATAGACAATTGCAGTGAAAAGCAAGACAGAATGTACAGTAAAAGTTATTTCTTTTTTTCTAGTTAAGCTACTTATTTGTACATAAACTAATTAAAAAGTCATTGAGATTGGTTGGAAGTTGTATTTTCAAAGATGTTGCTAATTCAACTCATGGTGTTCTCCTTAGACCTCTACATTAAGAGAACATAGACGTATCGCGTTCCCTTTCATTTATTCTTTACATTTTCTTTAATGATCTTAAAAAGTCTTAGATTCACCTTTATGAAACTTATAATAATTCACTTTTCTTTTTTTTACAAAACAATGCATTAAAATGTAAGCAATTTAATGCATCTTGCATTTGCAATGTAAGGCCTAGGATATAAAGAAAACCATGTGAAACCTAAACACTTCGCAGTATGAATAGCCTCAGCACCAAAACCCTGCTAACACAATCTGAAATAAATATGTATCGTTTGCATGCTGCAGACACAAGATGTGTGTGAAAGACTTCAGAGACACATTTAGACCACCTCACACATGAGTCTGCCAGAGTTTCAGCTTTCATAATCGTGTCTGGTACGCTTCAGAGATTCAGTGCCACCATAAATGTTGTCTGTTCACAGACTCATCAGAAGTGCTTCTGTCCTAAAGTCTTCATCTGTGGTGCGTGGGAGGTTCGTTCCTGTATCGGGGTCTCAATGCAAGTGCATCTCACAAACAGCTTGACATTACCATGGCAGCTGCTAAATGAGACTAAATCAGTTGTTGCAAAAGTCAGCAATGGTGTCAATATACAGTGAGCACACTGTGTGCCAAAACTGACACATTTCAGAGTACAAGATGCTGAATTTAGTAAACAAATGGTTGTATTCAGTCACTTTAAATTCCTGCAATCTTCCCACAGTTGGTCTCTGAAGGTTTAAGGTCCAATAAAGAATGAGGAAACTCTCATTTTGTTGGGTTTCTCATCAATAGAAACATGATTTGAAGGAAATGGAGCAGATGGTATGTTTCGCTTTGAATGTAATTGAGCCTTTTAAGGATGAAATTACTAAATATCACCACCTGGTTAGTCAATGAAACAAATTAGTTTCAAAATTTTCTGATGCACTATGATGAAAGAAGCCTGTGCTAAATTTAGAATGAAATACTAGTGTACTGCTTACTGTACAATACAGCATACTACTTCAAAATACTATGTGAAACATTATGCGCATTTTAAATAGTATGCTACATTGTCACACGACCTCATTATGTGTGCTTGTTTGATTCTAAAACTAGATTCCATTTATTTCATTACAGATAGTTCAAATGCATTTCTGAAATCCAGCCTGGCTTAAAAATGTCTGCAAATCTACATGAAGAAAATATAATAAAGATCACAGTTTTAATGCAACTTCAAGTTCATTAATTATGCTTAATGTATAAGGTCAAGTAATGTGCTTTGGGGTACAGTTTCAATAGACTGCATATGCACATAAAGACAAATATAGCAAGTTTTGCAGGTATTCTACTGTATGCACACTGAAAATGTGCATACTATGCAAGGTATACTGTAGAAATAGTATAGCATACTCAGCCTCATTTTAACACACATTTCAAATCTGTCATTCTTAATGCATTGTCATACTTCTTAGCAGCTACACTCACACTGCTGAGATTCACAGGTTAACCCGACTGTCAATGGCTGTTTTGCAGAGTAATCTCAAGCAGGCACATCATAAACTGTGAATGCATTTGCTCGCTGATAATTGCAAACCATTAATGCAGCCCAAATAAACACTTGTGCTGCAGGCCAGACAGCAGCTGGAGTCTGTCACTTTCATTTTCCTGTCCCTTAACAATATTTTCTTGAACAGCACAGAATGGCTGTTGTGCTCGGTTCTCGCAGTATCGGCTCTGTCCGGGACAGCGGCGCAGGAGACAGCGTGTCATTGTCCGTGCGGCCCTGACAGTGATTACCTAAGCGAGTAATCAATGTGGCCGTAATGAATGATCTCATTGTGTGCGCAAACGTGCTGGAGGAACAGAGCCACTCTGTGCTGCCCCTCGCGGAAATCTCTGCTGCTGATGGGAGTATTGAGTTGCACTGAAAAAGCAAAGCAATTTTCGCTGCCTCCTAAAGCTCTTTGATTAAACTAATAACAGTGGAGACTACAACACAGACGTCCTGTCACAGAAGCGCTGGGCGTGTGTCGAGCAGCGACAACAACAATGCACATGCATATGGAAGCTCATTTATGCCATGGAATAAAATACTTTTTTTTTCACAGTTTGGACTTTTTTTCTCAGAATTTTAGGTTTGCATCTCACACTTCTTATTTTTCCCCAAATTTTCAGTTTATATGTTGCAATATTGACATGTTTCCTCTGAATTTTTCCTTGCAATTCTGTTTTTTTGTTTTTTGTTTTCTCCAGAATTATGAATTTACATCTCGGAATTCTAACTTTTTTCTTGGAATTCTGAGTTTATATCTCGTAATTTGGACTTTTTTTCTCTGAATTCTAAGTTGAATTTTGCAACATCTCGCAATTCTGTCATTTTTCTCCAGAACTCTGAGGTTACATCCCGAAATTCTACTCAGAATTCATGATGTATTTCTCGCAATTCTGACATTTTATGTCACAGTTCTGAGTTTAAGGGCAATTGTGGCCTAATGGATAGAGAGTCGGGCTTGTAACCCAAAGGTCGTGGGTTAGAGTCTCAGGTCTCGTAATTTAGACTTTTTTTCTGAGTTTACATCAATCACAACTCTTGCAATTCTGATGTTTATCTCCAGAATTTATATTTTGGAATTCAGATTTTTTTTCTCAGAATTCTGAGTAGCTGCTTTCTTGCAGTCTGTGTTTTGATTTGAGACTGCGCACTGAGGAATGACCACTATCAAGGGTCCAATTACTCAGGTTTAAAGGGTCAGAAGGGTCAACTGAATCCATGCATGTTTTGGGGAGATTTAGGACAGTTTGAGTCTGTGACCTGAACAAATCCTTGAGTTTCCATCAGAGAACAAAACAAGGCAGAACTCTTCTTGCTCCAGTTAGGACAGG